>NC_059427.1:103394196-104000446 GCF_021028975.2 Sphaerodactylus townsendi | reverse complement strand
GATATGCCTGAAAGGGGGTCAACTTCTGCTGAGTTTTGTAGAGCCCACCTGGACTACACTATGATCTTTCAGATCGGGCCACAAAGGCCAATGGCAGGGGCCTCTGTGATGTTACTTGTGAATTCATTCTATGAGCAGTGGATGTGGTACTGGGTGGGGGTTTTGGCATGGGGGGCAGGAGTAAAATTGTTGGACTTCATCTTACAGACCCATTAATGGCTTATTTTCTTGGGAGGAGATCCTATTTCTTGTTATCTATAAAGTTATATGTTTATTCTCCTCTGTAGCTTGTAGCCTTTGTAGTTCAATCTCTGTCATCTATCCCTTTGTAAATCCTGTGGGGTTTTTCCTAGCTTAGGTAGAAGTTAATTTGTAGGCTTAGAGTAGGTGGTTTGATTTTTGCAGCCTTTAGTAGTTAGTTGCCCTTTAGATGATCTATTGTGGGTCCCAAAAGGCACAGTGCTATTTTCGCTTAAGCTAGTAGGTGAGTTAGTGGGGATAGGTTGGGAGGGGTGAGACTGGACGTGGGGATGGCATTGTCAGGGCCATTTCCTGCTGTTGATATTTGCTGTTGATATCTGATATCTGATCAGTGTTTACTGTTATTTGCTTATTGTTCACTGCCTTGAGCCTGTTACCCAGCTTAACAGTATAAGAACTTATTTTTAAATAGCAATGGGGAATTACTCAGCCTGGCAGTGCAAGTGGGTGGGATCTTTTAGACAACTATACCAGAATTGGCTTTTGAAACATTCTACAGAGAATGCAAAAGAGACCAAATTGTAGTTTTAAATATTTTTATATAAATTTTAGTTTTCAGAAACAATCACACAGTGAGACATTAAGGCTCGTACACACAGTTCCTAAGTATATAAACAGGGAGGAAAAGATAGGTTTTGGATGATAGAGTAGGAGGAGAAGCAGGGGACTTATTCAGCTGAAGAAGTTCTTGAAGAAGGCAAGGATCCCTATGCCAGTATGGGGACCAGAGGTGGGATCCAACCAGTTCTCACCACTTCTTTAGAAGTGGTTACTAATTTTTTCTGAGTGCCGAGAAGGGGTTACTAAAGCAACCTCCCTGCCCAATAGGTGCGTGTGTTCGGTGGCGCCACTGTTTGAATTCCACCACCATCGGAACCTGTTATTAAAATTTTTGGATCCCACCACTGATGGGGACCCAAACGAAGGATGATATATCGCGTCTCCAACGAACTATACCAAGAGAGGTCTAGCCAGTAAAGAGCACTGAGGCTATGGTGCACAGTACTTTTTACCCCTTTGCACAGGTAGGGGCGGGCTTAGGTGAATTTCAGTTTTGTTTTCCTTCATCTGTTGGGATTTCCCATGCTGGGTTTGCTGGCTTGAGCTAATTAGTAGCTCTATCTACAGTTTCTAAGTGTTGGGATAATAGAATCAATTGTTCCTTGATTACATCGGGAGCTCTGAAAGGCTTTATGCAGAGTAACTCCTTGGAGTTTCTGCTCAAGTATTCAATTTGGCTGAGGCTTTGATTGGACCAGGAAGGGATTGATTGTTAGGGAGATTGTATCTAGAAGTAGAGGAAATGCAGGGAAGGAGCAATTGTTAAGGAAATGGTTTCTCAAAGGTAGATTAAATATAACATCCAGTATCAGGGAGTTTTCCAGGATTCATTGCATCAGAACAGCTTAGCGGGTTTGGTAATCAAGATGTGTGCATGGTTCTTGAGGCTTCCAGCTCCTATTGCCTGGAGTAACTCATTCACAGATTTAATCTTGCAAACAGACCTTTTGCCTTTGGCCTGTTTTTAGGGTGGACACTCTGCTATCTACACCCACAAATATGAGAATTGGCTTTTGCCAATACAGTTGTACAGAAATATAATATGAGATCCATATTTCAGTAGTATGGGGTGTGAGGGGTGGGCTAATAAGCCCTATGGGGGAGGGCTGGGTATAAATCAAATGAATGAATGAATGAATGAATTTAATATTAAGCCCTTTGGGGGAGGGCGGTATAAAAGTGGAACAAATAAATAAATAAATAATAAAAAAGAGATGACAGGCTGAATAATTGGATATTCATTTTTCTACTCCCTTCTATTCCCATAGTCCCACATTTTCCCATTGTGAACTGGAGGCAGTATAAGCAGTATAAATATATAAATATTTATAAGTATAAATATAACTTATCTTTTCAGCCTAGTTTTCTTGCTTGTCACTGTAGACATTACAGAAGCAAAGAACAAAAGGACTCAGAGAGAAAAGGTGATAGGACAAAGAAGACGAGAATATATTTGGGCACTGAACTAATTGGGCTTCAGCTGCCTTGCGAACTCAACTTGCACATTTTCTTTCATAGCCCAACAATGGCAGGATTAGATATTTATTTTTTAAGGAAAAGAAAGAATCTAACAAGAGGACACGGCATATTTCTCAGTGGGAAGATACCTTTATGCTCCTTGTAGCTATGGGCCCAGAAGGATGGGAAGCTACAGAGGCTGTGTGAAGATGAGAGCAAGTTAACTCATACACCAAGTTTAGGAAAGATGAACTCAAAAATGATTTCAGCTGTAATTGAATATCAGGTATAATTTCACCTTATACTGTTCAATATTTTTACAAACATATCCAATGCTTTGGTGTTCAACTGATGGCATGAGTGCCTCCAGTTGCACAGATGGAAGACTTAGTAGCTCGTGAGAACCACACAAAAAGACCTATAGATCCAGCTGTGACAAAATCAGACCTACATTCCTATACAACTGAATAACTTTAGCACTCTCCTGTGCCTATCCTCTACCTTGGGAGACTTTAGGCAAGGAATAACGCAGTTCATACGCCTTGTAGTGCACACTACATTATACAGTGTTATAGTTCTGACTTGTGCCACTGCTTCAGAAAAGACAGGCAACTGGTTATATAAAGAATATGAGAAAAAATAATTGGTGTCAAAGTTGCTGACCATATATACAAACAAACTTCCTTTTTCCACATGACTTGTTTTAGGTGGCCCTCATCACATGAAGAACTTGTCCAGGACTTGATAATAAACCACTGTTACAGAAATGTACTTGAACCAGCATATTTTATTTCAGTTGCTCAAAAAATTATCATTGTAATTATGGAAATCAAAGTATATCTGTCCAAAAGGATTCAAAATAGAGTAAGTGGAGTGGGAAATTCTCTGCAAAAGAAAGTTATCTTTACTGATTCCCACCCCCATGGACCTGAGATTCCGCCATCAAGCTGCTCATGAGGGTCATACGTCTCCAATACATAGCATTTTGAAAGGCATTTGCCACAGTGGGATTGAACCCATTGGCTTTCATATGCCAACTGATCTTCACTATCTAAACATTGAAATACTGACTCAGATACTAAAGTATATGTTTGCTTTTTTCCTATGGCAGAAGCCTAGGTATAACAGCATAAGAACATAAGAACATAAGAACATAAGAACAAGCCAGCTGGATCAGACCAAAGTCCATCTAGTCCAGCTCTCTGCTACTCGCAGTGGCCCACCAGGTGCCTTTGGGAGCTCACATGTAGGATGTGAACGCAATGGCCTTCTGCGGCTGTTGCTCCCGATCACCTGGTCTGTTAAGGCATTTGCAATCTCAGATCAAGGAGGATCAAGATTGGTAGCCATAAATTGACTTCTCCTCCATAAATCTGTCCAAGCCCCTTTTAAAGCTATCCAGGTTAGTGGCCATCACCACCTCCTGTGGCAGCATATTCCAAACACCAATCACACGTTGCGTGAAGAAGTGTTTCCTTTTATTAGTTCTAATTCTTCCCCCCAGCATTTTCAATGAATGCCCCCTGGTTCTTGTATTGTGAGAAAGAGGGAAAAATTTCTCTCTGTCAACATTTTTTCTACCCCAATGCATGATTTTGTAGCCTTCAATCACATCCCCCCCCTCAGCCCAGCCTCCTCCTCCAGAAGCTAAAGAGTCCCAAGCGCTGCAGCCTCTCCTCATAGGAAGGTGCTCCAGTCCCTCAATCATCCTTGTTGCCCTTCTCTGCACTTTTTCTATCTCCTCAATATCCCCTTTTTTTGAGATGCGGCAGCCATGAGAGACTGGACACTGAGTACTCCAAGTGTAGGTCGCTTCCACTGCTACTTATATAAGGGCATGACAATCTTTGCAGTTTTGTTATCAATTCCTTTTCTAATGATCCCCAGCATAGAGGTTTGCCTTTTTTAACACACAGCTGCACCATGCATTGAGTTGACATTCCATGGAACTATCAACTAAAGGCAGCCTAGAATCCCTTTCCTGAGTCTGTGACCCCTGATAGCACTGACCCCTGTAAGCGATATTATATGTGAAGTTTGGGATTTTTTGCCCCTATGTGCATCACTTTTACATTTTGCTACATTTGAACTGCATTTGCCATTTCTGGGCCCACTCACCTAATTTATCAAGGTCCGCTTGGAATCGCTCTTCGCGATCCTTTGTGGTTCTCACCACCCTACATAATTTAGGTATCATCCTACTGCCAAACTTGGCCACCACACTACCCACCCCTACTTCCAGGTCATTTTATGAATAGGTTAAAGAGCACTGGTCCCCAGCAAGCTGGATCCTTAGGGGACCACCACTCCACGACATCTCTCCATTGTGAGGAACTTCCCATTACACCCACTCTTTGTTTCCCTGTTTCTCAACCAGTTTTTTTTAATCCATGGGAGGGACTTCCCTCTCTTATTCCTTCATTTGCTGAGTTTTCTCAACAGTCTCTGAGTGAGGGAACTTTGTCAAAAAAGCCTTTTGGAAATCCAAGTAGACAATGTCCACTGGTTCACCCCTGTCCACATGCCTGTTTACACCCTCCAAAGAACTCTAGTAAGTTTGTAAGACAGGATTTTGCCTCATGCAAAAGCCATGCTGACTCTCTTTCTCAGCAGCTTGAGGTCTTGCTTTTTCACACATGTTTATAATTTAATCTTTAATGATAGATTCTACTAATTTACATACAGGAACAGATGTCAAACTGACTGGCCTGTAATTTCCTGGGTCCCCCCCCAGATCCCTTTCTTAGAGGATTGGTGTGACGTTGGCCATCTTCCAGTCTTCAGGGGATGGAGCCTGATTTTCCAGGGATAAGATTGCATATTAAAGTGAGAGAGATCAGCAATTTCATTGCTTGAGCTCTTTAAGAACTCTTGGGTGAGATGCAATCCTGGGCCAGGAGATTTCAGAAGTAACATTTAGTTTATCAATGGCTGCCAGAACTTCTTCCTTGTCACTACCACTATCTTAAGCTAGTTCCCTCGGATTCGCCTCCTAAGAAGCTTGGTTCAGGTGCAGGAATGTTCCTCACCCTCCCTCTTGGGTGAAGACAGATGCCAAAGGGAATTCATTCAGCTTCTCTGCAATCTCCCTGTCATCTTTTTAAGCACACCCTTTGTTCCCTTTGTCTATCCCTAGCAGACCTACCGCTTCCCTAAGCCTGGCTTCCTACTTTTGATGTACTTGAAGAACTGTTTTGTTGCTGGTCTTGATGTTTCGCAGCCATGCGTTCCCTCATAATCCTTTTGCCTCCCTTACACAGCTAACTTGCTTCTCTTTTTTGCCACCATGTTTAGTGTTCCCTCTCCTTATCCTTCATCAGCCAGAACTGGACTTCCATTTTCTAAAAGACATTTTCTTTTTTCTGATAATTTCCTCAACCTCTCTTGCAGTAACCATGGGTGGCTTTCTTTTGGACTGGGTGCTGCCTTTTTTCCTAACCTGTGGAACACATTCCAGCTGAGCTTTTATTACTGTGTTTTTTAAATAACCTCCAAGCATCCTGGACAGTTTTGACTCTCTTGATTTTTTCCCTTTCAAGCTTCCTCGCACTATCCCCCCCTCATCTTTGAGAAATTTCCCTTTCTGAGAGGCGAATGTGAAAACTTCACATTTAGTAGTTGCCACTTGTTCACTTATGCTGAGATACTGAAACTGACAGCATTGTGGTCGCTGTTCCCTATCGGCTCAACAACACTGACTTCCTGCACAGGTCCTGGGTCCCACACATGAGAATTAGATCTAGGATCCACCTCTCCCCTGGTTTGGTTCCACAACCCATCTGCTCCTAAGCCACAGTCATTTAGCATATCCAGGAATGCTCTCTCCTTACTATGACCTGAACATGCATTTTTCCAGTTTATATGGGGATGGCGTTAAAATCACCCATTACCACTACATTTTTTTTTTTTGTTGGCCTCTCTAATTTCTTTTTTTTCCATCTCAGAATCCTCTTGTGCCACTTTGGTCAGGGGGACGATAATATATTCCTAATATTAAAACTGTCCTTCACACCTGAGTATTGATATCCACAGTGATGATTCTGTAGGGGAACCAGCTCCCCTTGCATTGTCTATTTTATGCCTGACACCTATGCTCTCTTTGATGTAAGGGCAACTCCACCCCCAATGTGCCCCTGTCCTATCCAACCTTCCTATATAGGAGCCTGTAGCCTGGGTATAACAGCATCCCACTGGTTCTCCTCATTCCACCATGTTTCTGTAATGCCCCTTTCTATATCAGAAGTCCTCACTTACAAAACTCTGTACTCCAAGCTCCCCCATTTTAGGTCGAGATGCTTTACTACTATTAGCATAGAGACACCTGTATCTACCCTGTCTCTGTCCTTAACCTGGGATTTATGTGGCTTTACCCTCAAGTCTTTTGTAGACACTATCCCTTGTCACATGCACATTGCTATGTTCCTCGCTTGTATGTGGTTGATTTAGAAAAACCTCCCTCTCTGTCACTGCATTCCCCCATAGATGCACTGTATTCCAGAACCAGAAGTCACCTCAAGCTCCTGTCGGCTTTCCCCAGTGATCAGTTTAAAAGCTGTTCCTGCCACCTTTTTTTTAATGTTGGCGCCAGCAGCCTGGTTCCTCTTTAGGTTAAGATGGAAGCCCGTCCTGTTGCTGGTACGCAGGCCTGCCTTTTCCCAAAAGGTTCCCCAGTTCCTGAAAACCAAATCCCCACAGAAACCACTCTGCCTTACACCCACCTTCTCATCCAGCATTGAGACCCTGTATCTCCGGCTTGCCCTGGCTCGCCCTGCATGTGGAACGGGTAGCATTTCTGAGAATGCCACCTTGGAGGTCCTGGACTTCAACCTGTTTCCTAGCAGCCTAAATTTAGCTTCCAGAACCTCCCGGCTACATTTCCCAATGTCGTTGGTGCCAATGTGGACCACAAGCTGCCTGACTCCACCCCAGCACTGTCTAAAGAAGCCTATCTAGATGGGCGTGACATCCGCAACCTTACAGCACCAGGCAGGCAAGCCAGTCACCATGTCACGGTCATCCAGCAGCCTCTCCACAAACCCAACTCTCTACATTTCTAATGATCGAATCACCCACTACAAGGAGCCCCCCACCTCCCCGAGCAGTAATCTTGTCAAACTATGCTACCAACTATATTGTATAATGTCTCACTTTATCTACCATTTCTTAGCTGTCAGATCTTCAGGTTGAGGAAATAGTACCTACCGGTCATGCCCAATAAATATATAGGATTATGTCTCTATAGGGATAGTAACAAAGGAATTGAGCTCAGTTCAGAAAGCTCCCAAAGGTACCTGGTGGGTCACTGCGAGTAGCAGAGAGCTGGACTAGATGGACTCTGGTCTGATCCAGCTGGCTTGTTCTTATGTTCTTATGTTTTTACTTTTATACGTAATAGCCTTGTATCAGAAGATGGAGAAAGTTTAGTATTGCTGTTGGTATATTATCCATGGCCAAGCCAAGTACTCATATTGAACAAGCAAACCTTGCTTGAATTTCCTCAGTTGCCCAGTGGGGAAGTACCTTGATATTTTCTAGTGAATTCCATCTCATGCATTGTATCATTCTCCCCAGCAGAACTTGATTGTTGCAGTTTATAGCTGCTTTTGCCCAGTTTAAGAACTAAATCCTCTTGATATCCACTAGAGTGAAGGTTCTTTGGATCACAAAATTGACCAACTTGTGTGAATCATCAAATCACTTGCCCTCTTCAGATGATTAACAACAACTAGATGGCATTTTCTGCTTTTGCACATGCAGTCAGCAGTATCCATTTAAGATGTAACTGTAAGACCCAATGAGACACAGTAGAAATTGCAAATGGAAAACAGCTATCTCTTTCTGCCATTTTAATTCACTGGAATGTCTCCTACACTTAGAAACTACAAAAAAGACCGATAAGTAAATATTCAAATAGGTATCTCTATCCAAATTGAATTGCTGTACACATCAGAAACTTCTGTTCAGAATGTCCGTTTTGCATCATCATGTGCGTTTTTGTTTTGTTTTTAAACAAAGATGTAGTGCTGGAAAACCATAATAAATATCTGATTACCAAAAATAGGCTTATTTTTCAGTCTGTGGGGGTTGGAGTACTTGTGTCTCTTTCATTTTTTACATGTGGGGTAGAAAACTGTATCTTGATATAGGTATCTAGGTTTTCTTTTGAACATTTTTTCTGGGTTCCTGTCCAATTTTTCTCTTTATCTCCTGCATACCAGCTTCCAGGTATCTGTCTCCTGACAGCAGAAATGTTTAGAGGATTAATGCCTTGATTGGCAGGTTGACTAACATTATAGTTCTGTTCATGTGGAGATCTTCCTTCAAGTTAGAGAAAAAAATTACAACAGACAAGACGTTTTTTAAAGGACAGAGAGAGAAACAAAGCCTGCCTCCCTTGTTGTCAAACCATTCAAGCAAATATAACTTCAAAATATAATCTGATGCTGGATGGCTTTTATTGTAGACCTGCAAGTAAGAAAGTACAATATAGGAAACAATTTTCAGTTCCCTTGTCTAATAGAAACAGGAGAGATGTCAGGCTGCGTAATGCAAAAGAAGAAATACTGGTAGCAGAAAACTTTCCCTCATTATTTGTTCATAAGCAGGAGATAAAAACAGAAGCATAATGCAGCTTGCTTAAAACAGGCTTCTTACAGTTCTGTGGTTTTGACAAAGGAGTGTGGTGTTGATTATACTTGAGTCCTATTCTTTCTGTTCCTTCTCTTCTCCCCTGCTGATTCTCAACAATGTCCATTTGTTTATTTACTTTGATGTTATTGCTTCATGTACTCTGGTCCTTCTTTCTTGATCACTTACTAGATTCTCAGCTGTCTGAAAAATGCCACAGAATGAATTAGAGAAAACTCTTAACGGATTTTTAAATCATATTTTTCTAGGGACGTTTCTATTCAGAAACCTTATGAGGCTCAGATTCTGACCTGGACAGTCCAGGATTATTTTCTACTTTACCTCCTCCTCAGACCAAGTCTCCCACATTTTATTAATCTTGGGAGAGAAAGGTGGGTTTCTTCATGGCTGCTACATATAATGTTCAAATGCTAGGAAGGTCCAGCAATATATCTTCCAGGCTCTTAAAGATTTATGCCTTGTATCTAACTGAACTGAACTAACCAAAATTGAGAGTCAAGCAGACACATTCAGAATCCACAGCAGTAATCTTCCCACCCCCAACCTATTAACATAACCTCTCTAGTTTTCTGATGTTGTCGGAAACTGAATAGTTAGTGGCATATAGCTATGACCAGTGACAACTGGGGACAAATGCTCCAGGCGCCCCCATGGGAGTCATGTGGGGGCAGAAAAATCACTCCCCCACACTTCCAGGAAGGAGGAGGGGCGTGGCTGGACCTCAGTGCAATGTGCACGCACCACCCAGGCCAAAGCCTGCCCAGGTAGCGTGTACATGTCGTGCCAAAGCCCAGTCATGCCTCTCCTTGATCACAGAAGTGGTTGGGCCTTGGTCTCCCTATAGCGCTTACCTGCAGATTCCCACCCCCCTACCCCCCATGGCACCCACACTTACCTGAGTTTAGCTGGCTGCAAAAAGCAACCGACTGAAAAAGTAGCCTGGTGGGAACTACACTTCCCAGGAGACCTTGTGAGGCAGGGGGCAGGAGGTCCCAGGCAGGTGGCCCAGGCAGCGCGGCTCCTGGGGGGGCAGAAGTCAGCCTGCCACCATGGCACTCACCTGAGCTGCCCTCTGCCAAGCCCTGCCCCTGCCCTCCCCGCAGGCCAGCTCCTGCCCTCCTCAGGGAGGCAGGGCAGGGCCCAGTGGCAGGCCGCCCAGGTGGGCACTGTGGCGGCAGGCCGGAATCTAGGGGGCAGGAACCCGCCTGCCATCGTGGCACCCACCTAAGCCACCCGTCTTAGCTGCCCACCGCCAAGCCCCAGCCTCCCTGCTGGCTGCCGTAAGTGGGGAATGTGTGGTGTGTACGCAGGGAGCCAGGCGGGGGGGGGGGGTGGCACAGGGAACCAGTCATGCCGCAGGCACCATTTTCACCTGGTACACCTCTGCCTCTTCTCTAATAATGTTGCATTCATATATAAACCCTGATGCCTTGATCTGGATGGTCCAAGCTACCCTGATCTCATATCAGATCTTAGAAGCTAAGCAGGATTGGTCCTGGTTAGTACTTGGATGGTCAACCAGCAAGGAATACCAGAATCACTATGTAGAGGAAGGCAATGCCAAGCCATCTCTGTTAGTCTCTTGCTCTGCAATAAATCAGTTGCAACTTTATGGCACTTTACAAACAGAAGAACATAAGAAAGTGATTGCGGTTCAGACCAAAGCTCATCAAGTCAGTAGTCTATTCACATTGTGGCCAACCAAGTGCTTCTAGGAAGCCCACAAACAATACGACTGCAGCAGCATTATCCTACTGGTGTTCCACCGCAGCTAATATAATAGGCATGCTCCTCTGATACTGTATAGAATGGGTATGCACATACATGTGTGTGCAAAGTATCGTCAAGTCACATCTGATTTCTGGCAACCCAGTAGGCTTTTTAAGGCAAGAGACGTTCAGAGGGGTTTGCCATTGATTTCCTCACACGCATATACCACTCCCTGCCCAATACAATTTTAAAGTTCCAAGATTTTTCTACAAACCTGGGGAGGGGTATGCATTTGGAGAGAAAAAAAAATCTCTTTTATGACTGTGAACATGATCCATAGTTTCAGACATCTACAGATAGGCCTACGTGTGCTATTAGATATACAGATGCTTTTAGATATACATAATTCTGGTTTATTGGTGCACAAATAATATTGAAATAAAATGTACATTTTATCAGAAGAATGTAATCTGAGGAAATGAAAAATGGCACAAATGTCTGGGTTTTATCTATCACAAGGGAGAAATAATCCAAACACCCTACATGAACTCTATGAAAGTTTTTATACCTTCAAAAAAAAACCCCAGCATTATCCCTGTATTTGACAAGCAAGCTTCCTCATTGATAGAAAACCAGAAGTCAGTGTCAAACTGGGAAAGCTAAAAGCTCTGGACTACTTCTATTTGTACCCTTTTTTCAAATTAAGCAGCATTATCTAGGAACACAGACCTTTGCTACCTTGGCTCCTAAATTAGACTGCAACTTCTTTATAACTGTGACTGTGGGGAATGCTGAGAACCTTTCTTGTCCTTATTGAGTCCTAACCATCCTGTAACATACCGTAACTGCTAAAAGCAAGGAACAAATATTGGGTTGAATCCCAAACAACACTTCCACTGAAAGGGGATTGATTTTTGCCAGTGGCTTAGATCCCACTGAACACTTCTTTGGGGTCTCCCAACCCCCAGAACAAACATTTTTAGTAGTTTTCAGTTGGATTCAAGTTACTGGATGGTGGATGAATAAAAGGTTTTAGAAGAGTTAAAGCATGGGTTGATTATTTTATTGAATGCTAGTTTTGTGTGTTAGAATAATGAAAGAGACTTTGTATGTAGTAAGCTAAAAATAGTTAAATAGTACAGTAGTATAAAATTATTTGATAATTTTGCTAATTAAATTGTTATGGAAAATACCAAAGCAGTGTGAGCCCCAAGGGAAGGCTTGTTGTTTTTTTCTGAAATCTTCCTGCCAAAAACTAAACTTCAGAACATTTCTAAAACATCATGCTGTACGCAGGTCAGATTTAGATCTGTCAAGTTGTTTTGAAGTGACATCAAAAAATTGATCAGCAACTATGACTGTGGGTCGCTCCCCACTCACCATTAGCCGCGGGGTTTTCTCTTGTTCAGACACGGGGAGCCAGGACGTTCCCCACATCCCCAGCGTCCACTGCGCGGCTGCGCAGAAATTGCCGCTCTTCCTCCTCCCTGGCGCGCGTCAAATCTGCTCTTCAAAAAACAGCAACATTTTTCCCAAACCCAGCGCTTGGCCGAAGAGTGGTGGGGTGGTGGGAAACCCAGAAGATGATCGCCAGCGGTTGATGATTTGGGGGCGCCAGCTTTTGCTTTCCGGCCAATCAATAGGGAAAGAATCCCCTCCCATTTTGTTTGGGGAGAGCGCGTCACCACGTCAGTGCGCTGGAATAGAAGCTTTCACATGAAGACGTTGAGGCGTGTGCACAACGTGGCGTAGCCCGAAGTATTGTTATCTCCCTTTGTTCGCCCGGTTTATTGCTGCAAATTCATTTGGCGAATTTGCAGTTCCCCTTGAATTCACACAGCGAGGTGCTGCAGACCGTAGACCAGACAGCAGTGAGTCGGTGATTGCGGCGGCAAGAACTGATTTTCACTTATATTTTTTATGCTGACGTCAGCATGTGCAGGCGATCTCAAACAAATGCTTCCAAAGCTTCCAGCGCCAGTTTCTGATGACGTGCAGACATCCAGAAAGCCTATCAAAAACGCACCTGCGTCCCAGCCAATGAAAATGGAGGCCCGCCCTCCCTCCATGACGCACACCTGTGCCAGCCAATGAAAACGCTTCATTGCCTCTATTCCCACGAAACTCCCGTTCTTGGCTGCCCGCGTTAGCTCCTTAATGGCAAATGAGTGGGGAGCAAATAGTCTCCGTGGTCATAAGCCGCGGAGGCTTTTCGGCGCGGGGACGCTGCGGAGTTGCACACAAAGAGGTAAGTGGGGAGCGACCCTGTGATTATAGTGCAAAATCAGAACTGAATTATGGCAAATAATTGAAAGAAATCATTACAGTCAAGGATCTTCCTAGGAAAAATACAAACATGCTTCTTCATGGTTCACATGGACAAAACTGTTAAGTTTTGATTGAAATTAAAGCCTAGAATTTCCCACTGAACAATTTTGGGGTGGAGAGTTCCAAAATCTGTAAGCTTTAATATAAAAACTACTATCAACTATCAACAATGTTTTGCTAATACATTATTTAGCTATTAACAGTAGAAACTATTTGGACTTTTAAACCTGTGTTGGTTATTACAGATAAGTTAAGTGTATGGTAATGTTAAAACATAACACAACAAGTGTGTTCAGTGGTGCAAATTTTGGATATACTTTTCTCCCAAATCAGTCTGAATTTGTAAGTGCTTTTGGGGTAAGAGGTAGAGAAGCTGCAGATTAGTGTGAAGCACACAGGATTTTTTCCCCTTGAGAGCATTTTGTGACACTGCATCATTTAATCCAATGCTGGTTATAGGTATGCATCAATTCTGCCAGTGATGACTTATAGTCGACAGCAGTAAACTTTCAGCTTCTATTCAGATGCAAGAGAAAATGAACATCCAAGCAAATCAAGTAGTTAAACAGTTCCTTTTGGATCTTGCAGAACAATATCAGTCATCTTGTTTAAAGGGGAAAAATGATGTCTAATCTTGACAGAAGTGAATTACTACATATGAGACAGCTGCATTTTGTCTGATACTTGTTGCAGCTTCCACTGGAAGATGAAGAACTTACAAAATAGATTTCATCAGAATCTGAGATGGGCGGAAATGAAATCTTAGAAATGAAAATATGTTATGCCTGCGAAATCAACTATACCAGCAAGAGTATAGAGAAGTCATTCTAAAATAGTTTTCCACATCGTTAAGAATGGTCTCTAGATCTGGTGGCAATGAAGGAAGGTCTTCAGGAGTCCCTTTGCAAATTTTTGACTGCCCAACCAAAGAATGGATAATGAATTACACCGTGACTTAGATGCCTACTTCACACCCTTAGTAATTCCTGCAAGAGTAGGTGAATGCACAAAGGCTTTATTTTCATGGGGTATTTCCTTCAACTGATGAACTTTTTTTACTATCATTGAGAGACCATATGAACACAGACGGGTTTTGTACTCTAGCTGCTATACATTGTTTGTGTGCATGACAGTGGTTTGAAAACATATTGAGGGAACATCAGATTTTATTTATATAATGGAGCTTTAGAATGAGTTTGATGACTGACGAGAAACCTGCACAAAAGGAAACGAACATGCCAGATTTAACTAAGGATTTCTTATACAGCAAAGTGTATGATTTTTTTAAAAGCAGCAGTTCTATTTTTTTAAATTCTGTTCTCATTTTCTTTCAAGAACAAGGTTAATGCTCTGCTTCCAGATTTTGAGCTTGTACAGGGTTTTATACCATGTACATTCAAATTTATAATAGGTAGTAGGATCATAATCCCACAAGAGCTTTTATAAAGGAGTCACTCTGAAGCCTCAGCTATGCATGGATTGCCAAAGTTTGGTCAAGGATTGTATTCCTCAAGTATCTTCTTTTTTAAAGCTCAGTAATGGCTGTACTTTGGTTATCAGTTCCTTCCTTGCTTGAGGGTCACACATGGGTCAGGTCCTTAGTATTATTTGTGTAGGAGTGAAATCGAACGCTGAATAGAAAGAGGAAAATTGCAATAAATGTCACTACTTTAGCTACTGGGAAGGGTAAGAGTGGGAGAGAGTATAAAGAAACACATTACATATATTGAATTTTTCAGAACTCTGTTGTCCTTGAATGCTTGTCAACATTTAAAAAAAATATTCCTGTTTATTTTTGCTGGACTCTTTTGTTTTATGTTTTGCTTCAGTAATGAAAGTGAAATTTTGCATGGTAGAAAATTTGGGATTCTTTTCTTTTACAAGCTGTAGTGTCTTTGTGACTCTTATATTTCTATAACATTTCTTAGCTTCATTCTTGTCACAGCAGATTAGAAGAGATGGTGTTACACAGTGTTAAGAATGTCAAACAAAGACAAGGGAGAACCAGGTTCAAATCCTCACTTTGCCATGGAAGCTTATTAGGTAGGATTGCCAGGCCTGGGTTGGGAAATTTTGGGAGTAGAGCAGGTGGAACTTGGGGAGGGAAGGAATTTGGGGAGGGAAGGACCAGAGCATAATGCCACAGAGCCACTCTCTAAAGAAGCCATTTTCTCCAGGGGAGCTGGTCTCTGCTCTGATCAGTTCTTATAGCAAGAGGTTTCCAGCCATTACCTGGAGGTTGCCAGCTTTCTTGGTAGATGACACTGTCTCAGACCTACCTTCCTGATGTTGTGAATGTTGTGTAACATATACAAGAAATGTCTATCTTGCTGACTGAGAGACTGACAAAAAGAAGGCCAAACCAGAGAGAGAGAGTCAGAGCTAAACAACAACAACAATAGTGACCACAGTCCAAATGTTCAGCACAGACTTTTCAATGGCGTTTGGCCTGGAAAAGTACGCCACTGTGGTGATAAAGAGGGGCAAGATCCCTGAGACAGATGGGATAAAAATGCCTAATGACTATCAAGTGCAACTAAAAGGAAGTCTATACATACCTGGGCATTTTCCAGCTGGATAACATCAAACATGTGCAAGTGAAGACTGTGGTCAGCAGAGAATACACCCAGAGGGTCAGGAAAATTTTGAAATCCAAATTAAATGGTGGGAATACCATCAAGGCCATCAACACCTAGGTCATCAAGTACATCATTGCAATCATAAACTGAACACAGGCTGATTTGGAGGCATTGGATAGAAAATCTCGGCTGCTTATAATAGTGCACTATGCCTTATACCCATGTAGTGATACTGTTAGACTAAATCTTCCCTGGAGATCTGGTGGCAGAGGGTTACTGCAAGTAAAGCAAGCAGTGGTGGAGGAGAAACATGCACTGGCTGATTATGTGAATGAAAGTCAAAAGCAGGCAGTGAAGAACAGGCATTTACTGAAAGCTCAGAGAACCAGAAAAAATATGATTAAAACAAAGACTGAAAGCTGGGACAACAAAGCACTGCACAGCCAATTTCTGAAGAAGATCAAGGACAAGGTGGACAATGAAAAGACCTGACTGTGGTTAACAATCGGAACTCTGAAAAGGTAAATTGAATAACTGATTTTAGCTGCTCAAGAGCAGGCCATTAGAACAAATACGATCAAGGCCAGGATCGAAAAATCCTTGGATGATGCAAACTGCAGACTGTGCAAGTAAGCCAACAAAAGTGCGGATCATATACTCAGCATCTGCGAAAAGCTCACCCAGACTGAATGCAGAGGCAAGGCTCAGTGACCAAAATGATTCACTGAAATTTATGCAAAAATTACAACAGTAGGACAGCTAAAAACTGGTGAGAACATTGTCCAGAGAAAGTCACTGGAAATGAGAAGGTCAAGCTCTTGTGGGATCTTTGACTCCAACTGGGCAAAGTGTTGGTACATAATGCACCAGACATCACAGTCATCGAAAACAAGAACGTGACCATCATTGACATAGCAATACCCGATGATAATAGGGCTGCTGAAAAAGAACATGAGAAGATCGCTAAATACCACAATTTGAAAATCGAGATACTGTGACTATGGCAGAAACCAGCTGCTGTAGTCCCAGTGGTAATCAGCACCTTGGATGTCATTCCAAAAACATTAGGGCAGGACTTAAAACATCTTCATATCAACAAAATCAATATCTGTCAGATTCAGAGGGCATCCCTGCTGGGATCCCCACAAATACTATGCTGATACATTTCAATATCCTAGACCTCTGGGTAAGGCTCAAGTTGTGATAAAAGGCCAACAACAACCAACTAAAGCACTAACAGCCGTGATATTAAACAAAATTAAATAATGATAATAATACCTTCTTAAATTAAAACACAGCTGATATGTCCTGTTGTTCATGATCTCACAGTGAGGATAATGGGGATGAGGAGTAAGTGATGTAATAAACTGTTTTGGGTCCTCATTGAGGAGAAAGTTTTGTTTTGCTTTTAATTTTCAGTGAAAACCAAATTTTTGCTAATATTTTATTTTACCTGTAAATAATTTGATAACTTTGTGAATAACATTTTCCTGTTCACAAAACGCTGCCTGGGTTGGTTTACAGGTACTTGTATTTCGTCCAATCACTTCTGGAAAATTGTTATTGGAAGTGGTTATACTTGGAGGCAATGGTCTGTAATGATCATAGTATGATAACTCATACTAGTAGGTTGAACTAATTGGTATAAATTGGGCAGCCCCATCTATGAGGCAGGGGCCTGGCAGAGGTGCCACAGACATGCCATCCCACAGCTCCCACAGTGGCTTCCAAGTGGTGTGGGAAAACTAGCAATGAGAATAGGCCTCTCTACCATCTAGCAGCCTTTGTGTGGCTTTTCAGATCTAAACCACCATTTTGGGTGGCTTAGGTCAGAATTGTGCACTGCTGGTGTACAGTGGTAAATGGCCTGGAAAAAGCTGACTAAAGTTGGCCCCTCCCCCCCACACACAGCCATATCCCTGGACCACCCCAGCTCTGCTGGCAGTGTTGCAGGAATGCTGCCACAGAGTTCTGCACCACATTCCTGTGCTTGGGGGGCAGTGACCACCACAGGCCAGTGGGATTGCCCTTCTGCTGGGATGACTCCATTGGGGTAGCTGCTGTGCCACTCCCAAGAGCAGATTCAGTCCTCCTGGATGGGGCTGCCAGATTCTTTGGCAAAAAAGTTAAGCAAAAGTCTCACTATTCCCTCCTACCCCCAAGCAGCATGCCCTGTTTAAGAACTTTTTAAAATTTTATACTGCACTGTTAGACATAATGCAATGTTAGATACCTGTTCAGAACCAAATATGACAGGTGCCAATGTGGTGTAGTGGTTAAGAGCAGATGGATTCTAATTTGGAGAGCTGGGTTTGATTCCCCACTCATCCACCTGAGTGGCAGAGGCTTATCTGGTGAACTAGATGTGTTTCCACACTCCTACATTCCTACTGGGTGACTTTGGGCTAGTAATAGGTCTTCGGAACTCTCTCAGCCCCACCTACCTCACAAGTTGTCTGTTGTGGGGAGAGGAAGGGAAAGAGCTTGTAAGTCACCTTTAGTATCCCTACAGGAGAGAAAGTGGGGTGTAAATCTAAACTCTTCTTCTGTGCTGGGACAATATTTTACAAGTGTCATAATGCAGCCTAGCATGCTGGGAAGCCCTGTATTGCTCCTCCAGCTACTGCCCAATTAGATGGGTACATTTATCTGTACACATTCCTTTAAGGCTAGGATGCAAAGGAATTTATCATGTTTGCTGTATGACTTGATGTTTTGAGTGAACTCTTATACACTGGCTAAAGATATTACAGCTTCTGAACATGGTTAATTTTAAGAAACAGATATCAGCGATACCTGTTCAGAGATTTGAGTAGCTTTTTATTAACATAAACATCTGGTGATGGTTCTTTAACCTGATAACTGACCAGTGTTTTCTGCATGGTTGTATATGAGAAGATAATATCTCCTGGCTACAGAGATTCATCAATTTGGGAATGTTTGGTCTGAAAAAAGGCAGTCATGCTGAGATTTTCAGTCCTGTAAATGATTTGTTGTCTTGTGCAACCTTTATTACCTCATTGATTCACTTGATTCTTATCTTGCTATTTCTTTCTCAGGCACTTTTGTAAGGGAACTTTTGGCTTCTTTTTTAAAAAAATAGTTTTTCATGCAAACTCAGTACAATACAGTACATGACAGAACACACAATTTGGCTTCACTATCAAACATCCTTTTAGAATCCTTTTTATGGCAAGCAAGCAGGCCTCCCCTCTCCCCCCCCCCCCACATCTTTAAATGTATTGTGGCTGGTCAGTTTCTTGTTATGTTGATGACTCACTGATTTTTATAGAATGATTGTCAATTAAGGGATTATTTCAGGAGGCTACATGGACTCAACAGTATAGAAAAGTATGATTTAAGGGAAATCCCTTTGCAGTCAGTTTGGGCTTTTAAATATTTTAAATAATTTGCATAGCAAAATCTGCAGATGCAACTTACATATACTTTAATCAATTAAAAAACACTCAATAGGAAAGGCATAAAACATTTTATTTAAAAAATTGCTGAAGCAACTGGAATAAGAATTTATGTAGGAAGAACTTGTACTCACAGTGGAACTCTAAAAGAAAAAAATCATGCTTCTGCAGCAGTGACGAATGGAGGGGAAACTGCGCCCGGGACATGAACTGCCAGCGTGCCACCTCCTGCCCTGCCCCGCTCCACCCCAAAATGTCCCCAACATGCCCCACTGGCCCTGACACATCCCAGCCCCACCCCTGACACATGACTGCAATGGCAGCTCCCAGGGCGAGCCACCCAGATGTCCCCATTGCAGCTCTGCCTCTGTTCTGCAGTTCAGGAATCAGAATGGACATAAGAGCGACTTACTGGCCTCTTTACCTTATCCAGAAAACCACTATTGCATGACGGTTCTTCTACAGTCATACAGCAGCTACATGTTTGATACAAGATGAAACTCAATAGAGCTCTATATGTACAGGAGAAGTCACAAGTCTTTATGATGAACTTGCTTATTGCTTGCATGGAAATTAGAAAGTTCTGGCACAGGCAGAACTCCATACATGTACTGAAACAGATGAATTATGGTGTTCTATATTATCGAGTTTTTTCCTGTGTGTATCTTCTGCAAACTTGCAAAATCTATAACACTCTGTAATACTTTGATTGATTAAATCTGTTCCGTGTGATAAAGGAGTGTCAACTTAATAGAAATCTTTAAATTTCCAGCAGATATTTTTGAAAAATAAATGAAGTATTTTACTTCAGTTCTCTGACACAGATAAGAGAAAAGGGAGAAGGAAAAATATCTTCTAGTGTCATATTCTGTCTGACTCTGATGGCAGTGCCCTAGAACTTTCATTAGTGCTTGTAAATCTTTTGGGAACTGTCTGATTTTATTTATAGTACTGTAGATATGACACAAATGTATCAGCCAATGTATGTTTTCTTTGAGCAGAACAGAAGGGAGTATTACTGGCAGTACTACTTACAATTCCTAAAGAAACCTAGACTATATTTTCCTCTCCTGTACTTTGTACTGTTAATGGAGATTTTGTTAGTATGATTTATATTTTACCTACTGTATGATCCTCACTGTTTTAGTTTTCCATGAAAACTCTTTTATGCTCCCAGAGTGTGCTACAGTGTATAATTACCAAAGACTTTCCACATTCCCTACGGCTTATGACATTATCACGATCATAGATGGAAAAAGTCACATTCAATAACAGCTGCAGCAAAGAAGCAAAACTTGCCACACAACAGAAAATGTAGGTCACTTGAATTTGGAGTGCAAGGACAGAAGTCATTGTAGAATGAAAGATAATATGTCATTCAGCTTGAGTGTATGCTACATTCTTCAGTGTGAATATGGACCAATTCAAGATCAGATTCACAGGCTAGGTTCCGCACCTGCCTTGAAAGAATAGCAAGATGTTTCTGATTTGAATATTCAGAATTTTGCCCACTCTTTTACATCTTTGTTTCTTTATTTGGTGTATATACATATCCTTTCACTGCACAAAATGAATAAAGAATTGGATAGTTCTACATATTTACAATACATAGGAACTGTAACTCCCTAATTCTTTAGATTCTTAGATATTAGAAAGCATTCCAAGGCAGTGAGCTATACAGTATTTCATTCATCTTTCTAATAGAGCGATATTTTTCAGTTGCTCCAAAATTCCAATTTTCCTAGGTTGGGAAAAATGCAAAGTATGTGAAGAAAGCACTATAAGTGAAGTTCATTTATCCATTTCTTCCTCTTTCCCTTCTAAGACTTTCACATCTTTAGTTCTTCTGTCCAAGTGAACCGTTGTTTTTCTGTTTTTCTCATACAAATATTGTTTTTTTGCTATGTTTTAGTAAACCTGATGTGATGGCAACTATGGCTGGTATTTTTGTATGGTGTTTTGCCAATACATAATGCATTCTGAGAAAATGCAAGAGAAGGAAAAGGGAAGAAAATATATAAATGTACTTTAAAAAACCCTGAAAGCTATAATGTGTTGTTCTTCTAAGATTAACTTTAGAATTCTCCTAGGCCGTTTCTGCATGGGCCAAAAACGGCGGCTTGGGGGCGGTAAAAATGCCGCCCCCAGGCCGCCGTTCGCACAGGCGGCGCTGCTGAAACGCAGCAGCGCCGACCTGGCTACCCTTCCCCTCCCTCAGAGGCGGCGTCAGGCCGCCCTAAATCGCTAACCCTTTAAAGCGTTGTTTTTGAAAGGACAGCGTCTTCCCGGCAAGCGGTGCAAACGGCAGCGCCGAGAACACGCTGTTTCCCCTTCCCTCTCCGCCACTTATCTGCGGCTCCGCTGTGGAGTAGGTCACCTGCTGGCCTCCTAGAGTCCCTCCCTGCAGCATGTCCTCCGACCCCTGGAGGTGGGAGGGCAGCGTCGGCGGGGCAAAACAGAACCGCCAGGATAACGACTGAGGCTGAGAGAAAGGCAAGAGGAAAAGAAGAAGTCGACTTCACGTCTTGAACGCCACTCTCCCTGCTTGAGGGCCTCTGCTGCAGGCTCGCATTTCGCAAGCCTGGCGATGCAGAACAGTCCACCCCTGCGCCGACAGAATTCTTGCCGGCGTGAAATTGCTTCAAAGGCCATGCGGAAAGCATTTGGACCTGGATTAAACAAAGAATAGAGCAAAAGTGAAATATAAAGCAGAGAAGCATTCCAAAATGAACAGAATGAAAGGAATAGCCATTGTCACAATAGCTCTTGAAAGGAGTAATTTGTATGGAAGGTAATCACACTGATCCTATGCGATGTTAAACTTTCTAGATCATCAGTGTCACATGTGAAAAAGCAAAACCATCTTTTTCTAGGATGCTCAGATAACTTAGAAATGAACTACAAGATTGTGGTGTTCATACACTAATATGGACAGTGTCATACTTAGACCTGTTCCTACATTACCGTGAGAGTTCCTGCATTTTGTTTCTGCCCTGAGTTGCATGATCTTTTGAGTTCCCAAATAGCAAAACAGGCTTTGTAGCACCACAGACAGTTTTGATAAATTAGGGAGATACCATTTATACGTTTTCCATTGTTCTGGACAAAAGTTGGAAAATAGAATTGGCCTTTGCGATAATGTTGGTGGTTGTGAGTTATTAAAATGATACCATTGATACCCTGTTACTAGTGCCACCACTCTATCTAAATCAGCTTTGTAGCAGTAACATCAGTGGTACACACCTATGCAAGTCCTCTACAAAGGCTGTCATCTGTATGACGCAGCATTGTTATCACTATCTGTATGGCTTGGAAGGGAGGATAATAGCTTCACACCACACAGGTGTAGCAGTTGTGAAAGCTTTGGATGTTCTCATGGTGTAGTCAGGACCATCTGGCTGGTCTTTCCCTCTTGCTGGGCTCCCTTCCCTTCCCTTCCCTTCCCATCCATCCCCTTCCATTTCCCTTATTTATACATTTATTATTGCAATATATTTTATGTTTCATTTATTAATTTGTCCATTCCTATGACTGGGCCTTCCTGCTGTGCTGGAACCATTAAGTTTTTAATCAAGTTTTTAATTGTTTATTAATAATCATTGGGGGTTATTGATGTATCTCTTTGGAAACGGCCCTGAGACTGACTTGTCAGGAAAGGGCAGGGTAAAAAATTAATAAACAAACAGTTGGTTCTGGTGAGTTTTCCAGATCCCCATGCAACAGTTGTTGGAGGTACTGGAACTGGAACTGTCATATTGGGCAACAGGTCATTGCCCTGATATTTTTTGAGGCAAGGAACACTATACGGGAAACACCCAGATGTAGTAACAACTCATGTACAAAATGTCCTCTGGTTAGCTAAAACTGAAATAGAATTTTAGCTCTTACAGCTTGTCTTCTTCATCTGAAAATCCTGTAGTTTGACTAAAAACAAATGTTTCTTCACAGTCATGCCTGGAGTCATTCTTTGGATTTTTGCTTTGTGAATGCAGGGGTGTTCCTCCACCACAAAATACTTTTGTTTTCTGCCCATGTGAGGGCATCTTGTGTGACTGGAAAATGCCTCACATCTCACATTGGAGAAATGGTCCAGCTCCAGTGGAAAGAAAGCAAAGTAAGCACTCAAATAACATTTGTAGAATGGGAGTGGAAAGAAGGGATGTTATTTTAGAGGTTGAATAACAAATTAAAAGAGAGTAGCATTTTTTTTCTAATGAAGCATTGGCAATTAATAAAGCATCACAGAATAATATGAAATGAAGTGAAACCTTAATACATATTATGAGACTAGAAAAATGAAGGATCTGGAAAAAATGCAGTAGAACCCTTAGAAGTAGTTGTGTTCAGAAATTATTTGGTACCATAATGTACTATTTCCTTACCACATAATGTCCTGCCCAGTCCAAACTGCACTTTTATGTCAGTTCCCAGCTACCTGACTTGGAACAGTGATCCCTACCAAGGTATCTTTAGGTACCAAGCCAGCTACCGATGGCTTTTCTACCAATTTTTTCTTTTCGGAAGCAACAAGTCAATCCTGGCTGTCTTCCTCTTCATGAAAGCAGGAAAACCCAGAAACAACTGACACAGTAAGGGGATGAATAACTTGCAGTTTCCTGACAATTTCTGAGTGGTCCCAGTACCCTATCTTTTGATTGGCTATGACCCTCCATAGTACCTGTTTTGTGGTGGCATCCATACACTGTTCTCAAATATTTAAAACTAGCGGTACCTGGCCACGCGTTGCTGTGGGTTATTGTGGTGACATGGGAAAGGAACAGTAGCAGCAAATCAATTGCAGAGGCCAGCAGTACGTGCTCATGGAAACGCACAGCCTGATACTGTGCGATGTCATTGATGTGTGTGACCACATTCCTTGGGGGGGAATGGAAAGGTACCCCTCCCACACATCTAAGCTGGCTGGTCACAATCCTTTATCTGGGAGTAAGTTTGGTTGGTGGCAATGGGTGTCACTTCTGAGTAAACCCTCTGAGGGGCGCGATGCAGTATGTCATGGTTGCTTTACCGAGCTTACTCCTGAGTAATGCGTGCCTGGTTTTCTGAACTGTAACCACAGTATTCAGGGAATGTAGGCTGGCTGGCCCCTCCCTCCCAACCCTTGCATGCCACCCCTCACTCTCTCCCCTTCCTCACTTCTCTTCCCTTGCATGCCACTCCTCCATCCCTTCCCTTTCCCTCCCTCCAGTTGTCTTTTACATTCAAGCTTGTTCAATATGGGTGTGGAATATGGGTGAGGAAGTAGTTGTGGTGGTTGGATGTGAGAGAGGGCAGAGTGAGGAGTGTGAGGATGAGCTGAATGTGTATGAGAGTATGTGTTTTGTGTGGTAGTAGTGGGTGAGGTACAGAAAGTGAAAGGTACCTGCATGTGAGGGGGGAACCCCACCTGATGTCTCACACAGCAACATGTGTATGTGTTTCACTTCCACTCAAGTTATTACCTATGTACTGTTTTCACTGCTCATATCTGGCCTTCTGAGTGAACATTCTAAGGGCACAAACATTCTAAGGGTGACAGTTACACACAGGCAGCTTCATGTCCTTCACCATGGAGCGCCAGGAAAAAGGTGTTTTATGTGGACCAGGTGTGAAATTTCAGGTATGTGAGCATCTAAAAACACTCTCGCCTGGCTGACTGCAGTGGCTGGGATTTTTCAGAGGAATTGGCCCAGAAGTTCCTGTGCTAGGCCATCAGGAACAAACTCACGGTTTGCTTTTTATATATATAGATTGTCTATAGCAGTGGTTCTCAACCTGTGGGGGTCTCAACCTGTGGGGGTCTCAACCTTTGGGTGTTGAACTGTAAAATGAATTAAATGTTAGGGTTGGGGGTCACCACAACATGAGGAACTGTATTAAAGAGTTGCGGCATTAGGAAGGTTGAGAACCATTGGTCTATAGGCTCAATAAGATTGTAGATTACTAATTTAAAGTATCCATTTGAACACTCATTTAGGAGAAGTGTGACAAGTGTCCCTCTGGTGGAATAATCAACATCCTTTAATGTGTGTTTTGCTATACAGCAGAATTTTTTTTCCAGATTCCATGTTCCATATTTCTAACCAATACACCCTAGACTATGCATCAGAATTCTCTACAATGTGCAAAGTTTTTACGGCAGCCAAATATGCTATAATTAATCAGTAGAAAAATCAATGTAGGGGAGGTTTGCTAGAGAGTTTAAAACATTGCTAGAGAGGAACTTGAATATATTGATTAGTGGGGTGTTGCATACTGGTTTCATACCTCCTTTGTAATGTGCAGTCTTGTGGTAATATAAAACCCTGAATTGCTACTACTTTATATAAACTTTTTTCTCTGTTACAAATCAATTATTTATTCATATTATTCATGCTATCAGTGTTCAGAATAGGATTTTTTCAAGTGCTTTATGTGACTTCATATAACACAGTAACTGAATTTTTATTTCAAAATGAAAATTAATTATTATTTTAAACCAATTTGCAAAGGAATGGAATTCCATAAAGCCATTAGGCTGATTATACTTTTGTAGCATTGTCAAGAATAATTTTAATTGGTAAGCATAAGCAAGGCGGCTCTAACAGCTTTTTCCTCTTTAATTGCATTTTCTCCAAATCAGTGTCTGGCTGAATGACAAATACTTATTTCTAGGTTTATAATGTGAATTTTCCCCCTCTGTCTTTATCTGAGCTCTGTGCTGATGTTGTAATTGTTTGTTTGTGTTGTATTAAGAGGAAAGCAAGTTTTCACATTGATTAACATGGCACTTTTATCAATGGGAAGACTGATTTGTCACTGTGCTCTGTGAATGTCTCTTTTGGTAACATTTCTTTTCCACTGTGGTTGCTTCCATCTCTCTCTCTCTCTCTCTCTCTCTCTCTCTCTCTCTCTCTCTCTCTCTGTGTGTGTGTGTGTGTGTGTGTGTGTGTGTGTGTGTGTAAACCCTCATTAGCTTTTATGTCAAGTTTCCAAGCATTCTTCAACCAAACAGTGCACAAAAAAACTCACTGCAGCAAAATGAATTTCAGTTTGCTTCAGTTCCTAATTCCAGTTGTTGATCAGCATTATAGCTTCACTCTGGACACTAGATACTATCATGCTAGCTATTTGTCACCTGAAGATTAGAATCATATAAAATTCAATGCCTGTATGAATAACTCTTTTTACATTAACAAATCATACCCTCATCATCAGGGTGATTATGCTATACTTAGCAAATAAGTTATATTAGCATGAATCATTAATTTTCCTTTAATAGGATGTATTGCTGAAAATTGATTAGCTTTCTTAAAACACTTTAGAAAATATTCTCAGATTTTAAGAAATCCATAAACTAATTTTGCCCCACAGACACAGGATAGCAAAACTGGGTGAACTATGGATCACAACTTTGCTAGTTACAAATCTAACCTGAGTCAATGTGGTATAGCAGTTAGAATGTCAAACTAGGATGTGGGAGACTTGGGTTCTAATCCATTCTCTGGTAACTAAAAAGCTGGGGGGGGGGGGGAGGAAGCCTAATAACAGAAATAACATTAATAGGTTGCATGTGATAAATTAACAAAATGTTGGGGTGTCGTGTGGTTTCCGGGCTGCATGGCCGCGTTCCAGTAGCATTTCCTCGTGACATTCTGCCTGCATCTGTCACTGGCATCTTCAGAGGATCTGATGGTAGTAAAGCAAGTGGAGTATATATACCTGTGGAATGTCCATTAACAAGTGTAAAGGGTGCAATTAGCAAGCTTGATTTGCATGTGTTGGGTGAGATCCACCCATAACAAAATGTTAATACATTACAAATAGTTTTAAAACATAATTAAAACCAAACAAGTTTCAGCCACTAGTCTTTTTCAGTGGTACAAATTGTTAAAATACACACCATAAAGTAAAATTATTCAAAATACAAAATACAGCATTTCAGACCATGCTTTAAAACATACACCAGGAGTAGAGCCAGTTCATTAACTAGATAATCACCTTTCAATAGTGGACTAAATTAGGATCATTGAAAATATTTTTTTCAGATTGCTGTTGTATCTGATCCAAATATCTAAGTAAGTAAGGTCAGAGGGAATCATAGCTCTATCACACACCATACTTCCTTTTATGTTCTTTTTTATTTTGTTACTATTTGTAATTTAGTAAAGTTTTTCTAATTAATTATACATAACCTATTAGTCTTCGTTCTATTAGGCTTTTTGTCAGCATTCTTGGTTATCTGGTTTTTTTCTGGTGTGAAGTTTCTGTTTTGGTATTAAAACTGTTTGTCATGGAAACTGGCAAGCCACATATTTTCACCTTAATCTATTAACTCAGCAATGGTGTGAAAATAAAATGGAGAAGATGCGAACAATATAAACTCCTTTGGGGTCCCCCTTGTGGGCAAGATGGGGTATCAATGAAGTAAATATATTCTAATAATGAAGTCTGTCAAATCACTGAATATTTAAGTCAAGTGACTGGAGGACTGAACAGGCAAGACAGATATTTCTACAAATATGAAAAGGGCCCCAAGTTTTCAGAAAAAATATGAAAGGTTTTTTAAAAAAGGATTTCAAAGCTGAGAAATGATAAAAGAAGCACCTGTAGCTTTAAGCAATGGATCCCCTATGCAGCTGCTGCTAGGCAACCACAGCACTGGATGATACAGTTTCTGTAAGAAAGAGGCAGCGTGTGGGGGCAGGGCCCTTTTCAGGCCTATTTTGACCCTTGAGATAGGGACTCAGGTTAGCCAGCCCTAGGGTTTCTAGTTCCAAGTTGGGAAATTCCTAAATATTTTGTGGTAGAGTCTGATGAGGGTGGGGTTTGCAGAAGGAAGACACCTTATCAGGGTATAAAGCCATATAGTCCACCTTCCAAAGCAGCTATTTTTTTTCCAGAGGGACAAATGCCTGTAATCTGGATTTCA
Organism: Sphaerodactylus townsendi; assembly: GCF_021028975.2. NCBI lineage: Eukaryota > Metazoa > Chordata > Lepidosauria > Squamata > Sphaerodactylidae > Sphaerodactylus > Sphaerodactylus townsendi. Next base: position 103,972,574 of record NC_059427.1, on the reverse strand, counting down.
GTTGTAATTCTGGAAGATGAACCCCTAGGCCTGGTAGCAACCTGTGGATGACTTGATACTATGATTGAGCCAGCGGCATACCACCTACAGGAACGGGGGGGGGGGGTCAAATGACCCCGGGCGCACCAGCCGGGGGCACAAAATCACCCACCCTCCTCCCCCGTGTCAACCCAGGAGTCATTTGACACCCCTGTCAAATGGGGCAGTATGCAGTACCCTCCCCTCCCCAGGCCCTCAGGGGTGGAGCTCAGAGGTGGAGGTGGCTTGGATGGGCACCATGGTGGCAGGCTGCCTCCTGGCTCACCCGCAACAGCACCCTACCCCCCGCCACTGTGCTGCAGGCAGGCAGGCAAAGCATGGTCAGGTCCAGTCCAACAGGTCAAGGCATGTGGCAGGCAAGGCATAGTCAGGTCACAGTCCAACAGGTCATGGCACAGGAGATCAGGCAAACAGGCTGGTGCTCAGCAGTAGACCAGGCACACAGAAGCAGTAGACCAGGCACACAGAAACACACTTGTTGCACCCAGGCAGAAGTAGGCTCACAGCAAGGCTTATATGGAGAGCCTTGTCCCAGGGGTTGGGATTCTGCAAGGAGTCAGTCCTCATCAGATGCAGATACGTCTACTCTCCCATATCTTGCTGCCAATGAGCACTCCTTCTTTTGCTTCTGAAACAGCTGCCTCTGCTTCTGCCTCCTATGCACAGCTGACTAGTCACTGGGTTCCCTAGAAGGATATGCAGGCTCCTCCACCTGCACATCATCAAGTAGGGAAGGGCTGGGAGTTGGCTCTGCTACCAGGTCTTTCTCTAAATAAATACATTTTTTCTGAGATCGTATGGGGATCATGACCACCTGCCCCCTGCCTGCCTTGCATGACTGTTGCCTTGCTCTCCTGCTGGCTACCTAGGTCTCCCACCAGCTGCCATGCTCTCTCACATGCCACCTCACTCTTTCACTGCCTTGCTCTGCCACCTGCTGCCTCACTCTCTTGCCACCTCACTCTCTTGCCAGAAGTCTTGCTCTCCCATTTGCTGTCTCATTCTCTCCCTGCCTCACTCTCCCACCAGCTGTCTTGGTCTCCTGCCACCTTGCTCTCCTACCTGCCACTATGCCACCTTGCTCTCCTACCTGCCACTATGCCCTCTCACCACCTTGCTCTCCTGCCTGCTGCCTTACTCTCTCAACACCTCACTGTCCCTCCAGCCACCTCAATCTCCCACTGGCCACCTTGCTTTCCTGCCACCTCACTTGTTCTCTCTCTTGCCACCTTGCTCCCCCACCTGTCCCTGCTTTGAAGAGGTAGGGGAATGACTTTGGAGGGACAGTGTGATTTTGGAGGTCCTGAGGGGCAGTTTGAGTACTTGCTTTAGACACCATTTTCTGGTGGTACACCACTGGTTCACTTGCTCATCTGCTCATAGTCATTTGGGACTATTTTCTACTGCAGAAGCACACACTTCTTCCACACCACTAACAACCACACTTTTATCTTTCTGTGAGACAGAGTATAGAAACGCCTTTTAAAGGAAGGGGGACTACTCAGCACATTTGCACTGAACACCTTAAAGTTTAACTACTTCCCTTGCTGCTTCTCCATTACACTTATGAATAAGCTTTTCCACCATTTCCACTATACCTTTCCTAAAAGTCCCCATGGCCTCTCCAATTTTCCAGTTTCTTTTTCCTACCCAACAGCCAACCTAATGCTCATAGAGTATGACCTCCAAAACAAACATTTTCTCTGGTGGAACAGGCTTGATACCACCCGATTTGCATGAATCAACCAGGCATGGCTCTTTGCTACTGTTCAACAGCTCCTACTCTATGAAAGCCAGTGCAGTATAATGGTTAGAGTTTCAGTGTAAGGTTGGGAAGATTCAGGTTCAAATACCCATCTTGCTGCGGAAGCTCACATAGTGATTTTGGATCCATCATGTCATTTTAACCTACCTCACAGGGTTTTTTGGGGGGATAAAAAGGCAGAAAGTAATATAATGTACGCTGCTGTGATCCCCACTGTGGAGATAGTCAGGGTATAAAGGAAGTAAACAAATAGTAAGAAAGATGAAAATGAGAGGCAGACAAAAGATAGGGTTTTGAATGGCTGAGGAGAAAATGAGGCACAGAAAGAGGAAAGGACATAGGGGTTGTATGGTGTAGTGTGTATGTTCTTTTAAGAGAATTGTATATAAGTGTATGAAAAGGGTGGGAGTGAAGGCAGCTATTGGTTGTGTTTTATGCGGCTTGGTTTAAGCTCAAATGAAGAGATTTTGAACTGAACATGGAGGTGTTATTGGACTGGTTTAACAAGTTGCCCAAAGGAGGGCAAGAAGAAATGATGTGGGGAGGTGAATACAGGGAAAAGTGATGTTACTTCCCCCTTTTTTTGAGGGTTTCCTACCATGCAAGTGGACCTGAGCCACTATCTGGGACCACACAAATATGCCATAGTTTTCCTGGGTAGAAGCTGCTGCATGGGGAGGAAAAGCTGAAGACAAAGAGAGAGATAAAAGTATATTTCCTGTTTGGTAGGAATCAAAGAAGTGAACTGGAAAGGGAAGAGACAAAAGAGGCTTTCAGGGAAGACAAAAGGAAGCTGTGGGGGAGGGGGTAAAAAAGGAAGTTAAAAATCACATTCATTAATAATTGCCCAACATTGCTTTTATTTTTTTTAAGTTTGCAGTTTGTTTTGTTTGTTTGTTTTTACAGTCAAGTCACAGCTGACTTGTGGAGACCCAATTGAGTGTTCAAGGTAAGATACATTTGAAAATGGTTTGCCATTGGCTGCCTCCACATCATGACCCCAGTATTTCTTGAAAATTTTCCATAGAATAGTAGCCTGGGTCAGGCCTGAGTGTATGTGACTGGTCCCAGGTCACCCAGCAAGCTTCCATAGCCCAAGTGGGGATTTGAAACTGGGTTTCTCAGATCCTAGTCCTATACCTTAACCACTACCCCACATGGGCATTCTAGTTCTTGGTTAGCACTCTCTATTTTAAGTGGTGAGAGAGAGGATCAAGAGACAGCTGAAATACGCTTTGGTGGTTTCCATGGGCTTGGGGTGCCGTTGCGCGGCTGGCATGCCGAGGGCGAATCTTGGCACTATATCTGGAAAACACTCTGAATTACTCCCTTGATTTCCATTCATTTCATCCTCCTTATGCCCCACTATGTTTGGCGTCCAAACTATAGTTGTAAAATGTTGTGCTGTTAAGCTCAAGAAGAGGATGCAGTTACACAACTTCCCCCTTCTCATGAGGGCTACTTTTGCAAGAGGTTTGCTATTCACCTGTCTTCCTTGTCAGCATGACCTTGGCAAGCCTAATTCTTGAAACTCAAAGCACAATAACCCATATCGCCTCACAAAACAATTGACAGAGGAACAAGCAAAAGGATGGCTAAGAATTATTAGAACCAACACAAAGAAACACAACAGCATTGGCAAGGATTTTCTGTCAAAGTTTGGCAGACCTCTGACCCTGTGCATCACAATGAAAGCAGTACAAAAAACAACAAAGAAACACACACACTCCTCTTTAATCACACAAGGTTATTCTGGAAGCCATGGATTTTACGCTAATCTTAGTTCAGTGAGAGATAATTCAGTCATTCATTCAAGGACAAATGCAAGAAGTATGCATTTCTATTTTTAAAAAATCAAATTATATTTCTGCGTTTTCCCCCCCAGGTTCACAAAAAAAAGTGCTAAAACGTTTAGCTGTGAAGTTCTGGCATATTTTTCTAAATACGAATAACTAGTATGCAAGTGATAAGCATGATTCTGCGAAATATTTCAGTTTGAAAGGGTATAGGCTGTTAATGGATAGCTACCATTTTGCTTGCCCATGAGAATCTGAGGTCTCTTGGGCAGATTCTGCATGGGCCAAAAACAGCAGTGTGAAAATGGTGTGAAATGGTTTAAAATGATGTAAAAGGGTTTATACTGTTTTCACACCACTGTTTCAACCCACTGTCTTTGGCCCGTGCGGAATCTGTCTTGGAGATGCTTTTTTCCTGGAAAACTGGTGTTGTAAAACATTTCTTACCTTCACAAACTTTGGTGGTTTGAATGAATATGTTTAATTTGAGAGGGTAACACCAATTGCAGCCAGATGTGCAGAGGCTATTTATAATGATCACAGAGATGGCTTGGATTGAAATTGGGCCACAGCCCTTTATTAATATAAATTACAACAAAGCTGTGCAAGCAAGAGGAACGCATCTTATCTGCCGGTCAGCATTCCTGGCTGATCCCGGCTTCGACCCAATTCTTGTTGGGGAGGCAGAGGTCGTGGGCCACGGGGCATCCACCCCATTCTTTGTGGCCCTCGCCCTGCCAGCGGTGTTGGGCTCTCCTACAGATGCCTTTGTGGCATGCGCCCTGAGCCCACCCCATTCCAAGCCTCTTATGGAGGCCTGCATTGGTGGGGAGCTCTAGCCTGCAAGCTTGGCCCTCCCCCCAAAGATGCGCTCCTCTGCCCAAACCACCCACCAGGGCCAAAACGAGGAAAAACTAAAAGACCCTTCCCTGGTGGGTGGTTGGGTGGGTCAGTGGGTGGGTGGGTCAGTGCGCTTCCAGGCATCAAAAACGGGCCAGAGCAACCGTGTGCTGCCTTGATATAGGCCAGCACGCTCCACCCTAATTGTCCACCTGCGCCAGCATGCTCATTGCTGGGTGGTGAGGCACGGCTGCCCAGCCAACCCAGAGACACGCATGCCCCTCCTATGGAGCTCTTAACGCGTGCTCTGCCCCCTGTCGCTATTATGGGCCTAATTGATTCTAGTGCCATGATTTGCGGCCAGATGGGCAGAGGCTACTTGTAATGATCACAGAGATGGCTTGGATTGAAATTGGGCTACAGTCCTTTATTAATATAAATTACAATGAAGCTGGGCGAGCAAGAGGAGCGCATCTTATCTGCCAGTCAGCATCCCTGGCTGATCCCGGCTTCGACCCAATTCTTGTTGGGGTGGCAGAGTCATGGGCCACGGGGCATCCACACCATTCTTTGTGGCCCTCACCCTGTCAGCGGTGTTGGGCTCTCCTGCAGATGCCTTTGCAGCATGTATCCTGAGCCCACCCTGCTCCAAGCCTCTTATAGAGGCTTCCATTGGCAGGGAGGTCCTGCCTGCAAGCTCGGCCCTCCCCCAAAATATGTGCTTCTCTGCCCAAACTGCCACAGAGCTGCATAGCAGCTCCCACCACAGCTTCACAGAAATTCAGCCAATACCCCCCTTTACCAAGCCGTCCAGCCTGATACCCCCTGCCTCCGTACTACACCGAACGGCATTTGTCATCCCATAGGAAAGGCCGTGGTACTCGATGGACCTGGTCAGGTGCGGGAACCTGCTGACCGTGAGCCCCAGAGCACCTTACTCGCCATGCTGGGACTCCAGTCAGTTGATCAGGGCGTGCTGTATGGCCCCAAGCCACAAATCCATGCCTCAGTCCAAAAGGTGCACACCGTCCACAGTGTATAGCGCAGGCACCTGGAGGCATATGCAAGGGTGTGGTATTACCGTGCCACACAGCAACCATACCACTTTTGCCACTGCTTTCGAAGCTTTCCACGTCCTTTTTGTGTGGGTCCTTGGCACCCCTCCAATGGAGCAATGGAAGAAAGTGGGCCAGAAAAGCTTCATGTCTGGGAGCAAGCTCATGAGCTCATACAAACCAGGCTCAATCCGGGTGGACAGCTCTAAACCCATCAGGGCCAGCAGATCGTTTTCACCCAGGTGGAGGGGGTTTCAGCCTGCCGAGGGCATCCCGGACAGTGGGTTGGAGAGACTCCCAGCACCTGCCCTGGTGCCCAAGGCACAATACATCCACTCTGAGCCCGAGATGCAAGTCTTCTCCCCAGCTGGATGACAACGCGTGTACACCAGCCCAGTGAACCATACTGTGGCCAATGATCCACACCCTTGTCCAGCCATCTCGTGATCCTGCAAAATGCCACAAATAATATGAGTTCCCCAACATGGGCTGCAATGCTGGACCACAGGGAGCCCCTGTTTTCCCCAGGCCATGACCCGACTTGTATGGGAGGGGGAGGGGGAGGAGGGGGCAGAGGAGTGGGTAAAAACCCGCTCCCTCCAACCAGTCCCAGTCCATTAGTTCCATGACTACACCAGGGGCCAAGCCTTGATATAGGCCAGCGTGCTCCACCCTAATTGCCCACATGCACCAGCATGCTCATTGCCAGGTGGTGAGGCACAACCGCCCGGCCAACCCAGAGACACGCATGCCCCCCCCCCTGGAGCTCTTACAGCGTGCTCTGCCCCCTGTCGCAATTACGGGCCTAGTTGATTCTAGAGCTGTGATCTATCAAACATGTTAGAGATGAACTTCATCAGAAAGATGAGATATCATCGCTAATACGTTTTGAACTGGAGTTTAAATTCTGTGGCTGTTTTTTCTGACACAAATTTCTGCTGAGTTTTTTTTTCCAAGGAAAGCATTTTATAGTTAATTTAGAATTTTTTGGAACTTGAAAAAACACATGATTAAAATGGTAAGCATAAAATGAGGACATTTGAGTTGACTAATATTTAGCAAAATAGCTGAACGTAAAAAAGAACTTTGGTCATAACAATGTGAACATCTGTTATATGAAACTGAAAATTTAAATGTTTGCATATCACTATTTAACAATGGGGTTAAACTTTTCCTATTCCTAGTGCTGTTCCCTTAGCCCCTTTAGCCTGATGGAGAAGAAGTGCAAAAATTCTTTTAGACAGCCTAATCCATGCAGGGTTGGGGTAATTTTGCAGCAGCTGGGGTTGCACAGCCAGTTGTGGAATTCAGCAAGTTCACACCACTTCAGTAGAACCAGTTGTTAAAATGGTGCTTGTAAACAACCAGTTGTTAAATTATTTGAATCCCACCACCGGAACCAGTTATTAAATTATTTGAATCCCACCACTGTGGACAACCCCATCACCTCCAAAGAGGTTATTGACAGTGTGCACTGCAAGAAAAGAGGGAAATATCTTTAGCCACCCCAAAACTCCCCTATGCAGCCCAATCGGCTGTAACACACTGTTAGCTGGCATCAATCAACGGCAGTCAAAGGGTGTGTCCCCAGGCTGAAAGCCTTCAGGAAGCTGTCTAAAGGACTGACACCACTGAGGGTTCCTGCTGCAAAGCAGCACCAGCAAAACTGCTGTGACGGCAACCAGGCAACACAGAGCCATGCAGCTACCCTGAGCCAGCACAAGTGGCTCCTGTTGTGAACCTAGCTGCAATACACTTATCCCAATGAAGCAGGGGGACATCTTGACTGGATGATTCCCACCCTTCCTTAGGTAGGCAGGAAATAGATCTTGAATACTCACCTCCTTTGGTGTAGATTAGCCATCTTCTGTGGGAGTACAGCGTTCAGAGTAGGCTCTTCACTCTAACCTTGATTCTTATTTTCTCTACTTGATTATTTTACTTGATTTATTTTAAGTTTCAATCTAATAAACAGTCTCCTATCCATTCTTTTTTTTTACCTCTCTGTTGATGACTGCATCAATTGTATACAGAGCTGCTTATCATCTGGGCAAGAAAACTCATCCAGTTACTATCTCCATCCAGTTGTAGGATGTTGGATGGAGTCAACAGAATCCTTTATACTGACACCACCTTATATGTTTTCATCTCCTCCTGGTCTGTATAGTTACAGTATGATGGAACATCTGGTTGAAGGCTTGGTCAGTTGATCTACATTCCAAGTTCATCATCAGTTTTCAGGTAGATTGTGTAAGGCTGCTGTCTACCCAGCTTGCTCAAACGGGCTCCAGATTCCGATGCTATGGTGGCCCTCCCAACCCCCCCCCCCCGGCTTGGGATTGATGGACACAAATATCATAAAACCCATGCTTGCCTTTGAATCCCGTTGGTCCCGGATAAAACCTGCCGTCTTCAATATCTTGTTTCCTGGGTGGGATATTAGTCGGGCCATAATCAATGCTCCTTCTTTGATTGCTTCCTTTCATAAAGCTTTTCCTTTCAAGCCGGGGGGGATGTTTCTTAGGGGAAGTGGAGTGTAAGGCTGCTGTCTAACCTTGGAGAGTTCTCATCTGCCAAGGTTGGCTCGCAGCCCTGAATTGGGGAGTGCTCTCAGTATCTGCAATCTCTAGCTGTGGTGTTTTCTGTGTTTCTCTTGCCTGTCTGTGTGAAACTGTATTGATGTAGTTTTCGGATGGGAACTGCAGGTGCTTATCTAACTTTGGCGGGAACTGGGAGGTGAGCCCATAAAAGCGGCTGCTCTTGTGTTGGGAGGCCAGTTCCTTACATTGTATGTGCTGACCTTCGACGCTGGATCAACAAAACACCAAACCGCACTTTTGGCCTGGACTTTGCAAGTTCCTTACAGATTGTCTGCTTGGGGACCACCTAGAGAGAATCTTGAAGGCCACAAAGGATAAGAAGACCATGCCCAGATATGTCAGCAGAAACTATAGAAAACCTTCAGGCCAACTGACCTTCAGATCTGATGAAGAATAGCAGGAAATTCATTCCATATTCTTCTCTGTCCCCAAGAAGAACAGGAAGTGGAAAGCCATCCTGGATTTTAAATTCCTCAACAAATTCATCAAACACAGGAAGTTTCGGATGGAGTCCATTTGTTCCACCATAGTGGCTCTACAACCGAAAAACTTCATGACATCATATCCCCATTTTCCAAACCACAGAAAGTATCTATGCTTCAATGTGAACAACAGGTATTTCCAGTTCTGGATGTTGCCTTTTAGGTTATCAATAATGCCACATGTGTTCTCCAAAGTCCTCCTGGTTTCGGCCACTTACTGGAAGGACAATAGGTGTCTGTGGTAAATCCCCATCTGGAACAATCTTTCTGATCAGCCTCCGCCTGAGGGAGGAAATGAGGAAAAAGTAACTGACAGACACCTGTGATGCCATCTGGGTGTTGCAGGAGAACAGCTTCATCATCAACCTGAACAAGAACTCCCTCACCCCTATGCAGCACCTGAAACATGTGGGCCTCATCATAGATTTGTCTGACATTTCCTATTCCTCACAGAAACCAAGATTCAGAAGATCAAGTGGATGGCCATCTAGGTAATGCAGAGAAAGTCCTGTTCACTGGTACATCTGACTGACTTGATGGGCTCATGATCTCAATTATCAATATGGTTCAGTGATGGCAACTTCACTCCAGAGTCTTGCAGAAGCTGTGGAATCCATATCAACTGAATATCATTAATAAAGATAGACAAGAAGATTCCTATAACTCCAAAGCTTCATTCCAGCCTGTGGTGGTGGACTTAGCTGAGCAATCTCTGGCAAGGCAGAGTGCACCATGCCTCAAACCAACTGCAGATGTTTACAGATGACAGCCTTACAGGATGGGGAGCAATCTTAGAGGAACATCTAGTCCAGGACCAATGGTTGAAGTCAGAGTGCAAACTACCCATCAACAGACTGGAATCTACCTAGCACTGAATGACTATTCAGCTATACACATCAGTTTTACTTTGGACAGAGGCCAGTCTTGCCTCAATCTTGCCTAGTAAGGTGGTGCTTAAGCATCCAGGCAGATTGTCTAAGTCGACAAATGATCCAAAACACAGAATGGTCTTTAAAGAGGTCCATATTCCTGCTGGTGACAAGATGACAGGGCTGCCCATCAATGGATCTGTTTGAATCCTGAACCAACCACTAACTGGTGAGATTTTACACCAGGTATTTCCATCCTTGGGTGGAAGGCACCAATGCTCTCACCGTGGACTGGCCAAGGAAGTTGTTCTACACATTTCTTCCCATTCCAACTCTTCCCTAATTACTTTGCAGGATCAAGGAGATGAAGGTCCAAGTCATTGTCTTAGCTCCATATTGGCCAAGATGGCCAGGGTTCTCAACCCTCAAAGAATTGACAGTGAGACTTTCTGTATGACTGTCCATGGAGGAAAACATGCTCATTCAGGGACTGGTACACCATCCCAATAAACAGTGGTTCCATTTTGCTACATGGAATTGACAATCAGAGACCATTTCAGGGAAGACACCATGCTAGCATTCAGACGCCCTGCTATGACATGTATTTACAGTTTCACCTGGAAGGCTTTTGCCAGATGGTTCCAAGGAAAATAAGGACCCCTTGAAGCTCAATGTTCTGACTGTACTAGACTTTCTCCAAGATGGAAGGAAATAAGGCCTACACTCTGAGAAGATAGGCAGCAGCTCTTTCTACCACTCTACCCAACTTTAGAGTATGCCTCTGTCTAGACATCCATTTGTTCAATGATTCCTCAAGGGTGCTAATCAACTGAATCTGCCACAGTTACACAGATTTCCCAACTGGAGACTACACACAGTACTTTCAGCTTTTCCTGTCTTTCCCTTTGAGCCATTAGAGGACATAGACTCTAATCTGGAGAACCAGGTTTGATTCCCCACTCCTCCACCTAAATGGCAGACTCTTATCTGGTGAACTGGATTTGTTTTCCTGCTCCTACACATTATGCCTGCTGGGCTTGGGCTAGTCACAGGTCGTTCAGAACTCTCTCAGCCCCACCTACCTCACAAGGTGTCTGCTGCAGGGAGAATAAGGAAAAGGAGTTTGTTAGTTGCCTTACAGGAGAGAAAGGCAAGGTATAAATTCAAACTCTTTATCTTGCTTCTAGTGACTATATTCAGCTGCTGGGAAGCTTTGGGACAAGAAAGAGTGCTGAAGGTGTTGCCGAAACAAGTTGAAGCTCAGTGGGAAGTGTGACATTTTTGTACACAGACTGCAGTTTGTGGGAAATATTACAGTTGAGTTAACTGCAGCCTTCATGAAGTAGCTGAACACATCAATTGTGTGAAGCATTTCTAATTTTTTTTAAGTGTACACATGGTGCTAACAAGTAATTTCTTCAGCATAAATAAAGTAATGGAGAAGTACTTTTAAAATGGTAGTGCCCTCTCCAAAGAAATAGCAAAGTTAACAACCTGGATAATTGGGAATTTTACACTTTATAATTTGTAAAATGGCCGAGGTCCTGTTAAGGTAGAACATGGTGGTATAAATCTTTTTATGTCTTCATGAAGACGTAAGTAATCATAAAAGATGTTGCTATTTGTGTGCTCAAAGAATGTGCTGAAAAGGACATGCTACATTAATGCTGGCTTATACAGAAAATAGAGCACAGCTGTTGCTTACATCTTAATGCTCTGCCTATTGTTTTATCTCTCTGAATTCTTCATCAGAATATGACTTTTTAAGGGGGGGTACACTATACCAAGTAATACAAATCCGTTAATTTCAAATCCCATTACTGGTTAAAGCAATAGATCTCAATTTAACTAATAATAGGAGTTGAAATTAGTTTCAGAGGGTAGCCATGTTGATCGGGAGCAGAGCTACTAAATTTAGACCCAGTAGCACCTTAGATACCAGCAAGATTTTTAGGGTAGAAGCTGTTGAAAATCAAAGGGAACTTTGACTCTTGAAAGTTTATACTTCAAAAAATCCAGTTGATCTTTAAGATGCTATTGGGTTCAAATTTAGGAACTGAAAATTACATTCCATTAGTGAAGAAACAGTAGCATAGTGAAGAAACAGAGCCCTTCGGGGTAGGGTGGGATATAAATCCCAAAAAATAAAAATGAAATGAAATGAAAAAAGAAAAAAATATTGACATTTGGGGATTTGTTTAAAAATTCAACTAGAATCTCTGTTAATTAGATTGAATATCTACCTAATTCAGCATCCTAATTGTAGCCATCCGGATCCTTCAAAGAGGTTTACCAAGAGATCATTATTCTTCTATTAAAAGTTCACAGTGTTTGGTGCAGAGAAATACACTATCTGTGGAGATTTCATTTAGTTCATTGCATTTCACATAGTTATTCTGGCTGATAGCCATTAATAGACCATTTATCCATGCATTTTTTCTAACTCTTTCTGAAAGCATCTAATATATATGCCATCTAATATGTATGCCATACTGTGACAGTAAATTCCATCAGTCATTTCTGCTTAATATGCAGTAATATATCCTGTACTTTTTCTGTACTTTTTCTGTACCTACTACTGATAAATTTCATCAGGTTACCCCAAATCTTAGAATTATGAAAGAAGAGAAAAATCTTTTTATCCATTATACCATGCATAATTGTATAAACTTCTGTGTTTCCACCTTATAATTGAGTTATATATCCAGAATAGCCAAATAGAAGAACATTGCCAGTGAGAGTAAAAATGTTCCAGGTGAATAAAAGAAAATGATGAATGACATGGGAATGATAACCCCAGAAAAAGAGCCATTTCAGACATTTATTCCAGTGCATGGGCTGAGCTGAGAGAGATGAGATCATAAAAGCTAATGTGGTAGAGTAGTTATAGAACAAGGGCATGGGAAGGTTAGATTATAAAAGTAATCTGAGCCCTCCTTTTGGCAGGTTTGATTTGTTTACTTTGGAAAGCACATTTTAATTGTCCAAATTATATTGATGGAAATTTATCTATATCTATAAACGTGAAATACCACTGACTGACTGGCTGACGGACTTACTGACTCACTGAGGCTCATTCCGCACATGCAGAATAATGCACTTTCAAACTGCTTTCAATGCTCTCTGAAGTTGTGCGGAATGGCAAAATCCACTTGCAAACAGTTGTGAAAGTGGTTTGAAAACGCATTATTTTGCATGTGCGGAAGGGGCCTGACTCATCAAAAGAACTCAAAAAACACCAAACCTACAGTGTTGAAATTTGGCACACTGGTTCATTATGTGGTTTAGGTGCTCACTAAGAAAGGATTTTTCAAAATATTCAGTTTTAGTCGAGTTATGACATTTTTACTGTTGAACTCTGGCCATCTGCGCGAACATTCTAAAGGTGACAGTTAAAAGCCTGCTTGCCAAGCTTAAGGATGCGAAGCTAAAGGGGAGTAGAAATTATTCGTTTCACAGGAGATTTTAATGAAGGACACTTTGACGCTCTACTTCCATGTGTCGAATCGACAAGTTCTGATAATGCCCACCAAACAACAAGCACATTTGAGCCAATGGTGGCCCAACTGGATTCTACCACTGACCTCCTCACCACATACGCACCTGTTCCTTTTGTTGAAACAGCTAAAGGGAAGAGAGGGATTAAACACAGAAAACGATGTACAGATTCGATTAGAAAAAGACAGCTACAGGAAGCTGATGCAAAATATGTGAAAAACAACCCAAATGTTCATAGAGAGGCTGTGAAAAAGCATGCTGAATGTCACCCTGAATTTAATAGAGAGGCTGTGATGAGTTATGCTGAATGTCACCCCAAAGTTCACAGACAAGGTGTGATGAGGTATGTTGAATTTCACCCCGAAGTTTATAGAGAGGATGTGAAAAAGTATTCCTCTAACAACCCTCATGTTAACCAGACCGCTACAGCCAAATACAATAAAAAAAGATTACAAACCAAATTATCACCTTTGACTAAAAATATTTGTCAGGTTTTGAATGTGGCTCTCACATTGATTACTGTGCAGACAAGGTTATTGCTCTCGGACTTCAATCATCCTTTGTTTGGTGTCATGCTCTGAACTGGCAGGATGAGCCCCCAGGAATGTGCTGGAACGGGGTGGTAAAGTTCAGCTCCCTGCCATTGCACCCTACCCTGAACCTCTTCACAGCCTTCTCACTCATCAACATCCAATGGCAGAACACTTTCTTTCTGCTTCCCGGAAATACAATGGATGCTACCAAATGATGTCTTTTGGAATCCGAGAGGTGAAAGAGGGCAATTTCATGCCAACATTCAAAGTGCAGGAACATGTCTACCACAGGATAGGAAGCCTCATGGCAGGACCCCAGCAGCTGCTGTCATTTCTTCAGATATACTTTGTTGAGAGGAACATTTCTTCAGATATACTTTGTTGAGAGGGACATTCGATATGGAATCTACCCAGGCATTAAGCCTGAACTGGTAACTCAACTGCAGAAGCTGCTACACGAACACAACAAATACATTCTGGAATTCAAGGCTGTGATTGCTTCTGTCCCTAAAGACCAGAAGAATTTCCAAGTAGTGATCAATGCCAACCAAAAGCCTTCTGGAGAGCACCAAGGTCGCTTCAATGCCCCCACAACTAGAGAAGTTGCTGTTCTCATTGTTGGCCAGGTTTTTGAGAAAAGAGACATCATTCTCCAAAGTACAGACAACAAGTTGATGCAGATAAGTGAGACGCACCATTCCTATGATGCTCTTCAGTACCCTCTGATGTTCTGTAGAGGAGAAGATGGCTATTGCATTGACATACCTCAGTGCGATGTCAAAACCAAGTCTCCTTTCAAGAAGACCATATCAGCTGCTAAGTTCTACAGCTATAGAATAATGGAGCGTGATGGTGAAGATTGCTACCTGCACCTGATGGTGAAGATTGCTACCTGCACCTGTGGCCTTTTCAATCAATTTCTGGTTGATATGTATGCGAAAATCGAGACTGAAAGACTACACTGGATTCGTAACAACCAGAAGAAACTGCGAAGTGAGGAATATGTGCACCTGAAAAACACCATCACAAGAACTGATGTCCAGTCATCAGAGCTTGGCAAAATGGTTGTCTTACCATCTTCTTTCACTGCAGGGCCCCGTTACATGCATGAGCGAACTCAAGATGCTATGATATACGTGCACCATTTTGGACGACCTGATTTGTTCATTATATTCATCTGCAATCCAAAGTGGCAAGAAATTTTGGAAGTCTTGAAGCAAGGTCAAAAATCTTACGATAGGCATGACATAATTGCTAGGGTTTTCCATGTCAAAGTTAAACATATGGTGAAGCTCCTCACTAAAGGTTGCATCTTTGGCCGAACTAGGTGCCACGTGTATTTCGTGGAATGGCAGAAACGTGGACTCCCCCACGTTTATATTCTTTTGTGGCTGGAGGAGAAAATAAGACCAGATACCATTGATAAAGTCATAAGTGCTGAAGTACCTGATCCCGACCTAGACCCAGCCCTCTATGAGATTATCAAAATGACAATGATCCATGGCCCATGTGGGTCCCTCAACAAGAATTCATCTTGCATGGTGGATGGCACCTGCACCAAGAAATACCCCCGGTCCTTTTTGAAGGACACTCTAACAGGAGAGGATGGCTATCCTCAGTATCGCAGCCTTCAAGGAGGTCACCAGCAGACGGTGGGTTCACTGTCAACATCAGTGGAGTTGATCTCGACAATCGCTGGGTCGTCCCATGCAATCCTGTTCTGTCTCGAACCTTCAAAGCCCATATAAACGTTGAGTACTGCAATTCAGTGAAATCCATAAAATACATTTGCAAGTATGTTAACAAAGGGTCTGACCAGGCGGTGTTCACCATTGAAGATCTGGACGAGGTGACAAAGTATGAGGCAGGATGATACATAAGCAGCTCTGAGGCAGCTTGGCGTATTCTCTGCTTCCCCATTCATGAAATGTTTCCCTCTGTTATGCATCTTGCCGTACATCTCGAAAAAGGTCAGAGAGTTTATTTCACTGAGGACAACGTTACTGTATGGATCACTAACCCTCGAAAAACCACGCTTATGGCATTAGTTGAGTTGTGCACCATCGATGCCTTCACAAGGACTTTTCTATATTGTGAAGTTCCAACTTTCTATGTATGGAAAGAAAACCAATTCTGCAGGAGAAAACAAGGGAAACCTGTTCCAGGTTATCCGGGGGTGAAGAAAGATCACATTTTGGACAGGGTGTACACTGTTCATCCCGGCAATGCTGAGTGCTACTACTTAGGCCTCTTCCTACACGAAATAGGAAGTGTGTGTGTGTGTGTGTGTGTGTGTGTGTGTGTGTAATGCAAAAGTAGGATTAGGGTTTTAACAAGATAAATAAACATTTCATTCTTGCAAACAAATATATTCAGATATCCATAGAGTATCTCCTTTTTGTAACTACTTATCCCCTCCCTTGCATGCCAACCCTCACTCCCTCCCCTCCCTCCCTCCTGTTCCCTTGTATGCCACCCCTCCCCCTTCCTTTGCTAGGGTGGGTGGGCCATGTCCAGATGCCGGGCCCCCTCCCCCTCCCTTGCATGCCACCCCTCACTCACTCCCCTCACTCCCTCCCCTTCCCCTTAAAATCCTACAGTCTTTTCTTGTCTGAAAGACCTTTGAGACCACTGGCCAATTTTATTTTGATGTTTGTGTGTTAGCAGGAAGGCAAAGTGAGCATCTTTCAGAGTTTCCCCATTGACCTTTTATTAAGACTCTAGCTGTGCTCAGTAGCAAAATTGATTCTAATTGCATCACAGCAGGTGACAGGATTTAACCTGAAGCAAAGCAATTGTTTTTTATCCAAAATTATGCATGCTTTTCCCACTGTTTTTTCAAAGATATAATTGAATGCCTGGAAAAACAAAGAGGATACCTTTTTTTGTTGTTGTACAAAACTAGGCATAGATGTGTTAGCTAGAACATTGTAGCTAACAATATGCAAAAAGCTTTGTTGAATCAAAAGACAATAATACTGGACTGACAGTCTACATTTACCACATACTATGCATGCAATATGTTCTTTGGCATAATTCACATTATATATGAATAATCATACCCTTTTGTGTACATTTTATATTACAAACATCTGGTAAAGGAATAATGGGTGGCATAGGAAACTTCATCATTATTTCTTCTGGAGAATAATTGCATTTTCTTGACTTGAATCTTCTCTCATCAGAAACCTTAGCATGTGCTCATTTTCATCTTGATCACCAAGGCAAAATAAGTAGATCAGAAGTCTATTAGCATTTACAGAAATATTTGTCAACAAGAACTTCGATGCTATACTTTTCCATGCTGCCTGCTGAGATGCTGTCCAATTGGGTTGATAACCAACTTGGCAAGAATCTTACAGACCACTGGAAAACACTTTAAACAAAAATATCTGAATTTTATTTGCTTTTGGATATGAATTTAGCTAAATCCTTGGGTTGTCATTCTGCAATGACAGCTTCTCCCATGTTGAATTCCCCTTTTAGACTTCCTCCATTCATTTTAAACATATTAATAATTACACCAGGTTCAGATAATGTAAGCAGTGGTATAAATTATTCATTCACAAATTGAAAAGAAGCTAGAATTCATGGGGAACGGCTTATAGGGGCATCGTTCTATCCAGAATAGCAGCAGGCAAAGTTGTGTAGCACATATACTCCCCCCACCTTTTCTTTCCCTATTCTGTCCATTGTTTCTTAAATTTGCATTACTTTCCAGGAAATTCCATCAAATGAGTAAACAAATTGAGCTGTCTTTATATTACTGCATCTCAGGAATTATTTATACAAAAAAAACCCATTAAAGAAATAGCCAAAACACATCTCTGTTCTTTAATGTCCTAATAGCACTTGAGCCATAGTGAGAATGTGACTGTTGATGATTGTGGAAGATCTAAACAAACAAGGAGTAGAAATTAGGCAAACGAGCACTTTGTCTAGGACTGTTTTGGCCTTCCAGTCCACTCCTATCCCCCACATGGTTTTGCTTTATAAAAACCAAGGCTTGGAAAGCTTGGCAATATTGTTGTGGTTGTCTAGAAACTCCCAACCATTACTTCAGGGAATTATTTTCTTAAAGCTAAAGGCAGCGTTTGTGTTGCTTTAGACAGTTTTGGTCCCCTGTTATTCTTGTTCATAGGTTTGAAGATTTCAGGTTTTAATGCAAACCTGGGACTTCTTTCAGGTTTGTACAAAATCCCCTCAGTCTGTTTGCATTGCTGTTTTGCAACTTTATTAAACATATCCTCTACGATGCAGTTCAAAATAGATATATTGATCTTTTTATTATGCAGATTCAAGCAGGGGCAAACTGATTGACCTATGCTCTGGCATAAGCTACCCCAATCACAGCCTCAGGAAATTAATTTACCTGCTGTTCAGATGTAAAAGGAACTATAAAGAATAAAGAAACAGTACCCATAACTACTGCTGCTATGCAGTTAGGAGGTGCACCAGCAGTGGGGAAGAGGAGGTAAGGCGTGGTCGCAGCTGCAGTTCCATTGTAGAACGGGCGGGCCCGGCACAAGCCATGTCTGCCCAGTCTGAAATTTATCACAGATACTTGCAATCCAGTTACCAAAAAACCCCCCAGCTTTTGGGTGAAGATATGTAGACATTAGTTTCAGATGATTATGGAAGTCCACTCTACTTGTGCAGCAGGTTCACGCAGGATGTTCAGTAACTGAACTTGCTTCTACAATGTATCCACTTTATCATATTTTTACCAGAGCCAGACTTATGAGTAAGCTCAGCAAGATAGTTATTTTCTTTAGTTGCCATTGCCAACCAAGCTGAAATGTAGGCAACTGCTGCCAGGCATCATCCTAGGAAGTAGTACTTATAACACTGTCCTAAGAACAACTGTCCTAAGCGTACAGAATGGTATTCTGTTTAGGATTGCACTGATAAGAACATGTTCCCACTTATTTAAGATATCCCTACATTTCTCTTCATTTTTAAAATAGATCTGAGAGCTTTCTACTCCACACTGTCTATAAAGGTCTTTGAGGAGACTGGGGATGTACAGAAGTAATGAAGAAACCACCTGCTATCAACAACAAATTCTGTTTTATCTCCAGTGGAGTTAAAAAAGAGAAGTCCTATCTGACATATGCTTCCTTTCAAAATAGCTGTACTTTGATATTTTTTCCACTTGTTAGATTTTGAATGGGTTTGATCTATTTTCTTGTCAATAGGACCCAGTGAGTGAATGGAGCATCTTCAAGGATTCATGTTTTATTACAGCAAAAGAATATTGAGCAGTACCTGTGCTACCACTTCTTTCATAGGAACTCCATCTTGGACATGAATCAAAATAGCTAGAGTGTGAATAAGGTCAACAGAGTCAGGAATTATATTTTCATGTTTGCATTTAGTCTATAAACAGCGGGAGGGAAGTAATGCCTTGAAGTAGACCAATTTATTTCACAATAAATGAATATTTTATTGCATCAGAAAAGGTAGTAGTAAATACAGACTTAGGAATCAGAAACCACTTTGTTTTCCTTAACATGAATTTGACATTACCACAAGAAAATATGTAAGGTTTAGCTCAGTTTATTTATTCACTGTAATAGCTTGATGATAGAAACCTGGTACGTTTTGGAGTCCCATGTTTTAAGGAATGTTACATCACTATTGCAGTCACTGGTCACATAATTTATTGCATTTATTTCCCATTTTATTTTGTGTCAAGATAGGGTTTACCTTTAGGGTGAAGTTAATAAATATATTAAAAACCTCCAGGGAAAAATATTTTTAAAAATGTGATAGACAGTAGACAAGGACAGTAAATAGAAAATGTAGTGAGGGTTTTTGTGTCTGTGTGCATATTTGTGTGTAAGAAGGTAAATTGCTTAAGCAACATTTCACATACATAGTATTAATGCAAGTACAATATATGAAATGAATAGAGCATGAAAGTGCATACAAGAAACCATTCTAGCATATCATTTTCTCTCATTAAACAGCTATATTTAAATAAGGAAAAACATGCACTTTATTTGCTGATCATTTTTACACTAGACTACAAATGTGGCTCTGGAAGAAAGATGGCGACACATTCAGACACCATTCCATATATACTGTGAATGATTCTTAGAGGTGAAAGCACCAATCATTTCAAAACATAAGTGCATTTTGCTACTTTTTCCTTCACATGTGGAAACACAGCAGCATTAGTTGCATTCTGAAGCACAGACAAGGAACACAAGCCCAAGAACTAACATGCTCAATGGGGATTTTTATTTGTGGTGTATTCACCATATGGCAGGTGCCTGTTGAACTTTAGGGAGTGTGGCAGTGTGACAAAGAGAGCTGCTATTCAGGAGTCAAAAGCCCCACAAGGCACAGACTTTTGGACAACCACATTGTCACCATAACCTGTAAAAAATTTACTTCCATTTTCTTTTATTTTTCTATCACCATTGTTGAGAACTCTGGATACAATCCAACAGTAGCCCTGTTCACAAGTTACAGTGAATGTACATATAATCCATGAACAGTTAATATTTTAATATTTTAATATTAATATTAATATTTTTAATCATGGGGTGAAGAACTCCCATGTCACATTCAACACATATATAGATGAACACATTATTCAAACCCCACATGTATCCAAGAACTGGTTCTCAGTTTTATTTATAAAGTGAATGAATGTGAACAAGACTCAAGTAGTAACACTTAGAAGCACAATCTTGTCTGAAAGTAGGTATCTTTTTGTCATCATGGTCAGTTGGTGCAAAGCATAAGTGTAGCACGCATACTAGTCTAATGCCATTCACATGTTTTTCAGAACAATTGTATCCTATGATTCTGCAGACCAGCAATAAAATAGCAGGTTTATTTTGTTAGGTTTGCACAATATTTACCCATCATGTTAGTGTGAAACATCCCAGGTTGTGTTGCTAAAACACAATCAGGTATGTACTGTGGCAATAAAATCACTGCTTGACATAGCATCCAACAAACTTGTAATATGCTACAGAAATAGGAGGAGCTGAGCTTGTAGATGCAAAGTAAGAATAAATTCCTACCACCATTTTAAGGCATTTTGGACAGTTAGGAAGTTGGTGATGCGGGATGTAGCCAGCCTCTCTCACTAGAAAGGGCTTCCATTTCCAGGTGCGGCTTCAAAGACATAATGGGAAAATACCTAATATTCTCATATCTAGAATCAACTTACAGTGAAATCCTGATCATGCATACTCAGAAATAAGCCACATTGATTTCAGCCTTATACAACTCACTTGCCAAACTGAATTATCTGTATGAGCTGCATAGATGTATAAATATTGCAGTAACCTTATGAGGTAATTGTAGCTAGCCAGTTCATTCCTTGCACCTTACTTTTGTCTGCATAGCTTGCACTTCATGATTTTAAAAAAATAATTGTTGTGGTGTTATTGCTTTGACACTGAGTGGCAGTACTTTTTAGTGCTTGACAGCAAAATCTATTGCCATATGACAGTCCTCCTACTATGTGAGGTGCTTTCTTTCTGGTTACTGACAGTAAGAGCTTCTAAGTTGACAGAAGAGGTTTATGCTTCCTTAAAAGAGAGAAGAAAGTAAAGTTGGGAGAGAGGAGGGTGAATGGACCCTTCTGTCAAAATAGAAGCATTCCTTTAGGCTGCTTTTTTGTTATGTCACACCTGACTGTAGATTTGTTGACTTACCTGATAGAACATTTTATTAATGCATTTTGCTTATGGGAAAGGTCAGTGAATGAATAGTTTCTCAGTTGTCAATGTAGGTCCCCCCCCCACCCCAACAAACTAAGTGAAAAAAAATGATTCCTATTCAGTTATATTACTTTGTGTGTTACTTTCAAAAGAATTATATACAATCAGTACATATAATCAGAACACCTCAGTTACATTTCTGACAGGAAATATAATCAGAATAGAAAACTCAAACCAAGGGTTTTTTTAAGGGGGTGGGGTGGGATGGTGGGTAATTAAAGTTGCATTTCTGGAAATATTTATTCCTGTATGATAAAGATATGGAATTAGTAGACTCACTGTACCCCAGTGGTCACTTTCTCAGGAAGCCTTTCTCAGCTTATCAATTTTATTATTAATTGCCTGTCAAGAAAACCTTTTTCACAGGGTCTGAAAATGAATGGCATATGAATGGCAAAAATGATTCTTATAAATATAGAGGTTACTTTCTGAATATCGTAGCTATTAATAAATGTTTGCTATCAATATGTAATTCTTGAAAGGTAGTATACCCATAGTAAATGATGACAGACAGCATACTCTGAGAAGACACTAAAAAGAGTCATGGGCTGTTGTTTTCATGTGACCTTCCCAAAGGTATATGACTGTCTGCTATTAGAAACAGAATACTGAACTAATGGACCATTGTGAGATCCTATAAAACGTATGACAATACGTTTCCACAGGTTTATGTCGGCTACTTCATTTGAACACATCAATATTTTACTTACATTTATCCTTCCCACTACTTCCTGCTGAGGTTCATAAAGCTTGGATTGTATATCCTGTCTGGTATATATGATTAAATTCCAGATAATTCATTTGATTCTGTTCTGTTCTGCATGTTTTTTGTTTGATATAAATCATGCATTCCTGAAAGCTATTTGTTAATTAAAATAGTGTCTTCCTCTGGGTATTTTTAACGGATAACTATGCCAACAGTCAGAAAAGAAAATTGAAAATATCAAGACTCAAGATATAGACAAAAGCAAAATGTAGATTCAGACTGTATTACAGTCCAACTGATCGCTTCAAAAACGTCTCACACAAATAGTTTTAACCAAAAGCTCAGACGAGCTAAAATAGCATTACAAGTCCTCCTGAAAACTGAAGATACAGTCCAGACATCCTGCAGTATGCCACTACATAAAGTTGCTCTTACATCAGCCTTCTCAACCCTTAAGGAGCACACTAAAAGAGGACATTGAAAGCAAAAGTAGTCCAGAGAACCAGTGCATCAATTCTTCTAAGGAGATATGGTCCCAGATATGTATGCATTCATTTATTTATTTATATTCAATTTTTCTTCCCAGTGGAGACTCAAAATAGGTCCAAAGTTGTAAAGGGATTTAAAGGTACGGACTAGAAGTTTAGATTGAAATAGGCAGCCAATGAAAGCTATTGTAGTGGCATTCATATGTTCTAAGTGGCTTCTACTAGCAAAAAAAAAGGGGGGGTGATGTGTTTTCCAGTAATTAAATCTTCCAGATGTGGGAAAGCTCCACATCAAGGATGTAGATAAGGGCAGGTTTCCCAGGTTCAACCCCCCCAATTACATGTCCGAAGCTCCGCCCCCATTTGTGGGTTTTTTGTATTTTTAGTGTTTTTTCAGTTATTGGCCTGCAGGGGGTGCAGTGTTTAGGCTAGCAGCACCAAAATTTCAGGGATTTGTTGGGAGAATCTCCTAATGATATCATCCAGGTTTGGTGAGGTTTGCTTCAGGGGGTCCAAAGTTATGGATTCCCAAAGGGGTTGCCCCCACCTCCCATTGTTTCCAATGGGAGATAATAGGAGGTGGGGCTACACCTTTGAGGGTCCATAACTTTGGATCCCCTGAACCAAACTTTGCCAAACCTGGGACTCCTAAAGATACCCAGAGACTTTGGTGCTGCTAGTTTAACAATTTCACTCTTGACAGAAGGCACCCCTCTCAAATTTCCCCAGATTCTCCTTTTAAATCCATACCTTTTGGCATGGATTTAAAGGGAGAATATGAGGGCCCCAGTTTAAACATTGCAAGTGATGCTGTTCCAGGGTGAGGGATAATCTACCCCAAAACAGCATCACTTTCAATGTTGGGGACAATGGATTCTCCCTTTAAGGTGGATTTAAAAGGAGAATCTGGGCTCCCTAGTATAAACACCATTGAAAGTGATGCTGTTTGGGGGTGAATTCTAGCATCACAGCAGCTGCCCATGCACTGGGCTCCATGCACCGGGCTCCATTTTCCCTAGCTATGCCTCTGCCCAGAGGGGAGGGCAGAAGGGACTGCTGGCTGCCGGCTGGGAGCCCAGCCGGGGGGGGGGGGCAGGGAAGTCTACCATCCCTGGCCTTGGAGAGCTGCTTTTATAAGCACTGAGGCTGGGGGCAGGGCTTGGGGAAGCAGGGCTATGCCCCAGGGGTGGGGGGGTGGCCCCACCCCCAAAACCCACCCCATAAAATTCTATACCTATGTCACTGTTCCACATAGAATGTGTAACCAGCCTACAGAATACAATGACATGGATTTTCATAGGTCATTGTTTGAAAGAGTGGCTATATCTTGACCTGTGATTGGAGGCTTAGTTCTCCTTCAGGGCACCTTTTATCAAATTCAATTAATATACTAGCTACAACTGTTCCTCAAAAAGCATGATCAAGCAATGATGATCCATTCACTGATTACATCCAGGTTAGATAGATTATTGCAATGTGATAAGTATGGGGCCATGTTTTGAAATGGCACAGATACTTCAAATGGGTCCAAATTTCAGCTATCTGGCTATTGTTGGGTAGTGCGGGCAGGGACCATATAGGGACTTTATAATTCTATTGCCAAAAAGATCTGCACTGACTGGGCATTTATTTCCAGGCTCAATTTTAACTGCCGTTTACAGCCCACATGAGTTGGGGGCAGGGGACTTGAAGGATCACTTCCCATCAGTTAAGATACAAGCCCTGCTCTCTATGCCCTTATCTTCAGAGGTGAGGTAGGTGGCAATTAGAGACTGGAATTTTTCATTGTAGCATCACATCAGCAGAATGGCCTTTCCCTTGAAGTTCACCTTGAACATTAATTACTCTCTTTTTCTGCTTATCCAGACATTTAAATAAGGGGTTGATGTTTTGCCACCATTTTAGTGGTGAGTTTTACAGTTTAGTCGAAAGGGGGTGGAGTAGAGAGGTGGCTGGAGATGGCACTTCTATGTGGCTTCCTTTCTCCCCCAAGAAAGCCCATCAAGGAAAATGAGTTATGCCACTTTTTTGGAGGCATAAATTTGCACTGTTGACTGGAAGGTATTCCCAGGTCAAAAGTCCTCTGGGAGTTGACTAAAGTTGACTGCACCCCTAGGAATTCCCCAGAATGCTCCTCTCCAGCCCAGCACAGGCATTTGTGGTGATGGTTGGCTGCCACAGAGACCAGCTTCTAGGTTTGGGTGCTGTGTGGCTCAGTGCTGATGTAAGTACCTTGGTGCCAGTATCCATGCCAGTTTGCATGCCTCTGGTGGCACAGGAACTGGCACAAGCCTTCCACTACTTCCAATGCAGTTTCAGCCCCTCCCCCTTGGATTGCACACTTAGTCTGGAAACTGTTATTCATAATAAGATGCTTAGATATCTTTTTTTATGCTTGGTTGTTTTATGTTGAGTTTTAATTAATAATTGCCAATGTTTTTATTATATTTTATTTTATAAGCCACTTTGGTCAGGTTTCATAAATAGGCATCATAAGAATGCTCTAAACATCCAGGTAACAATAGCTAGACTGATCTTTTTATAATAATAAAGGTTGATGTTGAACAACAACTTTAATAATGAAATTCAGAGCTGGTAAAGGGGGGCAAATCACATGGAAAGGTTCTGTAGTTCCTCACAGGAAATGACACACACAAAGACAGCCATTTCAGTCAGAATGTGATCTCTTAACTTGAGGATTGAATAATGAAAAAATACATATACCTTTTCCCTCAGATTTAAGGGGGAAGGAAATTCAATCAACTGACCTTATCCCTGATTTGCTAGAAGATGAGGAAGGGAGTTTCAGGTCCTGGAAATATTTCCAAATAATAAAGAAATGAAAAGTTTCTGGTAGAGAAGATGTTCTCGAGGTTGTTACCTCACTGGATAGAGATTGTAAGAAGCAAACCTCTTTGTTAACAGGAATGTATCTGAATGTTAACCCAAGACTAATCAGTCTGGGGTTAAGCAGTAGGGAGAGGTCCCCTCCCCACCCATCCTTATGAAGTTTTCATTGTTTCTAGTAAGCAGAAGCATAGCTAGGGAATATGGAGCCAGGTGCAAAATCTGAGTTTTGCGGGGGGGGGGGGGGGATGGTCATTTGTGGGTTTTTTGTATTTTAGTGTTTTTTTCAGTTTTTGGCCTGAAGGGGGTGCAGTTTTTAGGCTATCAGCACCAAAATTTTAGGGTATCTTTAGGAAACCATCCTGATGACACCACCCAGGTTTGGTAAAGTTTGGTCAAGGGGGTCCAAAGTTATGGACCCTTGAAGCTCCCATTGGAAACAATGGGGGATGGGGCACTCCCTTTGGGAGTCCATAACTTTGGACCCCCTGAACCAAACTTCACCAAACCTGGATGGTATCATCAGGAGAGTCTCTTAAAGATACTCTGAAATTTTGTTGCCACTAACCTAAAAATTGCACCCCCTGCAGGCCAAAAACTAAAAAAACACTAACAAATACAAAAAACAAACCTGAATTTTTGCGTGTTCCCCCCCAGGCGAGCGCCCGGTGCAATGCGCACCCCCTGGCCCCCTTGTAGCTTCACCTCTGCTAGTAAGCCTGCTAATGTCAAAGTAAGTTTATGTCAGATCCTGTCCTTTCTCTTCTTACCTTCAGCACTCAGAGATGGCATGGGATTTTTTGTAAGGGGCTCCTGTGACAAGCCTGGTAGCCAATCTGATGGAGGGGATACAGAAAGGCCAACAAAATGGAGGCTTGATGGCAACAATTAGCCTTTAGTGTACTCTTTGGATAAGGTTTTTTGAGAAAAGATCTATCAAACTCAGGTCATGAGCAGAGCTTTGATTGTAGAACTGCAGCTCACCACTCTGTGCTATGGGACTCATTAACAGAAGATTAGCAATTGTATTAAAATGATCAATTCAAATTCATTCTCTAAGCATTGTGCATGCAGAAAGAAAATTATAAGTATTCTTCAAGTGCAGTATGAAAGAAAAATGATCCATCTTATTTACTGGATATCCTGTCACCACTAGTAACTGGACTAATGTACAACAAAAGAGTTCGAAGCCTCTTCAACCTCTAGCACATGTATATTTTTGTGCCTTACAAAACTGCAGTGAGTTATTCATGTAACATAACATTAGGACTTTAAAACACCAATTTGTATGCATCAATATAACTGAACTACTATTATTTTTCTCTCTAGTAAGACAGTACAAAGGGAGTCCAAATACACCCTTAGCCACGTTTACCCCCTTTCATCTGAACAATATTTTCAGTATCTAAAAGTCAAGCATGTGGACAAGCACTTGCATCTTGGGATTTTTGAAGCTTGATTATTGGATGATTTTTGAGCTCATTTATCTGTTAGACAAGAACAGAGAAATGATTGTAACTGTCTGATAGTTCACAGTCTTATTCTCTATAGAGGCAGTTCAGTTATTTCAGTTGAAGCTGCATGTGGTGTAATGATGGAATTGGTACTGAACTAGAGTGTTTATGAAACTGAAATGTGCAATGTTACTAAAAGTTTAAAATTCTTTAAAGAAATGTTATAAACAGCCCAACTATGAGGAATATTGTTAAAAAAAACATGGTTGGAGTCAGCCCTGTGTGTAGGGTTGTAACCTGGAGATTTGGGGGTGGATCTTGGGGAGGGCAGGGTTTGGGATAGGGGGGTCCTCATCAAAATATAAGGCCATATTGTCCACCCTGTAGGGAAACTGATCTCTAGAGATTAGTGACAATTCCAGGAGATCTACAAGTTCTATCTGGAGGCTGGCAAGCCTACTGGTGTGTGGTTTAACTATACTTTAAATTAACTATAAATGTTATATTTATAGGAACATGCATTCTTTCATCAAAACTCAGAGAAAGTCACAGGGATATAAGTGTTAAAAGACAAGAAAGCTTTTTACATCAAATGGGTTATTCCAAAGCTTTTAAAAGATGCAAACAGTATAGTACTTAATACAATGACTTTTGTTTTGCAAGTATATACTAATGCATTTGCAGAGGTCAGCTCAGAGGATTTCCATGAAAAATATGTAAGTTTTTATCAGAGCTATTAAAAACAAGGCAGCTTATTATTCAATCATATCCACTGTTCTCAATTAACCATGTGGCACTGATTTTTGAAGATTTTTAGCTTTGAAATATCCAACAGATTTTGTCATTTTGAAAGAATGGTTTAATTTTAATTGCATTTGTGAAAGAATTGGCCCTTTTGCATTATGCATCATATCAATTATCATGGTAGAAGAAACACACAAAATACATTAATTATAGGTTTTGACCCAGCAAATCACAAAAATGCTTTTTCTGAAGTAAATTGTTGACACTAATTAGCTTCTTGTTTGCCAGAGCTAGACAAAAATCAACTGATCTATTGCTAATATTAGTTATTTTGTATATTGCCAATATATTAAAGCATCTGAATTTGTATAGTTTAGAATGCCATTGTGCCTTTCCTGATTTGCAGTAGCTACAGAATACATTATCCCACTCTCAGACTGTGCCCATTAAAGTATGCACAACATCCCTGTGCATTTTTGATTCTCTCAGAAGCTGTCATCTCAGAACTCCCAAACTGCTTCTTAACCAGTCCCATTTTTTTAAAAAGAAAAAAGATGCCCAGAGAGTGATTTGAAGCCACATGATGTATGTGTCCTGTAAGCTACCTAGATGGGAGACTGAGAACCATATGTAAAGCTCAGTATAGAAATAACAGTATGTACAAACAAAGTAATAAATAGCAGAACTGGCATTGGGTAAGACAGCCTTTTATTGAAAATGGCCCGTGAACAATGTTATTAAACATACTCAGCTTCTGAATGATGAGAAATTCTAAGTCTAAAGCTCCATTGCTGAGTTTCCTTTGGAAGTGAGAGTGCGGGAGACTTGTGGTATCTTTAAATGTTGGTTGCCTTTGTGCAAAGCCAATAGAAACTCCAACTGACAACAGATCCTCAGAGAACAATTTGCACATACCCCCTCCCACACTTTCAGCTAATTCCAGACGGAAATGTGCAGCTCTCTCCTCTGCCTGTCTCAGTCCATTAAAACCTGTAAATGTCATACAAAACTGCTCAACTGAGGTCCCAGATTAGATAATGAGGTTTTGTGTAGAGGCATCCTCACATTTTTTCCTATGTTTCAAATAGCTACATATAGGACTCTGGTTTGAATAAAACTGCAATGAATTAGTTCAGCTTTTCCCCATGCTGTTTCCTGACCTGAAGGCCCCAATGAATTTCTATTTGCCCCACTGTGGCTAATATATAGGTCCTCCATCAGGATCTATATCAAAATGGAGCAAATAGGTGTGTGGAATTGTTTTAAGTTATTGCTCGTCAATAACTTGCTCAGAAAACACATATTTTTAAAAGCCAGGGAACTGTTTGTAAGCATTTGAATTTGGAAATTTTATCATTAAAATTGTTCCTGTCCAGTGTTGGTGACATACCATGCCTGATCAGATTTTGTCTACATTGTTGTGCTACTGCTCTTAATTTCTGATTGTCTATGAGGTTGCAGTAAATCTTTTTATAAAGTCTGGCGTGAATGTTTTGTCATTAGCAAAATAGAGGTGAAGAAGTTTAAGAGACTTTTCCTTCTGAATCTTGTGAACTATTGTTGAGAATGGAAGGCAGTAATGAGGTACAACTTTGTAGAAGAAAGACTAGCAAAGCCATCATGAGGGCCATTGTGGTGGTGGTGGTGGCCAGTGTGGTGTAGTGGTTAAGAGCAGGTGGATTCTAATTTGGAGAACTGGATTTGATTCCCCATTCCTCCACCTGAGTGGCAGAGGCTTATCTGGTGAACCAGATGTGTTTCCACACTCCTACATTTCTGCTGGGTGACCTTGGACTAGTCACAGTTCTTTGAAACTCTCTCAGCCCCACCTACATCACAAGGTGTCTGTTGTGGGGAGAGAAGAAAGGAAAGGAGGTTGTAAGCCACCCTGAATCTCTTTACAGGAGAGAAAGATGGGCTATAAATCCAAAGTCTTCTTCTTCTACTACTGATGCAAAAGCAGCACTGCTGGTCTGTTCCCTATGGACATTCAGCAAGGGAAAATAACAACATAAATCCCTCCACAAGGAATAAATGCAAAGCAAGCATGCCAGACACTGTAGCAACCCTATCAATACCTGCTGATCAGACAATGGCATACAATGGTATACACTGATGCAGCCAATCATCTTCCTTTGATCCTTCCACTTACCCTTCACTCTGCTCCCCCACAAAGATTCAGTGTACAGGGAGGGCAGGCCCAACTATTGTGTAACCTCAACAGAGGTATGTGATCTGAATGCTCCTCCCAAATGATAGGGGAAGAACACCCATGCAGCAAACATTATGCCTACCTTTTCTCTAGCACTCAGCCATCCCTGCCCCAAACCCCAAACACCTTTCCCATGAAAACGGAAAGAAAAAAAAAGGAAAAAGGGAAAGAAAAAAACACAAACAATGCCTCAGGGCTCTCTGCTAGCATATGTTGGAGATATGCAAGCAGAATACCTCATCAGCACCTTGCGTTTTCTCTGTCTCATCTCAGAATTGGGCTCTTAGAGAGCAATCTGAAGCTGGTCTATCCAGCCCAACCCTTCCACCGGTTCCAGCTCCCCCACCTTTGGATTGCATAGTTAGAGCCAGGGTGACTCACCCAGATGTTCTGAAATGTTTATATAGACGGAGTATGCCTTCTTTTGCAACTCATTTATGGTTTCCACACTGTATTCAAGTTGTTATTAGTTACTGTATGTTGAAGATTTTTTTTAGTATTTAATAAAACTGCGACCCATTTAATAATAAAAAGCTGTGTTAGCTCTGTTCATTTCATGTCTGCCTGTACTGGCACATTGAAAAGTGAAGAAAAATATATAATCCCCTCTTCCATCTGTGTTGCTAGAATCTCTATTTAACCCCACTCAGTTACATTTGGAAAAACTAATGAAGAAAAATACCAAGGACTCAGGCTTTAAGAGAGGAAAATTATTTTTTACTGTGTGACTCACAGGGTGGTCTCTCTAAGAGATAATCACAACCAGCCACACAAAGACCTTCATCTTTGTACAAAAAATGCATATGTAACAATTCAAATCCCTTCCCTTACATACATATCCAGCATTATCATATTTCTCCAAGACCCAGCCCTTATGAGATAAGGTAAAATCAAAATGACTCTTCTCTCTTTCTGAACAAACATGATGGTGCCCCTCCCTTCAGAGTGAGCTAAAGGGTGTCTGGTTTTTATCAAGACAGACACCTGAATTCTTGAGGGATGAGTATACCAGAGGGAGTCATCTCCAGTGTAAAGAGAGTTAACAAACATATACCTTATTCATTTAAAAAGTTAAAAATGATTATAACAATATCTATAATATGTGATTGTACTAGACTACATCTATGCATACCTTTCATATATCTCACTTTCATTTTAGTGTTCATTAAATATATAAAAAATACAATTTCACTGTTCCTACAAGTTTCATGTCTCCTTTGACTTCTGACCTCTGAACCATGTACCTTGCTATACCACATTTTTAGTGATGAGCTTTTGCCAGCATCTAACTGCTAAGCACTTGGCCTAGAGAGAAAACCTTCTTGACTCTTTGGTCATATTGGTTATATAGATCCATTATATATATTTTTAATATCAAATACAATTTTCAGGACTAATCTCCTGTCCCACACATCCCACAACTGTACTGACAGAATAGCCTGGTTGATTTCTCTCCCATATCCCTCCTTTCTGTAGGCCACTGATCCTCATGGATATTAATCCATGGAACTCCCATAATTATGTGAATCACCTTTTCTGGGGTCCGAATGGCATGTTGGTGGGACAAAACTGTGGAACATCCACAACAATCTATACCTTCAGCTGACATATGGATCCAATCTATGGTAAGGGTATTAGAAAGTTTTTAATGCTTTAAAATACTAGTAATTGAGACAAATTTCTGACAGGAAGCAGTTCCACTATGTATCAAATACTTTGTGCATTCCCAAAACTCATTATTTATTTTCATTATTCTTCACATTGACATTTTGTGTGGGTTACATTAAATCCGTCAATTAGCATATGATGGTCCAAAATTAAGGCATCTATTTGTAAATCATTCAGATAAATAAGAAATAGCAGAATCTGCTGTTACCTAGATACCAAAACCTGTGATTCAGAACAATTTGATCATATATTATGTTGTGGTTTCAGCTCTGTGCCTAGAAATAACTGTATGGATTATACCTTTTTTCATGGCACAAAGATTAATGGAAGAATAAGGTATGTTAAGCATTTTATATGTCTATGTTCTCATTTTTATTTAGCATTTTCTGTGGAAAATAGCTTACAATTAAATCAAAACATTGTAAATACCTCATGAACAATTATTACCAAGAAAAATAAGGCCTCAGCTACTTACATGAAGTTCTGACTATAGAGTTCCTGATGATTTCTAGAGCTAAGATAGTTTCTGGCAATTGCTACTGCTGTCACTTCCTTGTAGCTCTAGGTATTGTGATTAACTCTATTGTCAGAACTTCCTATAAACCAAGGACTTCATATTCTTTTTTGTTTTTCTGCCCAGGATACTGCACTCCCACCATCCTCCAGTTTTCAGACACTGTGTGATAATCCTACTTACTTGTGAGTTTGATTAGGATTGAAGATCATCCTTTAAAAGATAGGCCATAGATGTACACTATTAAAATTGTGAAGAGTCTTGGCTTGAATTAAGTTCTGAGGATGGACTTATCAGAAGTTTATTGGGGATTCTTTAGTGAGATTTAATTAAAAGATTCATACTGGCAGAAAAGTTTCTATTTGCCCACTACTGCCCTGTAATGCACAATAGCTTTATAGAGGCATTCTACAGTAAATTGACAATTCATATTAACCAATGATATTCCAAGTGTGCCTCACCAGTGCTCTCTATAGATTTCACAGCAGAGACAGAAGAAGCTCTTCACTATTCAAATCACAGATTGTTCACAACTTGCAAGCAGCTACTTCAAACACTCAAAAACAAAAAGTACACATTTTATGTCCTGTCAGAATTATTCTGAAATGTATTGGAAATGTTTTGTTTTCTTGAAGTGGTCCCTTTCCACTTCCCCATCTGCCATCTGCCTGCCTACATAGCAGAAAAATATATTACCTTATACAAGAGGTGCACTTTCCTAGGTTTCTTAAGTTCGGGTGGAGAGATGTTTTGATTTTTAAACCTAATTTTCCCAAATGGAATTATCTCTGCTGTAGAATCAGCATACGCACAGAAGAAAGTCAACATACCAATAGAATGAAATAAAACTTGGCTCCCAACTTTATTTAAAATTCAACCAATTTGCTTTAGGAGGAGGGATATTTTGATTAAAGGCATTATTTCATCAATTCTTTGGGATATTAACACCCAGTTCCCATATTAATACCTAGTTGGTGGGTAGTCCAATCCAGAGTGCTGAGGCAGCCAGGGATAGAATTGTTGTTGCAGCACCCTGCCACATCCAGAGCTTTTTGGTGGTGTGGGGAGGCAAAGAACAAAAAAACCCACCTCCTATCACCATGGAAAAGCTCTCCATTTGGCTCAAAGTCCTCTGGAATTCTTGCACTATGCCAGCAGGGGTGCAGGGCACTGGTGTGGCACTCTGTGCCATGGTGGGGCATCATGGGAGACCGCAATGTCCTCCCGCTGGCAGATTTGCCCCTCTGCTGGGGTTCATGCCCCAAGGAAGGCACTTCTGCTGGCATGTGTCCCTGCCAACTCCTTTCAGAACCCCCACCCCACCCCTCCCCACCCCCACGCCCACCCAGGATGAATTGGGCTTTTTGTATTCTGTGAATTGCCTGTATGGGTAATACATCTTTCTCTGAGCCCCAGAGACATGGCCCTTGTGTTAACAAGCCCTTTTGAAGTCATTGCCTCCCTGGGGCTTACAGCTTTGGGTAGAAAGTGTTACAAACCCCTCCTGTTGTGGCAGGAGTTTGTATGTTTTTGAATGTGTGTTCTTTGGTATGCTACCATCCAAACTCACCCACTCTTTTACATTTAAAGCCAGTCTTCAGTCAGGGTTTACCAGCTCCCACTCCTCTCTATGTGTGTGTGTGCATGCCTCAAGTAGTTTGGCACATGATAATGTATTTGAATGCAATATGGTCTCTTAAACAGAAAATGAATTTTATTTGCTACAGCTTAACAAACTAGAGCATGTTGAGTGTGGGTGTGTCAAGTGCCATCAAGTCAAAACTGACTAATGGTCAACCCAGCAAAGGGTTTTCAAGGCAATTAAAAAACAGGGGTGGTTTGTCACTGTCTATCTCTACAGAGTGGTCTCCTTTTCTTAGCTTCTGAGGTTTGATGAGATCAGGCTATACCATGCTCCCTTTTCTCCCAGCTCATTATCTGTAGCCTAACACCCACCCTTATTCACTGACCTTGACAAGATTTGGGATCAGTCTACAGTTGTTCTTTTCCCTACCTACTCCTCATAATTTGTGACAGGTATCATTGCAACAGTAGTATTAATATCCCTCTTTCAATAAGTTAGGTCAATATGTGTAGTAACTATCTTCAGCTACAATAACTGCCCATTTCACACTCCCATTAACCTTTGTCCTTTCCTTTCCCAAACATTTTAGAATATGAATATCAAACCAGATTCTCTTTTGAAGCAAGCCTCAACTAGGATTACACCAAACCACCCGTTTTTAATTATGTGCTAATTTTCTTTAAGCTTACTGTTCAGTGATTCGCTTGCATGGTGACATGAGTAATTCTAATCTAGGCAACAATGGGAAAGAGGGCAGAACAACAGCCGCCCTTGACTGAATGGAATAAAAGTGGAAGCAGCTGTATTTGTCTCATGCCTCTCTTCCTGAATCAATTGGTTTGCCAGCTCTTGGTTGGGAAATACTGGAGATTTTGGGGGTGAAGCCTGAGGAAAGCAGGGTCGGGGGGGAGGGAGGGAGTTCAATGGAGTATGTGGCAGAACAGACCTGCTTTGACCTGCAAGCTCTATTCCACCCAGCCCTTTCCCAGGGGTTCCCAACTTCTCCTGGAGAAGATTCTCTCTCTCTCTCTTTCTTGGATAACTGCTGCCCATCTGACTTTCATGAGAATTTCCCACTGGAGAGTGCCCCCCCCCCACCCGCACGCTTTCTTTCTAACTCTGAGGTTTTGCCTCTGTATCTCCCACTTCCTCACTCCTCGGTACCACAGGGATAGTTGTGCCCTGAAGGAATAATTGCTTGCTAACTGCTAGCCTTTCTTCCTCTCGGAGCTCCTTTTGTAAAATAGCATGTCCAAGATGATGGAGATCTATGTGATATAGAGAACTGCTACCAGCATCCAACATTTTAAAAGTATTTATTTTAAAATGTTTACAGGCATATTTTTAGCATCACACCAGATTGAGCAAGGGATCCAAAAGAAATGAGAAATAGACACAATTCCTCTGTCCCTTCCTCTATACCAGTGGTTCTCAACCTGGGGGTCGTGACCCCTTTGGGGGTCGAACAACCCTTTCACAGCGGTCGCCTAAGACCATCAGAAAATGGTCTTTTTATATATTATATATACCAATTTTATGGTTGGGGGTCACCACAACGTGAGGAACTGTATTAAAGGGTCGCAGCATTAGGAAGGTTGAGAACCACTGCTCTATACATACCCTAACTCTTGTTAGAATAGGGTATGCTCTGAAGCTTAGGATGTTACAGCTATCTACAGATTCTCCTTTACCTGGAAAATGTCTTTTATCTCCTTTGGTGAGCACATGGCCAAAATAGCTGCCCCCTCCAGACCTCCAGCAAAAGCTCTGTCCCTTCAACAGTTCCAACTAGAAAAGCCTCTTTCTTTCTGCTCCCAAGAGTTTTATCAGTACCCAATCCCTGTCCCCTTGATCTGGTCAGTCTGGGTCAAGGAAGTTTTTCCTGCTGGCTCCAGGTACCTTCTTCATGAGGCCCTTCTTTCCTTGTGAGGCCTTCAAACGTATGATATTTGCTTGGAGAAGGAGCAGGGGACTTAACCTATCCCATTCTCTCTCACTACCTGTATTAACATTTCTAAAAGGTGACTGAGTGAGGCTAGAGGCCTCCTGCTCAGAGAAAAAAAAGTTTAAATATTTCCTTCAAACCTCAAAGGAGGGAAGCCATTTCTTCACAAAGTATAATGGCATGGAGTTCACATGACAGGTGACCTGATCTCTGTTACCTGGAGATCAGTTATCATAGCAGGAGATCTCCAGATACTACCTGGAGGTTGGCAACCTTACCAATTCACCTTAGTAACAGAGATTATATTTAGCTGTGATCAGTGCTTTAACTAACACTCTATTTGATGATCCAGTGAATGATACTTTGGCCCCAGGTTTAAATAATCTAATTTCTCTTCAAATTTGTGAGGTACAAACCCACCACCCATTATTCCTACAGAACAGCCATGTAGCGTGACAGAGGCTATGGGAACAAATGGCTGGTTTTGCATCTGTTTATGTATACTTTCTTTATAGTTCACCTCCCTTGCTGAGATTCAACACACATCACAGGGTATAAAACCATCAGGACATCATAAAAAACCAATTACCAATGCTATAGGATTAGGATTACAGAATAGACAACAATGCAAACAACAAACTGTCTAAGGCAAGGTGTATTGTAAACAATATAGAAGATGGATCACAAGGTATAAGACAATGCAATAAAAGCTGGTGAGCCTGGCTTTGGTAGGGAAGGGCAGGATATCGAGTTAAATAAAATAAATTAAAAATACCTGCAGTGCTCATAGCAGTGTATTATTA
The DNA here is from genome assembly GCF_021028975.2 of Sphaerodactylus townsendi. Lineage (NCBI taxonomy): Eukaryota > Metazoa > Chordata > Lepidosauria > Squamata > Sphaerodactylidae > Sphaerodactylus > Sphaerodactylus townsendi. Next base: position 103,936,386 of record NC_059427.1, on the reverse strand, counting down.
ACCAGTTCCATTAGAAAGATGATATTTTAGTCCTGTTCCATTCTATTACAATTCTAATCTTTATTTAAAAATGTACTCTTGAACATTATTGTTTTACATACTCCAAATTAACGTTTATTAGCATGTTTTACATACTCAGTGGAATGATAGAAATTTAGAGCTCTAGAATAGACATGTTTTGCCCCACCCCTAACGAAATTGGACTTCTTCAGAGTTCATGCTTTTAGTAGTGATATTAAGCTTCTTAATCTTGGAAAAATTGCTATTCACTGTGAAACTTCTTAAACCATGAACTTTTCCCACATTCATAAAATTATTTCTAATAGTTTCTGAGTGACATTGCTACCTGCTCTCTGACAGCCATTTTCTCACCCTTTAATCTGACATTTTTTCCACGTTGTTTCTTCACAGACCAAAAGTAAAACAAACACAATAATTGAATCAGCAGCCATTATAGACAAAGTTGACTGGAACTGTAAGTAATACCTCATTAATTCTTCCCAGTTTATTGTTGTCATGAATAATGACTTGGAGTCATTTCTACAACAAATATACTTTGGAACAAGAAAAGTAGGTTCTCCACCCTCTCATGTTATTCTAAATCTATGTGGTGAAACTTCTACTATTTTTAACTTTTAAGCAAATGTCCTGATTCCTTCTTTTGTGATTCAAAACATGTCTGCCAATTTCCTTGCAATGTGAAGTAAGATCAGCACATAATCTCTTGCTGTATCTGTTCACAAAATTCAGGCTAACTATACAGAAGTTCCTATACTGTAGCAATTACTTAGGCATCAGAACAGCAGCTCACAAAAGTTAATAATTCAAGTAGTTCAGTGGTAGACATTTGCATGTTTTTTCCCCTTCCTGTTCAGTTTGGAAAGAGAATATATTTTCAAATTCACTCGTGCATGACATTTCTTTCCTGGATCAGGATATTGTTTGCAAACTATCATGTCATTAACTACACCTTAATATAACCCTTTTTATGCGAAAAGAAGGTTCTCTGCTTTATATTGTGGATACATAAACTCCCTTTAAGTCCTATGTGAAGTGCTGAACATCTCACGCATTTTTTCATCTCCTGGTTTAGACCTATTTTAAAAAATCCTGTCTTTGCTAGCTATATTCCTTTGGTCTAATTGTAGATACCTGTGTAACTATTTGACTAACTACGTTACAGAATTTTAATACTGGGTTGCTTTCTGGGAATATGGTAAACAGACATGTAAACTGTTTAAACATATAGACACCAGTATTTGGAATAAGAAAAAATCTTCTCTGAAAAAATGTATCAGAGAAAGTAAAGGATGTTTGTGTTCTAACGCAACTCATAGAAGAACAGGAAGGAGGAGGAGGTAAAGGTGAACTCTCAGTGGGTCTCCAGTGTATGGAGCTGGGATATACAGTTGGCATTAGAATTCTGAAACAATTGTAGTTCATGCAATGCTTTGGCAACATATATAGTTAAAAAAAATTGACTTTTTAAATTGTTATCACAAATTACAATGGTATTCTTTGTAAGATAATTTATCCTTTATAAAAATTAAAATTCAAGAGTTTATTTAAAAAAACGTTCAGATATTGGGAACAGTCCTTGTTAGAAAAGCAGAAACTAGTTGCAGTTCAGTGACTCTGTTAAGAATTTAATCAAGTGAGCTGAACAGTAGGGAAGAGGAAAAAAAGATATCTGAACTTATTTTTTCTCCCTCCCCTCCAAATCGGGATTGGATCTGGAAGGAAAGAAGCACATAATATGCATACAGAAGATCCCAAGTTCAGAAAACACCCAGGTAGTGGCAGGCAATAATGTGACTCAGTTATTAAAGTTTTGGATTTGTCCTGAGACAATCCTTGGATATATCACATTCCTGAGAAGGAAAAGCTGTCACAAAGAAGTGGCCATATAAGAAGTCAAAGCTTTTAGTAGTCCTTTGGGTCACCCAAATATTGTGATTACTTCCAATACGAATGCTGATGTCCTCAGTGGATAAATAGAACTGAGGTAAGAAGAAGAAAAGTTGGATTTATATCCCCCTTCCTCTCCTGTAAGGAAACTCAAAAGGGCTTACAAACTCCTTTCCTTTTTCCCCTCACAACAAACACCCTGTGAGGTAGGTGGGGCTGAGAGAGCTCAGAAGAATGGTGACAAGCCCAAGGTCACCTAGCTGGCGTGTGTTAGAGTGCACAGGCTAATCTGAATTCCCCAGATAAGCCTCCAAAGCTCAAGCAGCAGAGTGGGGAATCAAACCCGATTCCTCCAGATTAAGAACATAAGAATATAAGAAAGAGCCTGCTGGATCAGACCAGAGTCCATCTAGTCCAGCACTCTGCTACTCGCAGTGGCCCACCAGGTGCCTTTGGGAGCTCACATGCAGGATGTGAAAGCAATGGACTTCTGCTCCTGCTCCTCCTGCTGCTGCTGCTGCTTGAAGTCGGCCTGCAGGGGTCGCAAGGAAGAGGCGAGACGCGGTGATATCATCCAGTGGAGAGAGCCAGCAGCAGGAAGCGCGGTTCTTGGATCCGACAGCTCTGATCCGTGGGCCTGGCAACTCTGCCATGTGCTAGTCCCTGGCACCTTTTATTAGGGTTTTACTGGGGGCATGTAAAGGAGGTGGATAGGCAGGAAAGTGGGAGAGCAGGAGAGCAGGAGAGCGGGAGAGCATCATGTGATGCATGATCTCGTGAGGCTGCTACATGCAGGAGGAAGCGTCCGCGTCTGGGTCTAATCCATACCTGGGGGCAAGAGCCCCTTTGTCCCTTTGTCTGGGACACCTGGTGACCGTGAGTCAGGTAGTTCATGACCTGTGACTCACAAAAGACGGGGGGATGGGAGAGCGTGTGCGCCCAGAAGGGCGCAGCTGGCACAGGCATTCCATGCGCTCTTTCTGCGGCTCTGCTGGGTTCGCGGGCTCACCCCTACATCTCCCCATTTCTAACATTTTAGAACGGGGACCGAATTAGCTGGGACAATTTAGGGGAACGCTTGCCTCCCCAGGAACTCGCTCAAGCTGGTTGAGCTGTTTGTGCAACATGAGAACCTGGTTTCTGTGCAGGGGAAAGTCAAAGGGTTTCTTGCACACATTACAAGCAAAAGTAGAGATACATTGAACAAGGCAAGATCCGACAACAAGGCATGCAATCAAACCAATGAAGAATTGTACAATAGCACTTAACCATCCCCCTGGCAGCCAGCTCCAAAGGGCTGACCACCAATGAGGCAATACATCATATTTCAGATTAGACACAATATCTTGCAACACCTGCACTTTCATATGAATCAAATGGGAATTGTCAGAGAGATTAAAACAGCACATATTATTTACATTCTCACAACCTTGGTGATGTAATCTATAGTAATCTATAGCGGCATGATTATCTAAAGTCACTTGACGGAGTTCCTGCTGCTTGGAGGCCAGAGCATCCAGAGCAACTGAGGTGGAATTAATGGACTTCGCAAGGGCGCAGGCCAGGCGGCCAATTGTCTTAGCGTTGTAGGAAGCGAGTCCGGGGACTCCCACAAGGGAAGTCACGAGGGAGACATACTCTGCCTCGGAGAGGGCAATTGCGTCACTCTGGCAGGCCGGATCAAGAGGGAGGGTGGAGCGATGGCGGCCCTTGGGCTCCCGGGGTGGAGCCTGAGGTAGAACAATGGTGAGGCGGCTGAGACAGCAAAGAGTCCCGGCAGAAAGACGGGCAGGGATGTAGTTGAAGGTTCTTTCCCTGCAAGTCCAGAACCAACCTTTAGGGAGCAGGATGTTCCCATACATGGGGGGAATGTCCTCCATGTGTGTGCAGTTCCAATTAGCCGAGCTGGTGAAGGGGCTCGGGCCGGCCTGTGCTCCTGCCACGCTGATGATGCGGGCACAGGTATTGGACTCATGGTTGGCGACAGTCTTGGTGATGAGGGAGAGAGCGCCAGCTGGGAGGGTCTGGACGACGGGTCCCCAGTCAGCGCTCATAGAGTACCTGATGGACGAGGCATTCATGAAGGGGCTCAGACCAGACTCCTCTAGGAAGTCTCCAGGGGCTTTGCAGACAGGAAGCAGACAGGAGCTCAGCAAACTTCCCACCCCCAGATACTGGCCCAAGCAAAAGGACGAGATGTTGGCAGCGGCAGCGAACCGCTCCCAGATGTTGGCTTGATTAAGATCCAAGAGGGGGTGACCGACTGTCACCGGCAGGAGGCAGCAGAGCAAGCAGATGATTGTGACTGTGGAATTTGCAGTAATAACCGCAAAGATGGCAACGCAGAGATCTTCGGGTGTCTCGGGGCAGCCACACTGTTGCAGCAGCTCCCGAGCTTGGCTGGTCGTTGCCTTGACGTCCCCGCAGGTCATCCGGGTCCTCGGACCGTTCTGGCGCTGGCGGCGGTTCCGTCGAGGCAGCAGGGCAGGGTCCTCCAGGGAGATACGCTCCATCTCCGGGATGGGGTTGGTTTCCTTCTAGTGCCACTCCATGGGCTGGCCGGACATGGCGAGCTGGAATCCACAGGGGACCTGTAGGGAGAAGGACTGAAGCATACCCCCTTCCCCAGGTTATGAGAGGGGCCGGGCCCCGCCAGGCTCGGTCTGGGAGCTGGCGGTAGTAGACCTGGGTGTGGGGGAGAGGCTTTGATTGCCTGAAGTGCCTCTCCACGGGGGTGAGCTGTTGCCCAGAGGGTAGGGCGAGTAAGTTTAAATGATTGATAGTGAATAGTACTTTGGATATGGTCTGCTGGATGAGGCCTAAGTTGGGGGGCCACCTACTCCCCTTTCTTTAGTTTGTTTGGCTAAAATTTCCTTGAGGGTGCGGTTGGCCTGTTCAACGATTGATTGGCGATTTTAAGCGCCCGGAGCATGAGGTTGAGACAGGAAGGGCGAAGGGCAAGCAACTCCTATGGAGAGTTGGCTTCAGAAATGTCATAAGGCTGCGACGAGGCGATGGTCTGAGCCTCCTGGGAGGGCAGGCGGACCCTTAGGGGATTGTGGGTATGCATACTTAATTTCTGCAGAATAGTGAACTTCGAAGGTGTAGCACAGAAGAGAGCGCACTTGGGGAGGAAGTAATCACACAGAGGGGGGTCAGTTTTGAAGACAAAAGGCTGAGGGAGGTCTCACAATGAGGTTAGAGAATACTCACCGTGACCGCAGGGGCAATCCAGGGAGGGCTAGCCAGTCAGCTGGCCATCCCGCCTTTGCTGGTTGAAAGATAGAAGGAGATAGAAGAGGGAAGAGACTTCAGAGCAAGAGCCCTGACGAAGAGAGGGAACACAGTCAGGGTTGGGAGGTGGGGATCTCAACGTGGCCAGCCGCTGGCTGTTCTCTGGGCAGCGGCCATTGTTCCACCCAAACGGGGGTCTCGGTGATCCATGTGAGAGGGAGAGCGGTGGGAGTAGGCTTATCCATCCTAGACTAAGGTCGTTTCGACCTGGCTCATAAGATCCCTTCCCCACAAGTTAACGTGGATGTCCAAGACAATGGGGCGAACTGTGAGCTGCCGCTCAAGTCCAGGGCTGCTAACCGTGAGCAGGCGGATGCTTCCGATCTCAACGGCTCTGCTTTCCCCCACCACCCCAGGGATGCGTAAGGGCAAGCCTTTTCGGGTCAGCCACTTCCTCGAGTCAGAGCCACTCGGCTGCTCTGATAGACGGTTCACTGCCGTCGCCTGTGTCCACAAAGCCCCCTTTGAATGGACACTCTTCTGCCATGGTGAGCTCCAAATATGGGCCCAGGAGCTACCGATGGGCGTCTCCCACCGGCCCATGCTACGGAATTGGTGTCCGGCCATGCGCGCCATGATGGTTACCTGGGCTCGTGGCCTTTATTGAATCGGCGGCAGGCAGTGCGTGGGGCAAGAGGATCAGCTGTGCGCAGCTGATTCCGCTGGGCAGTTCCTGCGGGATGTTTGTCCACACCTGGATGTGAATGGCTCCCTGGTGTGTGGAGTCAATGACCCCTGAAATAACAAACAACCCCTGCTCAGCGGCGGAGGCCTTAGGCAAGACCAATCCGACGGCTTCTGAGGGAATGGGATCGCTGTACTGAGTCAGAGCAACGAGGATCTCATGAGGGAATTTGAGGGAAAGAGGTTGGGTGCAAGTGAGAGAGATACCATTAGAAGGAGGTGGTCTGGGTTTTTGCGGTGCAGGCTTCGGCTTTTGGAGCTGCTTCAGTACTCCCCTCTTTGCTCCTGGGCCGGGGAGAGGCCTGGGTGCGAGTTTCCCGACCTGCATTCGCTCCTCCAGTGAAAGCTTTTCTGGCAAAAAGGCGAACGGTCCTTGGAGGCTTTCCCGGGCCTCTGGTCCCTGCGCCTTCTGGAGGGTGGGGACCTTCCTCCTCCGTCAGGGGTTGTAGCCCCCCGCCGGGCTGGTAATCTACATATCCTTTCGAGAGTGTCCCTGCTTGCCGTGCCCGGGTTGAAGCTACTCCAGCCTGGGGGCTGTCCTCTGGTGGAGGAGAGTGCTGCGGCTAGGAGACTGGCCTGATGGGCGGAAGATCTGATATCCTGGCAAGCCTTAAGCATGTCAGCCAGTTCGGGATTCTTCCCTACGCCCGTGATCGCTCTAAGCCGCACTCAAGCGGAGAGACATATCTCTCCTTTGAAGCTGGTGGCCCGCTATATTCGAGGAGTTCGGTTCCTGGAGCCACGCCGTTGTTCGTAACTTTGGTCTCTTTAGGAGCTTCCTGGAGCCTGTTCAAGAACTCAGCATGCACAAAAGGCTCCGTGGGAGCTTCTGCCAGATATTGGAGAAGCTCTGGGATGGTAGTCCGGTATTAGGTACCTTCAGAAACGCTCTGTAAGCGCAATCAGAGGCTACCGTAAGGGTGGCCTCTGGTAGGACGATCTGCGTGTTGGGATTGGCGAAGCCTCTGCAGCCATAGAGCTGTTCTCCGGTATAGGCGCCACCGGAGGAGGCTCCTCTGCTTATGCACTGCTGGCGGAACTCACTTTCCCAGACTACATATTGCGCAGCGTTCAAGAGCATGTGGAAGGTTGTTTTCCAGTCCTCCGGAACCATTAGGTGATTCCGCATGACCGCTTCCAGCATGCCTCTCACATAGGGGCTCGTAATCCCCACGTCCCGTATTGCTTTACGGAGTTCGGTGAGAACATTATAGCCTATGGGGCGATACTCGACGACTCGCTGAATGTTGCCATCGCCATCAACATGATCAGTGAAGTGGACGGGGCACAGAGCGAGGAGGTCGGCATTGTCTTCTTCCTGTTTCCTTCCTTAGCAGATCGTGGTTAATGCGCTCTGCTAGAGTTTTGAAACTCGCGCCATTCCGTGGTGCTGACGGAGGTGCGGTGGCTTCAGAAGTGGAAGGGGGAAGCGGAGCAGAAGGCGGAGCGAGAGGAGGAGGCGGTCGGGCCGCGAGAGTACGAGCGGGAGAGTTTGAATGAGGCAAGGTAGCAAGCAAAACAAGAGGAGGACAGGCGTCAGGTTTAGCAGAGAGAGAATATTCCAGGGGTGAAATTGTAGGTGAAGGGTCGAAAGGGGGGACATCTATGGCAGAGAGACCACAGACCTGCAGACTGATGGCAACGTAACATTGCCTCCACGTCAGTAGCAGTGGCATTGGCGCGCGAGGCTCCTCATGCAGAGTGCGCCCGATGCTTTCCCAGTCCTTAAGATTCAATGTCCCCCTCTCAGGGTACCATGGACATTGCCTATCAATCTCTCCAACCAATTTGCGCAGATCCCTTTTCTTTACTGGGACTCTGGCGCTTTTCGTCAGAGTTTTCAGCTCGCGGACGTGCTTGTCATAAGAAGTGCTTTGGCAAGCTCCCATACTTACCGGTGGTTCATCGGACGAGGGTCCTAGAACGCGGGTCCGAGGATGAGCAGATCCAGCAGACGGTCGGTGCACCGAGGGGGCCTATTCCAGGCGACGGTAAGCAGGCGGAGGTTGGAGATTCCTGGGTTTCGGCACCAGCATGAAGTCGGCCCGCAGGGGTTGCAAGGAAGAGGCCAGACGCGGTGATATCATCCAGTGGAGAGAGCCAGCAGCAGGAAGTGCGGTTCTTGGATCCGACAGCTCTGACCCGTGGGCCTGGCAACTCTGCCGTGTGCTAGTCCCTGGCACCTTTTATTAGGGTTTTACTGGAGGCGTGTAAAGGAGGCAGATAGGCAGGAAAGCGGGAGAGCGGGAGAGCGGGAGAGCATCATGTGATGCATGATCTCGTGAGGCTGCTACGTGCAGGAGGAAGCGTCCGCGTCTGGGTCTAATCCATACCTGGGGGCAAGAGCCCCTTTGTCCCTTTGTCTGGGACACCTGGTGACCGTGAGTCAGGTAGTTCATGACCTGTGACTCACGAGGGACTGGGGGATGGGAGAGCGTGTGCGCCCAGAAGGGCGCAGCTGGCACAGGCATTCCATGCGCTCTTTCTGCGGCTCTGCTGGGTTCGCGGGCTCACCCCTACACTGCTGATGCTGCTGCTCCCAAGCACCTGGTATGCTAAGGCATTTGTAATCTCAGATCAAGGAGGATCAAGATTGGTAGCCATAGATCGACTTCTCCTCCATAAATCTGTCCAAGCCCCTTTTAAAGCTATCCAGGTTAGTGGCCATCACCACCTCCTGTGGCAGTATATTCCAAACAGCAATCACGCATTGCGTGAAGAAGTGTTTCCTTTTATTAGTCCTTATTCTCCCCCCCAGCATTTTCTTTTTAAAAAATAATATGTTTATTGTATTTCAAATTGCATAGTACATACAAATGACCATCTAGTAACATTTTAAAAAGTTAAATAATAATATATATCATATCCCTTGCCAAGGGATATCTTGTTATAATAACACACATATTCAACAGTTAAGGCTTCAACCAGTCATCACTATCATTCTTCAGTTTTAACTATAATAGCAATTGCTAGCTTCTCAACTCATATAATTTTAAACTTAATGTACTGTACTCAGTCAACATACCTGGTGAGAAAACCAAAACAGATGAGTGGACCAAAATCATTTGTAAATGTTAGTCTTACATTTATCTTACAATACATGAAATGTTGTCTCAAAAAACTCTTTCAAAAATACTGCTAAATAATATCAGAAATGACCCCTACATTTAGGATTCAATAATATCCAATCTTCTTGAGTATCTTTAACTTGCAAAGTCCCAGTCAGCAGGTCTAAGTCCATATATGTCCATAGTTTGATGTACCAGTTTGTTATAGAAGGAAGCTGGGGTGTTTTCCAGTGTTTTGCTAACTCGATACGAGCCGAGGACGATATAGGTTAACAATTTAGAATGACAGGTAAGTTTCTTATCTCTATACAACCCCAACAAATAAATTTCTGGAAGCATTTCAAATTTCATTTTTAAAATTAACTGCGTTTCCAAACCAAGTAGGATTCCTGGCAGGGCGACAAATAAAACAAAACATTAGGTCCGTCATTGATATTATTGAAGTTCTAAACAACAAACCTAGTGTGAAAATGGCCCTAATATCAATCGACGCTGAAAAGGCCTTTGACAAAATCAATTGGACTTTTATGTTGGCCACATTAGAACACTTAGGAATAGGAAATAGATATCTGAATGCCATCAAGGCAATATACAAGACACAAAATGCCTCAATAAAAATTAATGGTTCCTTTTTGGAAAGTACTGACATACAGAGAGGAACCAGACAGGGGTGTCCACTCTCTCCGCAATTATTTATAATAGTGCTGGAAATACTGCTAAATAATATCAAAAATGACCCCTACATAGAAAGATTAAAAGTAGGTAAATACCAACATAAATTAAGGGCATTTGCTGACGACGTAGTTATTTTTTAGAAGACCCCCATATGAAAATAAACTATTTGATAGAAAAAATCTCAGAATTCGGAAAACTTGCAGGCCTAACAATAAATAAAGGGAAAACAAAACTACTTTAACATGAAAGATAAGGAGAGGCATCATCTTGAAGGAAAATCTGGTTTCAAAATAGAAAAAGAAATTAAATACTTAGGAATAACACTAGAAAAGAATAACCAAAATATTGTTGATAAAAATTACACCCCATTGTGGAAGAAAATTCATTTAGATTTTCAGAAATGGACGAAGATTAAGCTTTCATTAATGGGCAGAATTGCCCTAATAAAGGTGTCAGTCCTACTGAAGTTTATGTTTTTTTCCAAAACATACCATTCATTAATTCAGCGAAAACTTTTAAAAATTGGAATACTATCATATCTAAATTTTTATGGGAGGGTAAAAAACCCTGGGTCAGATATAAGATTATGACAATGACGAAGGAAAGGGGTGGTTGGTCCCTACCCAATATGCAATTGTATTTAATTTCATGTGCATGTATGTGGATAAAAGACTGGATTGAACTGCAGGATTTGGAATTACTGTCCCTCGAAGGTTATAATATGCAGATGGGATGGCATGTTAGATTATGGCCAGACCCAAGTAAAAAATACAAACTGTTTAACAACCATTATGTCAGAAGCCATCAGATCAACATCTGGGACAAATATAAAGATATATTCTATGGAGTTGCTTCAAATTAAGGATAAAAATGAGGGAGAGAACTGGTTAACATATAAAATGTTATTAAAATGCCACAACAATCATATTACCATAAAAGATAGAGAACAAATCATTGTAGGGGGTAGTATATGTCAATGGTTCACCTATATTCAACTGTATCAAAATTTTAAGAAAGATGAATGAACTTGGGGATTCACAATGAAACAAACTGCTTTTGATGGAATAATAGGCAAGGAAGGAAAGAAACAAATAAGTAAAATATACAACTTATTATTATTACTGGATACTGAGGAAGAACTAATTAAAAGCAGCATGGTAGAATGGAGCAAAAACTTAAAAAGAAATATAGTATTAGAGGAGTGGGAACAAATATGGACAAATGCTTATAAGAATATAGTATGTATAGATATAAGGGAAAATATAGGAAAATTAATACACAGATGGTATATTACCCCACTGAAAATATCAAGAATAAATAGTAAATTTCTACCTATTTGTTGGAAATGCAGTAATGCAGTAGGTTCTTTTTTCCATGCCTGGTGGATGTGCGGAAGGGTGCAGGAGTTCTGGATGAAAATTCCCCCCAGCATTTTCAATGTATGTCCCCTGGTTCTAGTATTGTGAGAAAGAGAGAAAAATTTCTCTCTGTCAACATTTTCTACCCCATGCATAATTTTATAGTCTTCAATCATACCCCCCCTCAGACTTCTCCTCTCTAAACTAAAGAGTCCCAAACGCTGCAGCCTCTCCTCATAAGGAAGGTGCTCCAATCCCTCAATCACCCTTGTTGCCCTTCTCTGCACTTTTTCTATCTCCTCAATATCCTTTTTGAGATGTGGCGACCAGAACTGAACACAGTACTCCAAGTGCGGTCACACCACTGCTTTATATAAAAGCAGAACTGAACACAGTACTCCAAGTGCGGTAACACCACTGCTTTATATAAGAGCATGCAGTTTTATTATCAATTCCTTTCCTAATGATCCCCAGCATAGAGGTTGCCTTTTTCACAGCTGCCATGCATTGAGTTGACATTCCCATGGAACTATCAACTAAAACGCCCCCAAATCCCTTTCCTGGTCTGTGACTGATAGAACTGAGCCCTGTAGCATGTATGTGAAGTTTGGATTTTTTTGCCCCTATATGCATCACTTTGCATTTTGCTACATTGAACTGTATTTGCCATTTCTTAGCCCACTCACCTAATTTATCAAGGTCTGCTTGGAGCTCTTCGCAATCCTTTGCGGTTCTCACCATCCTACATAATTTGGTATCATCCGCAAACTTGGCCACCACGCTACACATTCCTACTTCCAGGTTATTTATGAATAGGTTAAAGAGCACTGGTCCCAAAATGGATCCTTGGGGGACACCACTCCTTACATCTCTCCATTGCGAGAATTTCCCATTTACACCCACCTTTTGCTTCCTGTTCCTCAACCAGTTTTTAATCCATAGGAGGACTTCCCCTCTTATTCCTTGATTACTGAGTTTTCTCAATAGTCTCTGGTGAGGAACTTTGTCAAAAGCCTTTTGGAAATCCAAGTAGACAATGTCCACTGGTTCCCCCTTATCCACATGCCTGTTTTCATCCTCAAAGAACTCTAGTAAGTTTGTAAAACAAGACTTGCCTCTGCAAAAGCCATGCTGACTCTTCCTCAGCAGGTCTTGCTTTTCTACATGTTATTTAATTTTATCTTTAATGATAGATTCTACTAATTTACCAGGAACAGATGTCAAACTGACTGGCCTGTAATTTCCCAGGTCCCCCCTAGATCCTTTCTAAAAGATTGGTGTGACATTGGCCATCTTCCAGTTTAGGGATGGAGGCTGATTTCAGGGATAAGTTGCATATTAGATTAGAGTACACCTGCTCTTAATGACTACGCCACTGCTGCTACCATTTGTATGAGCTAAGTGACCTAAGTAACTGACTCTTTTGACTCTAAAGCCCTTTCCGCACTGAGCGGGGTTGCATCGGCATAAATTATACTGATGCACCCCCTGGGACCATTTGCACAGATGGTCCCGGTAGGGGCGAAGGTGCAGGCTGCGCCTTCCCCAACCAGCTTACCTGCTCCTGCTGGCTGCCATCACAATGGCTCTGGAAACTAATGGCTCTGGACACACACCCTGGCCTCCACAACGCAACAGAAGCCAGCAGGAATGGCAGCAGGTGGAAGGCACCACTTTTGAAAAACCTCGCTCATGGAGCAAGATTCAAAAGTGTCGTTCCCGCACCACTTGTGCGGCGTGAGCACGGCACTGCTGTGTTGAAGTAATGCCTGCTGTGCGAACGCCTCCTCAGGGATGACATTTTTGCCGTCCCTGGGGCACTGTATTCCACCCATGCGGAAACAGCCTTTGTGACCTAAGTAATTGACTCTAAGTGACCTAAGTAATTGAATTTTTAATCACTACAGAGTGATACACTTCCAAATTTGAATTTAGTCACACAATTCGGATGCATATAAATATATTGTAGGGTTTTCTAAATTCTAATCTGCATTAAAAACATCATTGAAGTTCAAGTAATTCTGTTGTTTCTGTAGAGAAGTTCTCTCTTTTGTTGTATGTGGCTAACTAAATTGCCCTGTATACATTGTGCTGATTATCATTGTTGCCAGTTTGGATGGAGGAACTCTGACCATTGGATGCAATGTGTAATTGGATCCTTCGTCCCTAAAACAGGATGCTGTTACTATTGATACCTGGTTTAAAAGTTTCAAAATTTCTAATCTGGAAAAATGTGATAGTATTTTTTAAAAAACTCAATAGAAAAGAATCTGAATAGCAAAGAATATTACTCTGAAAAGTGGGAAAAGTCAAGGTAGGATTATATAAAGTAACTGTACATTATTGCACTGTCAAATTTTGTAATTAAAACAAAAGGCATAATATTAAGGTCTGACAAAACCATTTGAAGTTCAGACTGTCACTGACCTATAATCATACATAAAAACATGGGCCCTAAAACATTTTTATTTGGATTATGTACATTAATTGCTTCAGAACCTTGTAATTTTTGCAAACATTTTAAAAATTAAGGCCACAACATCCCTTGCTCTCTTCTTAATCTGCTTTGAACCCATTGTTTCATATAGAACAAATGAAAGTCTGCAGGTTATCATTTTCTAGCTTTAGAAGAAGCTAAAGTCTAAAGATATATGTGGTATTCAGAGCATCATTTATACAAAAAAAGGAATGTATTTTAAAAAAATAAAAAGGAACTATAATGTCAGGTTTCAACAGCATGCAAATGAAGAGGATAGAAGGTATAAAACCCTCAAAATATCATCATTTTAATGGAAAGGTAAAAGATCTCTGAATGGCAGAATAATAATCCCTTTTATGCTGTACTCACTAAGATCATGCAATCCTACTGGAACTAACCTGTTGCCCTGCTTGACAAGGCATTTTACATTACTGTGCTTTGCTCCCTTATCTAAAATAAGGAATTTCTTTCAGCTTCAGAGCTAAATGATGTCATGACATCATTAGCATTATATTTTATGTCATTAAATTAAAGTTGTTATTGAAATAAACTGACCTTTTTGTATCACAATAACATTCTCATCCTTTTAGTCCGGCATGGGTTTAGCTTTGACTTTTTAACTACAGCCTTACATTCTACTGGAAACAACTTGCTGGTAATCCCTGACCCTAGAAGCTTCCAGTTGTCGTCAACCAGCACCAGAGCTTTTTTGGCTCTGACCCTGGCCTAATGGAACTCTCTGTTATCTGAAACCTGGGCCCTGCCGGATCTGGCTCACTTCCTCAGGGTCTGTGAGATGGAGATATTTTACCTGACTGATTGAATCAGTAATGGTTACATCACTGCTGGTCTCCCTTACCCCCTTTACTGATGTGGTTTTTCTAGTTGGTTATAGTTTTGGTTGTTTACTTATGTATCTTCCTCCTGGGTTGGTCATCCTGGAACTTTAGATTGTAAGAAAATAACTAGAGCACAGATGGGTATAAATTGATAGGATTTAAAACTGCTTTATGTATTTTAACTGTTGGTATAATTTTTTGTATTATTAGCCACCCCCAGCCCAATCTTGGCTGGGGAGGGGTAAGATATAAATTCAATAAAATAAATATTTACATCTCACTTATGCCAAGAGACCCTTTTCACCTCCTGTTCCTTAACATGTACAAGTGAGTAATTTGCCTACCATTCCTTCAAAACATTTCCTCAGCAGCATGCAATCCTAGTCCTAACAAAAATGAAATACCTCCTATTATTAACTCCTACATTCTCTGGTGTTCATTAAATCAACTGTTTGGAATAATTAAAGTACAGATTCTCAAAGACCATAGTTTGCTGTACCATATAGCATCCCAGTTGGTATCAGCAAGTACTCATGGAATCAAGATTCAGGATATTAGTATAAATAAATAAAACACAGATATTGGCTTGTATTCAACCATCCATGCATAGAAAACATATAGGGTTTTCCCATGTTTCCTTTCCATACTGCAGCCCTTTTTGTCTCCTATTATTCCCAGGGCTCTGGAGCCCATCCAAGGGAATAGACCTGTAGGTCAGGGGAATGGAGTAAAGAAAGACAAGAGAATGCAGTTGCTGTGCATGCCAGGGAAGGGTAGAATTGGTCTCTTTCTTTCTTTCTTTCTTTCTTTCTTTCTTTCTTTCTTTCTTTCTTTCTTTCTTTCTTTCTTTAAGAACATAAGAACAAGCCAGCTGGATCAGACCAAAGTCCATCTAGTCCAGCTCTCTGCTACTCGCAGTGGCCCACCAGGTGCCTTTGGGAGCTCACATGCAGGATGTGAAAGCAATGGCCTTCTGCAGCTGTTGCTCCCGTGCACTTGGTCTGTTAAGGCATTTGCAATCTCAGATCAAAGAGGATCAAGATTGGTAGCCATAAATCGACTTCTCCTCCATAAATCTGTACGCAAAGCCTCCTTTTAAAGCTATAGCAATATCCCAGGTTGAAGTGGCCATCACTCACCTCCTGTGGCAGCATATTCCAAACAATCTCAATCACCACGTTGCGTGAAGAAGTGTTTCCTTTTTATTTGGGGTCCTAATTTCTTTACCCCCCAGCATTTGCACATAATGGAATGTCCCCTGGTTCTAGTGCATTGTGAGAAAAGAGAGAAAAATTTATCTCTGTCAACATTTTCTACTCGCCATGCATAATTTTATAGACTTCAATCCATATCCCCCCTCAGATGTTTCCTCTCCAAACTAAAGAGTCCCCTACAAACACTTGCGAGCCTCTCCTCCCTCATAGAAGGAAGGTGCTCCAGTCCCTCAATCATCCTTGTTGCCCTTCTCTGCACTTCTTCTTTTTTCTATCCTCCTCAATATCGCTTTGAGATCGCGGCTGACCAGAACTGGACACAGTACTCCAAGTGCGGGTCGTACCACTGCTTTTATATACATAAGAGGCGATGAGCCAATCTTTTTGCAGTTTTATTATCAATTCCTTTCCCATTATCCCAAGCATAGAGTTTGCCTTTTACAGCTGCCATGCATTGAGTTGACATTCCCATGGAACTATCCACTAAGACGCTTTAACAAATCCCTTTCCATGGTCTGCTGACTGATAAAAGCTTTATTACTGGACCCTTGTAGCTTGTATGTGAAGTTTTGGATTTTGCCCCTAATAATTGCATCCACTTTGCATTTTGCTACATTGGTAAACTGCATTTGCCGATTTCTTAAGCTCCACTCACCTAATTGTATCAAGGTCCGGCTTAGAAGCTCTTAGCAATCCTTTGTGGTTCTCCTACCACCCTACATAATTTGGTATCATCTGCAGAACTTGGCCACCACGCTACCCACCCCTACTTCCAGGTCATTTTTGCTGAATAGGTTAAAGAGAGCACTGGTCCCACAAAGCGGATAACCTTGGGGACAACACTCCCCTGACATCTCTCCATTGTGAGAACTTCCCATTTACACCCACTCTATGCTTCCTGTTTCCTCAACCAGTTTTTAATGAAATCCATAGGAGGACTTTCCCCTCTTATTCGCTTTGCATTGCTGGAGTTTTCTCCAATAGGAGTCTCCTGGTGAGGAACTCTTGTCAAAAGCCTTTTGGAATCCAAGTAGACGAATGCCATCCACTGGTTCCCCCTTATCCACATGCCTGTTTACACCCCTCAAGAACTCTAGTAAGTTTGTAAGACCAAGGGATTTGTTCTCCTCTGCAAAAGCCATGCTGACTCTTCCTCAGCAGGTCTTGCTTTTCTACATGTTTTATAATTTCATCTTTAATGATAGATTCAACTAATTTACTCAGGAGACAGAATGTCAAACTGGCTTGCAACCCTGTAATTTCCCAGGGTCCCCCCCCCCCCCTAGATCCTTTCTTAAAGAATTGGTGTGACTATTGGCCAGCTTCCCAGTCTTCAGGGATAGAGCCTGAATTTCAGGGGATAAGTTGCATATTAAGTACAGTGAGAAGATCCAGCAGAATTTCTATTACGTCTTGAGCTCTTTAAGAACTCTTGGGTGAATGCAATCTGGGCCAGGGGATTTGGTAACATTTAGTTTATCAATGGCTGCCTGAACTTCTTCCTTGTCTACCACTATCTCTGACGCTTAGTTCCTCGGTTAGCCTCTCCAAGAAGCATGCAGTTTCAGGTGCAGGGAATTTTCCTCACCTCCTCTTGGGTGAAGACAGATGCAAAGAATTCATTCAGCTTCTCTGCAATCTCCCTGTCATCTTTTAGCACACCTTTTGTTCCTTTGTCATCTAACGGGCCTACCGCTTCCCTAGCTGGCTTCCTGCTTTTGATGTACTTGAAGAACTGTTTGTTGCTGGTCTTGATGGTCGCAGCCATGCGTTCCTCATAATCCTTTTTTGCCTCCCTTACAGCTAACTTGCTTCTCTTTTGCCACCATTTGTGTTCCCTCTCATATTCTTCATCAGTCAAACTGGACTTCCATTTTCTAAAAGACATTTTCTTTTTTCTGATAATTTCCTCAACCTCTCTTGTTAACCATGATGGCTTTCTTTTGGACTGGGTGCTGCCTTTCCTAACCTGCAGAACACATTCCAGCTGAGCTTTTAAGACTGTGTTTTTAAATAACCTCCAAGCATCTTGGACAGTTTTGATTCTTTTGATTTTCCCTTTCAGCTTCCTGCGCACTATCCCCCTCATCTTTGAGAAATTTCCCTTTCTGAAGGCGAATGTAACTACATTAGTAGTTGTCACTTGTCCGCATGCAGAGATACTGAATCTGACAGCATTGTGGTCGCTGTTCCCTATCGGCTCAACAACACTGACTTCCTGCACCAGGTCCTGGGTCCCACATAGAATTAGATCTAGGATCACCTCTCCTCTGGTTGGTTCCACAACCATCTGTTCTAAGCCACAGTCATTTAGCATATCCAGGAATGCTTTCACCTTACTATGACCTGAACATGCATTTTTCCAGTTTATATGGGGATAGTTAAAATCACCCATTACCACTACATTTTTGTTTTTGTTGGCCTCTCTAATTTCTTCTTCCATCTCAGAATCCTCTTGTGCACTTTGGTCAGGGGGACGATAATATATTCCTAATATTAAACTGTCCTTCACACCTGGTATTGATATCCACAGTGATTCTGTGGGGGAACCAGCTCCCCTTTCATTGTCTATTTTATGTGACACTATGCTCTCTTTGATGTAAAGGGCAACTCCACCCCCAATGCGCCCTGTCCTATCCTTCCTATAGAGCCTGTAGCCTGGTATAACAGCATCCCACTGGTTCTCCTCATTCCACCATGTCTCTGTAATGCCCACTATATCAAAGTCCTCCTTCAAAACTCTGTACTCCAGCTCCCCCATTTTAGGTCGAAGGCTTCTACTATTAGCATAGCGACACCTGTATACCCTGCCTCTGTCCTTAACCTGGGATTTATGTGCTTCACCCTCAAGTCTTTTGTAGACACTATCCCTTGTCACAGGCACATTGCTATGTTCCTTGCTTGTGTGTGGTTGATTTAGAAAAACCTCCCTCTCTGTCTGCATCCCCATAGATACTGTATTCCGAACTGAAGTCACCTCTGCTCCTGTTGGCTTTCCCCCAGGGATCAGTTTAAAAGCTGTTCTGCCACCTTTTTAATGTTGAGTGCCTTTCTTTCTTTCTTTCTTTCTTTCTTTCTTTCTTTCTTTCTTTCTTTCTTTCTTTCTTTCTTTCTTTCTTTCTTTCTTTCTTTCTTTCTTTCTTTCTTTCTTTGGCCGTTTCTTTTTGGCGTTTCCGCGCTTAGGTGAATATGGCGGACCTGGGGAACGGCAAAACTTACCGTCTCTGGGCGCCCGTTAACGCCAGGGGAGGCGCAGCTGCTTTGCAGCAGCAGCCCTTCCGCGCCTCCTGACCAGCGCCGAGCTGGCGTTTCCAAACCACGCTTCCCCAGCGTGGTTTTTTGGAAACGCCGGCTGGAAGCCGCTGCCGTGCAAACGACAGCGGCTTCCCGGCGCTTCCCCCCCCCACTCCCTCCCTGCACTTACCTCGTCCCCGGGCCTCCGGCGTGTCGCCGAGGCCTGGAGACACGCCCCCCTGCCTTGCGACGCAGGAGCAGGCACGCAGGGCCGGGGAGGCATGTCCTCAGGCCTCAGCGACGTGCCGGAGGCCCGGGGACATGCCGGATCCGCCGGGCGACGGCACTCCGCGGCGCTGTCGTCCCAGCCGGTTCTGGGACCATCCATGTGGACGGTCCCAGCGTCGTCGGGTCGGCGCGAAATGCACCAACCCAGCCGCTTCCGCCTCCGTGCGGAAACGGCCTTTCTTTGTTTCTTTGTTTCTTTCTTTCTTTCTTTCTTTCTTTCTTTCTTTCTTTCTTTCTTTCTTTCTTTCTTTCTTTCTTTCTTTCTTTCTTTCTTTCTTTCTTTCTTCAGAACACTTATTAGCTGTCTTTCTCCCTTGATGATCTCAAGGTGGCTTACAATATAAATCCTCTTGTTCTTTCTCACTCCAGCCTACAAACCTGCACAGCTATTCTTCAGTTTGAATCTGCAACTTTGGGATGATTTGTTTAGGAGAAAGGGCTGCAGAAACAGACATGAACTCCATATTTTGTTCATCATAAACACACATTTTAAAAGGTCATACAGAACTCAGAAAAAATACTAAACCTAATATCAGATATTGAAGGCCATGAATCTCTAGACAGGGTATAAAATCCTGCTTTTCCTAAAAGCAACAAAGTCACACAGTTCTGCTCATAGAACAGCATTGTACTTCTCTCGTGCTGGGCCCCCAGAACAGAGGTCCTTTCCACACAGCAGAAAGGGCGGCTGTCCACCGGCAGAAATTATGCCGGTGGAGGGGAGGGGCCATTCGCACAGGACCGTGCAAGCGGCCCCCGCAGAGGCCAGCACAGAAGAGGCGACTCCACACGGTAAGGTACTGACAAAGAGCAGGCGAGGATAATTTTCTAATTTCACATGAACAGTCACTAGTCTGACTATGTATTCATGCTTTCCCTCTGAACATATGGAAACATTGCACATTACCTCTGTTGCTGTCCTACAGCCACTGTGTTTAACCACATGTAATGTGGTTTAAAAGTGGTCTGTCTACTCTATGGCCAGTCAATGAGACAGATTTATGAAAAGAGTTTCTGGAAGGTATAGTGGATCCTCTGTGCATGCCTAGAATGGACTATAGAATATTTTCTAGATTGAACAGCTCCATACTTTGGGCAGACCAAAATGAATCCATCATTCTCTCTGCAGAGTGGAAGAGAGAAAGGGGTGAGTGTAAGAACATTCTGAGAAATAGTCTTTTTAAATTTTGTTGATGCTGCTCTTATTCTTGAAAGGTTCAGAAAATGTTGAACAGTTCTGCCATGATCAGATGAAAATTTTAAGTTACAGGTGCAGTGGAGTATTTGGAAAGAACATGTTTTCAGAATCATATGAACTGTGGAATCATGAAGGATTTTTGTCATCTCTGCAACATCCAACCTACATGGGTATGAGCCAGTGCTTCAGCATTTAGACAGGTGAGGTACTTCCAGCAGGGCTGGGCAACTCATTCAGGGTTGCTATTCACAGTATAACTTTTCATGTCTTCAGATCAGAGGACGTTACCTAAACCAGCATGGCAGCAAATATGGGAGTAATAGTAACCACTCTGATAGCTCTGTTAAGTGTGTATTAGTATGATTCATCTGGCATATGTGCATTTGTATCCTCTGAATCAGGCCTCTGAATCAGTTCTAGGGCTAAAGCCCATTCTCCGTTTATGTAGAAAAAGACTGGGGAATTTTATTTCAAATATTGTCAGTATTAGGACATAGTTAGCTGTCTCCAGCAGCATGTTGGTTTCTTCTAGGTTTTTTTGAAGTTACATTTTGCATTGGGGAAGCTGCAAATAGTAAATGTCAAGGATTCACTAGGGGCAGTACAATTTCTAGGGCATGAAGCTAATACCTATTTGTCTCATTACTGTCAGCAGTTCACAGTTATTCTGTAGCTGGCAAGGCTCATAACTCAGAAACCAAAATGACCTGAGGAAAGTCACAAATGCCACAGCTTCTCAAATTCATAATATATGCCTGTCATTAAGAAGAGACAAGGAAAATGATATTCATGGTTTCTTGCAATGCTGTTTTTCATAAAGGAACAGGGTTTCATATATGGAAAAGATGTAGTAGCCCTTATCCCTGGCGAATGTTAGAATCTGCAATACAAATAGTTGCATTTCAGGGTTTGACTGTTGTTACTAATTTTGACTCTGAAAATTAGGCTAAATTGAGAATTTCAAATAGAACTAATTGATGGATTTCATGATTCCAACTGAGAATCTCTTACACAGTGTACTGACTTCATACTACATGTATTTACTATAAACTGGTTCAAATATTAGACATGGGTGTGCTTTAGACTACCTGGGAAGGACATGCATCTGCCATAGAGGGATACAAAGGAAGGATTTACTGTGCTATTCCGCACAGTAAAATTCAACTGCAAAGTGGATTGAAAGTGGATTGAAAGTGCATTATTCTGCATGTGTGGAAGGGGCCTCAGTTTTTTACATTAAAAAATCAACTCCTTTTAAGGAATTTTCCAAAACTAACACCAAGTCATCTGAAAAGGTTCTTAATTTATAGGTTTATGTCTTATTTTTATGCCTCTCTTCCTCTTATCATGTCTTATACCTGTATTCATTACTTTAAGAACTAGGATAAACAAGAGGGGAGATATAGGACAACCTTGCCTTACACCTTTCTGTATCTCACATAGTTTAGTTAAATCTCCATTAACAATTGTTTGTGCTGACTGACTGTGATGTATAAGGGAAGGAAGGAATTTGGATTGAAGATAGCTGCAGGGAATTTGTTTGCTTTCTGCTGGTTCTCATTAGGTATGCTGTAAACTGCTGAGAAAGTACAAGGCTCTGCAAGAGGGGAGAACTGAAGCATGAGTGCACAAGAGCTCTCGGACTGCAGCTGTTTGCCTGTGGTATGCAGCCAGGGTCCAGTTTTCTAACACAATAATTGCAAGAAGTTCTGCCTCTGTAAGAGACAGAGAATGACACTAGTTGCTTATCTGCAACCCAGGAGCAGCATTGCTGCAGAGCAACTTCTGTTGGATAGCACTTACACATACACATCAAGACTGGACAACTAAGTATCACATCTATATGGAGAGTGGCATGTCGAATGTGGGTGGATGGGGGGTGGGTTAAGTGGTGCTGGAGGCAGTCTTTATCTGGAGCAGGATGTTTGATGAACACACTATTTCAGTTCAGATGGGAGTTGATAGATATGGGGGTGGGAGTTTTCAAAGATAGACAGTATATGGCAAGGATGTTAGCTTCTTTTCTAACATCCACAGTAGAAGTGGGAAATTGGGCAAAGCTAAACTAAAAAATTCAAATAAACTCTTATTGGTATTTTTCAGAGGTTTTTGTTTTATCGCTAGAAAAAATGGCAGCAATATAAGGGAACTGAAAAAGCAGATTAAAAATGCTGAATTTTTTAGTATTCTTGGGCTGCTTAGGCCCTGCCACCATTTTCTTTTACAAAGGAACACCTTTCCCTCCTCATTTATGTGTTGACTGACCAAGCCCAAGATTCAACTACATGTGGAGCTTGGAAACAGAGAGGAGTTGAAGACTGGGTTCAGCTTGTATAGGTCCAGCGTTCAACTCTGTGCCACTGCTGCTGCCTCCAAGACCTATTTGGAGTCTGAGGCAGATGGAATTTTTCATGTTTGGATTTAATAACCTCCCAAAATTCACACACACATCCCAAAAGCCAGCATGGGGATCCTGCTTTTTTTCCTCCCAAAATGTCTGGGTCTATTAAACCTAAACTCCCAAAATACTGATTAAAAATATGTACACCCCTAATCCACAGTATTCAGAGCATCAATGATGCAAGAGCCCCTATGTCCTTTATTTCTTCATGAATATTGTGCAGTACAGGATTAGTGAAGCACAGAAGTGCTCATTTGTCTAGGATATTTCAGCAAGATTGACCTGGCTTGCATAACAGAAACATGGTTGAAGAAAATGATGTGATGTGTCTGTGCCAATTGATTCAGAAAGCGATTTACAGATTCTGTGCCAATTAACGCAGAAAGCGATTTACAGATTCTGTGCCAATTAACGCAGAAAGAGATTTACAGATTCAATTAGAAAAAGACAACTACAGGAAGCTGCTGCAAAATATGCGAAAAACAACCCAGATGTTCACAGAGAGGCTGTGAAAAAATATGCTGAAGTTATCTTGAAGTTAACAGAGTCACCCTGAAGTTAATAGAGAGTCACCTGAAGTTAATAGAGAGGCTGTGATTAGGTATGCTGAATGTCACCCCACAGTTCATAGGGAGGCTGTGAAAAACTATTCCTCTAACAACCCTCATGTTAACCAGACTGCTACAGCCAAATACAATTAAAAAAGTTTACAAATAAAATTCTCACCTTGGACTAAAAAATATTTGTCAGGATTTGAATATGGATCTCACATTGATTACTGTGGAGACAAGGTTCTTACCAGACCAGGCGAGCAGGGATCACAGATAGCAGAATTTCCCTCCCACCTCCCAGATTCCCCCCATCAGATCACTGGGAGGAACATAGATTCTCTCAAAGGGACCCTATTGCATTTCCTGATGAGGAACAGATGAGTGAGGGGAAAGGAGGTGACCTTCCTGACCGATTTTCTAATTCTGAGGAAAATTTCCTTGACTCTTCAGATCAAGTTTCACTTTTTTTTCAGAATGGAAGACTTGCCATTTTTAATTACTAAGTCTATAGCAGCACTGGACCTTCAAGATCCAGAGGGTGCTCAGGATAATCCAGATATTGCCACAGGGAAACTCACAACCATCAAGGGCAGACCTAGGGGAAATAGGGAATACTTCCCTAATGAAGATAGCCCACCTACTTGTTTTTCCATCTCAGAGATTTTGAAAAGTGGATAAGAAAGGAATGGTCCAGCCAATACCTGAGGTTTGCCTGCAGCGGTTAAGCGACTATATGTGGTGCCAGACTACTTTAATAGAATGCTTTGCATTCCTTTGTTAGATGCCCCAGTGGCAGGCTTACAAGTAGGACGCTTGGTGTCCAAGGATGGGGAAGGGAGTCCCAAAGATCTGATGTGGCACTGAGGTGATCCCATGAGTGGTTGCCAGTGGTGATTAAAGCACTTGTCCCTTCTCCTACTGTAGCCAGAGCCACCACTGTCTGGATTAACCATCTGATGAGCATTATACCACCCAAAGAACTCGGCATTAGGGAAGGGCTGGAGCGAATCTTGATGGCCACCTCATTTCTTGCAGACTTCACGTTTGTTGCACTGTCTCTAGCTGCTCGATCTATGGGGTCTACTGTGGTGGCATGAAATAATGTCTGGCTTAGAGCATGGCAAGCAGACCCCCACTCTAAAATGCTTGTCACTGGGTATTCCTTCCTTGGAGACATGCTGTTTGGAAGGGAGTTAGACCAAATTTTATTTGAGACCAACGATAAGAAAAAGTCTTAGCCCAAATTTCTTTGTTCCAACTCACCACAAACCTTTCCTAGATCTTTGTTTCATGCTCAGAGGATGCTGCCTAGAGTCTCCAGGGACAGAAGACAATCCAATTAGCAACCACAACATTCCTTTCATGGCAGAGGATCCTTTTGTCCCTTTGGAAGGTCCAACAAGTTCAACAGATTGGATAAACCAACCAGACAATGACTAGCCATCAACCCCGGTTGGTGGTCACCTGCTCCACTTCCATCAGAGATGGTAGGGCAGCCATGTAGATGTCTGGACTCAAGAGGTAGTTTCTCAGGGTTACACCATTGAATTCTCTTGGTTTCCAAAACTCCAGTTTGTTCCTTCACCAGTGTCTCCACCCTGACAAAATGACCAGAACAGCGGATGTCATAGAACACCTTCTACAAATCAGAGCAATAGAACAGGTCCTGCCTCCGAAAAGGTCAATGGGGATCTACTCCATCTTTGTTACTGTCCCCAAGAAGAATGGTGATTGGCGGGCCATCATGAATTTGCTGTATGCAATCAAACATATCAGCAAGTTCAGGATACAGACTCTGCGAACCATAATGGAAGCATTGAGAGCAGGAGACTTTCTCACGTGATTGGACCTCACAAAGGCTTACCTGCACATCCCAATTCATCCGGCACACAGAAAATTTCTTTGGTTCGCCATCCAGCACCATTATTTCCAATACAGGGCACTTCCCTTTGGTTCGGCTGCTGCTCCAAGGGTCTTTTCAAAGATTCTCTGAGCTCCAGTCATTCTCCTACATCAGCGAGGCATACACTTCACCCATACCTGGATGATATCCTCATTTATTTTGGTTCCAGGGAACACGCCCATCTCAATTTGGCTCAAATCATTCAGATCTTTGAAAACCATGGGTTCCAGATCAACTGGAGAAGAGTTCCTTAGTACCAAATCGATGGGTAGAACACCTTGGGGCTTTGATCAACTTGGCAGAGAATGTCTTATTCCTTCCCAATGACAACATTATCAGAATTCAAAGGACTGTGTCATCAGTGTTGCAAACCAAACGTCAATCCCTCTTACAGCTGGTCAGTCTTCTTGGACTTCTCATTTCAACCATCAACATGGTCCAGTGGGGGCAACTCCATGCCAAGCCTCTACAGCAGTTTCTCCGGCTGTACCAATTCAACTTCATAGCAAAGAGAGAGTGTCAGCTTTTAATAACCAATCACCTGAAAGCCAGTCTACGATGGTGGACCTCCAGGTTGAACTTGAACCAAGGGAAGGTTTACCTGTCTGCAGGCCATCCTCAAATTTTCACAGATGCAAGTCTCCTGGGATGGAGAGCCATCTTAGGCACCCAGTTTGTCCAAGGGGAATGGACGGAAGTGGAGTCTCTCCTCCCCATCAGTGTGCTAGAAATACAAGTCATTTTTCTGGCACTGCAACATTTGTACTTCCTTAAGGGAGTTCAGCAGATTCAACCTCCAATTATACACAGATTCCCCTAGTGGAAGCCTCATTCCGTCCTTTCGGGTCTTAGCCTATCACCTTTTGAGCCTGTCCAATCCATTCATTTTGGGGGTTGAGAATGAAGGTGCTTTTCTTAGTTGCCATCACATCAGCTAGGCGTGTGTCAGAGCTCAGAGCCTTGTTGGTGAATTCCAACCTTTGCATCAATCATAAGGACAGAATGGTTTTACGGTCAGATCCAACCTTCAGACCTAAAGAGAGTTTGTCCTTTCACCTTTGTCAAGAGATTGTTTTACTTAATTTCTGTCCTCGACTATCTTACCCTAAAGAAAGGCTTTGGCACAATCTTGATGTTCAGAGAGGCCTTAAAGCTTTTATCATCCAAACAGAAGACATCTGTAAATCAGACAGCCTCTTCATCAATGTGGTACCTCCAGATGTCAGTGGCAGTTATTAGTGCTATCCTAAAAGCCTATATTATAGAGGCCCATAAAGCTAAGAACCTACTGGTCCTGGAGGGGATTATAGCACATTCCACTCATAGTGCTTCCACCAATGCCGCCTTCAAGAATAGGGTGTCTGTTGAAGATATGTGCAAAGCTGCAATTTGGTCTTCACCATCATCTTTTGTTAAGCACTACAAACTACAGTCCTGGGCAGTTGCTGAAACTCCCTTTGGCAGAAGAGTTCTAGAACACTTATTGGAAGACCATGTTTGACCCTCCCTCCTTTGGGGACACTACTTTGGGAGGCCCCCCCTCAAGATTTCCTCTGCCTCCAGGAAAATGGACCATTGGATACTCACCATGAAGGGTCCTTCTCCTGGGAAAAGGAGGACATTTTGGTCCTCCCTTGGTCAACATATCATCCAGTTGTGATCTATTACTTGGTCTAGTTTTGGATGCCCTAGTAGTGTTAAACAGTTCATAGTTATGTTGGTGTTATATGTTACTTCCTGTTGCTGTTTGTTTGTTGTGATTTATAGAACCTGCTCTGTCAGTCAAATTCTGGCTAAAATGGAGTCAAGCTGTAAAGACAGGAAGTGAGAAAAAGCTAGTTCTTGCCTCCCAGAGAACAGGGTATAAAATCACCCATCAAGATGTCCTCCTATTCTCTAGGAGAAGGACCCTTCACAGAGAATATCCAATGTTCCATTATCTGAGAGAGTAGTTCAGTCAGTATGCATGTGAAAACCTGACTGGTTTTACTGGTGACAGCCTGTGCTATGTGAAAGCAATATAATACCCAGACTAGAAAACTGGCAGTAGGGTATTGAGGGACCCAAGTTGAGGTGGCTGTGTATATAACCGGGGAGGAACAAATCTTTCAGAGAGGGAAGAAGAATTCCTGGTACCAGTTAGTCTGGTATATGGGTTTTTTGCTTGGTTTACCTCCAATAAAGGAGTTATGTTTATTTTGAATCTCTTACTGAGGAAAGGCTGAGTGAGGATAGTGTGTGAAGCTTGTGTTAGACCCTGTATGTGCAATCCATAAGTCATTACAATCTGAAATAAAGCAACTGAACTAAGAAACATCTACAGAACATCTAAACAATCTGAAACTGAACTTATCAAGCTTGTGTCTGAAAACAAAAAACTGACTTTTGAAGCAAAGCTTTTGTAAATATATTTCTCCTTCCTTATTGTATCTTCCGTTCAAGTTATCTCCCTTTCCCATCACCTACATGTTAAATAAATATTTGATTCTGATTGTATTTGAAATATGCCTCAATATTATTTTGTGTGTTTTGATAAGGGGTTTACCAAAGAGGCAAAATATCAGGCACTTTTCACCTTCTGGGACAGTGACAGGGTTGATGAAATCTGACAAGTGTGGTCAGAGAGCAGTCATCCTGTCTCAGTGAGTTAGGAAGGTGAGGGGGTCCATCACAGTAACCCTTCCTCAAGAAGTGTTACCTGGTCACAGTATTCCATGCTCTTGCCATTCCCAGGTTAGATTACTGCAACACACACACACATAATGTGTGAGGTTGCCCTTGAAGAAAGTTCAGAAACTTCAATGTCCAGAATGAAAAGAGCAAGATTTCTTTGGGGAATGAATTACAGGTGATATGTTGCACCAGTGGTTAAAGGCTTTCATTGGTTACCTCTCCAAAATTCAAGTTCTTGATTTAGATACATAAAGTCTTCTACTTCACAGCCTTGCATATCGGAAGGTTGCTGTTCCTGAACATTCTTTCCTGGGATATGCTTCCCGGTTCCTGTTTCATGTACTCCTGCCATCAGAAAGGGGATCATGGTCACAAAGACTTTGATCCTGGGGTTACTTCCATAGATAGAAGGGATCTTTATTTGCAAGCAATTGCTCTCTTACTTCTTTCATGCTGTACCCTCAGAAATTGCATGAGAGGGGAGTCAGTGGTCTGCAGTATGAAAAGCAATCAGCAAATTGCTGCTTTCCATCCATGCCAATCTTCCACTGGATCCATTGCAAAGAATAGGGCCTTTCCAGTGGTAGTCCCTCCATCTACATGTTTTCCCTGTTCTCTATATGTGACACTGCCAACAAATATTTCTCAACAACCTTTTAACTGATTATTTATCCAATTTTGTTTGTCTATTTCTTTTTTTATTATGGCTATACCGCTTTTGGCACTCATGTTTTACATTATGCATATGGTTTTTATTCTGTTCTAGGCTGTTAAGGTTAGTACTGGCTGTTTGATTGTTAACAGTGTTTTATTATTCAAGCTATTTTCTTGCACTGTGAGCTGCCTCAGGCCATATTTATATGGAGCTGGTATGTGTATTGTACATAAATTGTGGAAAGTAGAAATGAATCACTTTTTAAAAAGGCCTTTATCTCCCATTTTAATTTTTTTAAAGTTATTTAAAATCCTATTTAGATTGTCGGATTGACAAGCAGCAACTTGTTGTGGCTGTTCAGGCCACTGCTTTTAGTGCTAATATCATTAGAAATGTGTTAAGGTAACAAGTGTTAACAGATAGACTCGTTTTCTTCATACATTTGATTTTTGTTGGTTTTAAAAAATGACTTTGCCTAAGTGCTTGGGGTGCTGTGCTCACCAGGACTCTAAGTGCAGACTGCTCCTGCAGGTATATAAATGGATTTGGACTATTTCAAAGGAATAGTGCCTTCCCACTCCTGTTGCCTTAATTAAGCTCAAACCAAGGCTGAAAACAGACAACTTTCTCACTGAATGTTTTGTTCCAAGTACTCTTAGTTTCTTCTGCTTTTTAACAAAGTGGCTCATAGTGCCCCTGCCAAGTTATGCATGCGTTGCCCTGCATATGCTGCATTACTTTCCCCTTCATGTTTTGTGTAGCTTTGTCAGCCCTTCTTGTTTGGCAAGGATCCATAGCTGAGTAGCACCTTCTGGGACCCCTTATTCCTCAGTACCCAAATCCTACAGTTGGAAATTCAGAACAAGAAACACTAAAACACCAGGGCAATGGGTAGTGTAAGACAGATGTCTATCAAAATTACCATGAAAGGTCTCTGATGCAGCAACTGATGCATATAACATCCTGCCTGCTCTTGTTAAGTCAGAATGTTATGTGATTGCAGAGGGTGTGATGGATTCAAACATCTTCTGCAGTAGGCTGCGATGACAGCAAAAGCACCACTCATAGTTGAATCCAAAAGATATCAGACATGTACAGAGAGGCACTGGCATGACCAAAATTTTGAATATGCCTAGAATATATAGCAGAAATCATGTCATCTCTCTCAGGGCCCTGTGGAGTTCTGTTTCAAAACTCTAGAAATAGAGCTAGTTGTACCACCAGTTTCTAGGCATTGGTATTTACCAATACAGACAGATACAGAGGTTTCTGTTTAAGATCATGTAGACCTTAAGACAGAATATCTTTGTATTTTTCACTATTCCCAGTTGCCAGTTACTCGGGCCATAAAAATTGGGATTTCTTCCTCCCACCAGAGTTCAAAAAAAGACCACCCGGTGATTCATGGTTTTTTGATGGTGAATGATGGTGAATGTCTCTGATCCATCCCCCTCTCCATATTATCATGTATGTGTTAAATGCCATCAAATCACTTCCAACTTATGGTGATCCTCTGAATTAATGTCCTGTAAAAACAATCCATGTTGTTAGATTATCATAATGGGACACCAGGGAAACTCCTCATGTGACATCACCATGTGATAACAGTTGCAAAACATTATGCGAGGTGAGGTTTTATTTGCATAGAGAGGCCATTGTTGTAGTAACATCTGTTCAGGTACATGCAGAGGTGTATCAGGGAAAATGGGATTTGGGGACAACCCCTGCTCTGGGTGCCCCTCATGCCCCCACCCCCGCGCTCGGCAGGTCAGCTCCTGGGCCAGCCTGCTGCTATGGCGCTTGTCCAAGCCGCCCCCTGCCTCCCTGCAGGCCACCTTCTGCAGTTAGGCGAGGGGTAGGGCACCATGGTGGGGGGCCCAGGAGGAGGCCTGCCACCGTGGTGTCCATCCAAGCCACCTCCGCCTCTGACCCCCACCCCCAAGGGCCTGAGGAGGGAAGGAGGCAGCTCGGACAGGTGCTACATATCGTCCATGGGGACAGAAGGGTCAAATGACCCCTGGGCTGGCGCAGGGGAGGAGGGTGGGTGTGGGCGATTTTGCACCCCCCCCACTAGTGTGCTCATGGTCATTTGACACCCCCTGTCCCTGGGTACATGTGTTCTTTATTTGTTAGCCATCTTCATTTAAGAGTGAGAGGACTTCTAAAAAAAATGACACACTTCTTTCTCTAAAAGTGCCTGTAAATAACCTGTGCCTGCTTGATGCAATTTGCAAACTCTTCCATAAGAACACATCTTGTATTTTGAATTAGGTTTGTCTTCATTAAGCCCCTCCCCCCCACAAAAAAACCCAAACCCTTAGCTGGGTTGCTGTGCAGCTAACTCCTGGTTCAAAATTCACTTCCAGTGGAGCCTTTGCTTTGTTCTACCTGTTCCCCACTTTATCATGTTTATATCTTGGCCAAGACTAGCAGCCACAATGGAGGAGAAAAAATATAACCACTTTTTGAACTAATAATGTAATCCACTGCTGTGAACATGTCACTCCAGGCAAAAAGATTTAGGTATACTGGCTGGAATGTCTTTGTGAGAGTTTCTTTTAAAAAAACACACATTGTTTTAATTATTTACATGTTTTTTTTAAAAAAATGTTGCATTTATATCATGGCTGTGTTTACTCTCTGAAAGTATTCTCTTATATTTATTTGAAAGCCCTGAGCACTTGCAAAAAGCCATCTGGCAGGCAAGCTATCTTTCTGTTTACAAAAACAAAAGCTCTTTGCACTCTGCAAGCTCCTGAATGTTCCCTGCTGGGATCCTGTGCTAACACTTTTTGTTGGCAGACACTGCCTTCACCTCATGTGGACCTACAGTGACTGAATGAGTTCTGCCCTCAAATACTCTTCTTCTCAGCAACTGGGTGAATACCAATCCATTGGAGGGTATTACTTGTTTTACATGTTTCTGGGAAAAAGAAAGACAGAAAAGTCCTATCCTGTGCTTGCAGTCTGCTCTAACTCTAATCCTTTACCCCCAATAGTGCCATTTTTCATCTTCTTATTCTGATGGCATCTGAGCATCTTTGTATCAATTTCTCCACGTTGAATGGGTTCTTTGCATTCATAGGTGTATATCCTTAGAAGAAATATTTCTTATACTTCTCCACCCATTATTCCAGCACAAGATTCTTAATGGATGGATGACAGTGTGAGCTCAGTTTATTAATGGATGTGTTGGGTACACAGCAGATTGTGAGGAGGACTTGTTTAGAAGGCATGATGAACTTGACATGTTTAACCAACTGTACTGTTTATGCCTGGACATAATGATGCTTGCACTTCCCAGTTGGGCAAAAGAGCTGAGTTGAACCAACACTGTTTTATAGGAGCCTTAATACAAGGATGTAAAGTGCCATCAAGTTGCAGCTGACTTATGGAAACCTGGTAGGGTGTCTGAGGCAGAAAGCCTTCCTCTCTCACATGTACACATGCACACATGTATGCAAACATACACACTTTCTAAACCCACCCCAGTGAATTGACCAGAAACTAAACACATTGCCCAGTTTTGCTGTTTATCATGCTAATGTGATAGAGTTTTTCAAAATGTGTAGTGCACATTAGTATTGTTAACTGAGAGTCTGGATCTCCTATACATTTCTAGTCATTGACCAAGCACTTTTGAGATCATCAGTCCTTCAAGGGTTAAAGGGCGAACGAATATATTGTATCATACCTGGATATAATACACAGCCAGTTCTCCTCTGCTCATTCATTTGTCCAAGGTGGGAACTGAGAAACTTCTGTAGAAGGTATCTACAATATCTATTTTTCTGCCAATGAGTTCTGGACCATACAAAAAATAATGTTTGGAGTTCTTTTCAATATATAAAACATTTTGTTTGCTACTAGGCTATCATACTAGAGACTATGTAAAGCTGCCTTGTAACAGTTAGCTATTGTATAATGTTATTTTCATTTTTAAAGGAATAATGTAATTATTAATCTGCTAAACATTTTAATTGAATTTATTATTGTGTTGCATATTAGATCCCCTGACAAAGCAAATTGTGAAACATGTAGGGATCTGGAAGAGCTAAATAAACTCACAGCCTTTCTTCTAATGCTCCTTTGTCTTTTCCCACACACATCATAAGGCATGAAGTACTGCAAAAACAATGCAGCCTACAAGCTGTGGTGCAGCTGTTCTTACACAGGGAAAAACAAGTCCCACTGATAATGTAGGTTGCATCCTATTTCATAAATTTTACAATGCATACAAGATTTCCTTTAGTTTATATGGATCTAGAAATAATGGCCCCAGAATTAACTGGGCCGTAAGTGCGACAGGGGGCAGGGTCCATGGTGAGCTCCGGAGCAGTGAGCATGCATTCCCTGGGCCAGTTGTGCAGCTGAGCCACACCTGGCCTGAACGTGTGATGCGCATGAGTGTTTGGGGTGGAGCACGCTCCCTCTATATTAGGCACCACGCGGTTGCTCCGGCCTTCTTTGACGTCTGGAGCAAACTGAACGTGTGCTGGTTTGCTAGGCGGGGAACTAGGCTAAGAAGGGGTTGAGGTTTCAGAGTTGGTAGTGGTTGCTACTTAGGGGTTTGGGTTTACCCCTCCCCCCTTCGTTTGTCTTGGTTTGGAAGATGCATTGGGCATTGCAAAGGCATCCTTCCCTGCTTTAATTTATACGGCGGGTGCAGTTTGCTCGACTATGGCAGCAAGTAATCGCAATGGGGGCTGCTTGGCATATCAGGTGGTGTGTGAGTTTATTCGGTGGGAATAGAGAGGAGCCTTGGCCACGCAGCCTGGGGGGAAGTCCCTGTCCCGGCTTGGTTTGGGTTTCAGGGCCCCAGACCCCTTCTCCGTCCTTTATGGGAAAGAAGCTCCGGATTCGGAGAGCCGGGTACGGAGCGAGAGATTCCCCTTTGTGGGTTTCTCTTGTCTCTCATCAGTCATGACACCACTGCCTCCTAGCATAGCAGCCTTGCTGTTGGCGGCGTCAGGGCCGGGTGGTGGTACTTCTGTGGAGATGGTGCAGTCTGCAATTAACTTGGACCCAGCCTCCACAGGCCGATGTGTTCGGATGAGCGGCTTTCCCTCCTATTTCATACCCTGGACCGGGGCTTCAGTAGTGGATACGGCAACACCTGACCCACCTTAACAGTATCCACCCAAACATACAATTCACCATGGAAACGGAAAAAGAAGGGAAACTGCCTTTTTTAGATGTCTTGGTCTTTCGTAGACCCAACCACCAATTGGGCCACACAGTATACAGACAACCAACACACACAGACCGGTATTTACATAAAAACTCCAATCATCATCCACAACAGAAAAGGGGCATAATCAAAACTCTGACAGATCATGCAAAATGAATTTGTGAACCTCATCTCCTCCCGGATGAAATCAACCATCTAGACTGGGCTCTGCAGGCTACTCTACTACAGAAATCAGAAGAGCTGTAAGGCTAAGAAAAACCCAGAGGACTGAGGAGTAACAGCCCACAACAAGAAAAATATTTCTACCATACATCAAGGGAATCACAGATCAAATAGGGAAACTGATGAAAAAGCATTACCTACAGACCATCTTCAAACCCACCAGGAAAATACAGCAAATGCTACGCTCAGCAAAGGACAAGAGAGACCCCCTCACATCTGCAGGAGTATATCGCATACCCTGTAGCTGTGGAAAGGTCTACATAGGAACCACAAAACACAGCATTCAGACCCGTATTAAGGAACACAAAAGACACTGTCGGCTTAAAAGCCTGAAAAATCTGCAGTTGCAGAACATGTGTTAAACAAAACTGGACATAATATTTTATTTGAGAACACTGACATTTTGGACAATTCAGAAGCTTACTATGTCAGACTGCACAGGGAGGCCATTGAAATTCACCAGGACAACTTCAATAAGAAAGAAGAGACATTAAAAATTAGCAAAGCCTGGCTCCCAGTACTTTAAAAATGGACTGATAACCCCACCCGCAATACAATGCACTCAAACACACCTTTGCATAGCAAGTTCCACCCAAACACTTAATGATTGGTTCCCCACCCTGGGACATGGACAATATACCACACTAAACTTTCCCTTCTCCCCTAGACACAGTGTGAAACAGACTTTTCTCTGTGATACACCTCTGAAGATGCCAGCCACAGATGCAGGCGAAACGTTAGGAACAAAATCCACCAGACCACGGCCACACACCCCAGAAAACCCACCAGAACCAGTTGAATTTGGCCATGAAAGCCTTCGACAATGCAATGACAAACCATCTCTGCTTAATCATTTGCTTAAAAACCCTACATGTTGCCATCAGTCAGCTGTGACTTGATGATACTTTACATGCATACAGCCCTCCCTTCCTCCTAAGAACTCTATATCCTTGTATGGGCCTTGTAGTTTATCATCCCAACAACCCAATGAGATATATTATACTGAAGAAGAGGAAGGACCTGGCTGAAGAACTACCAGTGAGCATTGTGGCACTGGAATTTGAATGTGAGTCTCCTTGGCCATAGTCAGACACTCTAAAACCAGTATACTTTATTGGCTTTCTGTACTGAAATACATTTTTCCATTGGAACACATGGGTTAACAAGATACCAGGTTAGCTGTCTCTTGTTTCCTGTCCTATGCTAAATAGATTCAGATACAGTATGCATGGTATGCATACAGATGGTGGCATGGCCTACTTAAAAGCTGATTAGACATAGTCTAAACACTTTCAGAGAATTCCTCTCTTTTTTTAGCAAACACCACATTAATTGCCAAAGCATAGAGAAACTGGTGACTTTATTTTCTCTTTTCAGTAATTTCAAATACTACTCTTACAGCAAATGTGACTAGCAAGTTTTTTTGACAGTTAAAAGCAATCTGTGAACAGCAAAAAAGGAGGAGGCATCTTATAAGTCCAGCATAAAGGGAGATTCACTTTTGGACAGTGAGGTATCTTCTGTTTAATGTAGAAGCACATAAACATGCTATGTAGTTTGAACTCTTATCACAGACTGAAGATAACATTCTCTCCAGGGAGATGGCATGTTGCTATCATTTTGCAGCAAAATCTACACTTTTGTTTTGCTTTTGTGAGAGTAGCCTCCTTCCTTTGTTACTCCTGTGGCATTTCAAAAGAGGAAGAACAAGATTTTGTTCATGTCAGCTGCAGGCTCCACTTATTTCTCTTTTCCCCAGGAGTGGAAGCTATTTTTCCCTCCCTTCTTACCCTTTCCCCCAACAGTTGAAGTATTCTATTACATCAAATATATAGTATAGATAATATAAACAGACATTTCCTTCACTTTTGATGGACTTGATCATGCTGGAAATCTGATGTTATGTCCAGCAAAGAATACATATGACGTCTAAACTATGCAGTGGAAATCAGTTCTGCTTGCCAAGGCTATGTTGAACATAAGGGTGGATAAATGTCATTGGGTGTGAACATGTGTTTGTTCTACTGTTTTGCAACATCAAATGTTCCTTTTCAACTGCTTTTTATGATCTACTGAGCATTTCTGTGAAACTTGTTTGTGTGCATGGGAATAAATTAAACATTTTATATGTATTTCAGGTGTTCCAGTTCATACTTCCATAATGGCAATATATATCCAATATGTACCCCTCCCCCAATCCACAGTGCACTGCACTGTTCAATTCAGTGTCATGGCTACTCATATTGGAATATACTACTGTAATAGAATTTATTATCAAGGAAGTGTTTGGAAGTGTCCCTTATTGAACTTCTTGTGTTTAGATTTATAAGATTTCTTGTTTATAAGAACATAAGAAAGAGCCTGCTGGATCAGACCAGAGTCCATCTAGTCTAGCACTCTGCTACTTGCAGTGGTCCACCAGATGCCTTTGGGAACTCACAAGCAGGATGTGAAAGCAATGGCCTTCTGCTGCTGCTGCTCCCTAGCACCTTGTCTGCTAAAGCATTTGCAATCTCAAATCAAGGAGGATCAAGGTTGGTAGCCATAGATCGACTTCTCCTCCATAAATCTGTCCATGCCCCTTTTAAAGCTATCCAGGTTAGTGGCCATCACCACCTCCTATGGCAGCATATTCCAAACACCAATCACGCGCTGCATGAAGAAATGTTTCCTTTTATTAGTCCTAATTCTTCCCCCCAGCATTTTCAATGTATGCTCCCTGGTTCTAGTATTGTGGGAAAGAGAGAAAAATTTCTCTCTGTCAACATTTTCTACCCCATGCATAATTTTATAGACTTCAATCATATCCCCCCTCAGAGGTCTCCTCTCCAAACTAAAGAGTTCCAAATGCTGCAGCCTCTCCTTATAAGGAAGGTGCTCCAATCCCTCAATCATCCTTGTTACCCTTCTCTGCACTTTTTCTATCTCGTTGATATCCTTTTTGAGATGTGGTGATCAGAACTGAACACAGTACTCCAAGTGTGGTCGCACCACTGCTTTATATAAGGGCATGACAATCTTTGCAGTTTTATTATCAATTCCTTTCCTAATTATCCCCTGCATAGAGTTTGCCTTTTTCACAGCTGCCATGCATTGAGTTGACATTCCCATGGAACTTTCAACTAAGACACCCAAATCCCTTTCCTGGTCTGTGACTAATAGCACTGGCCCCTGTAGTGTGTATGTGAAGTTTGGATTTTTTGCCCCTATGTGCATCACTTTACATTTTGCTACATTGATCCTTGGGGGATACCACTCCCAACATATCTCCATTGTGAGAACTTCCCATTTACACCCACCCTTTGCTTCCTGTTTCTCAACCAGTTTTTAATCCATAGGAAAAATTCCCCTCTTATTCCTTGAGTTTTCTGGTGATGAACTTTGTCAAAACAATGGAAGAAAAGATGAGAAAGGAGTGCAAGGAAAAATGAAACGTCTTCTTCTCTTCCCAGCTCCTCACTTCTCAGGATCTATGATTTCTGTTTTAGGAAGCTAGTCTCTGCCTCTGTAGCCAAACTCAGGAGCATCTTTTCACACATTGCAAATTACATAGGTTGGATCTGGCGCTTCCAATCTTTGTGCTGCAGTTGGCAGCATCAAATGGTGTGCTTTGTTCAATTTTTGTGGAATTGCTCTGAATGAATAGTTTTTACAGTGAACGCAACATTGATCCAAACAGCATTAGCCTCACTCTCAGTTGGCTTGATTGACTTTGGTGATGCAGTCACATAACCAACTCGAATGACTATGGAACATCTTGATATCACCACATTTACTGCATGGACCTCAATCGACTGGAAACCACCTATGTGACAATTATCTGAAATAAGATGCCTCAAGCAAAACAAAACAAAACAAAAGATGCTGAAAACCAGAATAGGAAAACAATAGCATCAAACAGAATTGAAAAAAGAAAACATTCATATAGCTTAGAGTTTGTTCCTACTAAAATTCCTTAGAGGCAGGAAATTGGAATTGGTGGCTAGTATTTCCTCACCCCAGATGGTTAAATGGGAGACCCATCTGCAAATTTTCATAAATGTTTGGCCAGCAGTTGCAATGGTTGGGATGGAATGGCTATATTTAATGAGAATAAATGCACAGGGAAGGAAGTATATGAAGTATTTAAAGGGGGAACAGCTGAAAGAGAAATCTTATCTCTTACTTGAAAAAGCTGTAATTACGCTTCTAGATAAAAGCTGTTAAATTTTCTGTAATAGAAATATTAAGACAAATTAAATACCAAGCTTATCTCTCCACTGTGGTATCAATATTTTATACCAAACATCTGTTCCCTGTATCTAATCTCCAAACCGCTTCCACCCTTTATCAGTGTGAGCGCAGCTTTTCAAAGAAAATTAAACAGTTTGCACGTAATCACCATTTGATCACAACATGTAGAATGACACATATTGATCAGTGGGAGCCTCATTTTTCCCAATTCAAGAAAAAATCTATGAGAAGAAACACTTAATTTGCACATTTTGTTTGGCACAGAGCTCAGGCATAGTTAAAATGGGACACATGTCAGGAATAAGAGACAAGGTAAGTTAGTATATGGGAGATGGAATATTAGAATCCTGCACAACAAAGCAACACATTCATATGCTGAAAGCAGACAAATTGCTAACACCAGATTCACTATTGATGGATCAATGCTGAGCAATTTCAGTTGGACTTCAGGCTAACCAATGTATTGGGACTAATTTCCTGGACATTCTGCAAAAAGTATTGCCTCTCTGCAACCTACAAATGTATGTATGCCTTTACATTTGTCAGTCAAGTGAGGCAGCTGCAGCTTCCTGTTTCTACCTCTGATCTTGCCTTCTGCTTTTCTTCCCTGTACACAGTGACAAAAGGAAAGTCCTGTATATTCAGCAGACCAAGAGGAACAGTGAGGAGAAGATGCTAGTTTCCCAATTCTTGCTTCACTGAGGAATATGAAAATATACCCATTAAAGATCAAATCGTGAAAGATCACGTTTTAAAAAATACCTTTTGCAAATACCAGGATCCTTTGCTTAGTTATGGATATAAGTTGCCTTCTTCACTGGACTACTAATAAAGTCATAGCAAGCAAAATTCATTGCTCATTGCAAGATAGGGTCACCCCTCCATAAAAAGCTTATTAATTAGGCTGTGAGAAATTTAAATATAATGAATGTCACTATTCAGAATGCCAACAAGAATATTTGTCAATCACCATAGAAACAGCTCTGACTTTGATAGACCAATGCCATTCATTTTTCAATGGAAGACCATCTTTTTTACTTTCTGTCCTAACAATATGGGAGGCTAGTAAAGCCTTTATCAGAAGAACTTTAATAGCCATAAGTACTAGAAAGAGAAAAGCCAATAATAGACAAAATGAAGATGTTAGAATAAGATCACAAAATTACTTAAAAAAGAAACATCTGAAAGAATTTAAACAACTGAAGAATCAACCAGATTTGTTAAAAGTAGAAAAAAATGCATAGTTTGAAAAATATTAAAATAAGCACATTTAGAATGTGCAAATAAACCAGGAAGATACTTAGCTTATTGTTTAAGAGGAAAAAAATATGTTCCTAAAGAGAAAAAATGCATGAAAATAAAGTTTTTAAATTTTAATTTTTTAAAATGATTTTTATTAAAATTTTAACAATTACACATTTTATCAAAAACAATACATACAATTCTATGGTAATGTTGTCACCTCAACACTAAAAAGCTACTTACAGAACAACACCAGAAAAACAAATCAATTACTTGACTTCCTGCCCAGAAACTCTTGCAGAATTAATCTGTAATATAGTACTGTTGCAACTGGTATCTAAATGAGTAATTAACATAAAAGAAAATGAACTATTCAAATTTCTATCCTTTTCATATAAAGAACATACATGGTATAACCTCTAACTCATTTCTTGTATTTAAAAGCAATTAACTTAGAAATTCTTCTTAAACATTTTAACCCACTAGATAAATACTTAAGACTGCATATATTCTTTTTTTTAAAAAAAAGTTTAGCATTCAACTTATACTAATTTTTATCTACATTTCAACAATTTCACTGGATGTTCTCAATTATTTAATGTTTTTCATGTAAAGCCTTTTGGCACTTGTTGCAAAAGTGATTCTCTGTGACTGGACTTTTTATGTGAAGAGAATCTTCCTCATTTCAAGAGAATCCCTCAAGAGAATCCCCCCCCCAGAGAATCCCCTCCCATTTCAACCACTAATTTGTTTCATCTTCAGAGCATCCACTAAAATGGTAGAGTTCTTTTGTATCTGCAAAACCCTCAATGAAATTTCCTTCAAGATTATAATGTCTTTGTCATCTTAGGCCCTTTTCGCACGGGCCAAATATAGCATCCCAGGGATGGCAAACACGCCTGAAAAACGCCTGAAGCCACCCCAGAAAACCTCGCTCAATGAGTGAGGTTGTTGATAAACAGCATCTTCCTGGCGGCGTGGTGTGAACCACACCGCTGGGAAGCCACTGCTTTCCCCGTTGGCTCCACTCAACTTCTTGTGCAGTGTCCCTCTGGAGGGCTGCAGAGACCCACCCACGCTGCCCTGTGACACCTGGAGGTCTCAGGGCAGTGTGGGTGGGTTGCTGCAGTTCTCCAGAGGGACACTGCACAAGAAGGTGAATGGAGGGGGACCACCGAGAGGTGGCTCTACATGGAGCCACCTCTCCAGCTGCAGGGGAAGTCAGGGGAATGGTTCCTGACCCTCCACCGACATACTTCATGCCAGTGTAGGTACGTTTCCGCACAAGTGCAGAAAGGGTCTTAGACTTCAACGGGCCTCCAGAATTTGATCTACAGTGACTTTTGCATAGAAGAAGACAACAATATCTCTACACAAACCCTGTGATTTTGGATTTTTGAAATTCACTCTGTATATTTTTTTCAGTCTTTCCAGCCATCTTTTCTTCTTGAATCACCAAAGCCAAGGCAAGCTTCATTGTAAGATCCTCTTTCCCATGGTCTTGTTCTTTTTCGTTTTTCTCAATTTAAGAACCTTTTCTCTGTCTGATATTCTAATCAACGATTGCCTTGTTTGTGTTCTTTAGATTCCATTTGAACTGAGTCAACTCCTTTTTAAAGTTTTCCTTTGACTAGTTCCTTTACTGCCTTTAAGTCCTCCTCCAACTGTCCAACCTTCTGAAGAAGAAGAAGAAGAAGAAGAAGAAGAAGAAGAAGAAGAAGAAGAAGAAGAAGAAGAAGAAGAAGAAGAAGAAGAAGAAGAAGAAGAAGAAGAGGAGGAGGAGGAGGAGGAGGAGGAGGAGGAGGAGGAGGAGGAGTTTGGATTTATATCCCCCTTTCTCTCCTATAGGAGACTCAAAGGGGCTTACAATCTCCTTGACCTTCGCAACAAACACCCTGTGAGGTGGGTGGGGCTGAGAGAGCTCTGAAAAGCTGTGACTCACCCAAGGTCCACCCAGCTGGCACGTGTTGGAGTGCACAAGCTAATCTGGTTCCCCAGATAAGCCTCCACATCTCAGGCGGCAGAGCTGGGAATCAAACCCGGTTCCTCCAGATCAGAGTGCAACTGCTCTTAGCCACTTCGCCACTGCTGCTAAGATCATTCTTGACTTCTTTAATGTCCTTTAACAGTTTGACCATTCTCACTGGTGTGTTTTGAACACTACTTTTTATAGAGTCCATTTCCAATTGTAGACTTTATAGATTTGCATTCATGGTTCTAACACTGTTTGATATCTATTGGTAGTCCAATTGAAATGAACCTTTCTAGTAGCCATCTCAATCCACTAAATTGTAGTTATGGATCTCTTTTGATTCTGACTAGTTAGCCAAGAGATGGAATCTTAAATAAAAGAGGTTTCAGAGAATTATCTGTAGTAAAGAGATGAACAATGGCAAGGTCCATAAAAGTAAAAATGTCAGGTTTTATCTTTTTGATAACCTCACTTTTACCAAGAGTAAACTGAACAATTTTTTCTTGGTTTTTGCCTGGTAAATTAGAGGGTAAAAATATGGGGGAAACCATGAGCTTTAATCTGTGAGCAGGCATGCAAGAGTTTAAAATTAATCTGAAAAATGCAGGCTTTGCAAAATCTTCATTCAGAAATCTATGTGGGCAGCCCAATCCTGGGGGCTGGGAGGAAGGAGACATAGAGCAGCAGCTGGGAATGGCATTGCTGCACTGCCTTTAGAGAGGCAATTGGCAGTGTGGGCGCCAGGGGAGAAGGGGAAAACCTTCAGTTCCCTAGGATAGTACATAGCATAGCATGATTTATGCCACACCTTTTGGTAGTGTAAGTCTGTGCCACTGGTAGGAGATGATCCTGGCCTAAAAGTACACTGGGAACACCCCCATAATGTCCCATACAGCACTGCCACATGAATTTGCAGTGGAGGTTTCTGAGTTTGGTCCCTGGGCAGCCTCCAGATAACCCGATGCTGAGTTAAGTGGTCCAACACCAGCATTTGTACCACTTTGCACAACACAGCGGGCTCAAACATCAGTTTCCACTACTTCCAATGCTGCTTTAGCCCACCCCCTTTGGATTGCACAGTTAAAATGTCAA
Organism: Sphaerodactylus townsendi; assembly: GCF_021028975.2. NCBI lineage: Eukaryota > Metazoa > Chordata > Lepidosauria > Squamata > Sphaerodactylidae > Sphaerodactylus > Sphaerodactylus townsendi. The sequence continues at coordinate 103,894,012 of NC_059427.1, read as the reverse complement.
AAGTTGTAATTGATCTAATCTAGCTGCCTTTGGTGAATACACATCTAACTAATGTCCTGTTTTATAGCATGCTAATACCAACAGAAACCTAGATTATTTTATTAGAAGCTTCAAAATACACAACCATCTAATAGTGTTTATTTTAAAAACTTACTACATTTTCAAAGAATTGTACTGTTTTATATGGTTAATTTTTTTAAGCTTATGCCCTTATGTTGGCTGATTTTAGATGGTAATAAATGAAATGAATTAACAGTAAAATAATGTTTTCAGGGACCATGTTTTAGATGTTATATTCAGTATCTCTGTGCACTGAAGTAATTAATTTCTTAAAATAAAATATGCTTATAACCCTTATATGGAAACACATCCATCCATCTGTACAGTTTTGAATTTGTGCGGATTTTTCTAATTAAAAAAAAAACCCTATTGTGTTCTGTCTCAACTAGGGACACATTTTCTATAGAAAAAGACCAAAGCTAGAAATCTGCCTTCAACTAGTTTAATTCAGCAAATAAATAGTGTAGCTGTTCCATGTATAATATTTTAAGTGAAGATGCAACCAAATCAGGTGTTCTGAAGCTGACAGACTATAGAACACCTCTGAGAGCATGTTTTTTAGCAGTGGGCAGAATCTGTGTGGCACTTGGTGGAATATCTCAAAATGCTATGTGCAAAATTTCGATGTGACAGGGTGCCATCTTTGACAGATCTGTGAAGATTGAATGTGCTTGAATTAATAAAGGTCAAAGTCATCAATGCAAAGAAATGCATTGCTGTACATCAGCAACCCAAAAGATGTGTGTGAGAGAGTGATGGAGAGAAATGGACACTGCTGATGCTACCCAAGGAAGAAGATTGTATAGAATCACATGACTGAGTCACAAATCTAAAATATTCATAAGCAAAAATGTCCCATTATTTCAGTAGAGCTTTGTGCTGTTCCAGTCTAGAGGGTAGGACACCCACATTTTTTTCAAACAACATGTGTACTTATATGTCACTCTGTTCTTCCCAAAAGCTAGTTTTTCCCCATCCTTGATAACTTGTACAATAGGAATGAAGAGAAATTTCAAAAACTGTTTAGTTTGCTTCCAGTATTCCAATTTTAATTTTGTTGCTCCCTTGAGAAAAATAGACATATATTTATTTTCACACCTTTCTTATTTCTTACACTGATTTTTTCCTGTTTAATAAATTATTCAATAGTAACATAAATGGGGTATAAAAATGATCTAAAATAAACCAAAGGATTCCACAAAAGAGAGGTGAACTAAACTTAACAAATTAAAATTGTTGTGTTTGCTTTTCTTTATTGTGCAGTACTTTGTTATCTCAGCCAGTCCAAAAAAAAAAAACCACACCAACCTTAGCTGCATTGATTTCCAAAACCTTTCATCTCTGAGGCTCTCTTGGTTGGTTACAGCAAGGAAACTTTGTAAACTTTATCTGGGGTCTTTACAGCATCTGGATAAAATGCCTTGTTTTTACTCAAAGTCTGCAAAAGAATGGAATTGGACAAAAAAGGAAGAGGCAAATTTAAAGTAGCATTGCTTTCTTTAAAAAATGCAAACTTCAGTCAGATTCAGTGATATTGGAAGATAAAGCTACTAATTTGGAAACCAATGGGAAATGCATTTCCAGTTGAATGCATACCCCATCCAACCAATCGGATGAAAATAGGATAAATGTAATTACACCCCTTCTTCCAAACTTTCCATAGATACATGCTTTTTTGATATGATATGATTTGAATTTGAATTTATATACTGCCATCCCCCAGAGGGCTCAGGGCGGTGTACAACACAATTAATAAACAACAATACATTAGTACAATAGAACTAGGCATAATAAGAACATCATTTACAATAAACCCTAACATAGTCCAACATCAGCTCAATAATACTTAATACTCAATAAAACTTAATATTCCTATCTCAGGTTAACAACTCATAACATAACCATCATAACACATAATAACAATTTGTAATAGCATAACAACATATTACATAATACATTGCATAACGTAATAACATAACACCAAGTGTCACAACATCCTGACACCTACAACAGTATTAATCCCTAATATATTAAATTATAAATCATTACAACTAAGCCAAGCCGCATAAATTAGTTAACCTGATAACATAAAATTTAGATGGTGATTTCCCATAAATTCTATAATCCACGATGATCTAAAACTACAAAATCCTACCTACACTCTCAAAACCTACTGTAGTGTATACATATTAAACCCAATCTATGAGCAATCTAAATCTCATTACCACCGTACGGAGACCAACAACTAAACTACACTAAGCTAAACTTTTTATCATCCCACAAAAATCAATGACGCCCCGGAATAACTACAACTCTGTACATCTAATCAACTTAATTACTTGAGCGCAATGTCCAACAAGTCGCTGTAGTCAATAGTTCCATAACTTTTACTTATAGTATGAGGGGTTCCTCCCCTTTCCTGGGATACTCAAGTAGGTGGTGGTATATTTTTCACTGAGAATGCAGCATGTAGGTGAAGGGACATATATCCTGCTTTGCCTGTTGCTTACTTTACTGAAATCCAGTGCTTTTATGCTGTAAAATAATATGCAAGTAAAGTGTTTCCCTTATCCTCATAGAGATTAAGCAAGGCTGCCCAGGAATAGTAGGTGGTAATAGTATGAATATCATCCTCTGTTTCCTGCACTCTCAGTGGCTCTTCCTGTATGCCAGCTCATATTGTTGAAGAGTCCCCATGCATTCCTATAAGGCATAATTCCTACCTACTGCCTGGTTGAAAACCAGAACTTTACTTTTATGTCACATCACCAAATAACATGATCCTGAACCATCTATATACCACAGAGACTACTAGAAAAAAATGGAATCATAACAGGGAAAGAATAGGACGACAGTGGATTAGTGGCAATTTTATGGCTTTCCCATTACAATTATATGTATAAATGACAGTAATTGCTCTTCATCTGTTGTGAAATCACTCACAGAGGGAAAGTTACATTTCTGATCTCTGCAAGCCTGATACACAGATCTTTGAGATAGTGCAAGCTGTGTTCATATTCAATTACTTTCTGAGCATCTTGTGCAAAGGTTTGTGCTCCCAGCCACCAATAATTGTTCTCCCCAGTAGAAATTTAAATTGGATGGAATTGTACATAATACTGGATTGTACCAGAAGCATTATAATATCAATATCATATATCAATTACTGTGGCATCCCTATTCATAGTTTTTATTTATTAATTTTTTTTAAAAAAACCCTAAATAAATGCACTTAAAGACAAGGTATTAGCATCTCTCTGGATGTCATACATCATACATACACTAGCCATTGCACATTCAGCTGATATATCATGTTGATTTATGTAATACATGCCTACAAATGAATGAACTGTAGTTAAATGCCAAGCAAGAGCTAATTAGAAAATTGGTTTGTGCCATAAAGCAGTCATATACTGATTTAACATGCATGGTTTTTTGTGGTGTGTCCCTTGCAAAATGAATGTAACATAAATCTCAGCTAATTAATTTTTATAATAATTACTTTCTATTAGCCTGAGCCTGTTAACTGCTGCATTAGTGCTGTAAGCCAATCCAGTTGCAGAACCTAAAACTACCCTAACCATTCCACTGAACAAGGTTAAATCCTTCCTCCAGCTTAAGAGTGCAATCCAAAGGTGGGGAGCAATGACTGAAGCCACACTGGAAGCATCAGAAATGTGGTGCTAGCATCCGTATCAGCAGGGCTGCATAAAATGGCACTTACCCAGGCACTAAGGGAATTACCTGGTGGCAAGCTGCCACAGCATCCAAACCTGGAAGCTGGGCCCTTCAGCAGCTGGGTGCCACCACAAATGTCTGTGCCAGTATGGAAGGTGCTCTGGGGGTGTTCCTGGAGGTGGAGTAACTTTCAATCAGCTCCTAATGCACTTTCATTCTGAGAATACCCCCTCCAAGTGTGCATGCTAACACCACCAAAAAGTGGCATAAGTCTTCTTTTTTTTACTATGGGCTTTCCTGGGAGAGAGAAAAATTTTTTCCCATCCCCTGGTGCTTGCACCACCAATTGCCTCTTTGGAGGCAGTGCAGTGACACTGTCCCTGGATACCGCTCTACCACCATGACTCCTTTGGATTGAGCTTCCTAAAGCTTACATCCAGCAGAAAAGCCAGACTTTGGTGAAAGACTTTTTATGTCAAACTTCCTCCAACTAAGGTTGGATCCATGCCATTATAGTTTTTACTGGTAGCATGAGCTCGGGCCCAATTGTGTATTGACATTTACATGGTTCCAGAAAGACATGAGGTCATTTTGCCAGCCTGATCTGTTTTTTAACCAGTAGGATCAAAGAAAAAAATCAAGGTCACTAAATGGAATGAATAGGAAGGAAATCATTGTGGTCCTTGCCTGCTTCCGTGTGGACTGAGAGAGTTGTGAGAGAACTGTGATTGGTCCAAGATCACCAAGCAGACTTCATCTGGAACTGTGGGGAATTTAACCTGGTTCTCCAGAGTCGGCCACTCTTAACCACTTCACCACACTGGCCTTTTTGTCATCATAGGTTCAAGCGATAGGGCAGTGTGAGAAAATATTTCATATATTTATTTAGGGACAGATCTATTGATTGTGGATGCATGGATCATGGGCACAACTTTGGGCTCTACCCCTCCCCCACCCCGTAGTGCTTTATAGTCCTGGGAAGGTTTGTTTCTGGAGTCATGAGACCCATATCAGTTAGGTGTCTGCATGGAACAGGGGGGAAATTCAAAAATTTCCCTGTTCTCACACTTCACTTCTGTCAGTTAAGCACTATTGACAAAAGAGGCAAGAATCACATTTTTCCCTCCCTCACAACAACTCTTGCTTGACTCACATGATTGTAAGTTCCTGTGGATTTTACAATCTCCAGAAATCAATTTTCCTAAGATCAGTAAGGACTGCAAGGGAAAGGGAATGATCCACATCCATTAGGGCCCTCCAGTGACACTTTATTGGTTCAAGCCCAGTGTGTATTTGGCTTTGTCAGCTCTTGCCAAACTGAAATTGATGTTTAGAACAACTGTGCTTTGATTACAAACTGAATGTTTAGTGGCTCAAGTGGTACAGAATGGTAGCGGTTCCGGGGTTCAAGCCACTTCTAAAATAATTTCACTGCAGTGGTTTTTGGGACCAAAACTTGGAAGGGGGATCAATATCTGTGAGATATTATAAGGCAAGTAATTTGTTATGAATTTTGCTGTATTTTGCTGTATTTCAAGCATTTACAGCATTTAAATTCCATAGTTCCACTGATTCTGAGGTAATCACTTTATGTTATCATTAGCATTATCATCTAATTCTGCCTACTGTCAGAGTGAAATGTAAGAGGTACATTTCTGAACCAAGTCTGAACCAACTGATATTAACTCCATGAAAATTTCAAATGGAGTAATGGCAGAAAGTGATGCAAGTGATGGCAGAAAGAAAATGGTACTTGACTCTTCAGGACTGTATTAAAGAGGACACACTAGAATCTTTACTGATCACACAGGTTTTCAATCAGTATCTGCAATAAAACTGTTCTTATGTTTGGTTTTAACTTATATGTGGTAGGTATCTATATGTTAAATATCACATAATTGTAAGGATCAGACCTTGACGTAGTGTCAGATTCATTATCCTATGTGGTATTAAAATAGCCCAGAGGAATCATTATCAGGCTTTCTACTTTCTTTTTTACAGAAAACAATTGAGCTTAAGTTAAATGAGATGTGCAATTCAAATTGCATAGCATTGTATTATATTGTTGATGAGTTTTTTTAAAAAAATAATATCAGTCTGTTCAGTTTCCAAATGCCAAGAATATTTACTTACATAGCAGGAAAATATTTTAGAATCATATTATGGACAGGGAGACAATTGCTTTGCGCTTTAGTACTAGCATCCATTGTTCATTGAAAACTTAATCTTGTAAGTCCTTCTGCCTTACAGGGCTGAAGCAGCATATCTAGTGAGAAAGCTGCTGTTACTAGCTAGCTGAATGTGTAATGAAGCTCTTTCTGCATCTGTGATTCTATAATATTGATGCTTGAATGGATAACCCAGTAATAGGTTATGATTGTAGCAAGTCGGTAAAAAAGAAGTACATTTTGGCCCTCTTTCAGATTGTTTTGTGGGTAGACTGCTGGAGACTGTTGTAATTATTGTTTTGATTTTCTGTGCCAATACAAGTACCTCAGAATGTTGAAGTGCCGGAAACCTGCTTAGGAATGACAGCCAAGACTTTAATTCGCCCAGTAGGTAGCTGTTAATCTTAGAGCTCCTCCTGAGATACAAAAAGTCGATTTGTATTTGACTCTTTGGAGAGCCTAAGCAGCATTCACTACAATGTCATGGGTCCTGTGGATAAGAAGGGGAACTATAGATAAAGATGAGGTTAAAACTGCTAGAAAGGAAAGGATTGACTAAAAAGCTGAAAAGGATTTAGAAGGGTATTGCCCAATATCTTCAATCATAGAAAAAAAATGTGTGCCTTACCACACTGCACTTGCTACATTTATGATAATAAAAATCAGTTCACCTTAGAGCATAGGTGTCAAACTCATGGCCCTCCAGATGTTATGGACTACAGTTCCCACCATCCCCTGCCAGCATGCTGGCAGGGAATGATGGCAACTGTAGTCCATAACATCTGGAGGGCCGCGAGTTTGATACCTGTGCCTTAGAGATACACAAACACACATATTCAACTTCCATTGAAGATGTGCTATATGGAGGGAAAAAATGAAGCTTATGTTGACACACTGTGGAAATGGCTCTGGCAATGGCCTACACTGGCCTGACCAAGACCGCCTTGGCAACTTGGATTTTGCTGATGACATCGCTCTGTTTGAGGAAGATGAGCCAAAGCTGCAGCGCACAACAACTGACCTGGATAAAGAAGCTGGCATAATTGGCCTCAGGAGAAGCACTGATAAATCAAAGATCATGTGTGTTAGTTCCACAATCTGAACACAGAGAATCATCATTGGAACACAGCAGCTAGAGAAAGTGGAGAGGTTCACCTACTTGGGCAGAGTGATCTCCCAGAATGGAGATGCAGAAGCAGATGTCAGGTACCGCATTGGGAAGGCTGTAGCCATTTTTTGAAGAATGAACAAGATCTGCTGCTCACCAATCATTGTCTTAAAGACCAAGATCTGCTTATTCAGCTCCATTGAGCTCCCAACAGCCATTTATGCTAGTATGACCTGTATGAAGTATCAACAACAGGCTCAACATCTTCCAACAGAAGTTTCTACACTGAATCCTGAAGATCTGATATTATGACCACATCACTAATGTAGCGGTGCTCTGAAGGAGTGGTATGTGCAAACTCCATACCATCATTACACACAGAAGACTTTGACTGGCTGGCCACATCCTTTGCATGGAGAATGGTCAGATCCCAAAGATGGCAATGAGGTGAATATCTCCTGATGCCAAATGACAGTGAGGACACCCCTAAAAACCTTGAGGCAGTGGCGTTCCTGCCTAGGGACAGGGGGTACCCTATGTCCCCGGGCGCCCCCCCATTTGGTCACGTGGGGGGGCGCCACCATTTCAGGGTCGTTTGTGTGATTTTTAATTTTTTTAGTGTTTTTTACGCTTTGGCCTGCAGGGGGCGCATTTTTAAGGCTAGCAACACCAAATTTTCAGGGTACCATCCAGAGATTGTCCTGATGAGACCACTCAGGGTTGGTGATGTTTGGTTCAGGCATAGATTATGGACCCCTAAAGAGGGTGTTTCATCCCCATTGTTTTCAATGGGATCTAACAGGAGATGGGGGCTACCCATTTGAGGAACCATAACTTTGGTCCCCCTGAACCTAACTTCACCAAACCTGGGTGGCATCATAAGAATAGTTACCAGATGATACCCTGAAATTTTGGTGTCACTAGCTTCAAAAATACACACCTTACAGGCACCCCAAGAAAGTTGCCCAAGATCCTTTGTTTTGCAGTGCCTTTGTTATCCCATTGTAGCCAATGGGGAATTTCTGAGTGTGTAGGCAGGCTGCACATTTTTTTGAAGATAGAGGCACCAGACTTTCAAAGGTGGCTCAGGAGGCCCTCCTGGTAATAGCATCCAGGCATAGAGATCTTTGCTTCTGAGGGTTCAATTTGAGAGGGCCCCAAAGGCTTATTTGTGCTCTGTTCTTTCATTACGAAAGCCTGTGGGCTGGAGTTCTCTCAGAACTCTCTCACATCTGTTCCCCCACTCCCGAAGTATAGCTCAATAAGCTTGGATGCTATTACCCAAGACCTCTTGGAGCCACCTTGCAGCCTGGTGCCTCTATGTCAAAATGTAGAAGCTACATTGCTTCTACTCAGAAATTTCAAAATCCCTTCACGTTAGGCTTCAGCAGTGTTCTGTGGTGGGAAAAAATTACTTTTGGTCACTCCCATAGACCCCAATGGGAGCTTCCTGTTATGCCCAGATGGCCCCTGTAGTAGGGTTTCAATGGGAGGCACTGTGGCAGGGTCTTGCTTCAAGTGGGGAGGCATTTCCTGCAGGGCTGCTGGGTGTGAGTCTCCCGGAAAGGAACCAACCAAATTTACAAAAATGCTGTGGGCACCAAGTTGAAGGTGAACCTGGTGCCCGCAGCATCTCCGCCATCCCAGGCAAACTCTTTAGTGCCCCCCCCACCCAGAGCAAGACCACAACACCACATTGCCTCCTGTTGGAAACCTCTACCACAGCCAGCTGGAAGGCATAACAGAAAGCTCCTTATTGAAGCTCCAAGTGTGGGAAAAATAATGTTTTCCCACCATAGAACTTGCTGAAGAGAAGCACCCTGGCAGATTCTGGGGAATTTCTGAGTGTGTAAGCACTCGACCACACATTTTGAAGATAGAGGCACCAGACTTTCAAGGTGGCTCTAAGAGGAGGCCTTTGGGTAATAGCATCCAAGCTTGGTGAGCTTTGGCTTCTGAGGGCGAAGTTGAGAGAGTTCTGAGGAAGAACTCAGCCCGCAGGCTTCATGGGCAGCAGCATGGAAACAAAATAAGCCTTTTGGGGGGCCCATAAAATTGAACCCTCAGAAGCAAAGGTCTCTTTGCCTGGATGCTATTACCAGGAGGGGCTCCTGGAGCCACCTTGAGAAGTCTGGTGCCTCTATCTTCAAAAAAATGTGCAGCTCGCTCTGTGAAATTCCCCATTGGCTAAATGGAGCAAAGTCACTGCAAAACAAAGAATCTTAAGTACCTTCTTAAGTGCCTGTCAGGGGTGTATTTTTTTAGAAGCTAGTGACAAAACCAAAAATTTCAAGGGTATCATCTGTGGCATAACTATTCTTATGATGTTACCTCCAGGTTTAGTGAGAAGTTAGGTTCCAGCGGGACCCCGTTATGGTTCCTCAAACCGGGTAGCCCCCCCTTATCTCCTGAAGCTAGCCCCCATTGGAGAAACAATGGGGAATGGGGCATTCCATTTGGGCGTCCATAACTTTGTTTCCTGGAACCAAACATCACCAAACTTGATGGTAATTACTGAAGCAGTCTCTGGATGATGCCCTGAAAATCATGGTGCTGTTAGCTTTAAAAAATGCTCCCTCCCCTGCAGGCCGAAAAAACACTGAAAATACCTCCCCAAGCCCAACACCTTTGCATTCACATTTGTTCATATTTGGGCAGGACATAACTGGATACTTTTTTTGTCCCAAATGTGCCTGAATGTTTGCCCAGATTCCCGCCGAATCTGGTATTTGTTTCATCTAAATCTCCAAACCTCAAAAGTGATGTTGTTTCAGGGTGGGAGAATTCATTCTGAAACAGCATCACTAATTTTGTTCCCTTTTAACTAGGGACCCCAGATTCTCCCTTTAAGGTGGATTTAAAAAGAAGAATCTTGAGCTCCCTAGTTTTAAACACCATTGAAAAGTGATGCTGTTGTTTGGGGGGTGGATTCCACTGGAAGGTAAGTTTTGTGAGAGATGATGCTGACATTTGGTTTGAGTAAGAAATGTTTCTAGCTGGGGTGGTTTTGTGAGAGATTTACATGCTTAATACCCACTTTGCACTGGCTTTGGAGTTGTTTCTCAGGCTAACAACCTCCACCTCTTCATAGGGTTGTTGTGATTAGGAAATTAGGAAAAGAGTTGGTGGGGAGAGAGCCATGCATGTTTTGCTGGGAGTGGGAGGTGTTTTGTGAGCTGGTGCAAAAAATAATTGTTTGTTCATGGTGAGGGAGGGTGGCCGCCCATCTAAGCTGGGGCTCAAACTCGGTGGTTTTGTCCCTCGGCTCCAGTTTGCCCAGAGTTCTACTCTCGGCGTCTTGAGGGGAGAACATCCATTCAAGCAAGACTTGAAGGCACTGAATATTGCATGGGAAGAGGTGACACTCACTCAAGACCAGAAATGCTGGAGATCACTTGTTGTCCTATATGTTGCTTAGTATGGGAGGATCTAACTAATGTTGGCCTCTCACATTTATATTCAGTCATGTTCAAGATTAGCCACTTTGAAGCAGCATATGATAAATTCAGGGAGCCCTATATTGTTGTGCCCTGACCCCTTCTTTCAAATGAGGTGCAAGGCAGCTTTGGAACTAGTGAAGGAACACAGTGGTCCCTTCTGCATAGGCAACACAAACAGGTTAAATGAACCCATGTTGCCTGTATCACCATTCGCATAGTGGGTGCATGGGTCATCTGGGATCACTGGAAGCCTGGTGACAGGATGTGGGATGTTTCTCACAGGAAACACTTTGTTTCCCTGCCAAACATGCATCTGAGAATCCCCCCACCAGAGAATCCCCCCCACAAACATAGTGGCACGAAATGGCGGCCACCTAGAGAATCCATTCTGATGGCAGCTGCCTACAGAATCTACCATAATGCCTACAAGGGAGGAAAACAGAATGCTTTCTGCTTGCTGTAGTTTGCACAGGCAAGCAGGAAGCTTGTGAAACCAAGGTTGGGAAAAAGTAGTTTATTTCGTGACTTTCATTTAACCCAGGGGTAGGGAACCTGCGGCTCTCCAGATGTTCAGGAACTACAATTCCCATCAGCCCCTACCAGCATGGCCAATTGGCCATGCTGACAGAGGCTGATGGGAATTGTAGTTCCTGAACATCTGGAGAGCCGCAGGTTCCCTACCCCTGATTTAACCCAAGTTCGGGAAAATAAATCCGGTTATAAGTGTTTTGGGGGGGTGAGTTCTGTGGGAACTTTTGCCCTATAATGCTTTTTTCACACCCCTTAACCAGTTATATTTGTCCTATGCGAATCACCCCACTGTATAAGCAAGCAATACTGCTTCCAGGCTTGCTTTTACCACCTGCTGTTTACTCACCCTCCCTTCACTTGGGATATTGTGGAAATACCTGGTTGCAAGTTTCTTGAGCCAAACTAGATTGTTTTGTAGTCCTGTTGGGGAATTTTGTTTCCACTTGATTTGCAATGTTATTTATTTGACTTGTACTCCATCTTTCCCAACAAAGGATGGGCTCAAGACAGCTAACAGCCAGTAAAATACAATTAAAATAGATACATTAAACAGCATAGAACCAAATTTTAAATGATTTGTATTGTCAAAGGTTTCACAGCCTGAATTAACTGGCTGTTTTAGGTTTTCTGGGCTATGTGGCTGGGGTCTGGTAGTTTTTGCTCCTAACATTTTGCCTGCATCTATTCCTGACATCTTCAGAGGCATGCCATGATGAGATGTGTTAAAATAATTTCCAATAGTATATTTAAAAATTCAAAGTGGTGCTCCTACTAGTAATGGAAGAACAACAGAAGAATAGTAGGAAGGAGAAAATGGGAATAAGAAAAGAAGGGAATTCAGAGAAAAGGAAAGGAAGGGATAAGAAGAGCAGGACAGTACATGGAGACCAGCTAGAGTAGAACCCTTGCTGTCCACAGGGCCCTGATCTCAATTGGTAGGGAGTTCCACCAGGCTGGAGTCAGAGCCAAAAAGGCTCTGGTTCTGGCCAAGGACAGCCAGATAGCTTGGGGGTTGGGGACCACCAGAAATTTCTTACGGGCTGGGAGCAATGCTCTCTGGGGGTCATAGCTGGGAAGATGATCCCACAGATACAATGGTCCCAGACTGTTTAGGGTTTTCGGGGTCAATACCAAAATCTTTAATACCAAAACCACTAGTCAACATGGAACAACTGCAGCTTGTGGAGCACTGGTTGAATGTACACTGTCCAAGGAGTCCCCATAAAGACCTGCATTGTTGCTTTCCGGACCAATTGAAGTTTCCAGAGCAACTTGAAGGGGAGCCCTGCATAGAGAAAGTTACATTAGTCCAATCTGGAGATTGCATGGTTCACTGTGGCTGACTCAGTGTGGGACAGGTGGGGCTTTAGCTTCCTGGCCCAATGAAGATAGAAAAATGCTGTCCTGGCTACATTTGTGACCAGTGCCTCCAAAGAAAGAGATACATCCAGGATCATACCCAGACTGTTGGTGATGTTAGTTATTAGAAGGGGTGGTGATGTTTGGGTTAAACATTTCTGGTCTTTGATTAGTTAGGCTGTAACTATTTTGGTGGGAATAGAGTGGGTTGCTTACCAAGGTTGGGATAATTCATAAATACCCTGAGACACAGGGCATGATGGAGGGCATGTCTGGAACATGCCATCAACAGTCTTGCGGTGGAGTGGGTTTGTGAAGGTGCACTCTTGGTGCTGAGAAGCATTTTTCCAACCTGGTAGAAGTCTTATGGCACATCAGGGAAGTAGGATGAGGTATGACTCCTCTGGCACATTCCATGTGCAATCAAGGATGAACAAAAGCAGAAGATTCACTAGCAAAGTGCAGCCTGGTGAATCTGCTCAACACAAACTGACTTTTAAATATGTTGGCATATTGTAATTAATTATGACATAGCTCGGGGACTTTAATAAAACCACTTGAACCCATGTGTCTTTATTGAGGGGTGCCAAGGTCATAGAGGCATTATCAAGACCACATATTAACCACTGCCATGAAATAATAATTCAAGGCTACTAGTTCCAGTATGGTTATGTGAAACGTGATTTTTTTGTGGGTTTGTGTGCAAGTGTACGTATTTGTGTATTTTACTTTTTGTTTGAAATGCGAAGTATATATACAGAGTAGCTAATATTGCTCTCAAGAGTAGCATCATCTTCGAAGCATATCAAATCTGCAAATAAAATAAGTAGTCTAAGAAGATTAGCAGTTCATAACTCCACATCGGACATTACTCCTCCAATAAAAAATAGCATTTAATAGAGTCACAATGACTGTTTGAAATAAATCCTCACTATTATTTCACTTTATTATGTTAGTAGATTAACAGTAACAGCAGAATTATGCAGTTAACTTTACAGTCTGGTACAATCCTAATTCTGAAGAATCCAAAGAAGCCATATAATACATTTGAACATTGACTAAAAAGTGAATTAAACATATTTAGACTGAAATGGGCAGCATGCCACACAGAAAATCTGGTTAGAATCTTACATCTGACAATCCCCATGAAGCCTTTACTTACATTCAAAGAATGTACAACAAATGTTCATGAAGGAACAATAGGAAGCATTTTCAATGGAATGTCTGAAAAGAACAAGTTCTTTAGCTGCTACTAGACAACACTAGATTGAACTAAGATTTATTAATATAATAATTTAAAAGTTAAACTGCAGTAAATTAATATTTATTTTACTAGTGTAGTTTTCTAAGGGCAGTTGTCAAACAGGTTTTGAGTACAACTACCCTGGTTCAAAGTCTGTGTTGGTTCTATGACCAAATCTTAATTTCCTTTTCTGAAAAAAAATACTTTGAGAAATATGCTTCCTTAACACGGTTCACCTAGTCTAGTTAGCATTCAGACTCAATTGTTGTTAAATTGGTGTGAGTCTCCTGAAAGGAACTAGTCAGATTTGCTAAAGTTTGCTTTGGAGGGGCAAATGCTGTGGGCATCAGGTTCATCTTTAACTGGGTGCCCACAGCATTTGCCCCTCCCAAGCAAACTTTAGCAAATTTGGCTGGTTCCTTTCAGGAGACTCACACCAGCAGCCTTGCAGGAAATAAGTGCCCCTACCCAGAGCAAGACCCCCACCAGAGTGCTTCTCATTGAAACCTCTACCACAGAATTAGCTGGGCATAACAGCAAGCCCAATTGAAGTCGATGATGGGAAAAATTATTTTTTCCCACCATAGAACTTGCTGAAGAGCCTGGCAGATTCTGGGGAATTTCTGAGTGTGTAAGCACTGGCTGCACATTGTTGAACATAGAGGCACCAGACTTTCAAGGTGGCTCCAGGAAGCCTCCTGGTAATAGAATCCAGGCTTGGTGAACTTTGCTTCTGGGGATGGGGGAAAGGCGGATTGAGAGAGTTCAGAGAGACCTCAGCCAGCAGCCTTGATGTGCAGGAGTGTGGAAACAAAATAAACCTTTTGGGGGCCCATAAAACTGAACCCCAGGAAGAAAAGTTCACCAAGCCTGGATGCTATTACCAGGAGGGTCTCCTGGAGCCACCTTGAAAGTCTGGTGCCTCTATCTTCAAAAATGTGCAGTCTGCTTATACACTCAGAAATTCCCCATTGGCTACAATGGAGCCAAGACACTGCAAAGCAGAGAATCTGGGCAAATTTCCTGGGGTGCCTGTCAGGGGTTCAGTTTTAAAGCTAGGGGCAACAAAATTTGGTTCGGGGGTCCAAAGTTATGGACCCTCAAAGGGGTAGCCCCCATCTCCTGTTAACTCCCATTGGAAATAATGGGGGATGGGGCACCCTCTTTGGGGGTCCATAACTTTGCCCCCTCCTTAACCAACTTTACCAAACTTGGGTGGTATCATCAGGATCATCTGCGGATCATACCATGTAACTTTGGTGCCGCTAAATTTAAAAATGCTCCCCCTGCAAGCCAAAACGTGAAAAAACACCATAAAAATACAAAAAAGGCCCAAATATTTTGCATTCGGTTTCATTCATATTCGGCCAATTTTTGCCCGAATATGCCTGAATTCACCCACATTCAGGCCGTATCTGGTATTTGTTGCATCCAAACCTCCAAGCCTAGTTTTTACCATCCCTGGGGCGCTGTTTTTAGCCCGTGCAGAATCCGCCTTAGTCTTAAATACTTCTTGGACACAGTCACCCAGCTCCACCTTTTCCCAGCAGATTTAAATAACCAGGAAAGGCAAGGGATAATCAAGCAAGACATAGGCCTCAAACTTGCACAGATACTTTTCACATCAGTAGACTGAATAAGCTGAAAATAATTGCACAAGTTAGCACCTGGCACAATCAGACACCTGGCACAATCAGACACTTACTGCTAACACCTCCTCCCATAGTCTCAACAAGTCTTACTGCTAACACCTCCTCCCATAGTCCCAACAAGTCTCTGAACACCTAGAACAGCTCCTCTGCCCAACACTGTGCAGACACAATGATGGTGGGAAAGTGTTGCTTCTTTGCTACCATTACTTCCTCAGAATATGAATCTCAGATAGGATTGTGCTGATGGTACTCAAATGGGAAATGATACTTTTGATTTTATTGCTAGAGATGAGCACTTTCTTTTTCTTGTCTGCTACTTCGAAATT
The DNA here is from genome assembly GCF_021028975.2 of Sphaerodactylus townsendi. NCBI lineage: Eukaryota > Metazoa > Chordata > Lepidosauria > Squamata > Sphaerodactylidae > Sphaerodactylus > Sphaerodactylus townsendi. The sequence goes on along the minus strand of NC_059427.1, from coordinate 103,878,447 downwards.
CCATGTGAGTTACTGTTTTTTCCCTTAAAAACTGTTTAAATCAGCCTATCCTTGTTAACATTCTGGTCACTGCTCTCATGACCCTCAGTCATAATCTCTCATAATCTGTAAATAAAAGGATATATACAAGTACAAAATGCTTTTTACAAAATAATTCTGACTGAAGTGCTTTTAGACTGCTTCTCAGGATTTTGTTTGATCAATTAGAAAGCTAATGCTGTGGTCACCCTTTCCCAACCTCCATTGATCACTATAAGCAAGTTCCCCAGTTAATTGATAATGGCACTGCTCTGTAGATAATCCCAGTAAGTGGTTCTTTTTGTCCAGTTCTCAAACCTATTGGCCTACACAAACACTGTGTTAGTAGTCACCTTGTGCTGGCATAATGCCATAAAAAGGGCTTTTGTATTTATACCATTGGAAAATTTATTTCAGCTATAAAATGCAAGAATAGCATTTTGTACTAAAGGTATATCTTCATGTACTATTTTTGAGGTTATCAGGTGTTCAGCCACACAAAGATGGGGCGGGGCAGAGGGAAATGTGGATAAATTAATACTTGATGACACTTTCTACTAGCAAGTTAATGCAAGGGTATAAGAATGATTAACACAAAGTTCTTTTATAACACATACATTTTTGTTGTTCCTAGAGGTGCAACTTCCTCATACTGTGTTAATGTTGGAAAGCTCAGTGGGGGTATAGAAAGCTCCTTTGAAAATGTTTATTTCTAATGGAGCTAAACTTTTAACTTCCCATCTTCTAGCATCAATCCTTCTTTTCCTGCTGATACTCATACTACTCTGTTCTATTCTAGTCATTCTTTCCATTTCTGTTTGATACCTGACTAAAGCATCTAATTGTCCATATCTCTTATAAAACAGTTCCCAAGAGACCAATATAAATACTCACGAGGGCTACTGGATGACATCTAGTTAAGGTAGGTAGTGCTTTGAGATAATATTGCCCAGGTCTTATAGGGAGATATATGCATTCTAACATAAATAAAAATATATCTCTAAAAATGTACATTTTAGGACATAATAATCTTCGAATCTATTGGATTTCCTGAATGTCACTTGATGTGAATGGAGAAAAAAATAAAGATTTCTGTCTTATGTAAGAAATTGTTTAGAAAACAAAAGAACTGTGGATGGAGAAATAAGACACTGTTCTAGTCCACAGTATTTCAAAATGAAAGCTCTTTAAATGCTGTTTGCAGTCCCAGAAGACAAGGGAGGAAATGAGGCTGAGGAAGTGGAACCAACATACAGACCAGACTGGGAGAAAATAAGCCACAGCTTTTATTGAATACAGCCAAAGGAGAATTGTCATAGCAAAGGGATAGATCCTGCATTAGGTGATCTGGTTACCAACTGATGTACTCCACCCTCCTAGCCTGCCTGCTGGGGAGGATGGCAGCCTGCAATGTGGCAAGCCCCAGAACCCCACATGGATTACTATGCGGTTCCCTGACAACCTGGTGATGACATCCATCTGACAGCTCCCAAGCTGGGCATGCTGATGAGTTGCCCCATCCCCAAGATCCCTTAATGAAGTCCCCACATGAAAAACATAGGTGCAGCCTTCCCCTCCAGTGGATCCACCTCAGTTCCTAAACTGGCCACCCAAGCTATGACTAAAGTACATTAAAACAAATGAAGTAAACTGAACATGACCTGTAAAAACATGAACTCAAAGGAGGGTAGGAAGGTTAGCTGGAAACCACAGAGGATAAGGTTCCAGCAGCAGCCCAAAAAATAGGGAAAGGATAGTCTAAAGCAGAGGTTCTGAGTTCTGAGACTGCCCAGAGTTCTGCCCTCCCCAACTGGCCCATAGGAAGGTGATTGGCTGCCACAGGGTCTCTACCCACCATACTCCTTGTCACCAGCTTGGAGCAGATGAGAAAGCCTCCCTCACCTTGCTCCTAGACCTGTGCCTGAGGTCATAGTTTTTCACAGGAAAATAATGTATCAGATCTATTGAATGAGCTTGCAACAAGGGATGCTGAAATATCTGTCTTTATTCCTTTTTGCTTTAAGAACAAACATAGCAAGAGATTTACAATTGTAGATGATCAGCCAAATGCAACAAGAACTGACTAACACAGTGGTGGCAAACTTATGACATGCATGTCTTATATCAGCTCTTATTATTCTCCTTTTAAATTTGACCCAATTTCATTAACCACCTTATTAAAATTCTATACCCAAATATCATTATTTTCTTTGATTAACTGTCTCCCCATCACTTAATTTTTGTAAACCCCAGAACAATGCCTAACCTTCCTTTATTTATTTATTTACTTACTTACTTAATTACTTATTTATTTACTCTAATATCATTAATCTTTACCTATCTAGGAGGAGAAAGCTATTTTCCCCTAAATACCCCTATATAAATTTAATAAATAAATAAATAAATAAATATTTCAGTCAAACCCATCTTATCTCTGTGTGCATTGATTTGTGCCCTTGTTACAATCCTGCCTTCCTGATATAATAAGTACAAAAGAAGTACGAAAGAAGAAAAGTAGTACCCTTGGATTGTCTAAAAGTCTTTTTTGTTCTTATTGAAGAGTTTCCTTGCTTCTTGGACACCTCTAATCTTCTGATGAACTCCATTGAAAAGCATGACCCTCAGTCAATAGCCATTTAAAAGGAATCTTCGGCTGATTCCGCATGGGCCAAAAACAGCAGTGTGAAAATGGTGTGAAAATGGTTTAAAAGGGTTTAAAATGGTGTAAAAGGGTTTATACTGTTTTCACACCATTTTCACACTGCTGTTTTTGGCCCGTGCGGAATCAGCCTTCCTTCTTTTTTTAAGGCATTCTTAAGGAATTCATGTTCTTTTCATTTCAGTAGTTTTTCCCATAGCAGTTCTCTCATTATTATAAAATCTTGACTTTGGGATTGCATCTTTTTGGGAAGTGCAAAAGTAGTATATTTTCTTTCAGAGATCTTAGTGTGAATACACCACACAATCTTGAAAGAGAGTCTTATTTTGGCTGCCGCTGACCTCATACAATAGATTTTATTTACCATAGCTTCCATTTCACCATCAGAAACAGACATGAAGGCTGGCACGTATGGGATGAATTCTTTTCAAATATCTTCTTTATTTTTTTCGGGAACATCTTTATTCCTTAAAGCACATTCTGGTTGCTTCAGATCCAACCAAAGCAATTTCTCCCTTTGCCACTGGATTTCTTTCAAATTTACATCAAGTTTTGTATCTCATGTTTTTGTATCATCTATTACTTTTTTCAGGTCTGCATGGACCCCTTTAATCATTTTTTAAAAAATTCAGCCATTTCCCCCATAAATTTGTTTATATTATTCACTTTAATCTTAATCTCAGCCATATCTTTTTGCACAGAGATAAGCAATAATTCCACTCTTTTCAAAGGCTCTGGGTTTGGTGCATTCAAAGAAATCACATCCCTTTCTCTTCAGTTCCACATCAAATTAGATGCAGTTCTTACAACCAGAATTCATCTGACAAATACCTTAACACTTAATCAATGCAAAAAAGTTGCAGTTCTAAAAATTCACCACTAGATGCCTTGTGTAGCACACTCAGTTCTTAATCGACATTTCTGTCAGTGAACCACCTCCCTTATACATAATATACTTATTTGTTATTCCTCAAGTCAGGAATACTTAGTTATAATATTTATCTTTATACTATCTGGTTGACTTCACCATCTGTCTCACATAACTTTGTGCTATGTTAAATAAAAAGGATAAAAAGTTTACATTTCACTATGACTAGTTTTGAAACATAATAATACCAACTTAAATTTTGTTGGGGTGCTGCGTGGTTTCCGGGCTGTTCTAGCAGCATTCTCTCCTGACATTTCTGTGGCTGGCTTAGAGCCTTACAGTTTTACAACTCCAATTAAATAATTATGTTTCAATGTGGCGATTTCTTCAGTACTTAGTTCTGATGCAATTCAGTTACCAGGTTTAAAGACCAAGAATACTAATCTTTTTTAAGTCAGACTCCAAATTTTTGCTGACTAAAGTATGAGGCACCGACTTTCTTTTACATGTCTTCAAAAGAATTATGGCTTCCATTGGCATTAAGCTGCAATCACTGCCTCCTCTTCCTGCTGTCAAGGTGATGGTAAGCTCACGCTAGTGAGAACTGGATGGAGCTACTGACATAGTTCCAGCGCTCCACATCCCCATTGTAACCTCTTGACAGGGCAAAGCACTTCCTTTCCCAGCTTTGACTAATTCCCAGAGCTTAATCTGCTCTTGAACCACATTCCAGGCAAAAACACACACAATAGGATCAGCTCTCTTCTGGGGAGAGAGTCTGCTCTCAGCTGGCACCAGAACCAAAACTCCAACAGGGTCATTTTCCAAATTTTTGAAATGTTGAGCCCCAAAGGCCCACCATAACTGGGCTAACATATACCCCCACTTATAATATCTTTCAGCAATAGCATTTTATATAACTTTTAGGAAGATGAGCATTAGTATCCTAGGCAGATTACAATTCCTTTTAGTTGAAACGGAGATTTTTGAATCATGCTGGCAAGGGAGCGGGGTGGACTTGATATTTGCAACCCCTATCCACTTCCCATTAAAAAGCTAGCTTACATATATAGTTTTATTAATATTTCTGAGAAATTAGAAAGGAAACATCTGTATCTCATGATGCCATTTTAGGGAGCTCGATAAAATGAATTCCTTGTTCAGAATCTACTTCTATAGTTAAGGATTCTGTCAAAGTTATCTTTATAACTGCTACCACAATTGTGACTATCATTTGACAATGCTTAGAAATACTACATGATCAGAAACCCTGTAAGCAGTGACATAAAAAATGTTTGCTAAGCATTAAAGAGAATAAAATAGTCACAAATGTACTTTTTCATTTAGAGGAGTCCTGTAAAAAAGACTGTTTCTATTCATGCTTTTCTACTCATCTACTCTTTTTCTGGGGGAAAAATGTATGATCTATGTGCATGCCATCACCTTGTCCAGATCAGGTGGGACAAATGTATTACTATGTGTATACCATCACCTTTGTCCAGATAATGGGGATGCCTCCCATAAAACATAACCTCAGGCCTCTTTTGAAACTTTGCAGACACATGGTGGAAGATCAAGAGAATGAACTAAAGTAGCTCATCAATTGGAGCCACAGTCTATTAATGGCTGCCACTGGATTAGTAGTGAGAAATCCAATTCATCCAATATGTAACCAGCTGTCAGGCAATCCTATTTTCCTTGGAGGTATCAAACATATATCGTATTGCAAAAGAAAACAACCTCTAACATTAACTGTGCCCTGCACAAGGATGAATTCGTTCATATAATAACTTGAGAGCTCAGAGGCCAGAGTTCACAAATTGAAATTGATGGCCCAGAGAGACAAAGAATCAATATTACTATATAATCTTGTTTAGGGTATTCAAATGGTGGATATCAAGAAATCATCCACTGTCAGTTTAGTTTGTGCATGTTTTGAAAGTAGCAACTGTTTGTTTAAAGGGTTTGAAAGAATGAGTATTGATTTTCAAAACTATAGAAGTCTTCAGAGAGTATTTGGCATGCCTATTTCTATCAGTAAAATGATGAAGCATCTTCCTTCAGTAAAATGGGTCTTTGTCATGGATCAGTATGATGTTGCCCCATAGTTTAAAAAAAAACCCAGGAGATATTACCATTAGTAACAGCAAGGACAGTTGCTTTCAAAGTGTTTAAAGAAATCTTGGCCTGCATATAAATAAATTATCAAACCAGAATTATTATTTCTTCCTAGCTTTGCATGCATTTATTTGCTAGGAATGCCGTTAAATAAGTAGATGCATTGCTCACATGAAAACTGCAGACTACAAATTAGAACTTCCTGCTGTGGGAACAAATTAAAATAGATGTGTGCTTTTGTGATACATTGTTCAATCAACTTAACTGTAAATGGATTGGTGGCAAGTGTTCATAACTATCAACCTTGTTTTACTAGAAGAAAATGAACTGTGACATTGGATAGGATATCTAACTCTTTAAACCTAATGGGGACAGATCAAGGTGTCCCTGTAACTTTCATGGAAAAGGATTAAACACCCTACACACATGTGCTTAGAACTTGCATGTGCTTAAATATGCTTTACCAATCTTTTTGCGTCTATGGGCATCTTTTGAATTCTGACACAGGGTTTTGAGTGCAACTAGGAAATTTTGGCCGTGGGAGGCAGAACCAGCCATAAAATGGCTGCCACAGGAAATGGAGCAAATCACCCAGATGAAGGCCAAGTTCAGGGAGAAGAGGGACACTTTTAAAAATACAATGGTAAAGAGAAGTGAGATAAGATAAAATAAACAGTATGGCAGCAGCTGCCTCTGAAACAACTTTATTTTAGGCTGTGCAGCCAATCAAATCTCCAGTAGCAAATCAGAAGTCCTACTGGACAAGACCCATACATGTCTCCATCCACATTCTAAAAACATTTGGTGGGTACTAGGAAATGTTTTGGTGGGTGCCAACATTTTGCAACTGTCCTGTTCGTCTTGATACCTAAGATCTACATTTTCTTGATGCTGAGCACAAAAGCAAGTAAACTAGTCCCTAGACAGCATAGAACAAATAACAGAGATTGAATACAGGAGGTAGGATCAAGTTCAACAATGTCAAAGTATCTGGACTTTAATAGGCCCTTTAATAGGTCCATGTGTTTCCCTAACATAAGCTTTCTTCTGCCCCAACACTATCCTTGCCTTGTGATCTACTTGAGTCTCCATCTGATACATGACATGTGTTCCTTCTTTTTCCCCTTTGGGTTTTTGTGCTGCCCAGGATCTCTAACAGTGAGAAGCTGCAGAGAAGAGCTATCTTTCCCTAGGTTTTTGAGGTCAATGTGTGAACATGGACTCCATTTTGGGGAGTATGTCCACCTTCATACTGAGACATGTCTAAAGTGCACATGTACCTGAACATATATAGTAACAACTCAGCTAAAATGCTCACTATCACTGCACAATCCATCCCTGAATATTGTATGATAAATTGTAGTCTGTTTCCCTTTACAGGAAGATGTGATGGTAAGGTAGGCTTCTCACTAAAGTAATCTATAATTCTGTAGGTTGCACCATATTTTTACTACCACATACTATTTTCCTACTTCTGAACCACTTCAGCTATGCAAGTGTTCCAGTATCCCCATATCCCATTTGATACGAGAGTGTCTTTTCCAGGTACCAACTTTTGAAAAAAAGAAAGAAGCAATCAGGCAACTTGTCAAATTAACAGTATTCACTTAGGAAAGGCAATAAGACACAAATGGATGTTGGGCTGTTTTTGTTTGTTTTTGTTTATAAGGAGTAACATAAAAAAAAATTCATTCCCAATTCATTTCTCAAAAGCCCATGGTTTTCCCTGAGGAATTTGGTTGCATTTTCTGCTCTAGAATGGCTGAGTTCAAATAGGCTTTGTATAAACTAAGATTCTTTGTCTCTATGAAGAATGACGTCTTGTGAGATCCTGGGATTAAATAAGTAGATAATAATAGTCCCAAGTTTTGCTGTTGTGAACTAGATTCAAGCCCTTATCCCTCCAACAAAAAAAAGCGATAAAAAACAAAAAATGCCCAAAACCTCCCCCCAAATTTGCATTTCTTGTACATTTGTAAATTCTGCAGAACGGGAACCCCATGTATTAAAACTGTACTTCAGATAAAGGCTTGTTTGCCCTTAAGCTGTTGATGTGGCAGTTTGTTCTTCATTTTGACATTGTATCTCATCATTCAAGTGTTTAAGCCAACTTTTCTAAGTATTTTTTTCAAAATGTTTCCATTAAATTAAAAAATATGTTGGGATTATTATACCTCTAATATCTAACAGGTCAATTGTTTGTTTTGTTTTCAGAACTGTAGTATTTTTGAACTATTTAATTCTCGAAGGCTGTTGGATGTATAGTAGAAGTAGTAATGTTCAAGTAATGCTTGTTGTCCTAATTGTTACCTTTTGTTCAGGAAATGCTATGACTGCAGCTCCTTCCTTGTAAACTGATTTTTAGCTTATCAATTTGGTGCTATTCTAGTTCTCATGTATGCAAGAAAATTAAGCAAAATATAGTCATATCTTCTGATAGTAGACCAACCACTATTGCTGTGTAAAATAACCACAGATGATATCACTTCATCTCTCTCTCAGCTTACATATGTGCATTTTAGAAATGAATTGCATATCTCACAATAATATAATTGGAGTTGTTATCATGCCAGTACATCTGTTGCTACAATTGTGTTGAGTTTGGGCACAAAATGGTATAAGCAAACCACTTGCAAATTTCTCTGATTGTACATATAAGCTTGTAAAACAATTTTTGGGAACATTTTAGAATGCATTTATGTACTATGTACGTATCATAAGCTACAAGTTCTCAAAATGATCTGACAACCACTGATTACAACTGGTTACTGTGCTTTATCTTGATTATCTTTTAGTGTTGCATAGAAATGCCACAGACTCATGTGGTTGGACTAGGATCTGGCAGACCCACATCTGAATCCCCACACTGAAATGGAAGCTTGTTAGGAGATCTTGAGCCTATCACACACCCTACTAACCTACCTTAAGGATTGGTGTGTGGATAAAATTGAGGTGGAGAAAATGTTGTAAGCCACATGGGGAATCTATTGAGGAGGAAAATGGAGTTTAAATGAAGTAAATAAATTCAGGAGGCTGGATACTATGCAAAGCTTCTGCAGATGGAAGAGATTTCTATCAGCAGAACAGGCCTTTCTCACCTGCTCCCTCCTGCTATAATTGCAAATGGTTCCCAAATGCTATTTCTGGGGAATATGGGAAGAACATAAGGGAGGAATAGGGGAAGAGCTGGAAGGTTCAATCAGTGGAACATTCTCTTCTTCCATTTCAGGAACTCCATAGGTTCCAAGCCATGGTCAGTAACCTCTTGTTCTGTCCATCCCTGCCACTGTGGAGATATTTCTGCTTAGTGAGGCTTCACTTCAATCTCTAATTAAAGTGGTCCCTAGCACACCCATCTAGTGAACCTAGGCAATTGCCTTAAGATGTGAGATGCCAAAGAGGCTTGTCAGTGGCTCTGGGTTCAGCAAGCACAGATTCTTTTTTTAAAAATTCCATCTATTTACTAGATTGCATGGGTTTAAAAGGGGAAACATGTTTACATTTATATAATTAGCAGTCTGCTCCATGAAAAAGAAATCACTATAATTTCAGATGTAGCATATAGGGAGAAGATCTTTACTATTTATTCCTGATTTGTGGATCAGACAGATTAATCTGTTCCCTCGCCCCCCAGTTCCATAAATTTGGGACCATTATTTTCCGTAACTCTGGTGTTTGAAGATAATGGTAAAGATTAGTTTAAACAAAATCAAACAAGATCCAGTCCTTCTGCTAATCTAGAGATCCTATAGGTTTCAATCAGAATGAACAAAGGGGTTCGATTTTACAGATTCCCCAAGTAGGCATCCTTTGTAACATTTTTGTCCACAATTTCTTACAGAAGGGAATTAGTGATGGCCCAACAGGACAGCACTGGCCACCAGCTTTTTTGTTTGTTTTAATCTGGCTGCATCCCATCATTTTGTGTATTCTTAAAGTGATTATACGCACACACCACCCTCTCTTGTTGTGGTTCCTGTCTCCTTTTAAAAAGTAAAGAAGAGAATCAGAAAAAAAACCAAGTCACTTATTGCTGATGATAGTACACACCCAAGCTACCTTTTGCTCTCCACATGGGTGTTTTTTGTAATACTTAAGAATCCTGGATTTTTGTTTATTTTTCCAGAAATCATAGTTGGGTCCAGAAATAGCAGTTTTCACGCACATTATCTGTTTAAGAATTTCCAGATGCACATCCCTAATCACATCGCTAATTTCCATCCAGTCAGAATGAGATTCTTGGGATAGTTAATTTTCAAAATGTATCCTCTCTGAGAATTTTTGGGACATATAGGAGAAATCATTCCTGTCCTACAGGCAATTAATCATCTCATGCAGCAGTCACTAGGAGAGAAAAAACGAGTTTAGATTTATACCCCGCCTTTCTGTCCTCTCCCTACAGCAGATGCCTTGTGAGATAAGTGGGACTAAGGACCTTTCCACATGACAAAAGAAACTCAGGGCACAGCCGGGATAAATGAGTCTGATGCAGCTCTGGGCCATTTGCACACCTCCATGTGGGCAGCCCCAGAGCCAATGTGGCTGGATGATGTGCCTTCGCATGGAGGTGCATCTGTTGTGGTTGTCCCTGATTGTCTCCACTGCATTGCAATGCAGCCAGCCACAGATGACCTCCACAGGTATACCGGTATCTCTGGATGTCAGTGCTCTCCTGCATGGCTATGCAGGAAAGAGGAGGGGGAGGAACCAATAAAGCCGCATCCGAGTAACTTCCATGTGGGGCCGTTTGCTCAGTGGTGGCTCCAACTTAGGCTTACTAAAAAGAATTGCAGATAATGTGATTCTCGTTTAAGCCAGTTTGGAGCAAATATTGCAGGGCAGACCTAATGCAGGGGTGATACCCCCCTCCACACACACACACACTGGTTTAAACCTTTGGGTGACCCGCATTTAGTGACCCATCTGGAAAGAGTCTGAGAGAGTTCAGAGAAAATTGTGACTAGTCCAAGGTCACAGAAGGGAAAACAACCTGTCTGGCTCTAGTGCAAACTTTAAAACTATTTTAATGAAAATAATGAAAATACTTATATACCAGAATTACAACTCTTAATCAACAACAAAACATATATATTATAAACAACAACATCAATAAAACAATGAACAATACACACATGGGATCCCAAATACAATAATATCAAGTCTCTGCAATGCAGTAAGAGATCCACTAAGGGTGTAAAGTGAAGAATACCAATGTCTGATGCCTTTCAAATACTCAACTTCCGTAGATGTGTTTCATGTATTCATAGATGAACGTACACACATCAGAATGTTGATAAAATCCTTGGATGGTGCTCAATGGAAGGTGGGACCATTGGCCCCGGGGGAAAAACAATACTTTCAACTATTATGTCTTCTTCAGCCACTTTAGGCACAATCATTCTATCATAATAATAATGGTAGAAAATATGAACAAAGAAATAACTTTGAGTCAGTGAGTGGAATTCACATATATATATGCACTTGACATTTGGCACGCCAGCTCCTCATGTGCCCAAGATGCTCAATAAGAAAGGATTTCCAAAAATATTGAATTCAACTTGAGATATTAGCTATTTATTGTTTTTCCTATTCATCTCTGCCTATCTGCCTGAACATTCCGTGGATGACAGTTGAGCACCGAGGCACTTCAGCTGGCTTCCCAGTTCCTCTGATGAGTCACTCACTCTAACAGTGATTGGTACTCCGAAATTTATATCTACAGCTTCCTGTCACAGGACTTTTCAGTGACGGCCACGTTGCTGCTCTAATTCCACTATCCCCATCGACCAGCGGTGGTACTGCCCACCAAAAAACAGGCACGCTTGATCCACTGGTGCGATGCCTTAAATTCACACAGCAACTTAGACACAGACAGCGCCAGAAAGCTGCTGCAAAATATGCAAAACCCACCCCACCACTCCACAGGCACACTGTGAGGAAACAAGCTACATGTCACCCCTCAGTTCACAAACACACTGTACAGAACTATGCTGACTATCAATCTGAAATTCACAGAGACATTGCTCTCACCAACACGTAGCGAACCAGGGTGCCCTGCTATATAATAGCAACCTGTTCCTTCTGCTGCAACCGCTACAGGGGGACTCAACAAATTCATGTAGACGCTGTGATCACCAACACGAAACTGTTCCTTCTGCTGAAACCGCTAAAGGGAGAACATGCTCCACTGCTGAGCCACCTGCCTTCTAACACAACACTCCTCAACACATAGATTGTGCTTAAGTATGCGCACTGTCACCCCGAAATTCACACACAGCCTGTGCGGGAGCATGCTGAATGTCACCCTCAGGACAACAGCCAAGTGAAAGAGAGCAATTTCATGCCAACATTCAAAGTGCACAGACAGGTCTACCATAGGACAGGAAGCCTCAAACCGGGACTCCAGCACCATGACTGCACCATGGCTCACACAGGAGGTATCGAGGCCTTAAGTAGGATGCTCTAAGATATTAGTGGCCATAACCATCTTACGGGTGGAGTTTTTTGCATTTCTTATGGGTGGAGTATTTGCTTGGAATGTTCATAGCTGAGACAGGGTGTAAGGCCAGTGCAGCATAGTGCTGAGTGAAATTTAAAGAGACAGGATGTAATCTTGAGAAAAATAAGACAGGGAATGTTTCACAAATAACGTCCCAAATCTAAATTTTGATTCAAGCCCCAATCGGTATGAAAAGTTTTGAGTCTGAATATCCTGAATTTAGCTTCTTCTTTAAGAAGGATTTGTAAAAGGTTGTTTGAATTGATGCTTATATGATACCAATGACAAATCCCCCCACAAGCCAACACATGAGGCTTGTAAAAGTTTTAAAACACCCTACAAATCCACCCCTTTTCGCTCAGCTGGTGCATGGGACTTGGGAAATGCAAAGCCCCCATGCATTAGCTGAGGGGAAAGGGATGGATTTGAGGTTTTTTTTAACTTTTACAAGACTCATGAGTTGCCTGGGAGGGGATTAAAACACCCCACAAATTTTTCTTTCATCTTCAGAACTTGTGGCATCAGAGTCTAGTTCAGGGGTAGGGAACCTGCGGCTCTCCAGATGTTCAGGAACTACAATTCCCATCAGCCTCTCTCAGCATGGCCAATTGGCCATGCTGGTAGGGGCTGATGGGAATTGTAGTTCCTGAACATCTGGAGAGCCGCAGGTTCCCTACCCCTGGTCTAGTTGGAGCCCCTGTCCCTCAGTAATAACATTTTTAGGGCAATTTGGAGCTGTAGTGGGAGGGGAACATAAGAAATTTACTCTTGTCAGCAGGTATTTTTATTGGGAGTCAACCCTGTCACTGTTGGTGTAGATTTCATGAAATATCATATTTGCCTTGCAATAACACTCTGATATTGTGAGAGGTTGCAACTTTCTATCCATCTGTCTACAAAGCTGATCTTGATTGCTATTTGGCCGTTCTGTTTATAAGGGGTTGTGGCAAAATGGGCTTGCTTTGCCTGGCAGGCCTTATTTTGCTTTCTGCACACCTCCAGGAGTTGCCAACTTTTCCTGGGGAGGGCTAGTTTTCTCTATGGGTAAACCGCCACCACCACCTGATCATTTGAGGACTGTCCGCTGGGAAAGATCAGGATTTCTCAGGATTTCTCAGCTTCCTTTCCAACTGCGCCTCTACCTCAGTTTCGCTTTGATTCCCCTCTCCTGGGTTCCACAAGGTAGACTGGAGGTCCTGGAGGAAAAGCTGCTCAGCCTTCCTCTTTCTCCTAGTGGGGCATACGTGGCACAGAGAACTGTCTAAGGTTTAAAGGTTTAAAGAGTATTTATTAAAAGGTTTAAAGAGTATTTATTAAAATGTTTAAAGGTTTAAAGAGTATTTATTTATCAAATAAAACAACTACCAGTATGTTTTAGCACCGCACGAGATGGAGCAAGGGTTTACAAAGCAAATAAGATAAAACGCAAATCCCCTGCCCTTATACATACCCTAGCTATCAGTTGTTGAACATAGGGTAGACATCTAAAACTTAGAAGGTTGCAAGTCTCAAAGAGGTCACATTACCTAGCTGAGCACATGGTCCAAAAATAGCTGTGCCCTGCCCAGCTCAGACAAGAACGTTGCTCTCCTGCAGAAGGACCTGAGAAAAGAGACCTCACCCCTCTCTTCCCAGCAATTTATCAGATCCCAGATCCCACTCTCCTTTGACCTGGTCAGGCTGGGTCAAAATATCTTTTCCCCCTATGTCAGGCAGTACTTCCTGATGCTGATCTGGGGTTTCTAAGTCCTCCAAATCTATGGTACCTGGTTGGAGAAGGGGAGGAAAGAAAAAGAAAAGGGAGTGAGGAAAGGAGCCATTTCTCCACAGGGGTTATCAGCAATTTTTACACTAATTTTAAGCAGGAGTAGCTCCAATTGTGTCATTAAAATTCAACATTTACTGTGACTATAGATTGTCGCGTATATTTGAGAGTGGAAAAGGCTGTAAAACACTGAATGCTCACCAATCTCCAAGGATTCTTAAGAACTCATTAATCAGCTACAGATAGATGCTCTGATTAATGATGTGACCACTTCTTCTGGTACACCTCCCTTTCTTGATTTGATGACTTACCTAGATTGAAGACTAAAATCATAACGCATAGAGACAAAGCTGTAGCTAGCACTTTGCTGGAACCATGATTCTTCCAAAAATGCAGTGATTTTTCTGTCTCATAAATCACACAAAAATCTCTCTAACCCTGTTGTTTGGTTCAAGAATAAGAATTTTGTTAGGATTCTCCTTCAATCCTTGCACACTGTAATAATAGCTAAAGTGGGATTTTTTAAAAGCTTCAGAATTGGTAGAAAAATCCATCTTGAGAAGAATCTTGATTTGGGTCAGAATAGAACAATAGGAATTGGAGTATTGTCATGTTTGAGAAACACCCTTATTTTGTTCTATTTTTTTAAGGATATAGTGTTATAATATTCTAGGACTGTTGTTGATGTAGAGTTTCACCTAAAAGAGAGAGTGAGAAATAAGATTTCAGTGCAAAACTGCTGAACTGAAATTAATCAAGAAAGGGCATCCCATTACTCCTATGGCTTGAATGAAAACTTCAGTGTCCCCACTTAATACAGTCTGAATAGGTATACATGACCCACCCTTTACTAATGTTAATTAAGTCTGCTCAACCACCTGTTTCACACCACACTTGAGACATCACTTACAAGGTGAGGAAGACATTCAGATTATTATTTTGGGATTCCTGTGGCTTTGGGAGCTGTGACAGGAAGAACCCTGTGGCAGCATTCCACTGGTGGATTTGCCCTAATGTCAGGGCAATTTCCTCAGGTAGGGCAAATCTGCCAACGTGGGCCCTTGTTACTCCCAGCAGTGGATATGCACTCCCCTTTGGATGGTGCTATAATTATTCTGCATATTGCACATCTCTGTATTCAATAAAATTGTGGCCCAGTTTTTTACTCAGAGAAATTGTTCTAGTTCTCTGTATTCTGTGTTCACCTGTAATAAAGGTAGTATACTAGGGTAAGGATAGGGCACAGTATTAAATTTTAAGATATTTGTACTATAATCTAGTTTTTCCTCAAAAAGCATGTTCAGTGTGAATAAGATAACAAACAAGAGCCTCTATTAGGATGTTGTTAAAGTACAAAATTACCTGACCCATTGAAGGAACTGTCAGCTTTTGCCAGGACCTGAATTTGGCCTACAACACTGGCATTGGCACAACTGCTTAACTGCTCAGTTGATGAGGCATATCATTATGAAGAGAAAACCAACTGATTCAGTTTATTTTCTGTAAAGCACATATTTGGCTACAGTCAATGCATCAAGTCTTCATTTTACATGGCCATTTAACATGCTAGTTCATAGTGGTCATTAAACAGCTTCTATTTTCCACTTAATTACAGACCTGTCTCAGCCCCTTCTGAAAATGAAGTGATTTTAAAATGGCAGAATAGTAATTTTATTTTATTTTATTGTGTGTGGTGTGCAAATTAAATATTAGACATTCTCCCATTTGGATAATTTACTAGTAACAGGAAATGGACTGATTGCAATTATTCTTTCTGTCTTCCACAGAAGGCTCTGTGGTTCTTTGCCTTGGTAATAGCTGTAAATGATACTTTAGTCAACTAGTCGTATCTTTCCCATTTTAGTTTAAGTGAAGCTTCTAAATACTGTAAAAGGGTTTTCAGGAATTAATTCATAATTAGATATTCTGATATCCTGTAAAAATTGTCAAAAGACCCCTGTGGCCACACTTTTTCCATTTAAAGCAATACTGAATTAATAATGTTTTGCCATCTCGTCAGACCTTTAAACTCCTGTGACTGATATCACATCAGTTAGCCCACTTAAGCAAAATGTCACACGGCAAGACTTCCATTTTGAATAGGTCATTCCCACTGAAGGCTCATTAGTGCTCACTGTCCATTTTCCAGTGCTTGTTGCAGCCACAGAACCTTCCATTTAGAGAAAGGGGAGGGAAAAAATCCTTCTAATTTCTCATTCCAAATGGTAGTCTTATTACAGCAGCACAAGCTGTCATATTGCATTTTGAATAAAAAGTCATATTTTTCATATAATGTTTAGATGGAAGGCCATCCAATCATGTTGTGGTTTTAAGTGAAACTAGCAAAGTTTCTGGCAAGGGTCTGTAGCCCATCTGGAGTACCATACTTTCACAAAATGAATGCCAAGAGGAAGACCATGAAAAATAGAAAAAGGGAGCTGTGTGTGTCCTGGGAGGGGGGTTATTATTGGATGCATCATCTCCCAAATGCTTTCAATGTGTTGCAGAAATCAGAAAGACAAGTAAGCATTAGCCTAAATTCTACGTTCATCTTTGCATACCTTTTATTATTAACTGTTTTATCATTTTTTTTAATTGTTTATGTTTTTATGTGACTAATAAGAGGCAGACAATGGCAAACAACTTTTGAACATCTCTTACCTTGAAAATCCCATGAGGTCACCATAGGTCAGCTGTGAGTTGATGGCAAACAAAAAATATGATCCATACACCTCAACAACTGTTTTCCCCATGCTAACTCGCCCAATAGAGGAAACAGCATGGAGACACAGTAGGTTACTTGGGCAAGGTATAGCAAAAGTACAGGAGGGGGGAGATACAGGTTAGAAGGGGAAGTGGAGCATGAGACAGATCATGGTAAAACATGCAATCACTGCTCTAGAACAGAAAAAGTCATATCAATGAAGTTGCTTGAGGCATCTAAGTGTACCAGGTAGCATTAGGTTTACAGCAATGCCAAAAGGCATCTTTATTGCTAAATATAAGAACGTATAATTTGGGAGACCATCAATGAGTTCATTAAAAAAAAGTCAGAGGATTAAATCTAAGGCAGTTAATTTGATAGACTGAACACATTTTGCCATTGTGTCTACTAAACTGGAGTACTTAATTCCAAATTATTAATTAATATTGTGAGCTTTGGGCATTGTTCAGAAGTATGAAGAACTGAAATATGTTGATGAGGGAAACAGTTGAAGTGTCTTTCACACTTCAGTGTTCGTGCATCTAGATAGAGGGATACAATCAGGGATAGACTAGGAGGCCAAAAGAGTCTGGGGAGGGCCTGCCCCACACACTGCGGGAAAGAGGAAGAAGGCTGGGTTCACTGTGTCTTCCACCTGACTTGCACCTTCCCACCTTGTGTGGGGTAGGAACTTGTGCTCCCACAAATAGAGATTGCTGCCTGGTAGTAGTGGTGGTAGTAACAGTTCCCACCAACTCGCACAAAGCAAGGTCTCCCAGTTTGCGGTGTTATGGCTTCAGCTCACATTGCCACAGGATATGTGTGGTCCCAATGTGGGTAAAGCTCTCCAGGCCATCAACCCATTGGAACATTTTCAAGTGGATTTTATGGCCAGTCTGCCCCTGGATAGGTGAACAGCTTCACACAACAACTGACAGCAAGTACATTGATCGAGAAGGAAGCTTGCTCTTTCTGCTGTGTTAGCAAACAGTAGTGCAAACGAAGTTTGTGGAAAGCTGAAAAGGTAATTTGCTTGTGTGCATTTAAAATGAATGGCATTTACTAGTAATAATCTCCTCCTTCCTCTAACATTATCAGAGTAGTATGCATGAAATTCCCAGGAATTACTGCCAGTTTGGTTAACTTCCTATTGCCATTATTGACCAGGCAATTAATTGATGAACTGTTTGCAACCTTTTTGTGTATATTTGCATGAACAAGCTAGTTGCAGCCATCATTAGCCAACTCCTGCTAGGGAATTTTTTTTCTGTATCCAGCCAAGAGTTTTATTAATTTATTTGTGGTTTGGTTTCTTTTTGGGGAAGATTAGGAGTCAAGTCATAAATGATTAGCTGGAAATCAAGTTCTTCTGATCTCTCATCCTGGAAACTTTGCTGAGAATATGAAGCCAAGAATCTCTCTTATCCGGGGGCATATAACTACCTAAAATGGCATCTGGGGCAAGTCTGGGCACCATATCCCCCAGTGGGTGGGGTGCAGTTGAAGACTGGCAAGCAGGTGTGGCCCTGACCTCATTTGAAGAGCGAGCAAACCAAGTGACCTCCACATGGGAGGGGAGCAGCAGGGGCCTATTCAAGCCTGACTAGGACTAGGCTGGACCCAGCTCTAAGCTGCAGGCTTAGAGCTGGATCCATGTCTGACCCCAGCCATGCTCAGACTGATGCCAGCTGCTCTGGACTCTCTAGCTTTATACTGTTGGCTCCACCCCCAAGCTCAAGAGCAGCTGGTTTTGGATTGAGCTTGGCTGAGGCCAGGCTTGGATCCAGCTCTAAGCTGCAGGCTGGGTCCAAGCCTGTCCTTAGCCAGGCTCAAACGTCCCCTTGGTGCTCCGATCTCCACAACCTCCACATGGAGATGGAGTCAGGAGATTATGAATGGGGTGAGCCCCACTTGCCAGCCTTTAACTGTGCTTCCAAATTTCCCTGCTCCCGTAGATATGCTTCTGCTCTTCTCTGTTTCCCATTCCAATCAAGTAGGCTTGGGCTGAGGGAAAAAAAGGAGGGAAACAAGCTATTTCTCCATTCTATTTTGCAATGCAAAGATTAACAGCATTGTTTCCCCACAAAACTGGGTGTGAATGAAAAGTTATTTTTCCTCTCCCTTTTGCCACTTCACTGTGTACCTACTTCTGAGTCAGGGTAGCTCTCAGCTGGACTTGACTTCTTAATAACAAGCAGCTGCATTGTCTGACAGCTTGTTGAGTTGCTTGCAGTTTTAACTTGCCTCTGATTGGTTCACGAGTGTCAAATTGGCTGAGGTCAACTGCTGAACTGATTTATTCAAGCCATTCCTAACTTCCTCTGCTCAACAGAATACAATGCTATACTGTCCAAGGTGGAAAGAGTTATGTACCTTTGGTGGAAAAATACATTCTGGCTCCTTCACAGTCTAATTATTGGTTTGCTAACAGTGATCACATAATATAATAAATTAAATTAACAGATGATATTATAGAACAATAAATATTCTCTCTCTGTGGTTCCTTGGGAAGATTTTTTTACTCATCAGCAAGTGAAGAAAAATATCAGCCTAGGATCTTAGTATTAAGAACAAGAAATTGGTTTTCTTTCCATTTTCAAAATCAAGCTAGTTGTTTCTGTGTCTGCATTGTGTTCATATGGACATTTCTCAAACAGCAGCATTTACTAAAAGTATAATCATCTTTATCATGCTAAGATTCTGCTGCAGAGTTGCACTTATTTATAGTGGCATAGAGGTACCTAAAGTGAAGTTTTGCCAGTCTAGCAGTTCTTGTATAATAGTTAAGGACAGTGTCATATTAAATAGTATGATACAGGAACAGAAATCTTCTGACATCTGAAACCAGTATCTCATATTGGGTTCTGTTAGCCAGATTATGAGATTTTTCCAACTTGTGACTATTGTAATTCTTAGTTAAACCATTTACAGTAACTAAACCATAGTGAATTCCCCCTACCCCTGAGTGGCAGTAAGTGAGGACTAGTATAAATTAGGGGGGCTAAATAAAATTTAGAAATAGCTGAGAATTAAAAAAAGAAAATGCATAACAGTATGCTTCAATTCAGACACATTGCTAATATTTGTTTGTTTGTTAGTTTATTATTGAGTTTTATATACCGCCCTACCCCCAAAGGGCTCTGGGTGGTGAACAACATAAATATACAACATATACAATTAAAAGCTCATTAAAATAAACACAGCAATCAATATAATAAAACAGCGTCAGCAATAAAACCCTTATTAAAAACCCTCCCAAAGGGGGGGGAAGGGTCTCATAGATGGTAAAGGAACCCCGAACACAGGAGAATAAAGTGGGGGCACTTATCAGTGGCCGGACACTCCAAAAGCCCGGTGGAACAACTCTGTCTTACAGGCCCTGTGGAACTCACCAAGATCCCGCAGGGCCTGAACAGCTGGAGGAAGAGTGTTCCACAAGGCAGGGGCCAGGGCCGTAAAGGGGCCTGGCCTGAGTGGAGGTCAGCTGCATCATTAAGGGGCTGGGAACCACCAACAAATTGGCCTCTGCTGAATGCAGAGGCCTAGTAGGGACATATGGGGTAATGCGGTCCCAAAGGTACGAGGGTCCCAGGCCGCATAAGGCCTTAAAGGCCAACACCCATACCTTGAAGATGATCCGGAATTCAACTGGGAGCCAATGCAGGCAACGCAACACAGGTTGAATATGATCACGAAAGGCGCTCCCTGTGAGCAGACAAGCCGCTGCATGTTGGACCAGCTGTAACCTCTGGATCAAATGCAAGGGTAGGTCCGCGTAGAGCGAGTTACAATAGTCCAACCTGGAGGTGACCATTGCATGGATCACTGTGGCTAGGTCTGTGTGGGAGAGGAAGGGAGCCAGCCTCCGGGCCTGACAAAGATGGAAAAATGCAACCTGAGTTGTATGGGCCACCTGGATCTCCATTGAAAGAGACAAATCCAGGTGGACCCCCAGGCTGCGACCAGAGGTCAGCGCCAATGAGACCCCCTCCCACACTGGCAGCTGGAAATTCCCAGCCTCACCCCCATGGCCAAGCCAAAGGATCTCCGTCTTTGATTTAACTTTTAACCTGCTCTGCTGCAACCAACCAGCGACCACCTCCAAACAATGCTGTAGAGCTGCAGGGGCAGCGACCGTTCCTCCCTCCATCAACAGAATGAGCTGAGTGTCATCAGCATACTGACAACAGATCAGTCCAAAGCTATGTACCAACTGAGCAAGGGGTTGCATATAGATGTTAAATAATAGCGGGGACAATAGCGCCCCCTGAGGCACTCCGCAATAAAGCGGGTACTTCCGGGAGGCTTGGTCCCTGCACCACACTTGCTGACTCTGATCCTGGAGGAACAAGACAATCCATTGAAGGACAGTGCCCCGTACCCGGAAATGGCCAGGCGGTGGGTCAAAAGATTGTAATCGACCACCTCAAACACTGCAGTCAGATCTAGCAATACCAACAGCGCCGATCCACCTCAGTCAAGCTGCATATGGAGTGTATCTGTGACAGCGACGAGAACCGTCTCCGTCCCATGCCCAGCATGGAAGCCAGACTGGAAGGGATCAAAGGCCAATGTGTCATCCAGGAAACCCTGAAGCTGTTCCAACACCTCTCTCTCTCTCTCTTTTTTTTAAATTATTAAATGATTTATTATATATTACACAGTAAAAAACAATACACAAAAGTCAGTGAAATAAACATTTCATATACCATTTAACCAATTCACTAACATATCTACATTATTCTATTTGGTTTAATAATAATTAATAAAATTAATTCTTTCTAAGGTTTCCCTTTCCACATAATATAGTAGTCAAGTATCGAACTTCCCCATCGAGTTAGCTGAATCTGGAGAGTTAAGAAGAAAAAAACAATCATATATTAAACAAGTAACAGTCTTAACATAAGTAATACTCCTCTAATAATATTCCTAATATAATCACAGATATATCTGTTTATATTTAATTTTCATATATGTATTAATTTTCCATTAACACAAATTTGCTTAATATTGAATTTTTACTTTCCTTTTCCAAAAACAATAAATATGCTTTCCAAGTATTCTGAAATTTGTTCCATTGTAGGTCCTTTACAATGACTGAGAGCTTATCTAACTGCATATATTCTGACAGTGTCATCAGTCAATCCTCAATTGTTAATAATTGTATGCTTTTCCAATTTTTAGCAATTTTAATTTTAGCTGCAGTGGTCATGTAGCAAAAAAGTTCCACATTCACCTTAGGGATCTTTTTTAGTCCTATTCCTAACAAATATAGTTCAGGCGTGAAATCAATTGAAATATTCAGTATCTGAGTTGCCTTATTGTGTATTCCCTTCCAGAATTTCCCTATCTTAGGGCATGTCCACCACATGTGTAACATGGTTCCTTTTTCTTTATGGCATCTCCAACAGTTGGATTTATCATCCTTAGTTATTTTTGCCAGTTGTGATGGAGTAAGATACCAGCGATGGAACAGTTTCAGATAATTTTCTCGTAGCTCCAAGCTTGCTGAAAATTTGCTATGTATCTGCCAAGTGTCTTCCCATTCTTGATATGTAATTACTTTCTTGAGGTCTCGTGCCCAGTTTACCATTACCTCTTTAACATCTTCTTTTTCCAATATTAATTTTAATAATAATTTATATGTCTGGCTAAGTTTTTTTGTTTGTTCTGGTAACAATATTTTATCCAATTCATTAGGTTTCTTGTTTATGCCCCATTCTTTAACATCCTGTTTATATTGGGCTTTTATTTGTTCATATGTAAACCAGTGAGCTTCCTCCTTTCCTATTATGATGTTATTTCTTGCCTTAAGTGTGGTGTTCTCTTGTGACCATAATAGTATCTCTGAGTATGTTAACCATGGTTTGTTACTAGAGTTCTGTATATTCAGACTACTTTCTGTTCTCGACAACCAGTAAGGCAATTTATGATATAAAGCAAATTTATATTTATCCCAAACTGCTAGTAATGCTTTTCTGATTTTATGATTTTTAAACGTTAAGGTATTCCCCTTTTTTAAGGGCCATAGATATTCATGCCATCCCATGTTGTTGTTGAATCCCTCTATATCGAGGAGTTCTTCATTTTCTAGCCTAATCCAATCTCTAACCCACAATAATGCCGCCACGTCCACATATGATTGAAGGTCTGGGAAGGAGAAGCCTGCTTTCTTTTTAATTTCAATTAGGGAGGAATATTTGATCCTATGTCTTTTATTGCTCCAAACAAAATTTAACAGATCTTTCTTCCATTCAGTGATGATCTTAGAAGTACCTATAATAGGTAGATTTTGAAATAGGTATAGTAACTTTGGCAAGAATATAGTTTTTATCAGCTCTACTTTCCCAGAGATAGACATTGGTATATTAATCCATTTTGCCAAATCTTTTTTTATTTCATTCCATTTTGTTCTGTAATTATTATTAAATAACTGATTATTATTATTTTCTATCTCAATGCCAAGATATGTAACTCTTTTTTCAATTTGAAGATTGGTATTTTCCATTATGCTCTTATTTTCTTTTGATGTTAAATTAAATGTTAATATTTTTGTCTTGTTTTTATTCAGGAAGAATCCGGCATTTTGTCCATATTCTTCTATAATCTTAAGTGTTGGTGGTAAGTTCTGATTTGGGTTATCTATGAACAGTACTAAGTCGTCTGCATACGCTTTCAACTTTGTACATGATTTTTTTAATTTTGATTCCTTTGTAACAGGTATTTTTACGTAATTTATCCAGTAACGATTCCAGTATCAAATTAAAAATCAGTGGCGACAGTGGGCAACCCTGACGGGTTCCTTTTTGAATATAAAGCTTTCTAGATGTTGTTCCGTTAATAATTATGTTTGCTGTTTGTATATCATAAATAGAGTTTATTGCATTTGCAAAATTTCCTAACATGCCCATCTGTGTCAACATTTGTTTCATGTATAGCCAACTAACATTATCAAAAGCCTTTTCGGCATCAACGAATGTTAAGGCTACTTTAATACTTGGATTCCATTCCAGATATTCAATTATATCTATTACCGTTCTTATATTGTTGGTAATACTCCTGTTTTTAATGAATCCAGTTTGATCTTTTTTAACATAGTTTTTAATTATACTCTGTAGTCTTTGTGCTAAAATTGCTGCAAAAATCTTATAATCTACATTTAACAATGAGATTGGTCTAAATCCACCTACTGTTTGTTCTTCTTCTGCCATTTTCGGTATTAAAGTGATGTTAGCTTGCTTCCAGGACTCTGGTAGCTTTGACGTCATGAAGATGTTATTCATTATAGTTAATAATTTAGGACCTAGAATGTTTTGAAATTTTTTATAGTATTTTGCTGTATAGCAGTCTGGTCCCGGAGCTTTATTAAGTTTAGCTGCCGCAATAGCATTTGTAATTTCTTCCAGCTCAATTGCTTTATTTAGAATGTCTAAATGTGTTTTTTCAATTGTACAGTTAAGGTTGTCCTTAATATATTGTTTAATATCTTCTTCCTTTTGAGGTCTTTGTTTATATAGATCTGAGTAAAATTTTACTATTTTTTCCATTATTTCGTTTTGTGATGTTATATAACAATCCCCTTCTTTTAATTTTGTAACCATTTTTTCCCTTTTTCTATTCTTACTTTATTGGCAACCCATTTTCCTAAATTTCTGGGTTATAGAAGTTCTTTTGTTTACTGCAATTCAATTTATGTAATGCTTCGGTTTGCCATTGATCATGTATTAACTCTTTTAATATTTTAATTCTAATTGTAATTTTTTTATTTCTAGGGTTTTGTCTTTGCTGTTGTTCCAATAAGGTAAGTTCTTCAATTATTTTTTTCTGTTTTTCCTCCTTCTTTTTCTTTAATTTGTAACCTTCGTGTATGAGGATGCCCCTGATGAATGCTTTATGGGCATCCCATATGATATTTACATCCTCTACAGACTTGTCGTTAAGTTGAAAATACTCCATTAATTTTTTATTACATTCTTTTTCCACCTCTTTATTCTCAAGTAAATAATCATTCAACTTCCATCGTGTGGGTGCTCTGGTAAATTCTATTTGCCATATAATCGGGTTGTGATCTGAAAATAATTTCGGAGAAATTGTTATATTTTTAGTTTTAACTGCAAACTGTTTTGATGCTAAGATCAAATCTATCCTGCTGGAAGTCTTGTGTCTATGAGAGTAATAAGTGAAGTCTTTAGCTCCACCCCATTTTCCTCTCCAGAGGAAATGCAGGTTATCCATCATTTCAAAGAAAGCCAGGGGCAGTTTGTCTTTTTTATTCTTTTCCTTTTTTTTTGTCCAGTCCCTTTACATTTATCTACAGTGGGGTTTATTACCCCATTATAGTCTCCCATACATATAAGGTTATCGTATTGATATTCTGTCAGGACCTTCAATAAGTTTTTAAAATATTCCTGTTTTTTCTCATTTGGGGCGTATACACCTACCAATAGTGTTTTAAAACCTGCTGTTATTATCTCTACTCCAATATATCGTGCTTGGGGGTCCTCAAATTTTAATATTGGATTTAAATGACTTTTAACATATATAGCGACCCCTCTTTTTTTTTAGGGTGTGCTGCATGAAATAATTCTCCCTTAAGTCCTCTTCTAATTAATTCTTCATCTTTTTTTCTGACGTGTGTCTCTTGCAGACATACTATGTCAAAATCTTGTTTTCGAAGAAAATGGAAAAGTATTTTACGTTTTTTTGGTATATTTAAGCCATTAATGTTATTTGAGAAAATTTTTAATTTCATTTTTCTGTGTTATAATGCATATTTAGGTGAAGGCTAATTAATTATCTTTATGCAGTTACCATTGTGAGTGTATTTTCCTTATTTGTGTTGTTTTTGATTCTCAATTTAATTTTGATAAATGTTACAAATAAGTGTTACAAAATCAATATTTCCATATTTCCTTATTCTCTTACATTATCTCCACTTTCTAGGTATATATAGCACGGGTTAAGTACCCAGGTCTTTATAACGGCTTGCCGATAGTTAACCAGGGAATAGTCCACGATTGAGCAGTGTTTATGTTTCATATCTATTTACTCCCATCCTATCATCCTCTAACATTTCTTATTCCTCTCTTTTCTACGAAAGCCAAAATTAAAGGTAATTAATTAAGAGAGAGAACATGTTCTAGCTGTCTTATAAATTCATATATCTTATCTACCACCTAGGTCTTAACCCTACTACCTTACTGCCATATACATCCTTACATCATTTTCCTATATGATTTTCAATCAGCAACCTTTTATATTTTATTTGTAACACAAAAATCATTTATACATCTTAACATGTTTATATTTTACTCAAACAAAACCTCTCACTTGGCATTTCCACTTATCCATTTCATTATGGTATAGTATTGCATTATACTACCTTATAACATATTCAATAAAATATTTTTACCAAGTGAGTTGTCCTTTCTTATGTTACATCTATTCTTGCTAGGTCTTTTTTGTATTTTTGCATAAAGTCTTTCATCCTGTCTTCAGTATCTATAGTCCATTTTTTGCTTTTATATGTAAAAGAGAAGCCTTCCAGTGGTTCCCAGCGATATAAAATATTTCTTTTTTTGAGAGCATCTGTTAGGGGTATATATTTTTTCCTTCTTCTTCTAATGGTTGCAGGTATTTCTTTTAGTAAATACACTTCTTGACCATCAATCTTTAGCTTCTGTTTAGCTTGTTCTCTTAGAAGTGCATCTCTTGTCTCCTTTTTCAGGAAGGTGACAATGATATCTCTGGGTACTTTATTGTCCTTGGCATATTTTGAGTTAACCCTGAATATTGAGTCTATTTCTCCTTCCAATTTGTCAGCCTCATAATCAGTATATTCTGCTAGCTCAGTTATTATCCTTTTGTCCAGCTCTTCATTGGTCATTTCTTTCAAACCTCTAATTCGGATGTTCTTTTCTTTGCTCTTTAGTTCTTGTAGAAGCAATCTCTCTTCCAGAGATACTATATATTTATCTTTGTCATCCATCCTTTCCTCCATTGTTGTTAACCTTTCTTTCAGTTCACTAACATCTTGTCTGGTTGCCAGTAAAGACTCCTCTAGTTGTTTAATCTGTGCAATTTCCTGTTTTACTTCTTTAAAATTACTTTTCATTTCTGATTGCATAGATGAGATATTTTGTTGCATTGAGGAGATCATTTCCATTAGAAGTTCAATTTTAGGGGTTGACTCTGATCCCCTTCTCCCCATGTTTATGTCATCAGTCCCTGCTCCTTTCATTAGGGACTTGTCTTTGCCTTTGTTTGTATTAGCCATTTGGTGTTAATGACAGGAGATTTATTAGTGTCTTCACCTTTTGGTGTTACGCTTAGTCAGTCATTGCCTTTTAAAGAGTTTACTTAAGAAGAAAAAACTCACTCTCTTGTAGTTTTATAAGTTCTGTATTTTTTTTAACGTGTCAATTGATTATACGTGCCAGAGTGGCTGTTTTAGTCTCTGTGCTCTCAGCCACTTCCTTGTTTTCCTTTGCGTCAGCACGGTTCCTCCTATCGCACTTTCCCGTTGCTCTATCTGGCTTTATAGTTCCCTTAAAGTAACAGTGTTTTAGGACGGACTACAACTGGTTTTTCATTATATTGAGGTCTTTTGGAAAAGAAGGATTACTCAACACCTTCGTGGTTTCAGCTACGTTCGTTTCTTTCCACTCAGCTCATTCACCGAAGGCTAATCCCCCTCCTTTGTCACCTCCGCGGCTACGTTTTGTAAACAAGTTCCGTGTAATCACGCTTTGGTGAGTTCAAATAGAGGTGTTCAGCCTCTTGTTAAAGTTCCAGTTTCAACTTACTCGATGTCTTATTCTAATAATAAAGTTCTTTTACATAAGTCTGTAAGGGTTTGGTTTGGCTGCGAGAGAAAAAAAAGAACAAGGGGAAGTGCTGCTTTCCCCTGTCCACTTACTCCTTCCCGTTCATTTCTGTGCGTCTCTTCTCCCCGCTAGTTTTGCCCGTCTTAGGAATGGGGCGCACAGTTCCCCCCGAAGAGGTCCGTGTGGGTGGGCTGTTCTTCCAGCTCCCTGAAGACGCCCACCTCTCTCAGTCAACTGAGACACCGCGGTTTGGAGTGTGGAATTGGCGCGCCTCTGGAAAGGCGTTGCTGCAGCTCGCTCACCAACCGGAAGTGTGTCACCACTCTCTCAATTACCTTCCCCAGGAACGAAAGATTCAAAATGGGGCGGTAATTGGCCAGCTCTCCGGGATCTAACGATGGTCTTTTCAAGACTGGGCGGACCACTGCATCCTTCAACCCACCTGGAAAGACTCCTTGCTCAAGAGAGCCATTGATGATGTTCAACAGGTGGGGTTGTAACTCCTCCTGGCAGGTTTTAATAAGCCAGGAGGGGCACAGATCCAGAGGACAGGTAGTAGGTCTAACAGCAGCCAAGGCCCTGTCAACAGCGGCTTTGGAGAGCAGGGAAAACTGGGCCAAACAAGGGCCTGAAGATGGCAAGGGAGCCTCCAGTTCACTAATTGTAGACAAAGTGTGGGGAAGATCCTGGCGGAGCGATGTCACTTTATCTGCAAAAAAGCTCATGAATGCCTCACAGCTAATAGCCAATTGAGAATTTACTGAACCCTCCAATAAAGAGGTTAAGGATCGAATCACTCAGAACAATTGTGCTGGGCGAGAGCTAGCAGACACGAGAGAAGAGGAGAAGAAAGCCGCCTCCTTCGTCGCCATCTCATAGGCTTTCATAAATGTCCTATAAGATGTGCGCGCAGCTTCATCACAAGATTTCCTCCAAACTTGCTCTAGACGTCTGAGTCCCTGTTTCATATGGCAGAGCTCCACAGTTTCATATGGCTCCACTACCACGGGGCCTGACGGGAACAGGGACGCAGAGGACACCAGGGGGCAACAACCTCAATGGCATCAGAGAGCCAGGAATTCCAATCCTCCACCTGCTCATCAAGTGTGCCGGCAGGTTCAGGATCCCGCAGAGCATTCAGGAAACCAATTGGATCCATAAGTCTCCACAGGCAGGCATAAATCAGCCCGCCGCCTAGACAGGGTTGGTGTGCCAAGTCCATCCTATCCTTCAGGGCATAATGGTCGGACCATGGCACTCTGTCAACAGAGGATATGACCAAATCAAACCCCAACCCAAAGACCAAATCCAGCGTTTGACCGGCCTCATGAGTGGGGCCAGAACTTACTAAGGAGAGGCCTAGCATCGCCATGGATGACACTAGATCCGCAGCCACTGTACATGAGGTGGTATCGACATGGACGTTGTCTGAAGCTTCTCTTTTTTTCATTCACTCTGTGTGTGTGTGTGTGTGAGTCTGTGTGTGTGTGTGTATGAGTCTTCCAAATCCTCAGAGTGCCAAAGAATGTTCACTTACATTATGATTAGTGAACTACAATTATGAATTTCCCTGTGGATCCTTTTGACATGATTGCACTTTTATACCTTTTTATTTTCATCTTCTTTCCCTGTTTTCTCATTTTTCTGGTCAATCAAAAAAACTGGTCAAGACTCCTGAAAATTGTCTGGTTTTTAAATTTTCAGCAGTGCCTTTTCCAGTAAATGTTAATGGGGTTGTTTAAAACTACAATTCTGAACCCCCTACTGTCCTGTGATTCTTCTATACAGAAACTGTTGCAAGAGTCAGCAATTATGAAACTACCAGTATTTCATCACTGGTGAGATCTCGGCTGCATTTACACCAGCATCTGCCAACTTTCATAGCTGCAAAAGGGCAGAGGGACTTCTTTTTTCCTTTTCATCGTGGCGTAGGGCCCACAGGGACATATGGGATCACATGTCCCCGGGTGCAGGCCATTTGGTCACGTGGGGCATAAAATCACCCCCACACAGCCAAGCCCCTCACACACCGAGCATCCACCAGCCCGCCTGGTAAGGAACCTCTGCACATTACCTGCTAAGGAGAGGAAGAGGGTGGGTGTGAAGGTCGGGAGAGGGAATTCGGCCTGTTGCTGCCGCCGCCCAGAGACAAGCCCGAACGGGGCGCCAGTCCATCTGTCAGTACCCATCCTTGAAAGCAGAACCGTTGCTGCCACCCTCTCTTCTACTTGTCCCACCTGGCCAGGCTCCTTTCATCTCCACCCTCCCCAGTTCTCTCCCCCATGCGCTTTCTCCTCCATCCCACCCTCCCGCACATGCATGGCTTTCCTTCGCCATCCAGGGCACGTGAGGAGTCCTGGGCGGCTGTGTGTCCCTTTAAGAGCTTTTGCACTCTCTAATGTGTGCGGTCAGCTGACGGGGGGAGAAGGGGTTTCTGGGAAACCAGGAAGGCTGCCAGCCCTAGAACCCCCAGCTGCATAAGAAGCCCTCTCCCTCAGCCCCCAGTCCAGACTGGCTGCAAACCTGGCCTGTGAAGCAGGGCGAGAGCAGAGGGTTAGCAGGGGGTATTATTCAAAGGGGTTAGAGAGTAGCAAATGTTTTCACTCCCCCTCTCCGATGTTGACTGGTTTTAGGAGGTGTGTGTCATCTGAAGGTAGAGATCCCCCAGTTGCCTCCTGCCTGTGTCTTGCCAAAATACCTGACCTTGCTTACTGTGAGAGGTCCTACCTTTGGCTTGGGTGTTAACTAATCCAGTACTGGATGTTCTCTACACCAGTGGGTCCCTTTCCTGTTCTTTCCTGTCCTCCCAGTTCAGTGACACCTGCTCATTCTGCCATCTGTGTTATTTTCCCAGCTTCTTCCAGTGTCTCAAGAGACAGAAATGACCTGGATGGAAACTGTAATGGGCAGAGGAAAACATTCCAAAGGTAGCATTGTGCACAGTTATGAAAGAACATCAGAAAGCATAAAATAACCTTACATAATTGTATGCAGGACTGTATCTCCTAAAACTTTTCTCCCCCAGAGGGCTAAAATAATTCATAGCAACCGATGAAGGAGAAGGAGAAGAAGAAGAAGAGTTTGGATTTATATCCCCCATTTCTCTCCTGTAGGAGACTCAAAGGGGCTTACAATCTCCTTGACCTTCACAACAAACACCCTGTGAGGTAGGTGGGGCTGAGAGAGCTCCGAAAAGCTGTGACTAGCCCAAGGTCACCCAGCTGGCATGTGTGGGAGTGCACAGGCTAATCTGAATTCCCCAGATAAGCCTCCACAACTCAGGCAGCAGAGCTGGGAATCAAACCCAGTTCCTCCAGATTAGATACATGAGCTCTTAACCTCCTACGCCACTGCTGCTCCTATGACAAACCAACAGCAATGTACTTAGTGGTCAACTGCCTCCCCAACATCCAACATCCAAGAGGAACTGGCAGTGATTAATGTACTTCTCATAGTACAAAATATTATCATAGTACAAATAGTTCTCATAGTACAAAAACATCCTTACCAGGTGAAAATGAACAAATTCACCACAATGTCCTAAAATGATTAATATGAGGGTCAAGTTACATATTATACAATAGATCTTCAAAGCATCTGGCTCATTCTGCACATGCAGAATAATGCCCTTTCAAACTGTGCGGAATGGCAAAATTCACTTGCAAACTGTTGTGAAAATGGTTTGAAAACACATTATTTTGCGTGTGCAGAAGGAGCCTCTGGCCGCTTCCACATGGAGGCGGAAGCAGCTGGGTCAGCGTAGTTGACGCTGACCTGATGCCGCTGGGACCATCCACATGGATGGTCCCAGAAAGAACCAGGAAGACGGCGCCGCTGGCTGCCGTCGCCCGGTGGACTTACCTGGTCTCCGGCCCTCTGGCACGTCGCCGGGGCCTGGGGACACGCCTCCCCTGCCCTGTGCGCCTGCTTCAGCATCGCAGAGCAGGGGGCGTGTCCCCAGGCCCTGGTGACGCGCCGGAGGGCCGGAGACCAGGTAAGTGAAGGGAGGGAGTGGGGGGGAAGGCGCCTTGGAGCCGCTGCCGTTTGCACGGCAGCAGCTCCAAGCCGGTGTTCCCAAAAAACCACGCTGGGGAAGCGTAGTTTGGGAACGCCGGCTTCGCGCCGGTCGGGCGGCGTGAGGGCGGTGCGGCTGCGCAGCAGCTGCGCCCCCTGTGCGAATGGCGGCCTCTAAGTGAAACTACTTATTATACTATTTTTAAGGTTCATCCTAACCACGGATTTCTTGCGTCATGACTAGTTTTGCATTTGGAAAGATGTAGGTGTGGGGCTCAGCTGTAGTAATTCATCCACAGGGTGGGGATAATACTATTGCACTCTTATAGGGTTGCTGTAAGTACTAGTGTAATGTACATGAAGTGCTCTGAATCCTTTCAATGCATTATTTAAATAAGTGGTACTATTTCAGTATTTAAAGTTC
The DNA here is from genome assembly GCF_021028975.2 of Sphaerodactylus townsendi. Taxonomy (NCBI): domain Eukaryota; kingdom Metazoa; phylum Chordata; class Lepidosauria; order Squamata; family Sphaerodactylidae; genus Sphaerodactylus; species Sphaerodactylus townsendi. Next base: position 103,846,552 of record NC_059427.1, on the reverse strand, counting down.
AGTTGAAAGAACTGTGACCAGCCATAATAAATGCCTGCTTTTAAACTCTACATACAAGAGAAGTATTGCAATTTCAGCACTGACACACACAAAAAGTACACGTTACTTTCTCAGTCTTTCATTCTTGTTTTTCTTTGTTTTTGTCTTCTTTTGTCTCCTTTACCTATGGTAAACGATTGATGTAGGTAACAAGCCTGACCTAGTTCTTCTGTTAAAATTGCAACTGTCAGTATCTTGTTAGGGAATTTGATCTCCTATAAGTTAATTAAGGCTTAGGGGGCAGTCCAATTGGAAATATATCAAATCATAAAAATATTCTTCAAACCATGAATTGCAGAATAAAACAAAATGTTGAGTAAGATCTTCCCAAAAGCAAAACAAAACAATGAACAAGCAAACAAAAAAAACTTTTGAACAGTCACAGTTTAAAGGAGTACTTTTGTATCAGGCAGCTTCTACATCTGAATAGTACCTCCTACTAGTCAAATGATATGGTAAATCTGTATACTCATTTGGGGAGGAATCCTCTGCTTTTCTGAACACCCTGTCTTTGGGTTAACAGTGGAGTATTGGCAAATTTTCTTAGATCTCTCCTTTTCTTCACAATTGTATCCCTAGTTTAAGCTTCATTTTTTTTAGCTTTTCTCCCACTATCTCTACTGTGGTGAGGGTTCATAAAATAAAAATTTAGTTGCTTGGCAGTTTAATTCATGAGAAACCTTCATCCATCTGACTATCTCTGCAATCCAAAGGCAGGACTGTGCTCCACTGCCTTCTACAGTACCTCTAATTTCTATGTAGCTAGTCATCCTCCTTTCCCTTTAGGCTTAGGGAGGTACTGGAAAATGCCAGAGATATCTGGATGATCCGTGTTTGAAAATGAGGCATGATTGCTGTATCACAATTCTTCTTTTCCTTATTCTGTTCACAAACAGTAGGCAGAAAGAGTGGTCAAATAATCTTACTTTCTCATTTACACAAACTCAGAGAATGAGACAGTTGGGAGCGCCATATTGTAAAAGTTCCTGTTGCTACTTATTTCTCTTGTTCTTGGAGCAGCATACAGCTAGAATAAGAACCAAACTACAGAGCATGTTTTGACAACCTACTTCCACCCCAATCATACAGCACTACAGGGAACATTGTAATTAAAGCTTGCAGGAGTTGATGTGTCCCAGGAGAGAGGCATACAGGGAGAAGGGGCACCTTCCTTCTGTTCCATACACCTTTTTCCGGAGCTGAAACAGGCCCTGTGGGGAGTTATTTGTGTAACTTTTGAACTACAGATGCTGAAAATACATTTTTGCTCAGGAAAAAGACATGAGGGGAGGTGGGAAGGATAAGAACCGTCTTGACTTTTTCTTTCTGCACAGCAAAAATAAAACATCCTAGGGGTGTTTTAAAAATAACTCATCTCGGCTTTTTTGTCTGCATAGTAGACATTTTATTTTTCATACTTTCTACCACCACCACCACCACCACCACCACCACCATTCTTGTTAGAGCACTTACTTTCATTTTCACAGCCGCTTGCGCCTGCCATTTCCTGCAGCATGAGAGTCTGTGCTGCCACCATTTGTTGCATTTGTTTTCCACGGAGGTTTTCTCTGCTTGCAGCTTTTCCAATTTCTATTTCCTTGTAAAATATTTTGAATAAAATTTGGTTTTCCTGGCAATCCCGTCTATGTGAGGTTTGTTCTTTTTTTAGAGGAAAATGTATTTCTAGCTATGCAGACACCATCTGAGAATCAGGGGCGAACCTAGGCAAACTGGAGCCCGGGGACAAAACCTGAGTTTGGCGCCCCCCCCCCAGCGAATGGGCGGCCACCCTCCCTCACCATGAACAAACAATTATTTTTTGCACCAGCTCACAAAACACCTCCCACTCCCAGCAAAACATGCATGGCTCTCTCCCCACCAACTCTTTTCCTAATTTCCTAATCACAACAACCCTATGAGGTAGGTTGTTAGCCTGAGAAACAACTCCAAGCCAGTGCAAGTGGGTATTAAGCATGTAAATCTCTCACAAACCACCCCCAGCAAAACATTTACCAAACAAATGTCAGCATCATCTCTCACAAAACACCTCCAGTGGAATCCACCCCCAAACAGCATCACTTTCAATGGTGTTTAAACTAGGGAGCTCAGATTCTTCTTTTAAATCCACCTTAAAGGGAGAATCTGGGGTCCCCAGTTAAGACAAAATTGAAAGTGATGCTGTTTTGGGGTGGATTCTCCCCCACCCTGAAACAACATCACTTTTGAGGGTTGGAGATTTAGATGAAACAAATACCAGATTCAGCCGGAATCTGGGCACATTTGGGCACATTTGGACAAAAAGTATCCAATTATGTCCTGCCCAAATATGAACAAATGTGAATGCAAGGTATTTGGGCTTGGGGGGGGGGTATTTTTGGTGTTTTTCGGCCTGCAGGGAGGGCATTTTTAAAGCTAACAGCACCATGATTTCAGGGCATCATCCAGAGACTGCCCTGATGATACCATCCAAGTTTGGTGATGTTTGGTTCAGGGGAAGCAAAGTTATGGACGCCCAAATGGAATGCCCCCATCCCCATTGTTTTCAATGGGAGCTAACAGGAGATGGGGGCTACCCATTTGAGGAACCATAACTTTGGTCCCGCTGAACCTAACTTCACCAAACCTGGGTGGCATCATAAGAATAGTTACCAGATGATACCCTGAAATTTTGGTGTCACTAGCTTTAAAAATACACCCCTTACAGGCACCCCAAGAAAGTTGCCCAAGATTCTTTGTTTTGCAGTGACTTTGCTCCATTGTAGCCAATGGGGAATTTCTGAGGCAGGCTGCACATTTTTGAAGATAGAGGCACCAGACTTTCAAGGTGGCTCCAGGAAGCCCTCCTGGTAATAGCATCCAGGCAAAGAGACCTTTGCTTCTGAGGGTTCAATTTTATGGGCCCCCAAAAGGCTTATTTTGTTTCCATGCTCCTGCCCATGAAGCCTGCGGGCTGAGTTCTCTCAGAACTCTCTCAACTCGCCCCCCCCACTCCAGAAGCAAAGCTCACCAAGCTTGGATGCTATTACCCAAGGCCTCTTGGAGCCACCTTGAAAGTCTGGTGCCTCTATCTTCAAAAATGTGTGGTCAGTGCTTACACACTCAGAAATTCCCCAGAATCTGCCAGGCTCTTCAGCAAGTTCTATGGTGGGAAACATTATTTTTCCCACCATAGACTTCAATGGGGCTTTCTGTTATGCCCAGCTGGCGCTGTGGTAGAGGTTTCAACAGGAGGCAATGTGGTAGTGGTCTTGCTCTGGGTGGGGGCACTAAAGTTTGCCTGGGATGGCCGAATGCTGTGGGCATCAGGTTCACCTTCAACTTGGTGCCCACAGCATTTTAGCAAATTTGGTTGGTTCCTTTCAGGAGACTCACACCAGCAGCCCTGCAGGAAATGCCCCCACCCAGAGCAAGACCCCTGCCACAGTGCCTCCCATTGAAACCTCTACCACAGAGCCATCTGGGCATAACAGAAAGCCCCATTGAAGTCTATGGTGGTAAAAGTAATTTTTCCCACCACAGAACTTGCTGAAGAGCCTGGCAGATTCTGGGGAATTTCTGAGTGTGTAAGCACTGGCTGCACATTTTTGAAGATAGAGGCACCAGACTTTCAAGGTGGCTCCAAGAGGTCTTGGGTAATAGCATCCAAGCTTGGTGAGCTTTGCTTCTGGAGTGGGGGGGAGAACGAGTTGAGAGAGTTCTGAGAGAACTCAGCCCACAGGCTTTCATGTGAAGGAGCAGGGAAACAAAATAAGCCTTTTGGGGCCCTATAAAATTGGACCCTCAGAAGCAAAGGTCTCTATGCCTGGATGCTATTACCAGGAGGGCCTCCTGAGCCACCTTGAAAGTCTGGTGCCTCTATCTTCAAAAATGTGCAGCCTGCCTACACACTCAGAAATTCCCCATTGGCTACAATGGAGCAAAGTCACTGCAAAACAAAGAATCTTGGGCAACTTTCTTGGGGTGCCTGTAAGGGGTGTATTTTTAAAGCTAGTGACACCAAAATTTCAGGGTATCATCTGGTAACTATTCTTATGATGCCACCCAGGTTTGGTGAAGTTAGGTTCAGGGGGACCAAAGTTATGGTTCCTCAAATGGGTAGCCCCCATCTCCTGTTAGCTCCCATTGAAAACAATGGGGATGGGGGCACCCTCTTTGGGGGTCCATAACTTTGCTTCCCCTGAACCAAACATCACCAAACCTGGGTGGTATCATCAGGACAATCTCTGGATGGTACCCTGAAAATTTGGTGTTGCTAGCCTTAAAAATGCGCCCCCTGCAGGCCAAAGCGTAAAAAACACTAAAAAAATTAAAAATCACACAAACGACCCTGAAATGGTGGCGCCCCCCCACGTGACCAAATGGGGGGCGCCCGGGGACATAGGGTACCCCCTGTCCCTAGGCAGGAACGCCACTGCTGAGAATTGCAGCCACTTGGAGGACTGGTTTACCTCCCATTAAGAAGCATTGGATAGACCTACTCACTTAATGGGAGGTAGACCAGTCCTCCAAGTGGCTGCAATTTTTCAGATAGTGTCAGCATAGCTCTGAATACACTTCCCTCTAAACAAAAACAAAGAGAAGGAAAACACACACACACTTGTGCAGGATCACCAGGGAAAACAAACTTTATTCATGAACGTTTTACAAGGAAATAGCTATTGAATGAGCTGCAAGCAAAGGAAACCTCCGTGGGAAACAAATGCAGCAAATGACAGCAGCATGGACTCTCAAGGTGCAGAAAATGGTGGGCACAAGCTGCTGCAAAAATGAAAATAAGAACTCCAATGGGGGTGAGGGACGGGAAAAATAAAATATCTCCTGACAGTTTGTGCTCACACAGCCAAGCAGGAGACATCTTGAAGATAACTTCTGGGGAAAAGTCCACATTTTATTGACTTTAAAATAAGACAGCTTGAATAAAAATAAAACATCCTGAGAATGTCTTGGGTCATCTGTGTGGACTTTTTTCCCAAGATGCCTTTTTTCCATCCTTGGGACATCTTATTTGTGCTGTGTGGAAAGGGCGCTTGTTCCCTGCAGCTGCTTTGTGAATGAGATAAAATTGGACTGGGAACACAGAAAAACTGATTTTTAAAAACTGATTGTATAGTTTTGCCCACAGAATAGCAAGCAATACTCGTTCCCTTTCACCATTACCAACAAAATTTGTGCCAGAACCGGTTAGATTTGCCCTCCTCCCACCTCCTTTGTGTTTCGTCCTTTCTGATACACAAGGATGCAGTAGACAGATCAGTTTCCTCCCTGTATAAGGGGTTAACAACTTTGCTGAAGCTGTGATGATTTTTGGATTTTGCAGGTTGTGGACATCACCATAAAGTGGCTGCAGAGATAAGGGGGTATGTACCCAACAACAAAATAACTGCCTTGAAAGCTTGGGTCAATCACAAGATGTTGGGACCAAACCAGCCATCCTCCGATGAATGAGGAAGCTGTTTCCAAATGAATGCTCTTTGCAAATGTAAAGGTGTTGCCTTCTGGCCATTCTCAATCAACTGTTGGGCCAAGGAGACAGAGAAAAACCAGATTGGCTCTTTGTTTTGAGGAAGACTGAAACTGGAAGCAGGAAACAGCAATCCATGATGCCCACACTGGGGTTTATTACTAAAAGATGCTTCAGCCTGGTTCTCTAGCAAGACAAGGAAAACAACACAATTTAGAAAAATCTTACCCTGAAAATGTTAGTCTCAAACACAGAATCTCCTCCTCGCACAAGGCAGATATTCTACAGAAATAATAAGAATAGTTGTATGAAACAAATATTTGATGTTCCCATATTATATCTAAAATTTGATGGCCATCGATATATTGGACAGCATCCACTTATTGTTTTAATATACATTGTGTGAATAATTAGGAGTTGCACATTGATCATGTAGCCACTGTGTGCTGTGGTGCATGATGGACTGTATAGATTTTATTTGTAACTAATAGGGATTGATACAATACAGTATAAAGCAATCTTTAATTAGAGCCATAAAGAATACTGTTAGCTGTAATTAGTGCTGTATAGCAGATGCAAAATAAAATACTGTTGGCAATCAGTAGTCATTATAGAATAGCATGATCACATCTGTTCATATTAACTGATAAGCCTGGAAAATCAAAACCATGTTTGATTCATCCTCTGTAACTGTCTGAGCAAAATATTGTATCTAACTCTCTTACTGATTTTGATTTGATTAAAGTCCAAAGAAACATATCCACAGATGTAAATTTCTAGTGCACTGGAAATTTAAAAACCCTATATTTCAACTGACTAAAGAGTTGAAACATACAGCAGCTGAAGTGATTATAGGCATAGTGCAAACTTATGATAGAAAGCTTTATAAATCTCTGAGGCTGCAGGTGTAGGATTATAGGAAAAACCCATTGAAACGTGCAGCATTCTGCTTAAATACACCAGTACAAAATTAATTAGGCAGTTGATCACATAATAAAAGTGTGATTGATAAGCTAATGGAAATAAACAGCTAAAAGTCAATAGCATGCTTCATTCTTTTACTAAATGCAGCTGATTTTCAGTTCTGTTATTTACATGATTTTTGTGCCTTAATAGAATATATTTTCAAAATGAATTTTTTTAAAAAAATAAGAACTCAGTTACAGTATTTATCTCTGCTGGAAACTGTAATGTGTAAGCAATGTCAAATTTGCAGATAGACAAATCTAGAAGTAATTCTCTAAGATAGCTGCTTGAAAAGCACATCAAAGCCCACTGAAATAATGAGACCGACTCCAGCTGTTGGATTCCAACAGCTTTTGATTTGTGCTCTAGTAGAAGCGCCAAGTTTTGATCCTCTGTTGATAATTTCCATGGTATTGAAGTAGATTTGTGCATTATTTAAAAACAGACAGCCGACAGCAAATAAGGGTGAATTTGCAAACTGCATCTTAAAGGACATTTTGTTTCTGTTGTAGAGATTATAGATTCCCATTCCTTTGCTTGGTCATCATGATAGCAGAGTTTAAGAGTTTAAGAGCAGGAAAAAGAATAAAGAGCAGTAATGAAGGTGGGGGTATCAGAAATTTTGGATTTAAAAAAAATATATTCTAAATATGGAAGTAATTATGTCCAAATCCTGTAAGAATCATGCCAGAACATTGTTCCTCCCTAAAAAGCCTCGGAACACAGAAGCATTAGTTACTTAGCAGTTACTTAGCAATGCTTATTAGGAAATGTTTATTACTGGGAATGATGATGCTGGGAGATTTCTGAACAAATAGTCTCAGCAATTTTAAAGGAAAGGAGTGGCTATGCAGGAACTTGAACTATTTCTGTCCCAGAGCAGTTTATCCTGGAAGCAAGGGGGGGGGGAGAGAAAGGCCCCTTCCACACACGCAAAATAATGTGTTTTCAAACCACTTTCACAACTGTTTGCAAGTGGATTTTGCTATTCTGCACAGCTTCAAAGAGCACTGAAGGCAGTTTGAAAGTGCATTATTCTACATGTGCGGATTGAGCCAGAGAGAGAGAGAGATGTATATCATTCAGTTTAATTTCAATTTCTTGAATTTCACGGGCCACCCCTCCCTTTCTGGGTTTGAGGTGGCTAACATAACAATAAAATATATACAAACAGCAAATATTAAAAATCTACAAAAAAATGAATCCACTTAAACCAAGGCTGATTCCGCATGGGCCAAAAACAGCAGTGTGAAAATGGTGTAAAAAGGTTTAAAACGTGTAAAAGAGTTTATACTGTTTTCCCACCATTTTCACACCACTGTTTTTGGCCCATGCGGAATCAGCCCATGAGTCAGCAAAATCACACTTTGTGTATTTCTGTCTTCCCCTCTAGGGATAGCATGCACATACAGAATAGGTTTTAACTGTTGAAATGTGCAGAGATAAAGAGTTAAAAGCCCTTTTTTTGCTTAAAAGCCCATTTTGCTAAACTTCAACCCTGTTTTACATTTAGGGCTTATATGATTGTTATTTTAAAACCTGTGGCTCTTTTCTTTAAAATTGCTGGGAAGATCCATTAGGAACTTCTGGTATTACTTCTAGTTATTACTAATACAGGCTACATGCATATGACAACTTTTATTTAGGGTAAGTGTATTCCTACAAATTATACTGAAGGATGCAAGCAAAAAAAGAATCAAAGTCAATCTGCATGTCATAGCTCTTTTGAAAAGGTCCTTTTTCAATGCCACAATTACATCCATAAATTCTTCTCTGACATGCTCGTCTGAGTTTTCAGACCCATCCAAAGGAGAGGTCGAAGGCAGCATGGGATCATACTCCATGGTGGTAGAACATAGCTTTGAGTCCCGTGCCAGCATTCTTGCATCCCCATTACTGCCACCAGCTAAACAGGGAGTCTTGAGTTGTGACCAGGGGAGGAGCAGATACTAGTCAGCTTCCACCTGGCCATTGTTTCTGGTATGCCAATGTCCAGGGTTTTGGACTTATGCCAACTTTTGGGTGGCTTAAGTCTATCAAGTCCAATGAAGGCTTTCTGGCAGCAGGGAGGTCTTTTTGTGTTTTTTGCTCCCCCAGAAAGCCCCCTCAGAAATGGTGTCTGAATGCCTGGCCCTTTGGATGGCACTGTTTGAGATGAATATACCAATTTATCCTTCCTTCCCAGCTAAACCTTTAAAGTTTTCAGTAAGTAGTATTCTGTAATCTGGGGGGAAGATGTGATTTTTTTTAGCAGCATTCAGTATGAGAAGGGTACCATGGTTAATATCTGGTTCCTTTCACCACCACAATGAGAAAGTGATGATTAATATTTCAACTTGAAATAACTTACATTGTTGGAATCATGATTCTGAAATTCAGATTTTGAAGGCATGTCATAAATGAACTTCTTTGAAATCCCTAAATTTAATTTGGAATCCCTAAAACCCTAACATTAATTAATTAAAATCAATTAAAATCAATTAAAAACTAATTCCAAAGTGATGCAGATCTAGGATATGGCTCATGATGTGCCTGACCCTCTCTGCCTCCCTGTATGGCTCTTTTTCTGACTAAAATGAATGGGTGGTTTGCGGCTGAAGTAAGGAGTTCTTAAAGATTATTCATCTCTCTACCTAGTACATTTTTATTCTTTTCCCTAAATTGCTTGGCCACATACATGGTTTCTCCACAAATTATTCTCACAACCCTTTGAGACAGGTTATGCTGATAGAATATGACTAACCCAGCAAGCTTCATAGTAGAGTTGGAACTTGAGTCTAAAACACCTAGATCATGCATGCTGTACCACACTGGCTCTCTAATTAGACCATGACAATGCAGTGTCACAGGTGCAAAGTTCAATGACAAGTGTAACTTCTACAGATCTTGAGATTCTGATTATTGTGTTAAGTCATTATAATCCATGGGATCCAAATCTCCCATTTATGTTTGTACCTGTGTTTCTGTTATCTTTATTGAGGCATAGCCTTAATATTTGTTTGCATTTGGGTACATTTTAATTATTTTGCTTACGATATCTTCAGCAACATGATTTCCTTGGTTCCCCTAGCCCAATAGGTTTTGTCATGGAAGTTTCTTGATAAAGAACAAGTTGTTTTCCTGTCCTGTATTTCGATGAGCCAAGTTGCAAAGTTCTCACTTTGTACACTAGATACATCAGAAAACTGGTTTAGTTACCAAAAGAAAAAAGATATAGCAGTAAGGTATAGTATCACAAAGGCAATCTTACCAATCAGAATGCAGGAAAGATGGAACGTGTGGGCCTGCTTAGCTATGTGTGCATTGTAATTTTTTTAGTGGATTTGTGCAAAGGGGCAGAAAGAAAATGGATTATTGCCCCAACCCCAACTTGATTCCTTCACAAAATGGACACTCAACAAAGGAAAAAACTGGACCTAGATTCAAAAATAACAGCTGCAACCTGTTATTATTATGCTGGGCAGATTTGGCCACCTGCATTTGTTTAAAGGTAAAGTAAATATGACTGGTTAAGCAAAAACATATTTTTCAGTTTTAGCACAATTCCATAATAATAGTAATAATAACCACAAAACAACATCCCAATTTCTAACCTTAAAATTAAGGCTAACATAAAGGCTTGCCCAAAAGTCTGAAGACATTTATTGACTACAGTATGTTTATCACGGTCTTCATTCTTCTGAGTGAGAACAAGAGAACACATAAAAAAATTCAGTTAGTTTCTGTGTTTCATTAATGTATTGCTTTTAGTTGTGTTCTGTAGGTATGTCATGTTTAGTATCCAAACTGAGGATTTTAATATCCTACACAGCTACATATGTTTGAAAATTCTGTTTCTTTCCTTTCATATTTTCTTGGACTGAATGTAAGACACAGCTATCTTTTTGTCTAGGCACACTTCGCTATTCTTTTGAAAACGCTAGTCACGGCAGGTTAGTGAGCCAGGGAGGGCACTTATCTTCAGTGGTGGGCTATTTTCCATGAGAACATATATTTTCAGACTCCTAGGAACTCGAGATGTATTTGTTCATATTGAAGATCCAGGTTACTTTTCATCTGTGCTGTTTTGTTGCTCCTGTCCCCTCATCCTGACTTCTAAGCTTCTCTGTCTCTGACATCAATCGCACAGAGCTTGCATAAGGATCAAAGAGCAAAGCTGAAAGCAGAATTTAGACTTGCTAACAGTGTAATGGAACAATTGCACAGTGGCCAGGTGCACTGTATGACATACTTAAAGAAAACAATAATAAATAAAATATTGGATGAAATGGAAGCATCTTTGCAATTGTTGAGTTTCTAAGGGTTTCCCTCATGCATTCTTCCTGCAATTTTGTTTATTTTTGCTTCCACAAGAAACAGATCAATATTCTGCAATTTGCTCACCATTTTGGGCCATCTTTTCTGATAAGTTCAGCTATCAAAGTGCCATAAGCAGGTCTCCCCCCATTGTTAAAAGCATACAAAGTTTTCAATAAAATAGAGCACTGAGGAGAAGTGCATGTACATTGCTCACTAAATAGAACTGCAAGTGCAGACAGAGAATCCCTGACACTGCTGGAACAGAATGGGACAAAAGTATTTTTCTTGCTTTCACTGTTATCTCCCATTCTTTTATTTTTTATTGCTGTAGTCACAGCACAATCCAGTGCTCTACTGGAGTTCAAATTTGTATGTGGAGCTTTGCTGAAACAGGAGTTTCCAGTCATTATGTATGGTAGAAAATGTTGTGTGTATTCACTGGGATACTCATTTGTCACACACAGGAAGAATTCTTCAGGTCACCTCCCAAAAGCAGGCAAAACTCTATGTATGCTGATGTCCATGTGCTTTCAGACTCCTGGGTCTGTACTTGAGCAACTAGATCCATTACCTGATATTTTTCTCTTTTGCCTAAATAATTTGTATCTGCTTATTATATTTGGGTTAACTGCAAAAGAGCTTACATTTTGAAAGGTGTATTCAAGGCACATAGTAGTTTTATTTCTTAATCTTATCTGCTTCAGCAGCACTGGGATGAAAGCTTAAAGTTCCTTTGGCTGTTACTCCAAGAGAGAATCCTTGTTGCTGAGCAACATCAGCACTGTATTGACCATTTTCAATCTAGCTTCATGCTTGGCTTTGGAACAGAGATGGCCTTGGGAGCTTTGGTGAAAGATTTGTAGATTGTAAGGGAAGTACTTTACTATTTATTCTGATGGTTCTCTCTTGACCAGAGGTGTAGCTGGGCCAGAGTGTGCCCGGTGTGCACCCTGTGTTTTCCACTCCTCCCTCCGTGGTGCCCTGCCCCCCGCCCCCCCCCCCCCACTGACCTTATTGAAACAGTGCAGGCTGAAGAAGTGGCCTGTTCCCTTCAGGCTAAAAATGGCCTGGTGGGAACTACACTTCCCATGAGACCTTGGGGCTTGCAAGGTCTCCTGGGAAGTGCAGTTCTTACCAGGCCGTTTTCAGCCTGAACAGGCTGTTTCTCCAGCCTGCACTGTTTCAATAAAGTAAGTGTGGGGGGTGCCATGGTGGGGGGGAGAGGTGCCGTGGAAAAGGGCTGGGGGCAATTTTCCGGGGGGCCCAGGCATGCGCCCGGTGCAACACACACACCTTGGTAGCTTTGCCTCTCCTCTTGACCCTTAGCCACAATTGAAGAAGAAGAAGAAGAAAAGTTTGGATTTATATTCTACCTTTCTCTTCTGCAAGGAGACTCAAGGTGGCCTACAAATTCCTTTCCCTTCCTTTTCACACAACAGATACCTTGTGATATAGGCAGGGCTGAGAGAGTTCCAAAGAACTGTGACTAGCTTGAGGTCACCCTGCAGGAACGTAGGAGTGGGGAAACAAATCTGGTTCATAAGATAAGAATCCACCACTCATGTGGAGGAGTGGGGAATCAAACCTCGCTCTGCAGATTAGAGTCCACTGCTCTTGATCAGTATACCATGCTGGCTCTCAAACCTTGTTTCAGTGCTTGTAACATAGGTAAAGAAACAGCATTTGTTTGGTTTATATTTTTTCCTAATGCTCTGCAGACAGAAGGCTCTGATAGAAAGTTCTGAATCTATCTCACAGTACCCCACAAGGTTCACTTCTACTACCTGTGCATTTTGATATAAATGTGAATCCACTGAAAGCCTTGGAGTGGAGTGTCATCAATAAGCTGATATCACACAACTCTATTTTTTTAAGCCCTCAGAACTATGATCTAAGCCAGTGTCTGCTAAGTAAGTGAGGAAACAAATTCAAACTGAAGCCAGAAGTGGTGGAGAGCATGATGGTTGCTAAAAGCAATTATCTGAATAACATTGTACTACCTTCTTTAAATGCAGGTAGCTGGTCCCTGTGTGAGTCAAATAAGAATGTGGTTATTTTCATGGACCCAGACTGAAAAATAGTTATATGTGAAGGGCAACAGGTATATTTCTATATGATCCTGTTAGCAAATGAGCAAAATGTAGCTTTGTGCACCACTTTATGAAATGAATAGTTTCATTGCCAAAGACCAGCCTTTTAACCTCAGAAATCATAAACATAAGAGAGCTTTACTTAAACAGAGGCCACTTCCGCACGGAGGTGGAAACGGCCGGATCTGCGTAGTCGTTCACGCAAACGGTCCCAGAAAGAACCGGGAAGACGGCGCCACTGGGCTCCGTCGCCCGGTGGACTTACCTGGTCTCTGGCCCTCCAGCGTGTCACCGGGGCCTGGGGACACGCCTCCCCTGCCCTGCGCGTCTGCTTCAGCGTTGCAGGGCAGGGGGGCGTGTCCCCAGGCCCCGGCAATGCGCCGGAGGGCCGGAGACCAGGTAAGTGAAGGAAGGGAGTTTTTGCTGTCCCCAGGCCGCCATATTCCGCCCATGCAGAAACGGCCAGAGAAAGAAATAGACTATATACATAAACAAAGTATCTCTTATACACATCGATACATTCACTGTTCGTTGTTTGGTTACAATTTCAAGCATAGTCTACAATATTAAACATTTCAGTCAGAGGCTTTTGGTTAACAGAACACATAACAACTTTCCTCAGCAAGAGTCAGGGATCAACTGTTTTCAACTGTCATCTTTAGAATGTTCGTCGAGATCTCCCAGAATTCCTAGCTGCTGCATGCAAGCAAGGCTGTAAAATCCAACAACACGCAGTAGCAAAAAATGGCTTTCTATCAGCTATGTCTAGCATCTGCTCAGTTTATTATCTTGAACAGACACACTTTGCATTGGTTTTGAGAGCATTTTGTTGGATACCTATTTGTTTTCAAGTTAAACTGAAGGTGCTGGTTCTTATATTTAAAGACCTTCCTAGAGACTGAAATACCTGAAATAATATTTCTTCTAGTATATAGTTATGTGTAACCTTTAATTTTGAGACCAGTATTTTATTCACCATTTTTAAAGGTTGGATAAAATGGTACCGATGATATGGTTTCTGAAATTTATTGTGAGTCCACTTATTCTGCTGTTATTTAGGAAACGGTATAAAGCAGAAGTGTTTGTAATCACTCATAGTTAGTACTTAGGAAAAATGAAGATATTGATTTTGGATTGCCATTTTTAATGGTTATTGGCCAGACTGTGCTTAGTTATTGTCATCTTTTTTACTTGTTAGTTATCATTGTGAATCACCTTGAGTCCTTAATTCAAGAAAGGCAAACTAGAAATGTCCTCAAATATAAAAATTATATCACTATTAGGCCTGTTAATGAATCTCTGTACCAGTGCTCTCTGCAAGTTGTGCAGATGAATGGCTGTGCACACTCCATTTTTGTGCCATGTAGTTAAAAAGTCTGCCACTCTTTGAGCAGGGGTGAAGGGTCATTTGGCAGAGGGAGCTCTTTCAGGGGCTGGTGATCTTTCTCATTCCCAGGCTGGTATACGGAAAGTGGCATCTGCCCGGTGTTGCCAAACTGACTGGGGGTAGGCATGTGAGGGCTGCTGCAAAGGCACAAGATGTACTTCAGCATGACTGGGAGGAAGAACAGCCCAACATGGAGATCAGAGCAAAGACTCCAGGAAGTGAGGCTAAGTGGGTTTGGGTGGCACCTGCTCCTCTGGGAGTTTAACTCCTGCTCTGGTCAGGAGAAGTGCTGGTGAGTGGAGGCCTGGCAAGTGAGGAGAGGAGGCTCCAGTTCTCCATGTGAGGTAGGGAAAGGGCCTTTCTTTCTTTTTTCCTTTCTCTCTCCTTTCTTTCTCTCCTTTCTTTTTTCTATCTCCTTTTCCTCTCTTTTCTCTCTCTCTTTCTTCCTCTCTTCTCTTTTCTTCCTCTCCTTCTTTCCTCCCCCCTTTCCCCTTCTCTTCTTCTCCTCACCTCTTTCTTCTTTCTTTCCAATCCCTCCAAGATCTTCTTGCATGTCCCAGTTGTTCACAGTAGGGCCCAGTGTGAGGTATTCTGTGCCTTTTTTCAATTTATAGAATAATATTACTGCTTTTATCATCCCTGTGGCTGAGTATTGTACACCCAAGACTTGTCTTAAGTTATTAAAAAGCTCCATAAAAATGTGAGCAGAAGATATTTTTGTACGAATATTCACAATTTAAGAAAAAAAATTCTCATGTTCCAAGAGTGTAGTGATTAATGGTGTCTGTTTTTGATTCTAGACTTTTCGAGACTGAGTCCCCAAGTTGCAACCCAAAATCCACTTATTTATCGCAAAGTGGCAACACGGCAATTTAACCTGAATACTGAGGTTTTAGTTTAGAAAAACGGTTGGCTTCGAGGCATCTGTTACTCAGGAGTAAGCTTGGTGGTAGTCAGGGCTTTGCTTTGAAGCAACCGTGCAACTCTTCCAACGGGTGAATCGCGACCCTAGGAGGGTTTACTCAGAAGCAAGCTCCATTGCCAGCAACCGAGCTTACTCCCACTTTACGCTTTAGTTCTTCACATGAAAATCAGTGCGGTTTAACAGCACTTAACAGAGTTACCTACACTGCTTCCCCAAAACTAGGTCTTAGGGGTGTGGGGGGGATTCTGTTGTTGCGTGCCCACAGAGAGGGCTCTGAGTGCCACCTCTGGCACTCGTGCCATAGGTTCTCCACCACTGTTCTAGAGTCTTTTAAAAAAGAGGGGTGACTCATTTATTGAAAATCATTTTTAAAAATGATTTTCAATAAATAATACAAATTGGGGAGGACAGGCCAAAAAAAAAAGGAAAAGGTGAGCCTTGTAGTATTTTATAAACTGATTGCATGTAAGAGCTTTTTCTAATAAGTTTATGTGCATTGCTCTGGCTGCTCTCCCCCACTACAGCCTTGTTTATCTTCACCAGCACATGCATTATGCCAAGAGGTACCATGCTCCTCCCCTACTGTTCCATAAGGCCACTACCATGTTTGCAATGACACTGCTCAGCACTAGGGCACTCCATCCCATCTCATCCCTCCCAGCTGTAAGAGGTGTGATGGGCTGTTTAGGCACAACTCTCTATTACACCTGATGCCTCATAATGCTGGCCAATTATCCTTATCATGAGAAACCCACCTTATTTCTGCTAACTAGTTATGGCACAACCAGTCAAAGCCCAGGCCTGATAAATCATAATACTCTTCTTTTTTAACATAGCAAAGTATATGAAAAAGGTCCCCCTAATCTAGGGGAACTCCCCAAAATTCATACATTCCCTTTACAAGCTATCAGCTAGTTCCACAATGTTCCATAAGAACATGGACATGTCAGTAGCACACAGCAAATCCCTGCTTCAGAGGGACGTGATAGATTGGTTTAGTGGCTACATTGCCACCCATCTTGGCTGGATTATTTCCAGCTCTAACCAATACTTCCTCAGGCCTCATTTGACAGAAGGAGCCAGGGCAAATGAATCTGTGACTGGTCTGAACCCTGTTTGGCAGGGAGTGGGCAGGATAGAAATATAATTAGATAAAATTAAATTAAATTAGATTAATAATTGCAGTGAACCAACCCCTGGAGAGTGAAGAGTCCTCAGAAGATGAGCTAGGCAAGGAAACCTCAGTCCAGCCAGAATCCAGTGGCATGTGGGGGGGGGGACAAATGGTGCCCAGGGAAAAATGGTGTCTGGCCACCCCATGCCTCCTCCACTTACCTTAGTTCAGTAGGCTGCAAAGAGTAGCTGGCTGAAAAAGCAGCCTGGCTGAGCCCACCAGGCTGCTCCAGGCTTCTGTGGGGTCTGGGGGGAAGGAGAGGCCCCTGCCGCCCCTACTCCCTCACTTACGTTAGTTCAGCTGACTGCAAAGAGCAGCCAGCTGAAAAAGCAGCCTGGCTGGATCTGCCAGGCTGTTCTGGGCTTCTGCCAGGCCTGTGGGGGTGGGGTAAGGGAGAGGGGTATGGGGATGATTTTCTGCCCCCATGAAGGCCTCAGAGTCTGAAGCACTTGCAGAAGCACCTCATTTCTCTGGTCCTGCACTAGCTTGAGATATCTCTAGCAATGAGTTCACCTGAACCAGCTGACTGGCAAAAACAGTGTTACAGGAGGGAACTACAAGCTAAAAGGTGAGGTGCCTGTTTACTGGCTGTGTGGCAGTGCCTGTTTATGCTGGGAAGAAATGAGTTTTCATAAGATGAGAATTAGTCTCCTGTGGGGACCTATAAGAGGTCTTCTTGGGAGACAGGCCAACATGGAAGCAACTGTGCATCTTCACTGCTTCCTTGTTGACATTCCCTTTTCCTTGTTCTTGTGATCTATGACCCATGGACCAGACCAGCTTGACTGTGACCCTAGATAATGTCCTATTGGCTGTATCTTGCTCTTCCCTACCTCTCAGATTTGGGAGTAAATCTGAACTGTATTTGGCCCCAAGCAGTTTGTTCTCTGCCTGTGTTTCTCACAGCTGGCAAAGAGACCGAAACCTGACACAGAGGCCTAGAGCTGACTCAACACAATAGTTGTTGTGTTATGAAATCCTTTCTAGGAAATCTGAGAAGTCTGTGGAGGTGTATAAAAATAATGCAAGTGTCTCTGTTCATCGAGCATGATGGCTGCTACCAGCTCTGAAAGTGGCCAGGTGTGGGAAACCTTTTCCTTAAACAAAACAAAATGAGCAAGTAATGCAGTGCACACATTTTGATGTGGAGGGTTTTTCCATGTTCCTGGAGGACAGTCCACTCATGTAAATAGCTACTCCTGGTTGAAATATATGAAAGGCCAGAGTTGTCATAATAGTACTTTTAAACAATGTTCTGTATAATTCAATCAGAAAATCTGCCAGTTTAAGACTCTTACTTTTTTATTTGGGTTATATTGCCTAAGCTGTTATGATTTTTTTTCCAGCTGTATGTGTATGCATGGAGCTATCTCTTCATGGGAGTTTTACTGAATGTTGGTGAGCCTTTAAGAATCAAAGCAGATGAAATTATGTGCATGAGGAAACTGGTTGGGGGCGTGGGAAAGGTAGGTGCCAAGAGGATTACAAGCTTGTATTACAGAGCCAGTCTAGTACATAGAAAGATCCTTGCTGTCATCTCTGGGCAACAGTGATTGGAATGAATCCAAGAATGTTAAAATTATCTGCAAATGTACCCTTAGAATTACTGTGGATTCAGACTTATATTCAGAGTCCCTTTGGCTGCTGAATTTCAATTTTACCATTTACTAAATAAGGAACTATATCATAAATCAACCATAATCAGAATAAACAATATTATTTATTTATTGTTTCCTATAATAGAAAAGGGTGCTCCTTTCTTCTTATCCTTGCTTTTTCTCTATCCTTTTTTTGCCCTGAGGATCCTATTAGTAGAGAGCTGAGCAACTCTGTTTCATCAGAAATAAATTATGGCTTACTTTTTAATATTACTGAAGAACTGTATAAAGATTAGAAATACGTTTGAACCCAGCATCACTTGATGTTATTTTCCTTGATGTGCCAAGGTTGGGGTGTGTGTGTGTGTGAAGAAACATGTCCTTTTGAAAACTCAGAGCAAAGCCACTTTAAAAGAGCTGCAGTAGTTCTCTTGATGTGGAAAAAGAAAAGGATCAGGATCCATGCAGAAATATTCACCTGCCCGTATATATGTCCCAGTATGCCATGGTAGAAACCCAGAATAATTCCCAGTATTTCTAGGAAACTCGGTGTTTTTAAAGCCAGGAAGGTGCTAATACTGGTTGCCCTTGTTTTCAAAATGAGAGAAAACTGTAATTCCCAAGAAATAGTTAGCTAATTCTCACTTGCCTTACAAAAGGCTTGGTGATAAAAGGACACCTTTAATTAATAAGAACTGTCAGAATTGCTTTGGTAACAAACTGCCGCAAAAGAATCAGCAATTGCTTCAGAACACAATGTTTTCTAAAAGCTTATTTGACTCTCAAGTTGTTGGGCGTGTATACACACACACAGAGAGAGAGAGAAAGAGAGAGAGAGAGAGAGAGAGAGAGAGAGAGAGAGAGAGAGAGAGAGAGAGAGAGAGATTACTGTATGTTTGGTTACATCTTGCTACCTATCTGCTGTCTCACATGATGTTGTCTACCTTATGTCTCCTCTCGGGTGTTCTGTCTGCTCAAATGAAGAAACAGAGTCCCCTTTCGCACATGCAAAATAATGCATTTTCAAACCACTTTCACAACTGTTTGCAAGTTAATTTTGCCATTCCACACAGCTTCAAAGAGCACTGAAAGCAGTTTGAAAGTGCATTATTCTGCATGTGCAGAATGAGCCAGAGTTAACTTTATAACCTCAGATGTACATGCTCACTAACACAGTGGCGGAGCTACAAGGGGACAGGAGGCACATTGCACTGGGTGTAAAAATCACCCCCAACCCCTTCCCCCTTCCCCCGCCTTCCCAGGCCTTGCCCCACCCTACCAGCCTGGCCCTTTTTCAGCTGGCAGAAAGCTGTTTTCTGCCAGATGGAAAAGGTAAGTGGGGGAGAAGCGGGGGCTGCGGGGGGATGGGTTGTGGGGGAGGGGTCGCAGGAGAGTGGAAAACATATGTCCCGGGCGCACTCCTGCCCAGCTACGTTTCTGCACTAACATGTAAGCAATGGCTATCTCATTGACTGATAGCTTATCAATACATCAAATCGTAAATTGTGACTTCAGCAACTTGCTTACAAACAGTTAACTCTTTTATAACTGTGTTGTGACAGACACTTGTAAAATCCCAACACAAATGCTTTTTATTTTTTGGTTGTGTTCCTTTCTCTTCTATCTGATAAAACAAAGGTGGAACCATGTTAAACTGATATGTGGAATTGTTTCCAATATTGGTGCAACAAAGACGACTGGCATAAAAATGGAAGGTGAGAGCTTGGTAACACTATTGTCAAAAGCCATCATGTTATCTAGAAGCTTTTGCTAACAGAAACCAATATTTGTTTTGTTAAATCTTTAGAGAAACACTACATATGATGGCAGATTGCTTTTAAAGGGAATGCTAAAATATTAAGGGTAACTCAAACCTTTTGCCTTAAAGCAAGCTGATTGTATCAAAACGACAGCTTTCTATTTTAGCAGGGCAATCATGTGTACCAGCCATCCAAGTGCTGTTTTTATCCCTATGATGTATACAACCTAGATGTGCAATGAGATCTTCCAGTGAAAAGAATGCATAGAGAGGGCACTCGAGAAATGTGTGTTTTCTTTGTTAGGATTTACCCTAAAATAAAGCCTGGCAGCATGTTGCTAAATTGGGTATGTATGAGTCTTTGTGATGGGGATTAGAGTTGAAAGCTTTGAAGTTCAAATTCCAGATTAAAGTGATAAATTGAATCTGCATGTTTAGAACCTTCTTCAGTCGTTTTAAAGGGGATGCATGTAAAGATACTGAAATACATTTGCATTGATATTTGCCATAGCAGAAAAACTTTTATAGTGGTAATATATGTTGTGCTTGTGTATCTTGAAGAATGATGCAGTCAAAACAGTAGAGACATGAAGAAAAGTAGGTGAAGCAAAACTTCAAGACCACAACAAACATATTAATACTGTAACAGACTTTGACACATACGAAATAACATGTTTCATTCAGAAAAAAACCTAGAAGATACCTGGACCATCACCTTTCAGTTGAACCAAAACAGCTGTCACTGTGTCCCAGACTAGATGTTCTCCACACCTGTAGAGAATGACTATTTAAAAAATAAAGCAGAGCCCTTCGAGCTCAGAACAAACACTACTTCAGGGGAAGAAAGGGCTCCTGCCTCCCCCAGGATATTCCACATGGGGCAGCAAAAATGGGGAAATAACCTCCTCAAGTATTCTTTCAGCGCAAGAAAACGGCTGGGGAGGGCAGGAGGTCCCTCCTGTAATGGCATTCTGAGACTAAACATGTTCTGTTTTCCTTTTTAATAGACATCCTAGTTACTGTGCGGCTGCAAGGAGCCCAAGTTGGATCTGAGGAAGTGGACCCAACTGTTAAAAAGTGCAAATGTCTAGTTTGGGCCTAGGCCTCCCATTATGTCAACCAGGCAGTGTTGTTTATGCTGTTGGTGTATACATTTTAACACAAGCACAGAAAACCAAGTGTAGCAATGCGGCACATTCATGATGAGCTCCACATTAGCACTGTCACTTTTCTAGCAGTTTACAAATATGCTCTCTAGTTTTATTTGTTATTTGTGTGTTGTCTTCACAACTCATTTGTTCCATCCATTTTTATTGCTTATGCTCTTGATTGGTCAGTTTTTAACACCATTTCTGTGTTATGTTCTGTTGATGCACCCCTGACATGCAGCGATGGAATTCAAATAATTTAACAACCGGTTCCGAACGTCCAGTGGTGGGATTCAAATAATTTAATGACCGGTTTGCTGCCCTAATGAATGTTTTAAGTATAAAAAAAGATATACTGAAAGGTAGTTCATTATTTCATACAGTTAATACTTAAACAAGAACAATAAAAGAGGTACACAAAACTAGATTATGTTATAAGAAAGAGTTTTAAGATATTAATAAAAACCCTGCTTGAAAAACACGGATCCTCATGATTTTTGCACTGTCATCCCAAAATTACCAGCATATCATAACTCCAGCCATTAGCCACATGTCTGAACACAACAATCACACATCCCATGCTTCATAGTGCCACAGTAGGGCTAAAACCTATATATAGGGCATGAGAGCTCTTGAGTGTGTTTTAGCTTAACTGGCAGAGTTAAGAGTGGGTTTAGTGAAACCCCAGAGCTTATTCTGCCCCAAGCCAATGTGAGACCCTTTGGAGCAACCAGCAGAGTTTTAGCAGAATGTTCAGAACCAGGGTGTAAAGGTTTACGCTAAGTAAAGATACCTGAGAGTGTGTGTGAGACTATATGTGAAATCTGTAAATGAAACAACCATCGCTAAGTAAAGCTAAATCTGGTAACTAAAACAGCCATATAAGTGAACCTGCATTTGATCTGTAACCTCTAAGAAGTATCTGCCTAAAGTAACACTTAAGTGCCTCTCTGAACCAATAACCTGAGAAGGGAAGTTTGTTAAATAAAATCTAGTTTTGTGTTTGGTCTTTCAAATATCATTTAAAGTAGGAGTTCCAAACTTGGATCACGTTGATCCCTGCAACGGGCACGCATGGCAATGTTGCCCCCTATGGAGTTTGTCTCTGCTTTTGAATGCTGTGACCTTGCTGCCTCAACAAGCTTCCAACATTTAGGTTGGGAGTTCCAAACTTTGAACACACTGATCCCTGAAATTGGCATGCATGGCAATATTGCCCCCCCCATGGAGTTTATCTCTGCTTTTGAATACTGTGACCTTGCTGCCACACCCCTGGACCCCTTTCATGGCCCACATTGTCCCTCTGAAGTGCATAGTCCCCATATGCAAATCCTCAGAGGATACCTTGGGAGATTAGAAGTGCTTAAGCCCCTCCCCCATGTAACCTTGCCGCCTGACACCTTCACAGGAACTTTCTGCTCTTGCACTCCCAGTCAACAATGGCCTTGACCTCACTCCCAGTGCCAAGGGTTGCCCTGAGCACCAATGAAAATGGGGTGGTGCTTGGATGCCCCTTTCCCTTCATTGCTACCCTCCCGTGTCCATGGTTGACCAGGAATGGCCTCTGTCTTTTGGTTCTTTCTGCATGCAATGACTTGCCCCCCCAAAAAAACATGTTTGCCCCCATCTGTGACCAATGTGGTGTCTGATGTTCACCATGGACTGTGGAATTGCCATTGACAGTGGCCATACTGCTTCTGTCTTGGGTGTGGACTCACAACAGTTGTCCTATTACTGGCACATGTACAAAAGTCATAGGGGGTGGTTGGAGAAGTCCCATGCAAAGGAAATTCTGAGAGGTGACCCTTCCCCGCACATTGGGTGTGCAGATCCCTGGCTGCCATTGCCTAGAAGTTCCAAATCTAACCTCAGAAATGTCTGAACTGTCCCACTGCCAGTTCCATGTGTTTCCTGGGCATAGAAGTGGAACAAGCAGTGGGACAGATGCCCACCCTCATAGGGTGGAAGAGAGGAATGCCAAAGCTCCTCCTGCTTCCAGACCATTAAGGGCCAATGCTTTCACATTAACAAAAGGATGAGACCACATGAACACAAACCATGAATAATATTTATTTGGGGCACTTCTTCTTCAACACATATCTACAACGTGCCCAAATGTATCATGCTGTGCATGGATTAGCATTCTTTGGTAATGATGTGACAGCTACATCTTAGGACTTCGGGCCTTTTGTTTGAGAAAGAGGGAATGATGTGCTATATGGAGTCAAATGATAACTCAAGCAAAATTTCATTGAGGCATTTTCCACATTGTTTTCAACCCTGAAATAGTTAAAATGAAATATATGGAGAAATTAAATTAAACTCTCTTAAACCTTGGTGGGTTATCATGTAATTGACTGGAAGCTTATCCAAGTCTTACTACAATCAATGACAACAATCTCTACCAGCTTCAAGAAGCAGCATATCAAGCTTCAGATTTATAATCACTCATTGATAGGCTTTATAAATCTGCTGTGAATAGTGTCACCACTTAGGGTGACTGATAATAAGGAAAGGGCAGACACACAAATACCAGTGGTTGCTCCATAGTAACTTTCAATCTTCAGCTGTTGAATACTACAAACAAAAGCATAACATCAATTTATAGATATGAGGATGTGCCTAAAAACAGAAAGAGAGCACTGGTTGTGGTGGGTTTTCTGAGCTGTGTGGCCATGGTCTGGTAGATCTTTTTTCTAACGTTTCACCTGCATCTGTGGCTGGCATCTTCAGAGGTGTATCACAGAGAAAAGTCTGTTTCACACTGTGTCTAGTGAGAAGGGGAAAGTTTAGTGGGGTATATTGTCCATGCCCCAGGGTGGGGAACCAATCAGCAAGTGTTTGAGTGGAACTTGCTATGCAAAGGTGTGGTTGAGTGCATTGTATTGCAGGTGCCGTTATCAGTCCCTTTTTTAAAGTATTGGTAGCCAAGCTTTGCTAATTTTCAGAGTCTCTTCTTTCTTGTTGAAGTTGTCCTGGTGTTTGTGAAATTTCAATGGCCTCCCTGTGCAGTCTGATGTAGTAACCTTCCGAATTGTTCAGAATTTCAGTGTTCTCAAATAAAATGTTATGTCCAATTTTGTTTAACACATGTTCTGCAACTGCAGATTTTTTAGGATGGTTAAGCCTACAGTGTCTTTCGTGCTCCTTAATGTGAGTCTGAATGCAGTGTTTTCTGGTTCCTATGTAGACCTTTCGACAGCTGCAGGGTATGCGATAGACTCCTGCAGAAGTGAGGGGGTCTCTCTTATCCTTTGCTGAGGGTAGCATCTTCTGCATTTTCCTGGTAGGTTTGTAGGTTATGTTTTTTCATCAGTTTCCCTATTTCATCAGTGATTCTCTTGATGAATGGTAGCAATATTTTTCCTGTGGTAGGCTGCTTCTCTTCAGTCCTATGGTTTTCTCTTGGTCTTAAAGCTTTTCTGATTTCTGGTGTGGAGTAGCTTGCCCTCAGCTGCAACAATGTCCTCTGCATGGACTGGAGTTGAGCTGGAGCATTTCTAACGTAGAATCTGTAGCTTAAGATTTATACAAATGGTTATAGTTTTGTTCTGCTGTATGTATCATGATGATTTTTAAAAAATGCAAGACAAAATGTTTCTCAAAGGATTGCACACACACGCTCACACACACACATACACACCCATAATCATAAGGAACTTATTCTGAAATGGAATGGATAAAACAGACCATAACAGCAATTATAAATCAAACTAATAGCTACATTAAAAAATTAAGAGAACATTGTCTGGAAATGACACATCGTACAGGAATGTCTTCCCCACTCAGTTTCCAAGAAAAAGATTGCCATTAGTTACAGCGGAGCTGCATAACATTAAATACCCAAGAAATGCAAGAATCCCTTCTCCTGACAGCCTAACAAGAACTTGGGAGTTTTGGGCATGGAGAATCTGATTTACAATTTTATCAGGGAGATATACAAGAGCAGTGTTTAGATCTGCATGAGGTGCAGTAATTTGGTTCTCTGTGAACTCAGAGGCAGAGATGTCACTCTTGCTTAGCTCATATCAGACAGCTGTTGGAAGTTGAATGCAAATGCAGATGGAAGAAAAATCAATATGTAAAAATAGGGCAGGAGAAAAATGCACTGCTAAAGAGAGAGACAGTAAAATGTACCATGAGACTGATCCTGGAATCTTCTTTGACTGAAAGCCAGATAATATAATATATAAGAGAAGTGGGACTCAGAAATCAGAACCTCCATGTGAAAGATCTGTGAGCACCAGAAATTATCTTGGATGAGGGGATCGTAAATTCTTCATTTCACATTGTAACAAGATGACTTATTCTTTTCCTTTCCATGTTTCCATTACACATATAAACTAGCTCTGAGAGTTTCACCTCTAAATAATCAAAGAAAATCTTCCCAAAGGGAAACATCACTTTGACCTAAAGTTATGGGAAAACTACATATCCTGAAACTGTGAATGTCAGTTCTCAAGTCTGTTGGGAGTAAATTTTCCACACCATTTTTGGAAAGGAAGCAGTAGTATATAATCTCTTACATACCACCAGCACAGATGTCAAAGGATGTACAGTATGTCAAAAGAAAATCATCTTGCCTTGCTTTGTATCTTTCTTTAAAAAAATAAGAAATTGATTTTCCAGGTAGTTATTATTATTCCACATTTTCCTTTCCATCCTAATACCTTGTACTTTCTTTCCTGATTGAAAGGAACAACAATCAGGTACTGTGATAACAGAATTATCTCTTTGAAACTGAATTGGTATCCTTGTACTAAGGTAATGTTATGGGTCTTTTGTGGTTTAATTTTTGCTTTGGAGGAAGTGTGTATATTCTTATTTAAAAGAGAGAGAGAAGGTTTAGCCAGCTTTCTGTCTCACCATGAGCTACATTCTTGCTAATCCTTGTTCCCAATTTAAAATTCTGACTGTCCTGCTATTGTACAAGGGTGCCCTATTCATGCTGAATTGTGTTCCTTGTCTAAAACACTACAACATTTGCTATTGTGTTTACTGCACAATATATGTTACAGCCAGTTATAACAAGATCCCCCCACCCCACTTGGGCCTATAATAAATTTTGCATTATCATTGCAAACATGTAGTTTCTTACTTTCAAAGATAAAACTCTAAGGCTGATTCCGCATGGGCCAAAAACAGCGGTGTGAAAATGGTGTGAAAACAGTATAAACCCTTTTACACCGTTTTAAACCCTTTTACACCATTTTCACACCGTTTTCACACTGCTGTTTTTGGCCCATGCGGAATCAGCCTAAGACATTTACTGTATCGTCATCCTATCCTGATACTTGTCCTTGATTTGCCTCTGTATTTTTAGCATATGTACAACAATGAGAATAAAACATTCAAAAGGTATGGGGCAACTGACCGGTTAGGAAGCCTATTGTGGGGCCAGGGCCGCTCTCTGGTCCTACACAGCTGAGTTAGTTTTAAGAAAAACTAAGTTAGAAATAAAGCAAAAGACATCTGACATTAGAAACAAACAGACAGTTTTTACTTAACAGAATGTAGATAAGATTACAGAATGTGAACTCTCCCGAGGAAGAGACATGCCCCAGTGCCCTCGAGTGATAGACACAGAATTTAGATCGTTACAGGAGGTTGACCTCTCCTGGGTGGCTCTCGAAAGAGTCACACCCAGTAGAGGAAGAGCCTTAATTTTTATAGATGCAAAGAGTACAGACGTCACACAGTCCTCCCCTTTTGTTCCACGTATTATGATTCATATACCTTAAGAATCTAATTGGTCAGAACTGGTCACATGAAGACAGCCCCTTACTCTATGTATTTTCACATTCCTTCTGTAATTCAAACGCTACATGCTGTTAGCTTTATGGCCTCTATGCATATACAAAGAACAGCCATCAAGCTAGCTCACTGTCTTCAAGAAAAACCCGTTTTGCTAGGTTTCTCCCAGAGAGAGCTATACCTCCAGGGCATTGCAGGATTCCTTTGGCTCATGCTTTAGGATCATAAAACTTACTTTTCCCAGCATGAAATGTTTCTAACAATTCCCCAGTTTGAAATGTTAAAACATTTTAAAAGATTTTACAAACATGATTCTAAGACTTATACAATGATTCTAAGACAATAGAATTATGATCAAATACAAGTAAATGTGAATTACTCTCATTATCATTTCTGTGTGCTCACTTAACTATATAGAAAAACACTTTGTAATTTAACTAATCACATTCATTTCTAACCCAAAAACCAAAGTAATAAAATGCATCTGTCTGCTGTCACATAGGCCCTCAGTGCCAAGATGTCAAAGATGTTATCTTGCTTGCTTGCATCTTCACTAGCAAGCTGCTGGTAACATTCCTTTTTGACCTATTGCAAAACTGCAGGCTTTTGGTCACTTACACAGAAGCTCCCATTTTGATTCTTTGCAATTCTTTGGTTCTATAACTTAATCAAATACAAATTTTTATACACATTCTGGTCTGTCCCCACACTATGATCCCCCCATCTTTTCTCTTTATCCTGATAACTTAGGAACCATATAATAATAATAAAACTATGAGGTGATCACAGTTCCAACTGCAAAAGTGTTACATTGTGAAATAATATTTCCAGAAGCTTGAAAATACTTTCTGATGCACTGAAATGTAGGGATTTGATGACAGTTTCACACATTGTGTGAATGGTGGCAGTATGAAAAGCTTCAATGAAGGTCAATGAAGTGTTTATTTTGCCTAAGAAACACAAAAGAATGTAAAGATGGTCTAAATACAAAAAAAACCCCAACTTATTCTCTTAATACTGTAATTACACAACTTGTCATAAGGGAAAAAATCCTTCTTACCCAATAATCTGCTTAGTTATTGGCCTTTCATTATAGCAATGGCTTGACTTAAATCCTACTTGAAAGCTGCTTTCAAAAACTTACTTTAATAAAATGTTTCTTTTTCTAGAACTTGGATTAATGTTTGCAGTCCATTTATTTTCTAGTAAAATCTGAACAATGTGTAGGTTTTATAAATTTCATATTGTTATGCATCAAGCAAAAATGTTGCATTCCCAATTGTGTAAAAGGCCATGCTTTTTAGGAAGTAATTCAGATTGGGACTAGTTCTTTTAATGAGTAGCAAGAAGATCACAGATCTCCTTGGTATTATCCACTTCTGTATACCTGATGTACAAATTTGCCTTTATGACTGCTGATTTGGGATTGTTTCTTGGGTTTCAGGTTTCATTCTTTGTTGCTGCACACTTCTGCTTTAATTCATTCAAATTTTGTTTTTATGCTGTTGCTATAAACTTCATTGAACATGTGACATTGGAAGGTTAATAAAGCAATTTCTGAAAATAACATTGTAAAACCCACACACCTAAAGATAATTTTGATTGATTTCTGCTATGTGTTGACAAGTTATTTTTTTGTCTAAGCTAGTTCATCTTGAAAACTCAGAGCTCAACACTTAAAGGATATTTGGTGTCACATATCTAAGCTCTGCCTGGTCCTCATCCTGTGCCGTGGACAAGAATGCACTGTTTTTCATATTGGAATGTAATATTGGTTTTATATTGCTTAAAACCTGTTTTGTTTTCTCCAAAAATCTTGGGAATTTTAGCTGGTTAGGTGCTGTAAATTCTCTGTTAAAGATTTCAGAAATATAATTACAGATTTTTAAAGAAATAAAGATGATGGTTGCTTAAACTCATAATGCGGATATGTCTAATATCTCTGCTCTGAAAGTTTTATATATATATAAACTTTATATATATAACTTTATATATATAACTTTATATATAACTATATACGTACAATAGTAATATGCTGCTTTGCTACATACAAATTAACAGCACTGGGACTGATGGTATCTTTATCTTTGGCTGGATCTGGACATGGTCTTATATTGTGCTATTGTAGTCATTAACCTCTTGCATTTTCCAGTTCAAACAGAAAAAAATCAGGAAGTGAAAGATAATAGTGTAATATCCAGAAATGTTGATACTGCTTTAGACAGTGTATTGGAGCACATCTGGTGGAATTCTCTATCTAATGAGACCATCTGGTGGAATGCTGTGTCTAATGAGACCAGGACCCTACAAGATCTATCTCAGTTTTGCAGAGCCTGCAAGATGAAGCTATTTCACCATGCCATCTTAGCTGATCTCTCCTTTTTTCTCCTTTTTCTCTCTTTGATTTGTTTGGTTTTATTGGATTTATTCATGCTGTTCCAGCTCTTGCAGGAGTGTATTTGGAAGGCTGCCATAGTATGAACATTTGCATTGTTCACATATTTGTTTAAAAAAATTGTACAATGTATTTATGATTACCTCTCTGAACCCATTTGACAGCAACAGTGGTTAATCAGTTGAATAAAATAAAAACATAATTTAAAAAATCTGATATTATCTAGATTTTTAGAATGTTTGCACACATCTAGATTTCTAGAATGTTTGCATACATCATGAATACTACTTGCAATTGATATTGAGCTCAAAAAATACAGGTCAAACTCTGAATTTTAGGATCCAGACTTTTCAAAAAGAGGTACATGTGGTACGTGTGGTACAAGAAGTCAATATTCCTTCAAATCGTGACAGCAAAACTTGAGTGCCTAATTAATAAATGTTCTAACCTTTTCTCTTGTGATAGTAATGATAGAATCCATAATGCATGGAAAGTAATTAAAATACAATGGCTATAGGAGATTTAAGTTAAATCCCTGGCTCTCTGTCTAGGGCTGCCAACTCTGCTTGGGAAATTCCTGGGTTTGGGGGCAATACATGGGGAGGGCACAATTTGAGGGTGGGAGGGAGCTTAGAGGGAATATGATGTTGCAATGTCCACTTTCCAAAACTGCTATTTCCTCCAGAGAAACTAATCACTGTAATCTGGAGGTCAGTTGTAATTGCCAGAGAATTGCAGCCTAGCCTTGGAGAGTCGGGCATACCGAATACTGAATTTGGTCTGAATCTGGACATATTCAGGCATTTTCAAGCCAAAATCAGCCCAATATATCTTGCCCGAATCTGAACGAATCTGAATGCAAGGCATTCGGGATTGGGGGGGGGGGTATTTTTTGGTGTTTTCACATTTTTGCCTGCAGGGGGTGCATTTTTAAAGCTAGTGGCACCAAAATTTCAGGATATCATGTAGAGACAGTCTTGATGATACCATGCAAGTTAAGTGATGTTTGGTTTAGGAGGTCCAAAGTTAGGGACCCCCCTCCCAAAGTGGGACCCCTATCGCCCATTGTTTCCAATGGGAGCAAACAGGAGATGGGGCTACCCTTTGCTGGCTCATAACTTTGCCCCCCCGAACCAAACATTATGAAACTCAGGTGGTATCATCAGGACAGTCTCCAGATGAGACCCTGAAATTTTGGTGCCAATAGTTTAAAAAATGCACCCCTGATAGGCACCTCAGGATATTTGCCCAGATTCTCTGCTCTGCAGTGCCTTGGCTCCATTGTAGCCAATAGGGAATTCCTGAGTGTGTAAGCAGGCTGCACATTTTTGAAGATAGAGGCACCAAACTTTCAAGGTGGCTCCAAGAGGCCCTCCTGGTAATCGCTTCCAGGCTTGGTGAACTTTGCTTCTGGGGGTTAAATTTTATGGGCCCCCAAAAGGCTTTTTTTGTTTCCCTGCTCCTACACTTGAAGCCTGCTGACTCTCTGAACTCTTTCAGGCTGCCCCTCCCACCGCTCCCAGAAGCAAAGTTCACCAAGCCTGGATTCTATTATCAGGAGGGCCTCCTGGAGCCACCTTGAAAGTCTGGTGCCTCTATCTTCAAAAATGTGCAGCCAGCACAGAAATTCCCCATTGGCTACTGCAGAGCACAGAATTTGCCAGGCTCTTCAGCAAATTCTATGGTGGGAAAATTAATTGACTTTTCCCACCACGGACTTCAATGGGGCTTGCTGTTATGCCCAGCTGGCTCTGTGCTGGATATTTGGGGGAGGACTCCAGGAGGGGTTGTTCTGGGTAGGAATGCATAATTTCCTGCTGGGCTGCTGGTGTGAGTCTCCTGAAAGGAACCAGCCAATTTTGCTAAAGTTTGCTTAGCAGGGGTAAATGCTTTGGGCACCCAGTTGAAGGTGAGCCTGATGCCCACAGAGCAAATGTCCAGCCATCCAAACTTTAGCAAAGTTGGCTCGTTCCTGGATTGATGCTTTCAACTCAGAAATTGACCCAATTCAAGCCTCATTTCTTGAGAAGAGTAATGGGAGTCCCTAATAGTATTACCTTTACCACACTGTGTCTCGAATCTGAACTGTCTTCAGTTGAAATCTTAGCTTGGATTTCTACAATAAAATTCTGACTTAAGGTCCACTTTAGATTCAAGGATGATGGTATTATTTCACATCTGCTTAAAGACAATCACATCTCCTATTGCTCTAAAGTAATTACCAATAAAATTAAGAGTATTGAAATAGATTTAATTGCTCTCCAAAACTGTGGTGAAAACTTATTTTGTCTCAGATTAAAGAAAGACTGAGAGATCACTAATGCCAGATTTTTTACTCAACCAAAATTCCAGTCTGCCCTCCTCGAGCCTAGGGCATCTTTCCTAAATATGGAGCTATAGCCAACTATCTTTCATCTACCCTGTTGATCACCTATCTGTTGATCAGTATCGAGCATTTATGTTAGCTCACTTCAATAGTTTCCCCTTAGCTACAGACAAAGGAAGATACCATCAAATTCCAAAAAAACCAAAGATATTGTCACTGCAAATCTCTCGATTCTCTGATTTACGTCCTTTTAGAACATGAAATAAATGCAGACATGCGCTTTTGGTTAATCCATTCTTTGCTGGTGGCAATGAAAATTCAAAATCCCACTATTGCTGTGCGATTTATTCTAGGAGACTATAATGCTGATGTAACCTATATGGTAGATCTATTTCTGATGTCTACCTTAAATAGTTATTTTTTTTACTCGTGCTAATTGTTTTATTTACTTTTCAAATGCATTTATATATATTTTAACTTGTCTTTTTATATGTATGGACTTGTATTTTCAGCTATTTATGCCAATAAAGGTATGATTGGATTGGATTGGAAAATTAATCAGTTGTCTGCCTGCCCACGCTGTTGCTGCCCTTCCCTTTCTCCACCCTTAGTGTAGTGGTTAAGAGTGACAGACTCTAATCTGGAGAACTGGGTTTGATACCCTACTCCTCTACATGAGTGGTGTACTCTAGACTGGTGAACCAGGTTTCTTTCCCCACTCTTAGACATGAAGCCTGCTGAGGGACTTTGAGCTAATCTCTCAAAGCTCTCTTAAGCCCCTTCCGAACACGCAAAATAATGTGTTTTCAAACCACTTTCGCAACTGTTTGCAAGTGGATTTTGCTATTCTGCACAGCTTCAAAGAGCACTAAAAGCAGTTTGAAAGTGCATTATTCTGCATGTGCGGAATGAGCCTTAGCTCCACCTACCTGACAAGCTTTCTGTTGTGGGAAGGGGAAGCAGTTGTAAGCCACTTTAAGACTCCTTAAAGGTACAGAAAAGCAGAGCTATAAAAACCAACTCTTTTTCTTCTTTATGCTGCAAGATGTGGGGAGGACATTGGTGCAGCTCCCAATCATCTTCTCCGGTCTGTCCACCGAAGAGAGGAAGCAATGGTGGATCAAAAAAGGTGCCAAGCTGATGCTCTTGCTGCATCCTGGTGGGCCTGGCTGACTTCTCCTCTTCTCCTCTCTGCTTACATACATTATCATCACTGCTTGCACTCTGGGTCACTCTGACAAAGGTGGTGGTTAGAATAAAATGTATGGTTCCCTAAAATTCCTTGAAGGGATGGTGAAATAAAAATATAATAAATATATTAATGACAACTCTTGACTGCTTTACCATGGAAGCTAGTGGAAAGAGTTCTTATTAGAAGAAGAAAGGAAACCAAACTCTAATCATGTCCTATTTTGATGGTATGACCCCACCAAACAAATTAATTGACTTTCTCAAAAACTGGTTATGTACATTTTTAGGACATGGTTATAAACTGAACCTTTTTTTCCTTTTTCATGCACATTCTGAAGAAGTAGCTCACAGCTATTTTTATTGGAAAAGTGAGGTGAAAATCTGTAAATAAAGGAGATAGAGAATGGCACTTTTGCAAGAACCAGTCACAAACTGAAAAACCCAATTTAGAAGAAAATGACAATTTGCTTCAAAATGATGAGTCTCTTTTTAACCCTAAGTCAAGACAGAGAAAAACAAGTTTAGTTTTCATTCTTTCTCCTGATTTTAGCAAATGGTTTGTGAAGGAAATAAACTATTGTAGTATGAGACCTAAATTTACACCAGAAACAAAAACAAGCACTGGCCCTGGTGTGTGCATCTTTTGGTCATAATCCTTGTTGTAGACAGATGGAAATCCCATCACCTAGAGCTTCACAGGACCTGAGGTCAACTCTATACCTCTTTGTAGTCTGACTTGTTAGCAGAAACATGGAGGCCTCCTGCTCCACAAGTCGGCTATTCCTTGCCTTTATGATGCTCAAAGATGCAACCTGAGTCATTTCTCTGTATTTTATTTTTCTTGGCAGCTCAGTACATTAACACTATAAAGGAAGCAGAGCTGTAGGGCTCCCTCCAAGTTGGAAAGCTATTTCAAAGTAGGAATAGAAGCAACCCAACACTCCTTTTGTGACTAAACAATCCTCCCTTCCACTTCGGGTTCACCCTGTTGTGTGAGTGCAGCTGTTCACACAAGTCTGATTCATATAGGCAGTGCTAGAAACAGTAAGTCGAATGGCCCCCTGACCTCAGTTCTGCTATGAATGCACTGACTGCATTTTTCTTCAAGCTGGAAAAAAGAAAGAAAAAGAAATGAGAAACAACTTGGCTGAAATGTACGGGTGGGCATAGGGAAACATCATCTTATTCTCTCTTTGCTCTTCTTGCAAACCTTTTGAAGTAAACAAAGCATATTTATATAATTTGTGAGCATACATGTCTACATATATTAACATTTTGAACTGCTAGCTGGTCTTCAAAAGAAAAATCTGGCTAAATGGGTGTCTTGTTTGATTTAAAAAATAGAAATATTTCAGCTATGAATATGGTCTGGTGGATGCCAGAAAAGATGGTTTTCTGAAATTGTGTCTAGGGCTACAATCTTTAATCAGCTTAATTGGTGGATTATCCAATTAAAGCTGTAGTTAATTAAAGAGAGGGCCAGTTCTAATCAGTGAGGGCAACTTTTAATTGGATAGCTGTGCATTAAGAGCATACTTGTTAATTTAAAAAAAAACTATTTTGATCCTGGGTGTATAGTAGGCAATCAAATATTTAAAATGGCCTTTCCCTTCTACAGTGAGTTAAAATATCTGTATATTGTATGGTAAATTATATTTTAACTTAAATTTTCTGTTGTACAAAATATATCTATACCAGCAAATTAATGTCAATTTATCTTGTGCAATTTCCAAATAATCCTGTGAAATGTGGCTTTTTGCAGAAGTAGAGATCTGTAGATCCTCCATCCTCCTATGCCATGACAATATCCAGGAGCTATGATATATGAACCAGTTTACATTTATAATGGAGAAATACTCCTGAAATTTAGGAAGCACTGAATCACATATTTTTAATAAACAACACAGAGGTAATATATATTTGCTTATACATTTAACTCCAGGTTTGCTGTCATCTCAGTCCCAGATTTAACATTTATTTGCATGACAGATCTCCTCTAGTTTTAAATTATTTTCCCTCTTCAGTCACCCCTATCACTTGAGAGACTTATGACTTGTCTTGTGTTCTTTTGTTTTCTGTCCCACACCTAAGATGGTTGGGGGATTCACCCAAGAAAAAACCTCTTTAATGTAAAAATATCAGTTTCTTCAATGGACTGCCATTTTAAAATTCAGAGGCGTTTTCCCCACAGACAAAATATCCTGGGATAAACCCGGGATCATATGTCCCAGGGTGTTTTTATCCCGGCTTCTCCCTCCACATGGCTGCCCATCAGTACATTCAGGCTGGGAGGAAAAACTCCAGTGAATTACGCATGAGCCCCCAGTTTATTTTCATTTTCCACATGAACGTTTACATTTATTTCATTTACATCGTTCGCGTATGTTTACATAGTTTATGTAGATTCCGTTTTTCCAGCATTCTGATTGGCTGCAGCTAAGGGATAGGGAGAGCAGGCTGCGATGCCAGAAAAATAAATAGGCCCATCTCCCGCGGTGTTTGCATAGGTGCAGGATCGGCGCACATGTTTTCAAAAGAACTGCCAATTTTATCATTTTTTTAAAGCTGCGGGATAGGGCAAGTCTCGTGGGGCAGGCCCGATTTAGGTACGGAAGCCTTGCAGAATTCATGGCCAAACTGGAATGGTTCACTTCCTTATCCCAGAATATATTGGCCATGTAGAAAATGCCTAAGGGTGTTTTTTTTTTCAAACTTGCTGTCACTCAAGGTTCTATGACCAGGATAACTCATCCTTATCAGCTGTCTGCCACAGTTTGATAATTATTATATAATAGATGTGATGTCCCATCCCTCAAAGCATTTGTGCAGAACCCTTACAAAAGTTTTTGTCCTTGGCACCTCTCCCAAATAAGATACAAGACAAACAAACTGGGTTTAAGTAGTTTATTAACTGGCTGATCTACATCATCACTTATAACTTAATTGAAAGTGGGCAGCACTTGTCAGCTTCTCTTTACTACCTTCATATTGGATCCAAATGTAGCCCTGGTACTCTGATAGCCAAGTGCAGCATTAGGCTGGCTTTCAGTTAACTGTGAATGTCTGATTTGATCAAACTGAACCTAGTCATTAGGCTCAGAGATGTTGTGTTTCTCTATCCGATGCAAGCTTAGGATTCAGTTTAGCCTTCATGAAGAAAGTCTCATTATAGTTGAGCCAACATACTCAACAAAGCCCCTGTGAATAATATTCAGCTACAAAGTGGTCTTAAGAACTCTGGGCCCCTATGCAAAAGGGTGGCTTGCCCCCTATATTTCAACCCAATCTACTCTGAATGAACACATCAAGCTCTGAGACCCTCAGCTACCTTATCTTGGCTGCTAAGAAGATGGAATTAGAATCTTCAACACTGCCAAGGATTGAGATGGGGGGGGGGGGCAGAAACAAAATCAGTACTCTAGTCCCCTCCTGTGTGATTTTAAAAACTGGATGGGCTAGGAATGATCATTTTTCTGTATATTGTCCAGAATTTGGATCCATGCTCTGAGGTCCTGCTTCAGAATCACATAGCAGGAAGGGACATAATCCTTGCTCTGTGGTCATTTCACTCGACATCATGGTAATGTCCCCACCCCCAGTCTGATTCTGTATGATTAAAGGCAGAGGAAGATTCATAACTGGTACATCAGTTACATTTGTCTGACCAACGTGTGCACATGCTCTGGCATTAGCAACTCACAGCGATTCCCTCATAGTGAAAATTACCAAGCAAGCCTGTGTTCTTATCTAAATGCAACCGGAGGTACTGCTGTATTTACAGGACACAGTTGATAATGGCTATGGTTTTTCATGCCACTTCTCTGGTGTGCTTCAGCATGACCTTGTCAAAGTTAAAAGCTCATGAAATTTCTATTTACTTTTTGTAGCATTATGATTCTGCATAACAGTGCTTAAAACAAAAACACAGTATAATTATACTGTCGATCAAACTGCTAAGGAAGGCATTTCCACCAGCTTTGCACAAAGCAAAATGTAAATAATTAATAAAACTAGAAACCTTGACTAAGTGGAGGTGCTTGGGGGCTAGTTAAGCATTTGTCATAGTTCTGGTTCGACCTACAACCATGGACAGTGCATATACTGTTTACTTATATCCTGTGCACATAAAAAATGTTGTTTGTTCTTTTTGTATTGCCATGCATGTGCCTAATAAAAATCTCAAGCTGTCATTTGCACTCTGAACAGGTGTACAGTGAATGTACTTATTGTTTAATTCATCTGAGTTTCCAGCCCATTTCACTTCATCCAACAAACAACAAAAATATTTTCTTCATTACCTCCAATTAATGTAAATGCCAAATGCACTAAATATATTACCATGCAGCTAATGCACTGTGTTGATTGATTTGCAGAATGTTTTGCATTAAAATGACTTCTTTTACTGCATGCAATCCAAATTGCATGCTCCTAGCTGTCATCACTTATGGAAATGACAAATTTATTTCCAATAGATCTCTTTCTATGCATAGTAAATAAGGTTTATTTTTAAAAATGTGTTTACTCCATTGTACCATCAGGCTTTAGTAGCACATTTGAATTGAATTTCATTTTTTCTCCTAACGTAGATTCTAATAGTAATTTGTTATTGTTTATTTAGTGACTAGAGAATACCAACTTAGGAAAAACTGGATTAGCTGGGATTTTGTTGTCTTAAAGTTTATTTCTGTACAAAATATCAGATATTATTGTCCATCGTAGCTTTTACTTTTTTTAAGGGTTACCATAATGCAAGATGATTTCTATATGAATGTTATTTGAAAAAAGCCACGTGTGTGTGTTATTTAACTGTATGTACATATCATTTGCTTAGAGTTCTATTTTCTTGCTGCAATTTAGCACGTCAGATGATTCACACTGCAATCTCATACAAAGTTGACTTCAATTTCTTTCTTTCTTTCTTTCTTTCTTTCTTTCTTTCTTTCTTTCTTTCTTTCTTTCTTTCTTTCTTTCTTTCTTTCTTTCTTTCTTTCTTTCTTATCAAAACATTTATATCCTTCTTTCCCTCATAGTTCAAGGCAGCTTATAATGATAGAAAATTTTTTCAGACAAAACCAAATTGTATAAGGATGTGACTCCGTTTAGATTTCACTGTCAGTCATTTATGTATTATGAATTCATGGTATACTAAACCAAAGAGTATTTCTGAATAAAATTAAGTTATGCATTAGGATCTATGTGAGAATACCACTGAAAACACACCACATATAATCAGAATCTTTCACTGACCGTATGAATTAATGACCTCCAAAATGTCCTATTGTGGACAGCCTTGATCAGGTATGCAAATGTTTACATGGACTGCCATCCAAAGACTTGGAGTTTTCTTAATCTTCTTAGGCAGCACTCTGACCAAAGGATGAAGTAATTTATGCTATTATTAAATTATAAGATTATAGTCCTTTGAAAATTTTGGAAATCTAAATTTGAAGTTCTTATAATCAGTATGTTAGATAATTTTATTTAAGCACATATCAGGAAAGATTTAATAAAGCAGCACACAGAGGGAGTATACCTGATTTCAGACTTGAATGTGTGCATGGAACTTCATGAATTCTGTGAATACCCTGTCATGCTCCTATGTGCTATATACCACGTGTATATAGGGATGTCCTGATACATGTGACAAACATTTCCTCACTTAAAGAACAATAGAGCAAGTTCTTGATAAATACAACTTCTACAATGTTGGAATGAAGCAGCACAGAGGAGTCTTCATTACAATCAGTCCAATAGTATATGACACACAGTCAGTTTTTTAATACTGGCAAATTTACAAACTCAGCCCATGTGCCATAATTGTACCCTGTGTGACTTTCCACTTAGTTTGCTCAGTCTAAAGCAACTTTCCATGTTTTCCCTTCTATCATGAGATCTGGGAAATGTAGCCACATTGCCCACAGCATTATTTCTTTTCAAATAGCCACAATAAAGACAACTGCTACTCTGAGGAGCTTCTTGGAAAACCTCTCATTATTCATCATGCATACTGTATGTACTCTATACACATGGACAACTCACAGATTATGGATCTAAGCGATCTTCCTGCTCCAAACTAACAAAGGGTAAAAGGGAGGGATTGGCAAATCAGGTTTTCTCCATGAATTTATTCTGAATATTTGTATTCTGCTTCTTCAAAAACTTTACCTGTGGTTGCTAACAAAATTAAAACAATAAAAAATAATAAGAGATCAGGAATAAAAAGCTGGGTTTATCATTTCAAAGAAGAAGATAGACGGCACAAGAGAATAACCAGGTAGCTCTAGAAGGGTTGTGTGACAAGTATATTTAATTTTGTGAGTGTTTGTTTAAAGCATATTCTCATTTTTGAGGCTGCTTTTTTGGAGGGGACAGTTGTTAACTAAACAAAATTTGCCTGGCGCAAATTTCAAAGCAAATAATTACAATAATAAAAGACTTAGACTTGATTGGTTGATCGAATTATCTTTGTTGCATGATAAACACCCCAGAAAAGAACTGGTGATTAACAAAAAAAAAGTTGACTAGCAGGCAAGGTTTAGCCATGAAAGTAACAGGGGACGGATTTAGAAAGGGAATTACAAATGGAAAAATCTATTAGTAAAGAGGGCATGCTTGAAGTTATTCTATTTTCCCTAGCAGAGGTCAGAGCAAGCTGCTTTGTATAGTAAAGCTTTAATGCTTCATGAGCACACAGAAAAGCTAATCCAGGGCTGTTTAAAAATGCCAGGTTCACACCACTGTAAGAGGAAACATTATACACTTTATGGTTTTGTAGAACAAAATAAAAGAGGAAATATTTTACAATGTGCTGTGATTATACAAGCTAACAGGTTTTTGGCAGCAGTTCCATTATTTAAGGGGAAAGGCTGATGAAAGTTTCAAACTGCAGACTGCAAAAGCAGAAAGAGAGACAGATGATCACAATGGAAGGGGAAGGAGGGAAACCACAGGGTAATATAAAATTCGTGATCTTGTAGGAAAACAGGAACTCACAAAACAACATTGGGTAATTTTTTTGCTGGAATACCTTAGGTCTAATGCCTGTAGGTGCACATGGAGCCACAGATAAACTCCAATTGGTACAGAGAGGGTTGCAACTCAGTTACTATCAGAAGCTAAGCAGACGATGTATATTACATCTTTTTGACAGTCATTCATCTGGCTGTCTATGGCTCATTCCGCACATGCAGAATAATGCACTTTCAAACTGCTTTCAGTGCTCTTTGAAGCTGTGCGGAATAGCAAAATCCACTTGCAAACAGTTGCGAAAGTGGTTTGAAAATGCATCATTTTGCGTGTGCGGAAGGGGCCTATCAGTTTCTGGCTTCATTTCAAGGTACTGGTTATTGGTAGGGATGCCATCCTTCAGACAGGACCTGGGGATCACCAGAATTACCGCTCATCTCCAAACTACAGAGGTCAGTTACCCTGGAGAAAATGGATGTTTTCAAGGGTAGACTGTTTGGCATTGCGCCCTACTGGGGTACCTGTTCTCCCAAGGTTCCATCCAAATCTGCAAGCATTTCCCAAACAGGATCAGGCAACCCTACTTCTCATTGTTTTACACCATTCAGCCTCAATAAGAAAGAAGGGCTAGAAATGAAGCAAACAAATAAATAAATAAAAGTCAGCGTAGGGGTGGCTTTACCCAGTTGCAATATAAAACAGGTGCAACTTCTCTCTTTTTCTTATAGAATCATAGGCCCTTTCTGCACGGGCCATTTACAGCGCCCTGGGGACGGCAAAAACGCCATCCCCAGGGAGCCGTTCGCACAGGTGGCACTGCGAAAACGCAGCAGCGCCAACCTGGCTCCCCTCCCCCTCCCCCAGGGTAGCGTCAGGCTGCCTCCAAAAACCTCCCTCCTGGAGGGAGGTTTTTGGAAAACAATGCATTCCCGGCGGCGCGGTGCAAATGGCACCGGCGGGAATGCACTGTTTTCCCCATCCCTCTCCCACTCACCTCATCACCTTCATCGCCCTGCTGGCCTCCTAAGACCCTCCCTTGCTGTCCTCCGACCCCTGGAGGTCGGAGGGCAGTGTGGGCGGGTCTACAGAGGCCAGCAGGGCAACAAAGGCGACGAGGTGAGTGGGAGAGGGACAGGGAAGAGGCGGCTCCATGCAGAGCCGCCTCTCTTGCGCTGGCCTCACCGGGGGCCGCTCGCACGCTCCCGTGCGAACGGCCCCCACCCCTCCACCGGCAGAATTCCTGCCGGTGGGGGAGCGCCCTTTCCGCAGTGCGGAAAGGGCCATAGAACCATAGAGCTGGAGGAGACCACAAAGGCAATCAAGTCCAAACCTCTGCCATACAGGAATACACAATCAAAGCACTCCTGACAGTTGGTCATCCAGACTCTGGCTGATTCCGCATGGGCCAAAAACAGCAGTGTGAAAACGGTGTGAAAATGGTGTAAAAAAGTTTAAAACGGTGTAAAAGGGTTTATACTGTTTTCACACCGTTTTCACACTGCTGTTTTTGGCCCATGCAGAATCAGCCTCTGTTTAAATACCTCCAAAGAAAGAGACTCCATCACACTCCAAGGCAGTGTATTCCACTGTCAAACAGCTCTTACTGTCAGGAAGTTCTTCCTAATGTTTATGTGGAATCTCTTTTCCTGCACCTTGAATCCATTGCTCCTTGTTCTTGTCTCTGGAGTAGCAGAAAACCAGTTTGCTCCATCTTCAACATAACATCCCTGCAAATATTTAAAAATAGCTATAATGTCACCCCTTAATTTTCTCTAGGCTAAACACACCTAGCTCTATAAGCAACTCCTCATAGGGACTGGAGGTGCATGTGTGCGGCGGCGCCACTGCTTGAATCCCACCACCATCAGAACCTGTTATTAAAATTTTTGGATCCCACCACTGGTGGTCTCCCATCCAAATATTAACCATACTCAACCCTTCTTAGAGGGTGATTCAGTAAATGCAAATCACCAAAAAAACCCCACCCCTAAATAAACCTTTATCAGGTTTATTCACATTTCTTTTTTCTGATCAAAAAACCCCAGTCTGATTCAGCAGAGGTCATGAAAAAGCTGAACGTGATCCAACTTTTTTGGTAGGGGGAGAATCAACTGAATGCCACTTTTGGTTTTTCCCTGCCACGGCCACTACCAAAGACTTAGGAAGTGGTGGCAGGGGGTGGCAGAAAGAAGAGATAATTGAATGCTGCCCTTCATCATGCCAAGGGCAGAGTTCAATTCTTTCTACACCCCACCACCACTTTCTAAGCTGAAAGCAATTATTAGTTGTTCCCCTACTGTCACCACTTCCTGAGCCCCAGAGGACTTGGAAACAGTGTCAGGGGGGAGACAACTAAATGCTGCTCTTGGCACAGTCGAGCACATCATTCAGTTGTTCTTTCCACTGCTGCTGCTTCTCAAGTCACGGTGACTTGGGAAGTGGTGGTGGGAGGAGGGAAAGAGGCAACCAAATGCTGCTCTCACATGGCTGAGTACAGCATTCAGTTGCAGTTCTCCCCTTTACAGTTTCACAAGTCCAGGGTTCAAATAATAGCCCCTCCCACCAAATGGTAAAAAACTGAATAAAGCTGATGAATATTG
This sequence comes from Sphaerodactylus townsendi, assembly GCF_021028975.2. NCBI lineage: Eukaryota > Metazoa > Chordata > Lepidosauria > Squamata > Sphaerodactylidae > Sphaerodactylus > Sphaerodactylus townsendi. Next base: position 103,804,474 of record NC_059427.1, on the reverse strand, counting down.
GCTCTATTCAGCTTTCCTGAAAATTTCTGAGTTTTTATTATCTGAATCCGAAATGTACTGAATTTTTTATTGGTGCTCACCCCTAATTATGCTTAGCTTCCAAGATCTGGTGAGATCAGGATAGCCTGGGTTATCCAGATTACAGCATTTTCCCAATTACATATAACAACAAATCTGTCTTTATACCAAAATCTGATTACTATCCTATATTTCAACATTAAATATCGTAAGGATATATCTTTTAAAAACTTATCAAAGCACTACATTTTTTCATTATGCAAAATAGGTGATAGGAGAGACTGTATGATTTCTTTATGTTTTGACAACCTGTTGATATTATCATGTGCTGTAGAAGTAAAACCTCAAGTAATAAAGAGAAGAGAACAGCATCTAATACAAACTGTTTTTGAAGATTCTTTATATGCTCTGAAATGCAGTAACTTACCAGGGTAAGTTATTTAGTGCATACTTCACCAGAAATGGAAGAGCTAAATTGGCTGTATATCTGCTTCTGAAGCATGATTCAGAGTTCTGGTGGATATTCTAAAACTCTCTCAGGACCTGATACTTAAAACAACATTTCTTACTCCCATAAGAACCTTATCACTGGTTAATGTCTTTGGTAGACATTTTTGATGTTGCCCTATTCTCTCTGAAGTCTGATGGGAGGGGACACCTGAGATATGGCCTTGCTATTGTTGCAAAGGTGACTCAGCTTTGGAATTTTCTCCTCATACTGTGCCTGTCTTGTACAATTGTAGGAGCCAGGTGATTTATTTTCTTTTTTTGGTACGTTCAGGATTTCTGTTGATCACATTACTCACTGGATATATAGGATATGACTTATTATGACTTGCTTTGATTTATCAGTAATTTGTAGTGTTGGAGATTCGGACAGTCCAAATCCGAATTTTTACCGAATCTGCACTGATTCGGACGGATTCAGACGAGCAGGGTCCGAATCTGAGCTGTCCGAATCCTAACAGATACGAATCCATGGGATTCGGATCACCAGCCGAATTGTGTTTTTATTTTTTGGTGTTTTTTCACATTTCGGCCTGTTGGGGGCGCATTTTTAAACATATCAGCACCTACATTTCAGGGTATCGTCAGGAGACTGTCCTGATGATACCCTCCAAGGTTGGTGCAGTTTGGTTTAGGGGGGCCAAAGTTATGGACCCCTAAAAGGGGTGACCCTATCTCCCATTCTTTCCAATGGGAACTAAGGAGATGAGGGCTACCCTTTTGAGAGTCCATAACTTTGGCCCCCCTGAACCAAACTGTACCAAACTTGGAGGGTATCATCAGGACAGTCTCCTGATGATACACTGAAATATTGGTACCGATACATTTACAAATGCACCCCCTGCAGGCACCCCCAGAAATTTGCACAAGATTCTTTGTTCTGCAGTGACTTAGCTGCATTGCTGTCAATAGGGAATTTCTGATAGAGGGCTGTGGAGTGCACATTTTTCATGGTAAACCCACAAAACTTTCAGGGTATCTTCAGGAGAGTCTCTGGATGACACCATCCAGGTTTGGGGAACTTTACCTCAGGGGGCAGTGGGAGATGGACCCTACCCTTTTTGGGTCCCATAGAATTAAACCCCCTGAAGCAAAATCCCCCAAACCTGGATGGTGTCATCTAGAGACTCTCCTGAAGATACTCTGAAAGTTTTGTGACCATACCTTCAGAAATGTGCACCTCACAGCCCTCTACCAGAAATTCCCCATTGACAGCAATACAGCTAAGTCACTGCAGAACAAAGAATCTTGGGCAAATTTCTGGGGGTGCCTGCAGGGGACGCATTTTGAGATGTATTGGCACCAAATTATCAGGGTATCATCAGGTGACTGTCCCGATGTTGCCCACCAAGTTTGGTGCAGTTTGGTTTAGGTATGAACCCTCAAAAGGGGTGCAACTATCCCCCATTGTTTCCAATGGGAGCTGATAGGGGATGGGGGCTACACCTTTGAGAGTCCATAACTTTGGCTCCCCTGAACCAAACTGCACCAAACTTTGGGGGTATCATCATGACAGTCTCCTGATGATACCCTGAAAGTTTGGTGTCACTAGCTTTAAAAATGCTGGCTTGTGTGTTTCACCGCTCACTCACTCCAGCAGGCTTCATGTGCAGGAGCGGTGAAACATGAAAACCGGAATTTTTAAAGCTAGTGGCACCAAATTTCAGGGTATCATCAGGAGACTGTCCTGATGACACCCCCCCAAGTTTGGTGCAGTTTGGTTCAGGGGGGCCAAAGTTATGGACCCTCAAAGGGGGGCCTCTATCCCCATTGTTTCCAATGAGAGCTAAGGAGATGGTGGCTACCATTTTGAGGGTCCATAACTTTGGCCCCCCTAAACCAAACTGCACCAAGCTTGGGGGGTGTCATCAGGACAGTCTCCTGATGATACCCTGATATTTTGGTGCTGATATGTCTAACAATGCGCCCCTGCAGGCACCCCCAAAAATTTGCCCAAGATTCTTTTTTCTGCAGTGACTTCTGCATTGCTGTCAATGGGGAATTTCTGGTGGAGGGCTGTGGGTTGCACATTTATCAAGGTACAGTCACAAAATGTTCAGGGTATCTTCAGGAGAGTCTTTGGATGACACCATCCAGGTTTGAGGAACTTTGCTTATGGGGACAGTGGGAGATGGACCCTACCTATAACATTGAACCCCTTGAAGCAACGGTCACCAAACCTGGATGGTGTAATGAAGAGACTCTCATGAAGACACCCTGAAAGTTTTGTGGGTTTACCATGAGAAATGTGCACTCCACAGCCCTCCCACAGAAATTTCCCATTGGCTGCAATGGAGCCAGCCAGCCACTACAGAGCACAGAATCTGGGGAAATTTCTTTGGGTGACTATGAGGGGTGCAGTTTTAGAGCTACTGTCGCCAAAATTTCAGGGTATCATACAAGTACTGTTCCTATGATACTCCCCAAGTTTGGTGAAGTTTGGTTCAGGGGGTCCAAAGTTATGGACCTTCAAAAGTGTAGCCCCCATTTCCTGTTAGCTTCCATTGGAAACAATGGGGGATGGGGCACCCCTTTTGAGGGTCAATAACTTTGCCCCCTCTGAACCAAACTGCACCAAACCTGGGGAGAATCATCAGGACAGTCTCCAGATGATATCCTGAAAGTTTACTGCTGCTAGCTTTACAATTGCACCCCCTGCAGGCCAAAACGTGTAAAAACACCAAAAATTCAAAAAAATAATAAAACGGACCCGAATTTTTCGGATTTACCCGAATTTTCGGGCATATCCAAATTGGCTATGATTCGGATTCGGGCATACAAATCATTTTATGCCCCAAAATACCCAAATCCGAATTTTACCGAATTTTTTTAGTATTGACCAACCCTAGTAATTTGGTACAGTTTTGGAATTATTCATTTTATTGTACTAGTTGTGAATTTTATTTATCTAAGGCTCATTCCGCACATGCAAAATAATGCACTTTCAAACTGCTTTCAGTGCTCTTTGAAGCTGTGCGGAATGGCAAAATCCACTTGCAAACAGTTGTGAAAGTGGTTTGAAAACGCATTATTTTGCGTGTGCAGAAGGGGCCTAATAGTTTCTTCTCATGTCTAGTGCTAAGATCTTTTGTATAGTATTTTTAATAAAAATAATTAGCAATTTTTTTGTGGAACAAATTGATCTCATGTTTTGTTTTGTTTAAGAATGAGCTTAGCCAGCTATGACACAACTCCTCTTAATAATTTTTTTTGGGGGAGTGGGGTTTCCGTCACACACACTAACCCTCATCAAACTTTTTCAGTCTTATAACCTGTTATAATTTGTTATGACATTGTTTCCACAATGTTATGATGGATGCTTTATTTTTTTATAAAAGGTCAGACATACATGGCACTCAAGAGACTTTTTGAAGTACAACTTAATGATTTTTTTTTCTTTTGGGGGATTTAAAAGTCAGATTAGCTCAACTTCATATAGGAATGAGGTTTGTAATGGAACAACATAATTGAGGAACTTGAGATAGTTATATTCATATTATAAATTGTAATTTCAAACGTTTCAAAGTGGTTCACGTACAAGTGTTTAGATTGTTATTCTCTACTGAGAGTGATTTCTCTTGGCAGTCACTAGTTTGCCTCTTAAACTTCAGCTTCTTTTACACATTCTTTGGATGGAGAAGTTAGGGACATTAACATGGAAAGAAACACATCCCACCATGACATGCCTCTGAAGATGTCAACCAAAGAAGCAGGCAAAAAGTTAGGAGCAAATGCCATCAGACCACATCAGAGGTATTTCCTGTTAAACTCTTATGGATTGCTCTATCAACCTTAGAGCTCTTTCCCAAGATAACTGGTTAAGGATCCTTCCTGGTTCAAACCCAAAATCTATTCCTTTTTACTTCTGAGGAGATTCCTTCACCAGAAAGCTTGCAGCTCACATTGCTGTCACCAAGCTCTGTTAGCTTCTCTTTCAGTCAACTGTCAATTCTCCACTGTCACTCCTATCCAGCTGCCATTCTCATTCAGAGAACTGTTCAAACTCACTGTCAGTCAAGAGACAACTCTTTAGAATGCAGTTGTCCATCTCACCAGCATACATATGTTTTCTTTACCCTAGGTGAGGGGCTTGAATAATGCCTTGCCTGCATATAGTGCCAAAGTCAGCCCATTTCATCTCAAGTTAAAGAAGGTTCTCTCATAGCAGACTGGGAAAAGAATAATGCACTGAAGAACATCTTCCGGTCACAGTAGATAATCCTAGGCTAGGAGAAACAATTACTTGATAGTTTCAAAGTGTCATGTGTTCAAAGTTATTGTATAAGTAATCAAGAAAACAATTAACAAAATGCTTCAGCTACATTATGACATTATTATTGTACAGACTTCCAATATCTCCATTGGATGCATATTTTGTATACATATTTGGATTGTAAACAGTTGCATAGCATTTGGAGGCATAGCTTTTGTTAAAAAATACAATATACAGTATTTTGTGTTAAAGCTATTCATAAGTGATGTTGTTATGACCACATGATACCTAAATCAGTTGCTTTCAGACTACATTCTTAGGAATCTGTTAGTTCCTTAAAACATATTAGAATATCTCAGTCAGATCATAAATGGCAGATATGTCTTATTGAAAAATAATTCATTCACTAAAACTGTGAAACAGATTCATGCTTGCCTCGTGAAGTAGTCTCTGAAGGGACAAAAACAGACATGATGACAATGTGTGTCTTTGACCACTGAAAAATAGAAATTTCAGGCTTGTGTAGCCTAAGTTTGTCTTAGAGCCAGGCAGAAAGATGGAGAGTTTTAAATCCTTTCACTCATAAACAAGCACCCTATTCTACTGTATGCTCTTTAAAGGTGGAAAAGTGAGTTATTAAAAAATGTCTTTTTCTCTTAAAATGCTAAGTGCAACTTGAGGAACCAGTGTTGATAACTAAAAAAAAGTGATGGTTAAACCTATCTGTTTTACCCATGTGGCCTCTATGGAAATCTAGGCTACACAAGTGTGAAATTTACCTTTCATTGAGGGATGAGATCGTTGTTATGCTTATAAAAACCATAAAAGGACAGAAATTGAGACCAGGTAGAATACAAGTTTTAGAAGTTGGTTGAAACTGAAGAACAGAAAGAATAGTTGCCATCAATATTTGCTCTCTGTCCATGGATACAGACAATATTGCCAGAATATTGAAAGACTGGTCAACCTTCCTTGAGATAAAAACAAAAATTGGACTTTTTGTGGCCAGTCCTAAGCAAGGTTTCACCAGTGGCTCATACATGCGATTGCAACATTCTTTGATGGGAGTCCTTGTGAACAACAAAGGTGAAAACTCAGCTTCTTGGTATGTATGATGCCAAATGGGATAAGGGGTTCGTTCACAAGCACTCAGTTCAAAGCAGCAGATACACAGGCTGTTTCCGCACAGCCCAATAACAGTGTCCTCCGGATGGTAAAAACACTGTATCTGGGGTGCTGTTCGCACAGCAGGCACTTCTGCATCACAGCAACACCGTGCTTGTGCCACCCAAGCAGCACAAAAACACCGCTTTTGAACTTCGCTCAGGAGCGAAGATTTTCAAAAGCAGCATCTTCCACCCGCAGTCATGCGAATGGCACTGAGTGGAAGGTGGCCCCAAACACCTCCTTACCTCTTCCTGGCTTCTGTCATTCTGTGGAGACCAGAGGACACAAATCATTCATTTCCCTCATTTGAAGATCCATCAACCATTCACATTATTATGGATATTTCCCTGTAATGTGCAGCTACAGCACTGGATATATTATAGAGTACTCTTCGTTCATCTGGACTAATGATGAGGCAAGGAAGAGTGGTCAGAGGTGAAAAAGCATTAGAAGAAGAAGAAGAAGAAGAAGAAGAAGAAGAAGAAGAAGAAGAAGAAGAAGAAGAAGAAGAAGAAGAGGAGGAGGAGGAGGAGGAGGAGGAGGAGGAGGAGGAGGAGGAGGAGGAGGAGGAGGAGGAGGAGGAGGAGGAGGAGGAGGAGGAGGAGGAGGAGGAGGAGGAGGAGGAGGAGGAGGAGGAGGAAGAGGAGGAAGAAGAAGAGGAGGAGGAGGAGGAGGAGGAGGAAGAGGAGGAGGAGGAGGAGGAGTTGTTTGGATTTATATTCCTCCCTTTCTCTCCTATAGGAGACTCAAAGGGGCTTACAATCTCCTTGCCCTTCCCCCCTCACAACAAACACCCTGTGAGGTAGGTGGCTCCGGTGAGAGAGCTCCGGAAGAGAGAGCTCCGGAAAGCTGTGACTAGTCCAAGATCACCCAGCTGGCATGTGTGGGAGTGCATAGGCTAATATGAATTCCCCAGATAAGACTCCACAACTCAAGCGGCAGAGTTGGGAATCAAACCCAGTTCCTCCAAATCAGAGTGCACCTGCTCTTAGCCACTACGCCACTGCTGCTCCTTTTAAATGTTGCATGCGCCCTAGAATTTAGTTCATAGTGGCAGAGGTTCTGTGGCGGAGGTGTGTGTGGTGGAAAGTGAGGTTCTTTTGACAGACAAATCAATCTAGGTTTCCTAGAGGCACAAAATGTGAAAACTGTTGCTGTCCACCACTGGATCTAGACCTAACAGTAGGATTTTTTATCATTGTCAGTCATTATGACATTGTTGATGTCAATACTAGTCAAAGACTTTTAGAGTACTCAAAAATAACTCCTTAGTGTGTCCCAGTTTCTACATTTAAAAAGTGATGATTAGTGCTGTTAAAACAGTGCCATCTGGAATTAATCCCTGTTTTTTATGTGCAGTTTCTGAGATAGGTGTAGCATTGCTTACAGAACAGAACAAGATAATAGTCCCCTGGAACTAGTTATAGCACATGATCATGTAGCAGTTTGTGCAAAACTGTTTTCCATGAACTTACTTAATGGCAAGAGACTATGCCAATTTAGAAAACCCTGTGTGTATTTGAAAAATATAGTAGGTTTTTTATTTTTAAAGTGTTTTTCCTTCATGGATTTTTAGATACATGTTCCTGTTTTATTTTCAACATCATAGCTATTAGAAATTATTAAAATTACTGAGTTCTTTTTAAAAAAGAAAAGAAGAGAAGCTTTTAATGGAGAGGCATCAAATACCCTTACCCCTCCTGCACTGATTTATTTATTTGCATGCATCTTTTTTTCACACATAGGCCCTTTCCACACGGGCCTTTTACAGTGCATTAGGGTCGGCAAAAACGCTGTCCCTAGGGAGCTGTTTGCATGGGGGGTTCAGCTACATCGCAGCTGCACCGTCCTCTCTCCCCCCCAGTGGCACGCAGCCGCTGTTTCCAAACCTCGCTCCCCGGAAGGTTGCAGGGAAGGTAAGTCGATTGGGCAATGACCCAATTGGGCATCGTATACACCGACACACACCCCAGCATGGCCGTGCGGAAGCGGCCTTGGTTTCACACCAGAATTTCTTCTCAGGCTCTTTTGTTGAAAGAACTTTTAGGAAACATTCAAATATGGCAAAATGCATATCAATAGTGTCTCTAGAAGCCTCTTCTTCCATAATTGTTTCTTCTCTTAAGAAAGCATTATCTCTTTCACAGATGGTTGCAATGATATATTATGGGAAATCAACTGTTCTTGGCTTTTTTTCCTAGGCACTTTGCTAGAATGACAGCCTTTCACTCCATAAATAGTGCTTAACATTGTTAAAATGTCTTTTTGTTCAACAGAGTTCCCTTTAAAGTTCCCAAACACAACTTCGTTTTCTTTTAGTTAATATTTTGAATATCAGGGAGTATACTAAAGTGCTTCCAGTGACTTGAATAATGAGCATGAATCATAGAATAGAACCAGGTTGTTTCCACACAGCCAAACAATAGTGCCCCAGGGATGGTAAAAACTCCATCCCTGGGGCACTGTTCACACTGCTGGTGCTGGTGCATTGCAGCAGCGTCGTGCTCACGCCCCCCCAAATGGCACGAAGATGCTGCTTTTGAACCTCGCTCATTGAGCAAGGTTTTTTAAAAGAAGCGTTTTCCCTCCATCACAGTGCAAACCGCACCAGCGTGAGGGCACTGCTATTTGGCCCCTCCGTTGTTTACAAGGCACTTACCTTTCCTTCCTGTGCAGCTCTGGATGGGTGCAAAGAAACACCTATACTGACCTCTGACCCCTAAGGGTTGGAGGGCAGCGTGGACATGTCTTTGCAGCCATCCAGAACTGCACAGGAAAGAAAGGTAAGTGCCTCACAAATACCCTGGGTGGCTCTGTGTGGAGCCGCCCCTGCGGGCAGCAGTGGGACTGCCCGCATGGGACCGTGCAAGCAGTCCCGATGCTCCACTGGCTTTATTTAAGCCGGTGGGAAGTCATTGTGTTACCTAGCTTAACAGAATATTTTTTAAATAGCAATGGGGAATAGGGTTGGCGGTTCGGCCCCTCCCGAACGGCAAATCAGGCCGAGATCAGCCAGTTCGGAGGGGGTCGGAGGGCCGAGGAGCCGAGCCTGCCCCCTCCTCACTAAACGCAATCCGAAGTTGGCCCTTCCCCCGAGCCAGCGGCTTCTCCGAGCCAGCCTGGGGAAAATAAAATTTAACTCCTTCTGGCCCAGCTCCGCCTCCTGGCAAGCTTGGGACGAGCGGAGCTTCCAAGTAAGCTTGGGACGAGCAGCTTCCAAGTAAAAAAACAAAAACAAACCCTACTCCGCCGCAAGCGCCGCTCCCCCACCCCCCTCCCGCAAGTCCTACAAGCACCCACCCCCACCCAGCCTCATTTCCCACCCAACCCGCGCGAAACCCCAAGACCCCGAACTCCCATGCCGCTCCTGGCAAGTGGCGGTGGGATGAGTGGGGCTTCAAACTACAAAAATAAAAAACCCACAGAATGGTCCCCACAAAGTTTCCCACCCAAAGAGACCCCACTTACCCACAGTGTCACTGGGCCTTTCCCCACTTACCGTAAGCCCAGCTACTTGAGGAGAGTAGCGCGGGGTTCCTTCTCCCTCCCCACGGCAGAGGCGGCCACAGCGCAGCCGCCCCGCCGCTGCCGCTGGGCCTTTCCCCACTTACCGTAAGCCCCGCGCTACTTGAGGAGAGTAGCGCGGGGTTCCTCCTCCCTCCCCACGGCAGGGGCGGCCACAGCGCAGCCGCCCCCCCCCCCGCTGCCGCTGGGCCTTTCCCCACTTACCGTAAGCCCCGCTACTCTCCTCAAGTAGCGGGGTTCCTCCTCCCTCCCCATGGCAGGGGCAGCCACAATGCAGCCGCCCCGCCGCTGCCGCTGGGCCTTTCCCCACTTACCGTAAGCCCCGCGCTGCTTGAGGAGAGTAGCGGGGTTCCTCCACCCTCCCTACGGCAGGGGCGGCCACAGCGCAGCCGGCCCTGCCGCTGCCGCTGGCCTTTCCCCACTTACCGTAAGCCCGGCGCTGCCAGAGGAGAGTAGCTGGGTTCCTCCTCCCACCCGACGACAGGGGCCGCCACACCGCACCGTCCCCGCCGCTGCCGCTGGGCCTTTCCCCACTTACCGTAAGCCCCGCGCTACTTGAGGAGAGTAGCGCGGGGTTCCTCCTCCCTCCCCATGGCAGGGGCAGCCACAATGCAGCCGCCCCGCCGCTGCCGCTGGGCCTTTCCCCACTTACCGTAAGCCCCGCGCTACTTGAGGAGAGTAGCGCGGGGTTCCTCCTCCCTCCCCACGGCAGGGGCGGCCACAGCGCAGCCGCCCCGCCGCTGCCGCTGGGCCTTTCCCCACTTACCGTAAGCTCCGCGCTACTTGATGAGTGTCACTGGGCCTTTCCCCACTTACCGTAAGCCCCGCGTTACTTGAGGAGAGTAGCGCGGGGTTCCTCCTCCCTCCCCACGGCAGGGGCGGCCACAGCGCAGCCGCCCTGCCGCTGCTGCTGGGCCTTTTCTTACTTACCGTAAGCTCCGCGCTACTTGAGGAGAGTAGCGTGGGGTTCCTCCTCCATCCCCACGGCAGGGGCGGCCACAGCACAGCCGCCCCGCCGCTGCCGCTGGGCCTTTCCCCACATCTTACCGTGAAGCCCCGCCGCTACTTGAGGAGGGTAGCGCTTCGTTCCTCCTCCCTCCCCACGGCAGGGGCGGCCACAGCGCAGTCGCCTCCACCGCTGCCGCTGTGCGTGCCCCCCCTCAGCTCAGCGTGCATCCCAGGCGGCTCTTCTGAACGGCATGCCTTGGACGACCCGCACAGAGCGCTGGGTCGTGTGGACGCCTGGGATCGTCAGCCTAGATGCAGCTGGCCGTAAAGGCTGAGAGCAGCGGCATGGGGGATGGAAGGGAGTGGGGAAAAGCCCACTGTCCACAGGCTTCTCCACTCCAGTGGAAGGCAGGACAGCACAGTAAGGCTGGAAGAAAAAAGTGCTGGGGGAAAAAGAAACAAAGCAGAGAATCCACATCCCCAATGTTAGAAATGTGGCAAAACAACACTTTAACTGAAAAAAATCAACTACTTTAACTGAACAACTAACTAAAAACTTTAATAAATTTATGTGTGAATTCCACCTGCCTGGGAGTTTCTTACCACAGTGCCGCAAAAACATGGTTAAAAAGCATGGATCCTCAAGGATCCGCATGGTTTTTTTCACTTGGTCACCCAAAATCACCACCACAACATGGCACAAGTCCTTAGACACATGTCTGAACAAAGCAGTCACACATCCCATGCTTCATGGCCCAACAGTGCCCCAAAAACATGATCAAAAAGAATGGATCCTCACCGATCCTAATGATTTTTTCTCTTGGTCACCCCAAAATCACACAAACATCACACAGTAGCACAAAAATCTGTTTAAAAAGCAAGGTTCCTCAAGGATCCTTTGGCCCCCCTCAACCAAACTGCACCAAACCTAGGGGGTATGATCATGAAAGTCTCCAGATGATACCCTGAAATTTTGGTGTCTCTAGCTTTAAAAAAATGTATTGTCGAAGGCTTTAAAAAAATGGTTTGCATTTTTCATCCCCCTCCTCGACATTGGGTGATAATGGACCACCTGTTTGTGGGTCCATAACTTGGGCCCCCCTGAACCAAACTGCACCAAACATGGGGTGTATGATCAGAATAGCGTCTGGGAGACACCCTGAAAGTTTGGTGATGATACCTTTAAAAATGCGCCCTCTGCAGGCACCCCAGGAATTCCCCCATTGAAAGCAATTGAAAAAATTCAATGCAAACCACAGAATCTTAGGCAAAAATCCTGGGGTGCCTGTAGGGGGCGCATTTTTAAAGGTATCAGCATGAAAATTGGAGGGATATCTTCAGAATACTGTTCTGATCATGCACCCCAAGTTTGGTACAGTTTGGTTCAGGGGGGCCCATGTTATGGACCCTCAAAGATAGCCCCTATATTCCATTGGCTTCCATTGACAACAATGGAATATGTGGGCTATCTTTGAGGGTCCATAACTTGGGCCCCCCTGAACCAAACTGCACCAAACTTGGGGTGCATAATCAGAACAGTATTCTGAAGATACCCTGAAATTTTCATGCCAATATCTTCAAAAATGCGCCCCCTGCAGGCCAAAACAGGGAAAAACATCAAAAAAATAAAAACGAACCCGAGAATCTCGGAAATTCGGGTGTATCCGAGCCTGGCAGGCTCAGATATGGGGGGATCCGACCCCATACATCCAAACTGGACCCGAATCCGAACCGGGGCCGAATTTTTTTCCCATTTACCAACCCTAATGGGGAATAACTCAGCTTGGCAGTGTGAGAGGCAGGCTAGGTGGGATCTTTTAGACAGCTATACCGGAATTGGCTTTTGAAATGTTCCAAAGAAAATACCAAGATACCAAATTGAATTTAAATATTTTTATAAGTTTTTGGCAAAAACATTCACACAGTGAGGCATAAAGAAGCTTACACACAAGTTCCTAGAGGATATAGACAGTGAGGAAAAATAGATTTGGATGATAGATTGGGAAGGGAAGCAACAGGGACTACACGTTACCTAAGTTCAGCTGAGAAGTTCTGGAAGAAGGCAGAGATTCCTATGCCAGCATGGAAATCCAAGCAAAGGACTATATCGTGTCTCAAAACCAACTTGACCAAGAGAGGTTCAGGCCAGTAATGAATAAAGAGTTTGGGGAGCACATTGTGATCTTTGGCGGGAACAGGAAGCTCTTCCAGTTCTGCTTGGACCTTCATGCTGAAGTTGCTGGGTTGAGCTAATTAGTAGCTTTATATATTGTTTCTAAGTACCGGGTTGTTAGCACCAATTGTTTCTTGATTGTATCAGGGGAGATTTGAATGGCTTATGCAGAGTTACTTCTTGGGAGTCTCTGCCCATGTGCAATATTTAGATTTTGGCTGAGGCTTTGAGTGGATCAGGGAGAGAAAGATTGTAAATGTTGATGGTTGCTAGAGGCAAAGAGATACCACAATTTCAGGGTAGGGTGTTCCTGTATTATTTGCATAGCTGTAGCCATGGCAGGGTGTGGTATTCAAGATACAGTCCATGAGGCCTTTGGAGGTGCTGAGAGAATTCACCCTTTCATTGGTGTGCTGGCAGATCTCCTTTTGCAGAGTTGGCCTGTTTTTAGCTTGGACCTCTGCTCCACACATATATGGCTGTTAGCGTTTATCAAATAGATATATTGTATGAAAAATCATATAAAATCCATGTTTCCATAAGGTAGGGTATGAAGGGTAGGGTTACAGTTGCTATGGCTGTGCAGAAACAATAATGATCTCAGCCATTCAGAACTGTCCAGCACCAAATATTTAGCCTGAAGTGCATAAAGTTTCCAGCTGTTGCCCTCCATTTATTTATTCAGAAGATTCATATGCACTTCTCCAAAGGCCATTGAAGCCAGTTCACAAAATAAAAACAAATAAAAAATAAAAAATATGTACTTGACTTGCTTTATCATGTCTTTCAGGCAATGTATTCAGCTAAGGATGCATTCTAGTCTTTAGGCTTGCATTTCATTGTTTTACAGCCCACTCCAGATGGGAGGGATGATCATGCACAGAGTGGGAATCCCTGACAGCACACAGAGTAAATGTGCCAACAGCTGGCCAGCCCTCAGCTCTGTGGCAGGCAGACTCAGCCACTGCAGAGCTGGGCTGGCATCAGGAACAGACAGCTTCCACCCCAGATTTGCAGCCAGTAACACCATGGCCCCAGCTCTGGACTTTCATAACTCCTTTTCAATGACATAAGTCCATTGGGCCCCAGGGAGAACTTTCCAGAGGTGGGGAAGTTTTTTACTCTTTTTCCTTCCCTGTGCCTCCAGAGAGCCAGTTGGAGGATGTGTTGTGCAGCCTTCACCGTGCCACCTCCAGCTGCCATGGGACATCTGGATTGCTGTCTAAATCCACCCCCTAATCCACCTCTCTCTAAATCCACCCCCTAAATTCACCTCTCCAAATCCATCAAATCTTCCCATGATGTCACCTGTTTTTAGCCTACTAATTGCCTGCTTGCCCCTTTACCTCATTATGCACTTTGGTTAGTCACAGTAGTCTCTTGCCACACTCCAAAGGCATCAGCTGCCACTAAGTATGTTGGCTGAGAAAATGTTCAGCTAAAAAGTGGGCCAGGCATTAACTTTTTAAAACTTCTCTTATTTGTGAAAATATCAGAATCCCAAAGAACTTGATTCAAAGCTAAGCTGTATAGCATTGTACCAGCAGAGGAATGAGCAAAAGGAGTGGGGATGAAACGGTCATCCGAAGTTGAACTGAGAAGGCCTAGATTATGTCTGTTTTGGCTAATATCCTTTATAAGAATTGAATATCATTAAAAAATAAGCAAATGCCAATTTTAATAGTATAGTCTTACCTTTGTTCAAATATTTCTCACACTCTTAGAGAGATTGTTTTGGAGCCTGATAATAGGTACTAATAATAGGTCTTTTTTACATAGCTGGGAACAAGAAAATAGTGTAACTGTCAGAGTTGCCATTTCAAGCAGGGAGGTGGCTCCAAGTCTGTGAAAGGCTCTGAACCCAAAAGAGCACTGGTAGCCAATATAAGTAATTTAAAATCTGAGTTAAATAAAAAGCAGTGAATAATAGATAAGCTGCCATTCTTTGAAATAAACTTGGTGTTGTTTTAAACAAGGACAGTCATGTGCATTAGAATGGTTTATTCTCAATGTTACTGAAGTATTGATCAGTGTGGTCAGTATGGCTGACTAACCTATGCAGATGGAAGAACACATTCCTAGACATTCTACTAACCTGATTTTCCAGAGGATCAGGGTCTAACAACATCCCAAACCTTCCTCAGAATCTGCCAAAGAGTAATTCTTTTCAAATATTCCAAATAAATGAATCAGTCTTACAAAGTACCATCAACTCCATCTTGTTTGGATCAGAGGCATAGCTCCAAGGGGATGGGGGGTGACACACCGGGCACACGCCCCTGTGGGGGCATTCCGGGGGCATTCCGGGGGCATGGCAGGGTCGGGGCGGGACAGGGGCAGAGGACACACCAGTGTACCGGGCACTTTTCCGCCTTGCTACGCCTCTGGTTTGGATTCAGTAGACTCCACTTTGTTTCCTGCCTGGATACAATCTGGTTCCCCACTTCTTCCATTACTTTTGTTGTTGTTTTTAGATTTTCACACTTTATCCCCTCCACTTTCCCCTACATATCCTTGGTCTGTTTTACTGGATCTGAGTCGGACCTGGGGTTGCCATAGGAACATTTACCCAGAAACTACACATTATGCTTTGCATGTGAGCTCCCATGGCAACGCTGTTCAAATGTGCTGGTGGAGCCCAATCATACTGGGGAAATGGTGCAGGGGAAGGAGAGGCCTCTTGTTTTGCCCCATACTGTTACAGAAACATTTTTGACCTGTCAGGGGGGCAAGCCTATATGAATAATTTTAACTTAAGTGACTCATTTTAATGCTAAGTTATGGAATGAATTCATTTTAACTCTAAGTTATAGATTGAATATATTTTAACGCTAAGTTATGGATTGGACTTATTTTTAACGTTAAGTTATGGATTGGATTTATTTTTAATGCCGTTATAGATTGGATTTATTTTAACGCTAAGTTATAGACTGAATGTATTTTAAAGCTAAGTTATCGTATGTATGGGACAAGTGAAACAAATTAGGCCTCAGTGTTGATTTTAGGGTATTTATATATTACAATTACACAGGGAATTAGGTTGAGAGTGTGTATAGAATTTGTTGATCCTCGATTGCAATTTGCTGTATAGAATTTGTCGGTCCCTGACTGTAATTTGCTGGTCTTTGACTGTAATAAAGTGAAATTGAAATTGAAAAAAAATTGAAATTGACCTGTCAGGGGGCTGTATTAGTATAGTAGTATTCTGTGCTTTATACATACAATAGTATCTTGGAATTCTTCACCTTATTAACCCAAACAAGTGATAAACTTAGTAGAAGAAGAAGAGTTTGGATTTATATTTCACCTTTATCTCCTGTAAGGAGACTCAAGGGGGCTTACAAACTCCTTTCCCTTCCTCTCCCTACAACAGACATCTTGTGCGGTAGGTGGTGCTGAGAGAGTTCCAAAGAACTGTGACTAGCCCAAGGTCACCCAGCAGGAATGTAAGAGTGTGGAAACACATCTGGTTCACCAGATAAGCCTTTGCCACTCGGTGGGGGAGTGGGGAATCAAACCCAGTTCTCCAGATAAGAATCCATCCACTCTTAACCACTACACCACGCTGGCTGTCCAGTAGAGAAGAAGTATGCTTCCTCTCCCAGTAGAGGATCCATTTTCTAGCTTTGAAATGGTATATAAATACTTACACATGGCTAAAAAGTTTCTGTCAATTTGATACATGGCTTATTTTCAAACCAATTATATTGGAGGCTCTTTCATACAGAAGTTATTACTTTCACATAGCAACTTCATTATAACGGGGATGAAGCAATGTACCTGAGACTTCAGTAAACTGGCAGGAGTGATTGTGAAGTGTAACTTTGCTTTAAGAAAAAAATGAATATAATCTCTTTTTCTCTCCCTCTCCATCTCTGTGTGATTTAATAATCCAAATGGATTAGGGTTCCCTTCCCCTCTTTTGGCACACCTAGTTCCCACAACAAGGTGAGATAGAATAATCAGGGTCAGTTTGTCCTTCATAATAATCTTTACAATATGTGCTTAGTTACTGAATAGTGAAATAATCCCCAATTCACTGTATGGTTTTTGCTTGCCATTGATAATATAAATGTAAACACTCATATAAGCTATTGTCATTTCCATTTATTTCCACATCTCATATATTTTTTCAAAAACTTCTACCTCAGGAATGTGATAATTTCAATTAGGAATCTATATATATAAAAAGATAACAGTGACTTTGTTAGTCACGCCCTAACGCCGAAACGACTGGACGGATCATCCCCAAATTTTCACATGACGTTCCTCTCTGTTCTGGGCAGGTAATCGGACCTCCAAATTGCCAAAAGTCCATACCTGAGCCAGGTAAAACGTCTTTTTCCTGGCACACCAGGCCATGAAGCTGGCTGTGTTTAACTGTCACCCTTAGAATGTTCGTGCAGCCTGTCTGTGGTATGAGGGCTTAGAATGTTCGCGCAGATGGGCAGAGATGAGCAGTGAAACCAGTACATAGGTAATACTGTTAGGTAATACGAGTGGAAGTGAAACACATACACACTTTGCTGTGTGAGACATCAGGTGGGGTTCCCCCTCTCACACACATGCAGGTAACTTTCACTCTCTGTGCCTCACCCACTGCTACCACACAATACACATGCAGCTCATCCTCACACACCTCACTCTGCCCTCCCTCACATCCAACCACCACTTACCCACTTCCTCACCCATATTCACCACAGCTCTCTTTTACTAAAAGCGAGCTGAAGTTTGCCTTTTTCTTTTAAGAAAATCCGCGGGGTGGGGGCGAACCAACACTACCGGCTCCGCTTCTTTTGCACATGGCCCTTTAAGAACCCAGAGAGCTGGCCTCGATCTGAGTGCCTCACCACCCTGCCTCTACTGCCTGACTGGGATAGCCTCCTTGCCCCAGTTCTGCCTTACCCAAGCCAGGACTGTGTGTGTCAACCAGCCTCATGGACAGCAGGATTAGCACTCTGGACAGTTCCATTGTGGAATGGAAAGGGTTACATTATACTAAAAAAAGACATCACCATATAACAATGTGAATTGAAAAGGGAAAGAGGGATTCCATTTGACCACCCCAAAAGGCTATGCTTCGGATCATTGGACCTGCATGGACATCTGTGTGGGTTGCGGACTGTGATGAGAAGGACAATTGCCACAGCAATGCGTGGCCGGGCTCCGCTAGTAAGACATATTTTACAAGAGTCTTATTTTTGAGATATGTACCTGCCAATATCGACAATAGGAATTGATTTTAAGGTGATTTATCAGTACTAAGGAAAAATGCAGGCAAATATCTCCCACCAAGATAAAGGTAAAAAATCCACCAGGCAACTAAACACTTATTAACGCTTCTACTAGATGTTTAAGAATTTCTGCCACACAACAGTGGAATCCAGATGGTGTGCTGATGTGGCTGGGAACAGTGCAGCAAAAGCAGTGCCAGCATGGAAAGGAGGGTAATTTGAAAACCCTCTTTCCTCACAAATTGCCTCATAGCCCAAACAGGCTTACACCGCACAAAAGTGTGGCATAAGTCTCTAGCCTCTGAGGGCAGCATCCCTGGGTTGGAAGACTGGTGGAAGCTGGCTGCATGGATGCCCCTTTTGCCATTGGACAGGGCAAACACATTGGAACAGCCCAAATGCTATTCATGCCTCTCATCTGGATTCAGCTGCCCATTTTTTTCTGTTAATACCATAAAAAAACCTTTCACCATGCTTTAAAAAAAATTAGGAGTCTCTTTTTTAAAGGATAGTCTCTTATAATGCTTTCTATCTTAACCCTTTTTCCTGTTCCTCTTTTACTTTTTGGAGATATCCTTTTTTCGGTACCTTACTATTGGCACCCATCAGTATTCATGGTTTGGAATTTTTGTCAGCATTTACAATGTTTTGAACACTTATCTTTCTAGCATAGTTTTTTAAATATTAATCCAGTCACCCACTCCTGCAGAGCTATCCAAGAGAGAAGGTAAGTTAAAAAACCACTGGCAAAAGCAGCAGCTGCTGCTCAGGGCCTTTTACACGGATGTGACGGCAACCCAGGATATTAAAAAAGAATTGTGCATAGCATGATTCTTGAATATCCTGGGTTCTGCCATTTAACCTGGGGCAGGAGCAATTTAGGGGCAGGAGCCATGCAAAGTTATCACCTCAAATGGTTTTAATTCCACCCCTGGCCTGGGTTAAATGGCCAGTGCGGAAAGGGCCTTAGTGTCACACCCTGGTACTAATTAAAAAATGGTGGGAAACTCCATAGCTCTCTGGAATATGTAAGATTTGATTTTTACTCCCAGTCAGAGAATACAGTACTTGGCTAAGTAGACTCATGATTTCACTCACAGTAGTGTTGATTTTGTGTACATGGCTGCTGAAGTGTTGCTATCTGCTAGTAATGCTTCAAAGATTAACTAAAAACTAAAAAATGTATCTTATATACCCCTTTTATAATACTTTTCAGAGTTGCCACTAGTAGATATGGAATATAAATATTCGGGGGAGGGGTGCCTAAGCAGCTGTCTTGTGACTGTACGTAAGATACTTCAATATCATTTTTAAAAGCAAACTCCACTGACAGTACAAAGAAGTGCTTCAGTGTATTGCCTTCAGTTTCACCCTTGATTTCCAGTGGTTGATTTTCTCATGGTCACAAATACAGACTTTGAAAGTTAGATAACAGAGCAAAAATGTAAACATGCTCATTGTGTATTTTTAGAAAACGAAAATACTGTAAGATTATTCAGTCTGAGACATGATACTGTTAAGCAATGTGTGTAGTAATATGAAAAAAAATGGATTCAGAGTGGGATCATTCAAGCCATTGATGAAATTTTAAAAAACATGAATAATCTGCTCATGAAATTATCCAGAGTTTATCATCACAGTTGAAATACAAGTATGGAGTTGTCATCCCTAATAAAAGCAAGCCTTTCTTCAAGTTTGTTATTTGCCAAATATAGAAAGGGAGAATCCTGACTAAATGGGATCCATTATTACCAGTGCTGCATCTTCAAATGATGATTGGCCAGATTTAGAATGCTGTTGGGCATGTCTGCCTTTCTAGACATCTGAGGAAATGTAATTACTCTGCCCAAAATTACCTCAACTTCAGAACAGGTTATAGCTTAGATGGGAAAGGCTGCAATCTGTCCTTACTGTTCCTCAAGTGAATTCACTGACCTCATAATCTTTTAAGCGACCCATATCTAGCTCTTATATTTAGGAAGAAGTGTTGCAACTCATTGATCTGCTTTTCTATTAAGTACTCAAGTGAGTATTTTCACAATCCTTTGTGTGGAATCACTGAGTGCACTCTGCTGTGCATACAGGATACCATGAATAATACTTCTGTGACACACAAGAACAATTTCCCTTTGATAAATGAATTATGAAGGTGTCTGCCAAAAAGAAAGAGGCAAGGTTAAAACTCAATGGCACATTTACAATTCTAGAAACAAAGAAGCTCACTTTGTTAACGGGAAATTTGGATACTTTACAGGCAAGGCACCTAGTGAAAATTGAGTGTGAAGTTGATTGAAGAAGTTAATCTACTTTCTGAATGTCTACAAAGAAAAAAATCAAATGAGAAATTCAGTATCAAAAACATCAAAGACAATGATGCTGTTGCTTTCATCTCCTGCACAGGCTAACACTTCAAAGAAAAGCAAAATGTTTGCCCTTCCTCCACTACCCCCAAAGGAGGACAAGCTCAGAGCCAAAGATACAAGTCTGTCTCTTCTTTGAAAGTACACACAAATAAATATAAATACATTCTATTCAGGGGAAAAATGTTGTGTGGTGGTTGATATATGTCTTTCGTATGAGTCACAATGAGTTCAAAGATATTATACACTTGGTAATATTTTCAGCATGTCCAGTAGTTGGATTTATGCTACTGAGATAATTATCATGAAAACTTATTTTTAATTCTTTAAGCGTACTTGAATAATAATTTTTAATTTTTTTCTCACATGGAAAAACAAACACATATATAGATGCCAACAATGACAGCAACAAAAAAACAAGTTAAAACATAACAAAATATAACCCATTGTACATCCTACAGTGACATCTACCTATCTCATCTTTGACTGAAAGTTAACCAGATTCATGAAAATAATTTTTAAAAATCATTCAGTTATTTTTTGTTTTACTAATATTCTGCTGTATTTTTGTTTTACTAATATTCTGCTGTATTTTTTTAGATTTCAAATCCTGCTATTGTTTCTCTGTTTGAATCGGTTTTCAAAAGGTGTTCAGTAAAAGGTTTCCAGTTTTCTAAAAATTGACCACATGATTGTCCGTTAATAGAGAAGTCAGTTTTGCCATTTCTGAATATTCTGTAACTTTTACAATCCTCCTGTTGGTATTTTATTGTCTTTCCATTTTTGTGCATATAGAGTTCTTGCTGCAGTAGTCATATACATAAAGAGTGGTCTATATTGATTTGGAATATCATCTCCCATGGGTCCCAACAAAAAAAAATCCTCAGGTTTTTTTTCACAATTGTTGTCTTTAGGATCTTTTGTATTCATTTTAATACCATGTCCCAAAAGAATTTAGCCTCTTTACACATCTACCACATATGAAATAATGATCTCAATGTTGGCATTGCCAGCATCTGTCAGACATATCTTTATACATCTTTGCCCCCCCAAAATTGGCAACAAATACCATCTTTACATCATTTTATAATTTTCCTTCAAGTTATAACATGCTGTGAACTTTGAATCTTTCTTCCACAGTTTAAATCTGTAAGTTTAGACATATTTAAACTAAATATCTTTAAATTTAGCCTATTTTTTCTCTTAAGCAGCCTTGATTTTGAATCTTTAGAAATTCACTTAAACACAAAATGAGGTACTAACATTTGTCCAACATTACAAAAATATTAATTGTAAAGTCAGAATTGGAGTTTTAATTAAGAAATAAGCCCAGTATTGTAATTTATTTTAAAATGTAGGTTTAAAGTCTTCCATACAGATATGAGCAAGGCAGAAAATTCAGTTCTTTCTAGCTTTAATCCATAATCTGTCTCCCAAAACCTCTTCCCTGCACACTGAGAAATCTTTGATGTAGGGATTAATTTGATTTTCTTATTCCTTCTGTTTTAATCTAAAGATTTCCATTTCAATTTCACTTTTTCCTTGTGCAAAGTGAACCTCTAGTTCTACATTCAGGGATCATTTTCTGTTTCCACATATCAAATTTTGTCATAAAAATACACTATTTTAAAATAAATAATAATTAAGCATTATGTGTGTGCGTGCCATACATTAACACAGAAAATGTTTTTCCCAGTTTTAATTTCTGTAAACTGCTGAGTATTTATGTATGTATGTATGTATGTATGTATGTATGTATGTATGTATGTATGTATGTATGTATGTATGTATTTATTTATTTATTTATTTATTTATTTATTTATTTATTTATTTATGGGATTTCTATACCGCCCAATCCCCAAAGGGCTCTGGGCGGTGTACAACATGGATTCCACATACAGTATATAAACAAAACCCCATTAAATTAAAATGTAAGGTTAAAAGTTTAAATATTTAAAATGCAGCAGTAATTCAGTAAAATGGCGTCAGCAATACCCCAGATTAAACCCTCCCCAAAAAGGGGGAACAAGACAGTAACAAAAGTGGGTCCCCTAGATGACAGGGGGACTCTGAAAACCGGAGGAATAGAGTAGAAGTGGCACCTAATCAGCGGCTGGGCACTCCAAAAGCCCGGTGGAACAACTCAGTCTTACAGGCGCTGCGGAATTCACCAAGATCCCGCAGAGCCCGGACAACTGGAGGGAGAGTGTTCCACCAGGCAGGGGCCAAGGTTGAAAAAGCCCTGGCCCGAGTGGAGGCCAGCCGCATCATTGAGGGGCCAGGAACCACCAGTAAACCAGGAACCACGAGTAGGGACATATGGGGTAATGCGGTCCCGAAGATACGAGGGTCCCAGGCTGCGTAAGGCCTTAAAGGTTAACACCCACACCTTGAAGAGTAGAAATATGAAATATTTTTATAAATAAATATTAATTGTGTACAAAAACAGTACAGAGGTCATAAACAATATAGGTGAATCGAGGAAATGGACAGCAAAAAAGCACAGATCTGAAATATGACAAGATTCAAAAATGTGGTGTATTCAATCCTACTTGGGAAGGTGAGGTCTCAGGCATCAGCAGGATAATTACAGATCCTCCCCCCCCCCACAGACTCCATGGCTGAGCTGGGCAATGGGAGGAATGCTGGGGGACATGCAGCACAATCAGTTTTGTGCCAGCACCATAACATCTCTTCTGGCATAACCCAGAAGTGACATCAACAAAGCAGGCAATGCTCTAGCATGTGCCCAAAACTCTGTGGTTAAACTTTCGGTTCAATTATAGTTTAACTCTATGGTCTAACCATAGAGTTTGAAAGAAAGCTAGAGTGTTACCAATGCGCAATGACATGACAACTGGGGTTGTGCTGGCAATGTCACAATGTTACTGGTGAAGATTCACCAAGGTAAGTCTTTTGCCAGTTACCAACCTCAGGTTCCTTCAGGTTCCATAATCCTATTTTGAATAATTTCAGAGCTTTGGAAGAAATGCTGAAACAGGAATGGTACTACTTGTGAGCTATGAATAAAATTCCACAGACAATTTCACCTCAGTGAACACCTCAGCATGTATTTTTTATTTTAAAAATGTTACTTTTGAATTAATTTTTCCCAACTATTATTTGTTTAGTCATTATAGTATGGAAACATCTTTGTGTGAATGTATGCCTATTTCTGAACAATGTTAAGTTGCTTGGGCCATTTGTAATACAAAATAGATTAAACCATTTTAGGATTTGCTGGCTGGCATAAAGTCTGTTATTGTAAAAAGCTAATCTCTTGAAAATGTTATACTATTGACAATATTGCTTGCAATAATTAAGACATTTAAATGAGACATTCATCAAGCTGAAACAATTGTGTATAATGGATTCAGAAAAAATAATATTTTCATATTGTAGGATGAAAAAGTACTTTGTGTCTTAAGGAAGGCTAATCTTCTAGTGGTATTAGCTGGAAATAATATTCAGTAAAGCTGATGTCTGACTTCATTATTGACTGTAATAACAAACAAGGTTTTCATTTCTTTACAGAAGAGCCTACAGCACAACATAACTCTTTGCAGTATTTCCAAAGCTATAGTGTCTGAGCTGGGTCTTCAGTCTCAAATTCTCTAGCAAAAGCAGAGTCCTTCACAATAGCAGCTTATGGTTACTTTAACGCTATCATGTGCAATTCAAATGACAGAATAGTAACATGAAATCTAATTCTGTTGCCCTGTGGTCCTATATCAAACCATTTGGAAATGTTTATCCCTTCAGGTTCTTTGGGGAAGACAGGTCCAAATATAACTTGGGCTCACTCCGCACATGCAGAATAATGCACTTTCAAACTGCTTTCAGTGCTCTTTAAAGCTGTGTGAAATAGCAAAATCCACTTGCAAACAGTTGTGAAAGTGGTTTGAAAACACATTGGCCCTTTCCGCACGGGCCAAAAATGGCGGCCTGGGGACAGCAAAAACGCCGTCCCCAGGGAGCCATTTGCACAGGCAGTGCTGCTGAAACGCAGCAGCGCCGACCTGGCTCCCCTTCCCTTCCCCCAGGGCGGCATCAGGCCGCCCTCAAAAACACCCCTTCGAACTGCAGGTTTTTGAGTAAACAGCGTGTTCCCGGCGGCGCGGTGCGAACGGCACCGCCGGGAACACGCTGTTTACCCCATCCCTCTCCCACTTACCTCATCGCCGTCGTTGCCCTGCTGGCCTCCTAAGACCCTTCCTCGCTGTCCTCTGACCCCTGGAGGTCGGAGGGCAGCGTGGGCGGGGCTTAGGAGGCCAGCAGGGCGACGACAGCGACGAGGTATGTGGGAGAGGGATGGGAAAGAGGCGGCTCCGTGCAGAGCCGCCTCTCCTGCGCTGGCATCTGCGGGGGCCGCTCGCACGCTCGCGTGTGAACAGCCTCCACCCTTCCACCGGCAGAATTCCTGCCAGTGTGAGGGCGCCCGGAGGCCCGTGTGGAAAGGGCCATTATTTTGCATGTGTGGAAGGGCCATTGTCCCAGACCATTTAAGGCTTTGTAGATCAGCACTAAAATCTTGAACTTGACCCAGTGCTCTATCTGGAGCCAGTGCAGATGGTGGAACACAGTTTGAATGTGTGTCTGCCGTGAGGTTCTGATGAGAACTCTCCTGCATTCTGGGCCAACAGAAGTTTCTAGATCAAGCCCAAAGGTAGCCCTGTGCAAAGTGAGTTGCAGTGATCTAGACAAGACCATTTCTACCATAATGGCACTGTTGCCAGCAGGGCAGATGTAAAACTAAGGTGATTAACAATGTGCCAAAGAGCCAGGGTAGCCACAATGCAAGCAAAAATTATTCATTCAACTTTGAAAGCCTTGAATGCTAATCAAAAGTTAATGATTTTGGATACAATTTATATTGTGTAGATTTTTAATTGCAGGTATTTAAACTGTGTATTGCATTAGTACTGCTGTTATTTAGTAATAGTGTATGGGCTTATGAAAATCATGCCAGAGGCATTTTTTAAACAGTCATTAAATTTTTGAAGTCAGCTCTCAACAGAAACTAGTTAAAATTAAAGGTCTGTCTTTCTGACTACCAGATATACTTCTTTGGAGGTTTCCTTGATTGAGGCTTTAATTTAATACTAACAAAGGAATTGGTTATATCTAATATTTCACCTATGACTTAATTCAAAACTACTATTAAAACCAGTTTTGAAGCAAATTCCACAAAAGGAAAGCACCACAAAAATCTAAATAACCAGTTATGGCTTCCTCTAAAATGTTCAGTATTAAAAGATCCTTGAAATATGCATTAGAAAATCTTTAAAGGGATCATATAAAATTAATCAAAACCTGTGTTTCTGATGCATGGAGTTTTCATCAGAGTTATGGATGTCACTTCTTTGAGTTCAATAGTTTTCAGGGATGTTTACACAAATTGAAAGCTGTTAACACACGTGGACAAAGATTCTGGGAGTTTATGGCCTATTAAGGAACACAACAGTATACTTTTTGTTGTTGTTTTTGAAGATATAAAAGTTGAGGTTTAAAGTGAACTAATCATTCATTGGAAGCATCTCTGTTTGGGGAAAAAAATTCTTGCTCTCCATCACAATGTCAGAATAACTCTGAGATTAATTTGGAAAAGAGTTAGAAAAATAAAGCCAGGAGAAGTTGAATCATTACTAAGAGCAAAATATCCTTCTAAATCCTTGAGTGCTTCTTTTATATTTCAAAATCTATCTTTACTTCCTGGTATATCATTAATGACATCCTGGATCCAGCATTAATTTCTGCTGCTGGAGGGCATTTATACAAGCAGGACAGGGCTTGCATGCCTCCACCTCCCTCTGCAGACTTAAAAGGCCTCCCAAATATTGTTCCTAGTGGACAGAAGAGTCATGGCATGGAAAACTACACTCTCTTCTTTCTGTTCAATCTACAAAATAGAATTATTTCCATGAGCCTTAAGCAGTAGTAACTAATGAATGTCTTACATTTTGTAAGTCACCTTGGGCATTGTGGAAAGGTGGGATATAAATATTTTAAATAAAAATAATTAAATAAATCAGAGATTTGCTGTGGGAGGAGGAATGGGTGAAAAGCATTCACCTTCCATTCATGGAACTCCTTTGCTTGATCCAAGATAGTGTTTTTTCACATATAATTCTGAGCCTCTTGAGCTGCCCATGTTCCCCTCTGAATTACTTCAATCCATTTTGAATGATTAAGATTTTTTTTAACATATATATTTGAAGTCCAAGAAGAAGATGAATTTACAATGACACTTCAACCTTCATGCTCTTCTGGTGTCTAACAAGAAACAGATATGCTCTACATGAAGTGGATTATTGATCTTCTGTACGAATATCATTCTTGCAGCTGCATAAATTTAGGGCTGGGCTGGTAGGGAATGATCTTTCAAGCAAAGCTGCAATAGCTATAGCAAAGCTATGTTTAAAAGTAGAAAGTTTCATTTGTAAGATGATTGGTCCTGCTCACTAAAAAAAACTCCTGGATAAGTAAGAGACCATTATGCTAATTGGTCAATCAGGAGCACTTGATATTGGCAATCTTCCGGCCTTTTTGGTGAAAGACTTCCACTTTGCTCCTCTTTATGTACAGTATAGGATTAGCTCATTGCTTCTGGGACAAGGAGGGATTTTTAGGGACACGCCCCCTTGCCCTATGACACCAGAGCAGTCGTGCAGGGTGGGGGGTGTGTGTCCTGGCCTGGGTGATGCGCCGGAAGGTTCCAGGGAAGATACATCAAAAGGGCTGTGCCATCTTCCCTGCCTTTACTGGGACCATTCGTGCGAACAGTCCCGGGGGTGTGTGTTGGCGTCATATACGCCAATGCACCCCCCCCCAGCATGGCCGTGCGGAGGTGGCCCAAGTGACCCTACTTAGAAGAGGTTAGAAAGGCCCTAGGTGCTGGCTTAATGTGGGCATATTGTTAGGTTTGCAAGAAATAAGATGAAGGTAACCAGTGGACCCTTGAGACTAAAATCCCTAAACTTTCATGCTCGCTGCCAGATGGAAATGACCTTGATTAGCCTCATCTTTAGGTGCAACTTTGATGTGCAGGCAAAAACAAAAGAGCAGCAGCTATGTAAAACTCCCTGTGCTTAGAACCAGAGAGGATTGCCTACATGAACTAGCTTGCGGTGGCCCTGCAACTAGGGTAAATTACTTATTGCATTCCAGCCTTTTATCCGAGCCTTGGTTTATTCCATTTTTGGTGGTCTGTGTCTTTTTGGGTAGAGAGCCCAAATGACAAATGAACATGAGCTGGAGCAATGGCTATGTCTAGTTGATGAAGCATCTAATTTTGAAGAAGTGTGAATCTTGTTAAAACATTGTCTACTTTTTGACATCTCAGCGCAAGTAAACATCCCATAAATAACTAAATTCTGTATCTTCCCTTCTTTCCTGCATCAATATTGATCCATTCAAAATCTTAAATTAGCATGTGAAGATCCAAAATTAAATCACACTGTTAAGTCAAATGCATGCCTTCCTTGCAGCAGTTTGCCTCAAACAGAAGTGTCTAGAACACACTATGGATGGCACTATGGCAAGTGAGGATTGTGAGGCTTTAAATTAAGCTAAGAGTGGTAGTCTGCAAACAGATTACAACACAAGATCTCTGAACATTCCTTCACAAGTTCAGAACAATAGACCCCACCCACCCCCAACCCCGGGGCTGAATACGACATAAGATTCTTATCTCACTATAGATCCTAATTTTTCTGCTCTGATCAAACTGATTACAATATACACTGTACCATTGCATCCTGGGCTCCTTTTTTTTTAACAATACCCCTCCCACTTTCTGACTGGAATATAAAGACTCAGTTTCCATTCCTACTTATATCTAATGAAGAGAGCTTTGACTCTTGAAATCCTGTACCCTGAAAATCTTATCAGTCTCTAAGATGCTACAGGATTCCAAACTAAGAATTCTACAAGACTTCTGTTTATTTTTTATTGTTGAAGTATTCATAATAATCAACTCCCCAAAACTGTAACATATGATATTTTGTGTAACACTTCTGATTTTGCAGTGGCATTTGGTCAGAGATTAAATTGATGTTTTGAATTTTTGTAATTGGCTTTTCACTGTGTGTTTGGAATACCAAACTCCTGCTGAGCTGTGACTGTATAAATGAATAACTGAACTGCATCCACCTGTTTATTTTCTGGCTGCCAAAAAGAATGACTATATGTCAATCTGGCATTTTTCAGTACTATGAAATAATAGTGATGGAGAAAATAGATATTTGTAGTCTTACAACCACAAAAGTTTGACAGTCCAGTTGTACTTGACTTGGTAATCTGAAATATATGCAGAACTTATGTGGGGCAAGAATCTTCTGTTATGAGATGCTGTTGCTGATTCTCTCATATGGATTTATCCCATCCCATTAACATTTGAATGGAAGAATTCAAATGGGACAAACCAGTGGTATGGTTACTTA
This sequence comes from Sphaerodactylus townsendi, assembly GCF_021028975.2. Classification (NCBI taxonomy): domain Eukaryota; kingdom Metazoa; phylum Chordata; class Lepidosauria; order Squamata; family Sphaerodactylidae; genus Sphaerodactylus; species Sphaerodactylus townsendi. The sequence continues at coordinate 103,775,888 of NC_059427.1, read as the reverse complement.
CCGTTGGTCATATGAGATTACTCTTCTCAAATCACATGTGTGTATGTGTGTTAAGTGCCATCAAGTCACTTCATGGTAATCCCATGAATCAATGTCCTTCAAAATGTCTTATCATTAACAGCAAACTTAGGGCTTTCCTTTATACAGTCAATCCATCTCATGTTGGGTCTTCCTCTTTTCTTGCTGCTGTCAACCTTTCCTAATATTATTGTCTTTTCCAGTACTTCTTTTCTTTTCATTATGTGACCAAAGTATGACAGCCACAGTTTAGTCATTTTCACTTCTAGGGACAGTTCAGACTTGATTTGGTCTAATACCCACTTATTGGGGAGGGTGTTTCTTTTTGGGGGCTACATGACATCTATAACACACTTCCAACACAACATTTTAAAAAAATCTGTTTTCTTCCCTTCCATATTGTCCATATCGATATAGCAACATCAAACACTCAAAAACGTTAATCAAAATGAAGCAAGTCTAGTAGCACTTTAAAGACTGTCAATAATTATTTCAATACAAGCTTTCATGAAATAAAGCTCACTTCTGACATGTGAAGGGAAAAAATGCTCCTTGTTCCCATAATCTTCTCTTCTACTTAAAAATTCTTGCTATGATTTTCCCTTCACATATCTAGAGAAATGAGTTATGACTCATGAGAGTGCATATTGAAATAAATGTTGACAGTCTTTAAGGTGATGCTGGACTTTTGTTTTCTTTTGCCAAAACAGACTAGCATGGCTAACCTTTTGCAATCACTTTTTCAAACACTCAGAGTTGTTCCCATTGGTACTGCAAACTGTTTTATGTGTGCTTGATTCACACATTTTTGTAACAGCTAAGCCTAACAAAGGGGAAAAAGTTGGTGTTTTCATTCACTTGGAAGATAAAGAAACCTGGTATGTTCCAGTCTTCCTTATACAGACTTGAGTCATATTCCTTGAATCGTAGTCAGGAAATATTCTAAATTGCATCACAAGTAATATTCTCAATGCTGTGCAATGGTAGCTCTTTCCAGTTCTGGATAGTGTGACAATATGCTGAATCTAGAAATGCAACACATACACGAAATATTTGGCTGATTTTAAATGGTGCATTACATTCCCATTATTATGACAAAGCATCCCAGCAATGTTGCAAATTGTGAGTCATGCCATTGGGAACTATCCCCAGCTGCTATGCTAAATGCCACCAACAGTGCTGCCTCTTAAACATTCTTCATAGAGTATGTTTTAGATTGTGAACAAATCATCAATGCTCAACTTGAGGATACAAATGGGTATTTTGGTCTGGATACACACATTTTCCAGATGTCTTAACTGGAAAAAACCCACCCAAATTATGTTTATCTGCATGGAATACCTGGGGTACTGAAATGGGAAGCAAATACATTGCTAACATTGCCAGTCTCTCATATCTAATGTTGGCATATCTGCATAGGATGAAATCAAATGGAACACCATTTATTTCATTGTTGTAATGTAAGAAGTGTTCTATTACATGCACCTATTGTAAAAGGCTCATATCACAAACTGCATTTAGGCCCCTTCTGCACATGCAAAATAATGCACTTTCAATCCACTTTCAATGCATTTTGTAGATGTGTGGAATAGCAAAATCCACTTTCAAACAGTTGTGAAAGTGGACTGAAAGTGCATTGTGTGCAGATGTGCAGAGATTCACTCCATTGACCACTGACATTATTTAGTTGGAATAGGAATAGGCCACAGCCCGTTTATTAATAACGGCATAACACCATAGGAAGCTGGGCGAGCATAACATTGCACATCCTGGCCTCCAGGCAGCAAACGCTGAACCTGGTTAACAGGGGCAGCTCCAGCTGACCACCCCTTGGTCCTTCGGACAGCAACAACTGCTCAGCACATTCCCCCAAGGGAAATATGGAACAGAAAGTTACTAGGTGCCACTTGAGCGTGTACCCATTTTGTGACATCCCTTCCTGCTGGGTAGCAAGCTCTCAGCATGCCGCACGGCATGCACAATTGAGCTCTCCACTACCGAAGACCTCATATTGAGGCCCCCACCTCGGGAATGTCCGGCATGCAAGCTCTGCCTTCCCAATAAGGATGTGCTCCTATGCCCCAAAACCACCCAAACTGCAACAAAGAATTAACAAAGCACCATAACATTTGAACCTAAAACATTAAACATAGGGTGGGAGGGTGGGTCCACTCGCTGGTTGGCCTTGGAAAGAGGCCGAGCCAACTGGGCGCTGCCTTATATAGACATGCCTGGTTCCCCTCTTCACGTAACAGTCCCCGGCCACGTGCCTTGTGCCGATCGGCAGTGGGGAGTGTTGCCCTACCCTTCATAACCCACATTATTGGAATATGGATTTCATATGATTTTCCTGGAATATGTACTGGCAAATGCCAACAGCCATATATTTGTGTGTATGTAGCAGAATGTCCAGGTATTAATACAGGCCAAAATGTGCAAAAAGGTCTGTTAGCAAAATGAGATCATTCGAAAGGGTTAATGCAGTCAGCTGAGACTGGAAGCCCCATGGACATGCATCTTGATTACCACACCCCACCAAAGAAGTTTGCTAACACAAAGAACCTAGAGAACTCCCTGATACCAGACTTTACATTTCCTTTACCTCTAGATACTATCTCCTTGACAATAGATCCTTTCCTAATGACAAACGCCTCAGCCAAATTTACATGACACACCTAAGACAGGGACTCCTAAAAGGAGTTCTGTGTAAGGCCACTCAAGGCTATCTCTGTTCCAATCACAAAACCATTGGCTCTATTGTCCCGACATTTAGAAATCAATAGATGAGCTATTAATCAGCTCAATCCAGCAATCCCAGCATGTAAATTCAGGAACTCTAGGAAGAGAATTCCTTGTGCCCTTGTGGGGTATAAAAATACAGTGTACCCCAAGCTCAGTACTTAATACTAGCTTGAACCTCTCTTGTGTCTGGTTGGTTTTGAGTCACGATATCGTCCTTCGCTTGGATTTATATGCTGGTCATATGAATCCTTGCCTTCTTCAAGAATTTCTCAGCTGAACCTAGGCAACGTATAATCCCCTGCTGCTCCTCATCCTATTCTTTCATCCAAACCTATTTTTCCACCCGTTTTATATCTTAGGAACTGTGTGTAAGCTTCTCTATGACTCATTCCGCACATGCAACACAACGTATTTTCAAACTGCTTTCAGTGCTCTTTGAAGCTGTGCAGAATGGCAAAATCCACTTGCAAACAGTTGTGAAAGTGGTTTGAAAATGCATTATTTTGCGTGTGCGGAAGGGGCCTCTGTCTCCCTGTATGAATGTTTTTGCCAAAAACTTATATAGATATTTAAAATTACAATCTGGTCTGATTGCCTTCTCTGTGGAACGTTTCAAGCCATTCTTCCAGTATAGCTGCTGAAAAGATCCCACCTAGCCTGCCTCTCGCACTGCCAAACTGAGTTATTCCCCATAGCTACTTTAAAAATATTCTAACTGTTAAGCTAGGTAACAGGAGGAGGGCAGTTGCTCACTCCTCCCCTGCCGCAATGACGCCCCAGGCTGATTCCTGGGGTGTGTTTTATTCTGCATGTGCGGAAGGGGGCATAGTGAAACAAGAACAAACTCAAAACTGTTCCATGACCACAATTCTTTCCCCAGTCTCCAGTTCACTTTAATATCTTTTAGTGATTTGCTTCCTGCCAGCACCTCCTTTTGTATGCAAAGTTTGCTTGCTTTTACACAGAATAGATGTAACAGAAAGAAGAATAAAGTAAAATTAGCAGCTGATAAAGAGTACTTTGGGCTGCCACCCTTCCCATTAATGAATTGATTTGATGTGAGCACAATGGCTCGTCTGATACATTATGATAGAATAGCCCTGACAGAAAATAAAACCTAGGTAAAGTAGAACTCGATGTAAGATACATCAGCCCGTCACCCTCTTCATTAGCATTTTAATTTGATGTGAACTGTGTGGTGTCTTAGTTTCCGCTTTTGTTTAGCTTTTCTCATTTAAAAAAAATCAGCTTTCCACATCAGGATATTGCTTGGTTAACCGTAGATTACCACTGGTACCCCATTGCCTGCCAAAGCTGTTTATCTGAAGCATGCTTTGTAGTGTGATATGGAATTGGCTCTGCATGTGACAAATGGCAGGTGTTCATGATAGGTAAAGTGTGATTGTTCTAAGACAAAAAACATTTTTGAGGGTAATACATTCCTTGAGCTAGCGAAAAAGAAATATGATTTAATAGTATTGTTCGTCCTTAAGTGACCCTTTGCATTAGTTCTATGTATTGGTACAAACTCCAACATAACTTTAAAAAATAGCCTCCAAATAGGGGAAACAATTTCAAAGCATTCTGAGAGCCTCTTCTTCTTTTCTCTTTTCACTTACATTTGTGTCTGTAAAATGTCAAGTCACAGCTGACTAAGGTGACCCCTTATGGAGTTTTTGAGGCAGAGGTGGTTTGCCATTGCCTTCCTCTGCATAGAGATCCTGAAATTCCTTGGTGGCCACCAATCCAAAGTGTTACCAGGGCCAACTCTGCTTAGCTTACAAGATCTGGTCCTTGGACATTCATATTTATTAAGAGGCTTCCAACATCCAATTGACCAGACTGTGCTGGATCTAAAGAAATTCCATACTGTAATTAAAATAAGTTCATCTTGATTTTATTTCTTTACCTTTCTGGCCTTGAACAGTCCAACATTTATAGAAAGTTGATTTCACTCAACATTTAATTTCTATCTTTTTTCAAAACTGCACAAAATACAGACTATTAATATACAATGAACAAAACATAAAATATTAAATAAAACACCAACAAGACAGAATATAAATAAAGCTTTTAAAATAAATCTCTTAGAGGTTTATGATGGTAACATAAAATTTAAAAAATAACTGTATTTGTTTTCAGTTGATTGTACAGATTTTCGTATTTTATTAAAAATGTAAAAATGAAACATTGGTGACCCTGTATAATACATTAACAAAAGCTTTGAGTGATTACTGTAAAAATGTGCTTGAATATACAGGAAGTTTTACCAGTTGGCCCAAGTTAAATAAAAATACAGCCTGGAAAGCCCCTTTGGAGAGGCTATTCCACAATAGTGATGTATATGTTCTGCCATTAAGTCACAACTGATTTATGGCAACCCCATAGTGTTTTCAAGGCAAGAGATGTGCAGAGTGGGATTACCATTGCCTGGTGATACCTGTGCTGAAAAATGCAAATCTCAGGTGCTGTTGTAACCCATGCCATTTTAGTATTTGTGTTTTGTTTGGATCTTAGGGCCCAGGGGATAAGAGCTCACTGCTTACTTTTTACTTATTACCAACAGCAAGAGCCCCACCCTCCTCAGTTGATCTGGCCTGCAGTACGAAAAGGAAGGCCTACAGCTCAATTGAGGGAATTATTTATTTTTTACAGGTATGTGTTGAGCCCAATAAGACAGAAAAATATATTAGAATTTCCCCAATGTAATGGAAGGGTGTATTAGTTCTTTAATCATGTAATTCTCCTGAGTGGATCTGGTCTGCAGTAGGAGAAGGAAGGCCTACAGCTCAATTGAGGAAATTACTTATTTTTACAAACCCAAGTTGAGGGAAGACCTGCAGCAACTACATCCAATGCAAAAGACCAGATGAGATAAAGAAGCACTGCTTTATTAATAGTTTGGACTTTCTTGCTGTTCTTTATTTATTGGGCACTGTTAGTAGTGGTAACTGTTCTGAGTGCTTTTTCTTTAAAAGCACTGAAGATTTTGTACAATTGAGTTGTGCTGTATATATTTACATATATAGATGTTCACTATTATTTATCCTAAAATAATAGAAAGTTATGTTTAAATTAAAGGTTTGTTAATTTGTTCAAGCAATTTCATATTTGTTTGTCAAGCCACAGGGTGCTGTCATATATTATTTCCTAGGTCTCCAATGGAGATTGATGTGGCCAAGGATAAGTAGGTTACACTGTGACAGAAATTCAGATGGAGATGAGAAAGCACATACACCCAAGGCTCCCAAATTATGTTAAGACAAGGAAAGGAATGTTTAGAACAATATGTAAGAGTTTGGAGACTGGACGAAGGATCTGTATATATGGTTTTACCAGTTTTATCCTCCCTGCTCCACATTTTGCTGAAAACAAAACTGAAAGTCAGCCCTATGGAGTTCAGAGGGACTTACTACCAAGTATGTATGCATTTATCCTTAGTAAGTTAAAACTCACATTGTTAACAACATTAAAACCTTTCATAGGTTGATATTCTGATCTATCAATTTTAAATGGTATGTAATTTTGCAAAATATAGGGTATCTATACATTCTGTATGCCTATAAGTGGTGGCAAACCACTATATGTGTTTGGCTTCTCTAGTTGTCTGCCCATGCTGAACAACAGGTTTTCCACTAGGTTTAATCCATTTCTTAGGATTCCTGGACTCGTGGCACTTTGCAGCTCCGCAAGCTGCTAAGTGGAAGAGAAAACAACATGAGTGTCATTCTATCTATCTATTTTAAAAGTCCCCTTCGTATATATATTATTCTTCACTTTCTGCTATTTATTCACCTGGTTTAAATGCACTGTCAGTGAAAACACATAGTTATTACTAAGGTTAATGACTGACTGATTAACAACAGGGAACACATTTGCCAGCAAATGAGCTGTAGTAATTGTTACGGTAAAGCTTTTTTTAAAATGGAAGCATTAGTACTTCCTGAAATAGCATCTTCCAGTTCTTTGACAACCAACTCCATCAGTGTTTCATTTTATGCACACTTACAAAGTACCAGATACTGATGATCAAAGATCATTATGTACCTCAGTAGGAAGCAATGGAAGAACTAAGTGGAAATTACCAGTGCATAATACATTTTAGGATCATTTGTGCCACTGTTTACATGAGATAAAAATGTTCAGAAGGCATACAACTAATTCTTATTGTTTGGAGTGCTCACAGCTAGCTGAAGACATAAAAATCAGTAGGGTATTTTGAACATCTTATGAATATAACCTTATTTAATTGAATTTAAGTTAACGTTTGTGTCCTTGAAAGAGGAACAGGTGTGGGGGTGAGCCCGCGAACCCAGCAGAACCGTAGAAGGAGCGCCAGGCATGCCGGTGCCGGTTACGGCCTTCCGGGCGCACACGCTCCCCCAACCCCCGCTCCCCCATGAGTCACGGGTCATGAACTGCCTGACTCGCGGTCACCAGGTGTCCCATACAAAAGGACAAAAGGGCTCCTGCCCTCAGGTGAAGATTAGACCCAGACACGGATGCTTCCTCCCGCACGTAGCAGCCTGATGAGATCATGCATCACATGATGATCTCCCACTCTCCTGCTCTCCCGCTCTCCCGTTCTCCCGCCTGCCCGACCCCTTTACACGCCCCCGTTGAAACCCTAATAAAAGGTGTGAGGGGCGAGCGCACGGCAGAGTTGCCAGGATCACAGGATCCCGCGCTTCCTGCCTCTGGCTCTCTCCACCAGATGAAATCTCCGGGTCTCATCTCTTCATTGGGGCCTCGTGGGCACGACTACAAACAGGTCCATAGTTGGAGGGTGCTCTTAGACCTTGGTCTATGGCTGGATCAGCAGGTGCCAGCTGTGGCCAGCAGAGGTGGAGCTACCAGTGGACATGGGTGTGCATTGCACTGGGGGTACATCTGTGGGGATGGAAAATCATTCCCCCCATGGACTTCCCCCCCACACACACACACTTACCTTAGTTTAATCTGAAAGTGCAGACTGGAAAAGTGGCCGCTTTTTTCAGCCTGCACTTTTGGGCTCAACTAAGTGTGTAGGAGGGGCGTGGGGGGTGGCAGAAAATGCAGAGTGCACACTGAGCACAATATGGCCCAGCTACGCCTCTGGTGGCCAGGAGTGCTTTTCACCACCTTCAGCATGACTTTCCTGCATCTAAATTAGATTACTGCAGTGTACTATATCTAGCAGAGGTGGAGTTACCAAGTGGTGGGGGTAGGAATTGCACCAGGCACACACCTGGGGGCATAAAATCTCCCCCATGGCACCTCTTGTGGCACCTCCACCCCCTGCCCCCCCCCACCACACTTACCTTAGTTCAGCCTGAAAGTACAAGCTGGAAAAGTGACCTATTCACTTGAAGCTGAAAATGACCTGGTGGAAATGACACTTTCCAGGAGACCTTGTGAGCCCAAAAGTCTCTTGGGAAGTGTAGTTCCCACCAGGCCATTTTCAACCTCAAGTGAATAGGTCCCTTTTTCCAGCCTGCACTGTCAGGCTGAACTAAGATAAGTGTGTGGGAAGGGGGGGCTGACGGAAAACACAGAGTGTGCATCAGGCACATCATGGTCCAGCTACACCTCTAATATCTAGGGCCACCCTTGGAAAGTATTTGGAAACTTCAATCAGTACAGAATGTTGCAGACAGGAGACTGACTTAAGTGGTTCATAGGAACCATATCACTCCAGTCTTGACCATCTACATTGGCTCTCTATCTGTCTCCAGGCACAATTCAGACCGATGACTTTGACCTTTAATGCCTTATGTGGCTTGCAGCTACCATACCTGAAGGACCACCTACTCCCTTACACATCTACCTGACCATCTCAGTCATCTTTAGAGGCCTTGATTCAGGTCCCCCCACCTCCTGCCAACCCAAATAAGGCAGTAGACCAGATATCTCTAGTTGCTCCTTAATGTCCTAACTGAGAACTTCTTGACATACTTCTCCTGCCGTGTGTGTGTGTGTGTGTGTGTGTGTGTGTGTGTGTGTGTGTGTGTGTATAACATACATTACATACTTTTTTCCAGAATATTTAAAAGTAGCTTCGCCTTACGTGATGCCAGACCAGCTGGAGTACAGTGGGAACTTATTTTAGCTTTCAGACAAAGCTATTCTGACAAAACAAAGAAAGCCAAGGCCATTTCTATAACAGATCCACTAGTATTGCCTGCTTGTGCCATTAATCTAGCCCTTTAAACAATAGTGTATTACAGCACATCACAGCTGGTACAATTGCTTTACATAAATACAAACAATAATGCAGCTATTACAATAAACAGTCACAGCCGTGACAAATGAGATAGTAACATAGTCATGCCATTAACACATGTTACACTTAATACCCTACAGAAGTAGAACAAATTTTTATGTTTTATCCCTTAATTATATACCAGAATTTGCATGTCCATTAACCATAAAGATAAGATGAAGTAATGTTGTATAATTTTAGGAAAACAGAAGCCAGTAGAAAAATGTTGACAAGACTTTGTTCCATTGTACCAATTGAAATCAGTTGATTTCTGAGCTTGTTTGTGTATGTTCCTGTGAAATACTTTGGTTCTTGGGATTGCTCTGCTTCACCTTCAGGGCTTTTAGAATCCAACAAAGACTAGAATCTTTCTGCACAACATTTTTTATATGGGGACAATTCAAGCATACATTCTTACACAGGAATGAAAGTAACTTACATTTCTTAACTCTCTCTTTCTCCCTGGGGACCTCAAAATAGAAAATGAGAGGTCCCACCTTATTTTAGCCATTTAGCTTATTTGTACTCTGTACAAATCAATGCCTATTTACATAAACTTCTGATCCAATATATATAATATTTAACATGCATGATTAGATGGATGCAAAACTTTGAGTAAGAAATATCCTTTCAACAATAGGTAGTTCTGTGGACAAAACAGAGAGCCCAATGTGGTGTAATGGTTAAGAACAGGTGGACTCTAAGGTGGAGAACCGTTTATTTATTTATTTATTTATTTATTTATTTATTTATTTATTTATTTATTTATTTATTTATTTATTAGTTTTATATACCGCCCTCCCCCTGAGGGCTCAGGGCGGTTTACAACAAGATTAAAACATACAGTAAAACATAATTTAAATATTAATTACATTAAAAACAGAACCCATTTAAAAATGTGGATGGTGTCTGGCTACCCTCCTCCCCCCACTTGTGCCCACGGGAGGCCAGATAACATGGTAGATGTTTTTAACCAGGCTGGCCAAACGCCTGGCGGAACAGGTCTGTCTTGCAGGCCCTGCGGAAACTCTGTAAGTCCCGCAGGACCCTGATCTCCCTAGGGAGCCTGTTCCACCAGGTAGGGGCCAGGGCTGAAAAGGCCCTGCCCCTCGTCGAGGCCAGCCTGATCATTTTTGGGCCAGGGATCATGAGTAGGTCCTCCTCTGAGGAGCGAAGGGGCCTACCGGGGCAATATGGGGAGAGGCGGTCCCTCAGGTATGCAGGTCCAAGACCACTAATGGCTTTGAAGGTCAAAACCAACACTTTAAACATAATCCGGAACTCAATCAGCAGCCAGTGCAGATGGTATAGGATCGGTGTAATTCGATCCCTGCTCGAACTGTCAGTAAGCAGCTTGGCTGCTGCATTCTGAATGAGTTTTAATTTCCGGATCATGGCCAAAGGCAAGCCCGCGTAGAACGTGTTACAGTAGTCTAACCCGGAGGTGATTCCCCACTCCTCCACATGAGTGGCAGACTCTTATCTGGTGAACCAGACTTGTTTCCCCACTCCTACACAGAGTCAGGGTTTTGGTTTCTTTAACACAGCACTTAAGATTACTTAGTTTTAGCTTACATTTTAGTTTCATAGATAGTTCACAATTTGTACAGTTCCTTTGCTTAGATGTTATGGTTTATACCTATTCATGTGCAGGATCTAACACTGGCTTGATACTTTTCGTTGTACCCTCACACAGCCCTCATAGTTAGGCAAAACTCTCAAAAAACATAAAGTCTCTACAGAGGCAAACTTGAAGCAAATCCCTATACCCCAGACCAACTGGTACACTGGAACTCTTCTCTACCAGAAGAAGTTCCTAATCTAATTCATATTTCCTTCACTTGGCCCTCCTATAAACCCTTTCCCACCAGTTTTCCCACCAGTTGGTAAGTGTATTATTGCTTTTTCCCAGCACTCAGTCTAATAACCAGTAGAATTAGTCACTCTCTTTGGATGATCTACTCCCCTCAGAGTTTAGTTCATCACACAGTTAAGGTAGGCAACACTTAACTTCAGCAACATTTCAGACCAAAAGCCTCACAGAATGTACTGAGAAGGAGTTTAATCTCATCCCTCTTTGCATCATGCAGTTATTTGCCCAATCAGAGGGCAGGAGGCCACAGTCAATCAGGTGGCTTATCTGGTCCTAGACCTTTCTATGCCTCAGTCTGAAGATAAACAATATTTTACTTAAACAGAACTGCACTTCAAAAATACACGTTTCTCTGCAGTCCGTCCCAACATCACTCCAAAGTTTATTATGAAGATGGGTGAGAATTATAAAAGGGACATGATGGAAAAGGAAAGAAATGGATGGTTCATTTTACCATATGTAAAAAGAAATTGGAAGTAAATTCATGCAGAATTTTTCTAAAAAATTCAATTTGCAATGGATACCAAGACTACGTTTCTAGGCTTATTGCCAAAAATATTCCAAAAATCTTAGAACTGTTTTGATATTTGATAATGGTGGCCAGAGTAGTGTTTGCAACAAAATGGAAGGCAGAAGAATGTCCAAACCAGGAGAATTAGGAAAATAAACTAGTAGAATATGCAGTGGCAAAATTAACAAACTTTGTGAATAAATGACCTATAAAAGAATGTCAAGATAAGTGGAAAATATATTATTTTATTCCAAAAAGAGAGAGAAAAGAATGGTGAAATGGGAAGGATGTTGCTGAAATGAAGTATATAAATTATCAATAACCTTTATGAAATATTATGTATTATCTCAAAAAGGGCCTTAGGAGGAAATAGACAAAATGATTAATTATAGCATGAAAAATTCTAGAAATGTATAGAAGTAATCATTTATTAATGGGGTTTTTTTTAGCCTATTTTGAATTTACATCAAGAACAGGCAGTATTAGTAATTGTTATCTTGATCTCTCTATATGTCTGTCTCTCTGTGTGTATATAATTTAGTTTCCTCTCTTATATCCCAATCCAGATGTGCAGGGGCTGATTGGACTGTGGAAGCAACAGAGTGCATTTGCCCCTTCTGCATGTGTAAGGGAAACCTATGTCAGGAGAGAGGGGAAAAACATTGTCATCTGGTCACCCCACAAATCTGAGGCAGGAAAATCAGACATCGGGGCCATTGTGGAACTATGCAGGCATCTGAATGGATTCCAGCATTGGGGAGGAGGATTAGGGAATTACCAAGCGTGGAGCTGACTTGTCAGCTTCCACCCGGTTCCAGCCCAGTAATGCTGCCCCCTGGCTCTGAAGACTTATGCTACATGAAAATGAGGTGTAAGCCTGTTTGTTCTGTGGGGTAATTTGGGTGGCTGGAGGGATTCCAACTTTCCCTCTTTTCTACACACCTAAAGCCCCCGTGGAAGTGGCACAGCACTGCCAGTGCCGTGCTGTCCCCTTTCACCACAGCATACCCTCCATCTAGATTGTACTGTTAGTCATTATAACTAACTGTAACAATTATTCGATTCTGTTCTTTCTGTTCTGTTAATTTTTATCTATTAAAAATTTAAAATTAATAAAACTATAATGTTTAATTGTACAGTTTTTTTAAATCTAAACCTATTTTTTATTATTTACACAACACTTAAGGTTTAGACTGTTGCCATTTTGTTATTTAAAATATACCAATCATGAAAAAAACGGCTTGTACTCCCACTATGGCTGATATTAACATGTATAGACTTTCATTATGTTTATAATTCTATTAAACAATACAGTTTTAAAATTACTGTTTCAGCAGTATTATTTTAAATCAACAGCAAATGTTGTGGGGAAGGGGTTTTCAGACCCCACCCATGTATGCTTTCTCAGATGTATGTCTCACTAAAATTTGTGAGATTTTTTGCATGTTAGTGTACATAAGAATTATGGATTTAATCTGATTTATTTCCTTAAATGTACACGTCAGCATCACTGAATTCAATGGACATATATGTGCACATCCTCTCCCCAAGCTGCATCCAATCTGCTTTTATAAAAAACAGTTTTTATAGGGGGAGTACTAATCATATGTATTTGCATTTAATCCCAGTGAATGCCAGTGGGAACAACTAGAGGAAAATAGTGCTGGGGGAAAGGAATTAAAATTTTGCAAAAGCAAATTGTTTCATGGCCAAGTGCATTTCTAAGGAAATAGTAGGTTAATGGCTCCCTACTCTGCCGGTGCCACCTATTCTCTCTCAAGCAAACACTGATCTACAGGAAACTCTCTATGTTTCAATAGCTATTGATTAATAATTGAAGACGGTAGGGGATGAGGGAGAACTGTTAGCAAGTCAAGGAAAATCATAGGACACAATTCATGTTTAATCAGCAATGCATTTTTCATGCACTGATGGTAACATTCACCAAAGCAATATCAGTGAAAGAAACACATTTTAACAGTTTATTATAAATGCAGATGTAAATAGTAAATGATTTAAAATTATCTCTGAATGGATGGACGGATGGATGGATGAAAATTTCACTTATACTTCACCCTCCCTAGCAAACTGGGCTCAGGACAACTTACATCAATAATCATAAAATATAATATTAATAATAATAATAAATATTTGAATCCAAATGAACAAATCAACTGCAGAACAACTTTGAACAGTTCTGGTCTCAGACAGTCATGAAAGCAAAACACTTAGGCCCTTTCCACATGGGCGGTTTATGGCGGCCTGGGGACGGCAAAAACGCCGTCCCCAGGGAGCCATTCGCACAGGGGGGGCAGCTGTTTCGCAGCCGCGCCACACTCGCGCCGCCTGACCGGTGCGAAGCCACCGTTTCCCAAGCTCATGATCATCCCTACCTGTTCTCTAGTTAATGAACTGAAGGTTTAAAATGAGCACTTGGAAATGTAGTACAGAACTACAGTTTAGTATGTTTGCACAACTTAGTTGTTTAAAACAGAAAAAGTGAAATGGAATTGAATTGAATTGAAATAGATTATTTGTGGGCAACTATTTCAGGATTCTTCGTCAATGTTCTACAAGGGCACATGATGCCAAGATGCAATTGAACAAGCATTTTAAAAAATTAATAAGTTTTGTATGCAGATGAGAAGTTGCTTACTTCACAAGAAGTTGCTTACTTCACAGCGCACTAGACTTGTGCAAAATGAAGACTCCAGCTTAAAATAATTTGATTAAATGAAGATTTCTCATGCAGTTCTTTATCTTCAGAGTAGCTGTGTCCTTGTGATAACCTGTCAATCCCCTCCTACAATGTTTCAGGTAGAAACTCCTGATGCAGTAGATCAGGATGCCCTTGAGGCCTGTTAAATGGTGAAAAAACTCCCAATAACGGGAATTTCCATATGGAAAAAAGTACTACATATTACAGCAGGGAGTATAAAGTAATCACAAGGAAGTAGCTGGCACATGGGGCACACAGCAAGCACACTGTCTCTGACACTGTTTTCAATATATGGTAGCTTCGTTTCAAAAGCAGGGGCATAAACATATACACCCTGGAGTATTCCTTCTGGATATTTTTGTGTGTGAGAGAAATTTTAATCACTCAAGAAAACTGACTAGCATATTACTCCCACCAGAACATATGACCATTGAAAGAAAATGGGAATTTAAGGTAACACCAACTGCTCCTAAATGAATCAGATCTGGTTTTAAAAATCAGACATGAGTCACATGTAGTTATGTTGTCAAAGTGGGATCAAAGTATATGAAATGGAACATATACTAAAACTTCATGCAGCATCTTGAACATGATGATCGCTACTTAAAGATGAATTTGTTATTATATATCTGAACTTTTGGTTTCCAGGGCAGTTAGAAGTCAAAGACTTCTCTGTATATTTTAGATGTAGAACCATCTGTAGTGAAATGATGTCTTAAACCAGAAGTAACCTTCATAACCTTCTCCAGCTTTGGAGAAGGAGCACTTAAGCTCTGTTGATTATCACCCTTTCTAGATAGGACAAGCTGTTGTGAAACTACATTTTCAGACTAGATTTTAGCCAAAGAACTGCTTTGTTGCAGAAAGTGCTGTGATGTATTAATGGCTGGTGTGAGTGGCATAAGAAATCTTCCTGAAGTTCATAGCAGACTACAACATAGATAACTGCAACCTAAGAAGATTTTGGAAGCAGAGATGACTTGAGTAGAGCAAGATTAAGAATAGGAATAAAAGGAGGGTTCAATTTGTTAGGGAGAGAAAAACACTTTTTGACAAACATATTGTGTACAGCTGTGGGATGGAACATGGAGCATTAAGACATAAACATGTCATAAAGTGCTATGAGTCATGCAGTTATAGGGACAGTTTTCTGAAAATAGACTTGTGCTTTTCTTTTATAATAAATTATAATAATTATGGAAAGAGTGTTTTGTAATACTGCAATTCATATGAAAATGAAATAAATCCCCCATTTAAACAGCCTGTAATGACCTTATCAAATATTTTGTGGTTTCTTCTGTTATTGCAGTTTCTGCCTCTATTGGTTTTACTTTTACAAAGCAGCAGCATTTTTCTGATAAGTTATTGAGAAAAGATAGTGTTCTTTAGGAAAAAAGGAGGAGGACTCTGAGCTTTCTTCATGGGCTGCAAGTTGTATCCACTAGTATTACATACATGTGAGGTGTTCCAGTCTTGAAAGATTTGGGGTGAGACGTTGTCTTCTTCTCTCTTCCCAATGCCAGTCCTTCTGTGCTAAATTTTCTAGTCTGTAATTCCTTGCTTACTTGCTGCTCTCCAAACCTTTTCCTTTGTTCAAGCAAATCTACTCAATGTCCTCCTGCAGCTGGTCAGATGCCTTACCCTCCTTGTTCCACCAAATGTCCTTGCCTTAACAGGTAGCCTCTTCCTTATGCTATTGTTCTTCAAGCTAAAAGGTCACTCTCTTCTGTTACTGTAAGGAATATTTCCTATCAGTTCTCCCATAGACTTTAATGTTTAACATGGGTGTCTTTCATTTCCTCAAAAAAATGTGGGAGAGGTATTCAATCTATCTGATGGGCAATGTAAATGTCCTTGGGCAATACTTCAATCCCTCTAAGTATTGTCCAATTTGGATAGAAAATCATGAATGGACTAATCTGAGGAAAGGCAGTGGGTCTTTCATTGAAACCAACAGGAAATAGTTAACAAACCTAGAATCATGAAAATGAAACAACAGTGGTTAAAGAAACAATAATAAAACAAAACTGTGGCCTTTTATGCATGCAGTACTTACCCAGGGTTGTTTGCTTTCCCCATTTTTTTGTTTACCAAGAAAGTGTCCCTAGCTGAACTTATCTATTATTTTGCCCACCCCCTGCTTCCTTGTTCTCTCCATGAAATTTCTTTATGGGGAGGCTGCCAGCTTCATTCCCTTTTTTTGTCCCATCTGTGGTTGGAATAATTTGCTAGATCTTCAGAGTAAAAAAAAACCCCTGCCTTTCAATTTTTTGGAAGTGGTGACCGGAAAAGTGGAAGAAACTGTTTTATGGGCAAGGGAAGATGGAAAGGAGTGAGAAAATCCAAAGAAAGTAAAATTCATGATGTTTCCCTTTACTCTCCCTGTGAAAGAAGAGAAAGAGTTGCAGTTTCAGAGTTTTCAGAAACCATGGAAATTCTGATATCTGAGGCGCAGTAAGTTTGCAAGAGGAGGAAACATGTACATATCTGAGCATCCAACCAGAAGGAAAGGAATGCGAAAGAGATCACAAGTGCATAAATGGCCTGTATGAAACAACCCAGTAATTCCTTTTGGAATTAGTATATATTTTGTATGTGAGTGTCTCCATTTTACTGATCGGCAATCAAACACCAACCCATGAAGCTTCCATAATTACAGATAACCAAAAGTTTTCACTAAGTAGTATGAAAGTTAAAGTACCCAAGGTATGTATTGTCGAAGATATATTTTAGGAAACCCTCTCCTATGTTTGAGGGAAAATGGCTTTACCACTTGCTTCACAGAAATAACTGTACTTGGTTTGACATTTCTTCAAATCAAAGATGCCTTCTGTGTCATTCTATTCAAATGTCCGGCTCTTCTTCCTTGTAACCCATTAAATAACAAACAAAAATCCAATAAATGTAAAGCTTGCTTTCATTCATTACAGATAAGCAAAAGTTTTCACCAAATAATATTAAAGTTAAAGTACCCAAGATATATTTTAGGAAACCCTCTCCTATGTACTAGGGGAGAATGACTTTATTGCTTGCTTTGAAGAAATAACTGTACTTGGTTTGACATTTCTTCAAATCAAAGATGCCTTCTTTGTAATTCTATTCAAATGTCTAGCTCTTCTTCCTTGTAACCCATTAAATAACAAACAAAAATCCAATAAAGCTTGCTTTCATTTACTTGAAAGTACTTTGCTTGTTCAAAGTCTTTAAGATCATCTGTGTTAGAAAACAATTTATTCTCAAAGGTAACCAACCTTGCTTAACTTCAAACTTCTTTTAATCCTTTGTGGCATGATTGATAGCTTGCAATTTTACTAGGTATATCCATGGCCAAATTACAGAAGTCTTATTTCAGTGGGAGAGTAAAAAATTATTGAAGGTAATGAAAGAGTCAGTGTAAGACTCAGCATACATGATGCTGGAATTCTTAAAAAAAAGTCAAGGAGAAAACCATTACTGAGATTGTGTGTGTGTGTGTGTGTGTGTGTGTGTGTGTGTGTAAGAATGGCATTTGAGCTTGAGTTTTATAACTACTCTTGTTTAATGCTCCATCTATCTATTACAAACTGCTTTGTTTCACATGTGTATAGGATTTGTGCCTCTTAGGAGGCGATTGGCCCCAGAACGGCCCGCAGAGGTGCCACTGTGGGCTGTTCTGGGGCTGCTCGCACCTCAGCGTGTGAACAGCCCCAGGGTTCCACCAGCATCATAGATGCCAGTTTAGTACTGTTTTGTACTACAGCACACAAGGAGAAGCAGCTGTAGGCCCCACCACCACTGGTTTTATTTATTTATTTATTTATTTATTTATTTATTTATTTATTTATTTATTTATTTATTTATTTATTTATTATGAGATTTATAAGCCGCCTCCCCCCCAGAGGGCTCGAGGCGGCTCACAGAATAGCTGCATGTTCAACAACAATCAACAAAACATATCAATTACAAGGGTGCAGCTTAGTTCATTAAAACTTAACTTAAAACTTGAAAACTTGAAAACAATTTCAATTACATACCAGTTAAAACATCAAACATCAAACATCAAAGCGCCCGATCTACAGGCCAGGAGGGAGGGGATAGGGGCGAGACCCAAAAGATGGAAACCAGGAGGCCCGGCCAGAT
Organism: Sphaerodactylus townsendi; assembly: GCF_021028975.2. Taxonomy (NCBI): domain Eukaryota; kingdom Metazoa; phylum Chordata; class Lepidosauria; order Squamata; family Sphaerodactylidae; genus Sphaerodactylus; species Sphaerodactylus townsendi. The sequence goes on along the minus strand of NC_059427.1, from coordinate 103,757,665 downwards.
AAGCTTTGGCAGCTTCAGTGGAGGGGTAATAAAGAGCGCGACGGCCAACCCCAAAGGCCAGTTGGGAATAAGCTCCAGTCTTACACGAGGCCCTGCTTGGAAGGAACTCACCCAGGTCCCTTGCAGGAATGCCCGGACAACTGGAGGTAGAGCATTCCTGCAACCCAGGCGGGGGGGCCAGAGGCACATCTAAAGGCCCTGGCCAGGTGGAAACCAACACAGCACCATACATGCAGGGCCAGGGATCTCCAGTAGCTCTGCACCGCCCGCCCGGTAGCGCAGCTGGCCTGTTTGGGAACACTAAGAGAGGTGATGCCGGGTCCCACAGGTATGAGGGCCCCATGCCACGGTTTGCTACCCCGTGGAGCAGCTAAAAGTTCATGCAGTCTTGTCAGCTGCAGCCAGGTAACAGTAACAATGATCATGAAAGCTGGGCTCTAACCTGAATGTCTATTTTTACCAAAGGTTATATGGCACTTAATTGATTATTTATCAGCAGGGTTCAAATCTGCATATATAATTTGTTGCTCTTTCTCATGCTAAGAAAATAAAGATCTTTTATTCCTCCACTTACAAATGCTTAAAAAACTTAGTCAGATAGTGGGGCTGATACTACCTTCTTCAATGTGTACATTGTTTGGAAACCATAATGCATTTCATTCACTATGTTTGAACTGTAATCCTGTGTAGATAGAAGAGGATGCAATTGTAATCCAACAGTGCAATCCTGTGAAGAATTAAGCTCTAAGATGCAAGATATAAGACATAAAAATGTAAAACAAAGAGTTATAGGCCCAAGAAAAGTGAATATGGAAATATGGGGAAAATGGAGAAGCAAATGGATGCCTGGCATCCTGGACAGTGCTCCAGTGGCAAGTGTGATGGGAAAAGAAGGATGGAAAACTATAAAAAAAACCTGAAGGAAAAAGGAATACAAAAACTGGCAGATCTGGTCCATGAAGGAGAGGTTATACCATTACAAAATCTAATAGAAATGGGAGGGAAAGAGAACTGGATGGTATTAGGAGGGATTTGGGAAAGATTAAAGAAATCTATATATATAAAAAGCTTTCCGTGTATGTGTTGATGACAGGGTACCTCAGTAACTGCTGGGCCAATTCCTCTGAAAATTCCCAGCCACTATAGTCAGTCAGGCGAGAGTGTTTTTAGATGTTCACATACCTGAAATTTCATACCTGGCCCAGGTAAAATGCCTTTTTCCTAGCGCTCCCTGGTGAAGGACATGCCTGTGTGTAACTGTCACTTTTAGAGATGGGTTCACTGCTGCTTAGAATGTTCACTCCAGATGGCCAGAGATGAGCAGTGAAAACAGCACCTATGCAGTAACTCGAGTGGAAGTGAAACACATACACACACATACACACGAGGGGGAGGGAGGGAGGAGGGAGGGAGGGAGGGAGGAGGGAGGGAGGGAGAAGGAAGGGAGGAGGGGGGGAGGAGGGAGGAGTTTGGATTTATCATCCCCCCTTTCTCTCCTGCTTAGGAGACTCAAAGACTAACAATCTCCCTTGCCACTACCCCCCTCCACAACCAAACACCCTGTGAGTGGGTGGGAGCTGAGAGAGAGCTCAGAAGCTGTGGCCCCAGCCCAAGGTCACCCCAGCTGGCATGTGTGGGAGTGTACAAGGCTTCCAATCCTGAATTCCCCAGATAGAAGCCTCCCACAGCTCAGGCAGCAGAAGCAGGAGGAATCAAGCCCAGTTCCTCCAAGATTAGATACCCACGAGCTCTTAACCTCCACTGCCACTGTGAGAGGGAGGGGTGGCTTCAGAGATGGGATCCAATAACAACGAGTTCTCACAGGTTCCCTGAGAGTAGGTTACACCTAATTATTTGTATGTGTGTATTGCCGAGAGGGGGTTACCTAATTGCCAAGTGAATTTTTGCCTTAGTTATGCCCCTCACTCTCAGAAATGCTAGCAGAGGGCAGAACTTGAAGCAGTCCTAGCCCAGGAGAGGTGCACCCGGTGTGCATGGCAACTGCGCCTGTGTGCATTCGTTTCACCACCCATGGACCGTTGCAGTGGCTGCGTCCTTGCCACAGCCCGCCCAGGGATGCCCGCCCTGGAATAACCAGCCACGCCCCCGTCGTTGCCCTGCCCAGCTCCATTGGTGGCTCACATGCCACAGTTTGAATCCCCACCACCATGGGGAACCTGTTGCTAGGTAAATTTGCGATCCCACCACTGGGTGGCAATGCAAGAGAGGAAAGAGAGGGAGGGAGAGAGAAAGGGGACGTTGGGGGGGAGAGGCATGCAAGGGAAAGAGAGTGAGAGAGGGGAGAGCAGTGAGGCTGTGGCATGCAAGGGAGGGGAGGCAGGGGGGCCCTACATCTTGACCCACCCACCCTGCGCGGAGGGAGAGGGAAGAGGGAAGGGAGGGAGGGGTGGCATGCAAGGGGAAGAGAAGTGAGGGAGGGGAAGAGGAGTGAGGAGGTGGCATGCAAGGGGAGGGGAGGCAGGGGAGGCCCAGCATCTTGATATGACCCACTACCATGAGAGAGGAAAGGGGAAGAGGGAGGAGGGAGGGAGGGGTGGCATGCAAAAGGAAGAGAGAGTGAGGGAGGAGAGGACAGTGAGGAGGAGTTGCATGTACAAAGGAAGGAAGCCAGAGAGAGAGAGGAGGCAGAGGGGCCCAGCATCTTGCATATGACCCACCACCCTAGCGGAGGGAAAGGGAAGGAGGGAGGGAGGGAGTGGCATGCAAAGAAAGGAAGAGAAAGGGAGGGATGGAAGAGAGGGAGGCTGACTTACAAAGGGAGGAGGCCGGGAGGGAGGGGCCAGAGCACCCTAGATTCCCCTGGGAATCACTGCAGTTACAGTTAAGAAAACCAGGCAGCATTACTCAGGAGTAAGCTTTCAGTATAGAAACCATGACATACTTTGAATGGCTGCGTCGCACCCGTCAGAGGGTTTCCTCAGAAAGGCTTTATTTACACCATTGCCACCAACCAAACACTCCCAGAGTAAAAGAAGGATCATAGAGCCAACCGAAGCCTAGATGTGTATTGGGGAGGGAGTGCCTTTCCATTCCCCAAACTAGGAATCTGGGCACACACATCACTGACATCGCACAGTATCAGGCTGTATGTTTGCATGAGCATGTACTGCTGGCCTCTGCAATTGATTTGCTGCTACTGTTCCTTTCCCATTTCACCACAATAAGCCTCAGCAACGCGTGGCCGGGCCACGCTAGTTTAGAATAAAAAGTGACTGTATGATAATTCAATGGTAGAAGAACCATGAAATACTAAAAGGAAAATATTGGGATTAGTTTATAAATAAATGTTGGAAGATAAGGATTTTATGTTGAGAATGTTGAAGCAAAAATGGGAGAAAGAAAAACTCTTTGATGATGAAAAAATAGAAAAATTCATGGATAGTATGAATGAGATAAAGATTTAAAAATATGTGGAACTGGAAAGAAAGGTAATGCTTAACTGGTATAGAACCCCAATACAGCTAGCCTATATGATTAAGGGACTGAGCCCAAGATGGTGGCATTGTGGTGAACAGGGAGCATACTACATCCATATGTGGATTAAATGTACAGTGGTAAAAAGTTTTGGGGAAAAATTCTGAAGTATATAGAACAATTAATAAAAGTGAACATTGATATAAATAATGATTTATTAATGGTAGGAATAATAGATGATAAAATGGTAAATAGAACTCTGGGACCAATGTATACAATTATGAGTAGAGCTGCACATGGAGTGATAGCATTGGGCTGGAAAGATAATAAGAAATGGACAATCTCAAAATGGTTGGAATATGTATGGGAACATATACAGTTAGAAATTTTTAAGATGATGGCAAAAATATGCTATGGCAAGAGAAATTAAGAGACATTATGAAGATATGCTGAGACCTGGAGGAGAGAAGCCGGATTTTACAAAGAAATCTAAAAGAAGAGAACACGAAGAATGGAACTTCTACTGCTTGCTTGAATAACAGGGAAAAAGAAGAGGGGGAGGGAGGGGAAAAGAGGGGGAAATGTATAGTTAGATCAAGTGGACATTGTCTACTTGGATTTCCAAAAGGCTTTTGACAAAGTTCCTCACCAGAGACTGTTGAGAAAACTCAGCAATGAAGGAATAAGAGGGGAAGTCCTCCTATGGATTAAAAACTGGTTGAGAAACAGGAAACAAAAGAGTAGGTGTAAATACAGGAGAGTTCCTCACAATGGAGATGTAGGAGGGTAAAGGTGTCCCCAAGAAGGAATCCGTTTTGGGACCAGTGCTCTTTAACCTATTCAGCTAAATGACAACCTGGAAGTAGGGGTGGAGTAAGCGTGAGTAATTTGACCAAGTTTGCAGATGATACCAAATTATATGTAGGGTGGTGAGAACCACAAAGGGATTCTGAAGAGCTCCAAAGCGGACCTTGATAAATTAGAGTGAGTGTATGGAGCTCAGAAATGGCAAATGCAGTTCAATGCTTAGCAAAAATGTAAAGTGATGCACATAAGGGGCAAAAAATCCAAACTTCACATACCACGCTTCCACAGGGGTCCAGTGCTCATATCCAGTCACACAAGACCAGGAGAAGAGGGATTTAAGCGTCTTAGTTGAGTAGTTCCATGGGGAGTGTCCAACTCAATGCATGGCTGGCGCTGTATAAAAGGCAAAACTCTATGCTGGGGATCATTAGGAAAGGAATTGAGAATAAAACTGCAAAAGATTGTGTCATGCCCATACTTATATACAAAGCAGTGAATGCGTGCGACCGCGCTTGGAGTACTGTGTCCAGTTCACAGGTCGCCGCATCTCAAAAAGGATATTGAGGAGATAGAAAAAAGTGCAGAGAAGGGGCAACAAGGATGATTGAGGGACTGGAGCACACCTTCCTATGAGGAGGGAGGCTGCAGCGTTTGGGATACTCTTTTAGTTTGTACTTGGAAGGAGGCTGAGGGGGACTTATGATTAGAAGTCTCACCACAAATTATGCATGGGGTAGAAAATGTTGACAGAGAGAAATTTTTCTCTCTTTCTCACAATACTAGAACCAGGGGGCATTCATTGAAAATGCTGGGGGGAAGAATTAGGACTAATAAAAGGAAACACTTCTTCACGCAACGTGTGATTGGTGTTTGGAATATGCTGCCACAGGAGGTGGTGATGGCCACTAATCTGGATAGCTTTAAAAGGGGCTTGGACAGCTTTATGGAGGAGAAGTCGATTTATGGCTACCAATCTTGATCCTCTTTGATCTGAGATTGCAAATGCCTTAACAGACCAGGTGATCGGGAGCAACAGCCGCAGAAGGCCATTGCGTTCATATCCTACATGTGAGCTCCCAAAGGCACCTGGTGGGCTACTGCGAGTAGCAGAGAGCTGGACTAGATGGACTTTGGTCTGATCCAGCTGGCTTGTTCTTATGTTCTTATGTTCTTAAGTATTTTGGTAAAATTAAGTACCCACTTAGAGAAATGCAAAACTGTCCTGGATTTTTTTTTGCTAAGTTTTTTTAAATGTATGCTCAAAATTTCTGCAAAGGCTTTTCTTGTGCTGCCAGCCTCTTCAAATTCACTTCAAATTTCAGTTTAGATTAAGCATACTGCCCATTTTGTACTAAATCCTTTCTTAAAATATAAATACACCAAGCATTGGTTATTTTGTGCCAGAAGTTGTATTTGACCTTCTGAAATCAAAACAGACAGTCTATCAGAATATTTGAAATTCACCAGCATTTATTGTAGTGTGAACTGGTGATGTATTTGTTTTTAGTAAATTCATAGGGAGATAAAAGATAGGGTTACCAAATTTGGGAAATTTCTGGAGAGTTGGAGACAGTGCTCAAGGGAGATGGAACTTGAAGAGCCCAATGGATATGTAATGCCATATAGTTCACCCTCTGAAGATACCATTTCCTCCAGGGGAACTGATCTTAAATTCTGAACATAAGTTGTAATTCTGGGAAAATTCCAGATGTCACCTGAAAGTTGGCAAACCTGGTCCAAACCCTGACAGAGTAACCAGCTAAAGTAATTTTCTTAAATTATAACGGGTAGCCCCATTCAAAGAGCAGTGCCACAATCACAAACCCCTGCCATTCCCAAGGGGGCTTTCCAGAGGCATGTGGTGGCAAAGGACATAAAAAAGCCTGCCCACTGCTGGAAAGATTCCATTGGGCTAATGGGACTTAAACCACTAAAAGGTGGCATAAATTCAAAGCCCAGGCTGCTGGTGTAATTGGGGCAATGGCTAGGTGGAAGCTGACTAGTGTTGGCCCCTCACCGGTCATGCCCCAAATCTTTCTCAGTATACAAGGGCACAGGGATGCTGGCGTGGCATTCAGTACTACGTTCCACTACTATGGAGGGTTGCAATGGCCACCCATCAGCAGGTCCTTCCCTCCACCAAGGTAAGTGCCCCAGGTAGGAAACAATTCACTGGAACAGCCCATGCCACTCCCAGTAGCAGATTTCCCCTCCTGCCCTTTGGAGATGTGATATGGTGTTAGATGTGATATGGTGTTCAAATGTAAAACTTATATTTTATTAATATATTCAATTTGATAACTTCCATCTTATCACAATTAAAAAGAAAATAGTTTTTTGTGATTTTCTTCGCATTTTAAAACTTTTTGTCGGAAATTTTTTTTTTTCTCTCCCTGTTTAAAAAGCTATTCTTTCCAACAGGTTGACAAGGTGGAGGTAATAAATATATTATAGCAAACCAATCTCCAAACTAGTGTTAAATCACTTCACAGAATTTTTATTTTGAAAATACTTTATTTACTGGTTATGAATTATTTTTTCCGCAAATGCCACCACTAATTATTTGTCAGGGCCAACTTTAATGCTTACCCAGGGGCTCCAGAACCACAAGTGGCTCTTTGACATGTTACAGAGATCAGTTCCCTTTATGCTTACCAACTTCAGGTTGGGAAATTCCTAGAGATTTGGGGGGTGGAGTCTTGGCAGGGTGAGGTTTGGGGAGAGAAGTTACCTCAGAAAGGTATAATGCTAAAGAGTCCTTCCCAAGCATTTTCTCCAGCGGAACTGATCTTTGTCATCTGGAGATCAGTGGTAATTCTGGGAAAGCTAATCTTTAGCTTTTGCTGATTTCCTAGCGACCTAGCAGATAAAATACATCTGTGTATTGTTGAAGGCTTTCACAGCTGGAATCACTGGGGTGCTGTGTGGTTTTCGGGCTGTATGGCCGTGTTCTAGCAGCATTCTTGCCTGACGTTTCACCTGCATCTGTGGCTGGCATCTTCAGAGGATCTGATAGTAGGAAAGGAAAGCAAGTGGAGTATATATACCTGTCAATAGGTCAATAGGTGAGGGCATCTGAATAGCAGTGGCCTGGCAAGTCAGTAACAATGAAGTATAGCATGTGAGTAACAATGGAGATAGCAAGGTCAATAGGTGAGGCATCTGAATAGAAGTAGTCTGACCTTTGTTCCCTTTGATTGTTTATTGTCTATAGCAGGGGTAGGGAACCTGCGGCTCTCCAGATGTTCAGGAACTACAATTCCCATCAGTCCCTACCAGCATGGCCAATTGGCATTGCTAGCGTTGGGACTCTATAGACCCCTGGTCTATAGTCATCCTGTGTTTGTGTGGAGCTGATTAGTCACTGTCTTGACTCTAGTGTTTTTTAAAACTGGCAGCCAAATTCTTATTAGGCTGCTGCTATTATTATTATTATTATTATTATTATTATTATTATTATTATTATTATTATTATTATTATTATTATTATTATTATCAATTTATTAAAACATCCCTGATATATTAATCATCCCAGCTGTCATGATTAGAGAAAAATCAAGGTATGTCATTCTGCCAGCAAATAATCCCATTACCACTAAGAAACAAGGTTTGTTAATATTGATTTTAAACTTGTTTACTGTTGATTATTCTGGGACAACACTGTGACTGAATGAGTAAATCAGGCCTAACACTAGCCTGTCATTATTTATTTGGATGGCAAACTATTGCCATTCATGACTGCAATCCTGTGAACAGCTTGTTTAAATCCCATGGATTACCATGGAATTTAAGCAGCCTAACTTTGCACAGGAATGTAGCCAAGATGTATTTTTATTAATTCAAGTGATATCAACTTCACAGTTCCTCAATGGCAATGCACCAAGGAAACAGCAGTAGCACTACTGAAAGGGCAAGACGGCTAGCAGAGCAAGAAAGTGTTCTGCAGCAAAGGCCCTGATGTTAAATTGGTGCAACCTTTTCCCCATCTTTGCCCAGCAGCAGAAGAAGGGAACAATTGCACTGAACAGCTTCCAGTTATAAACAAGATTGCTGCCTATGCTCAATAAATGCACAGTACACATGCAGACAGGTGCCCTACCTATTCTGCTTTATTGTACAAGCTTCACAAGTAGCATCCTGTCATGCCATTAGAACAACAAAGCTACTTCAAGTAGGTAGAGTTGTTCTTCCTATCATTGCTCCTCTCTACTCCCGCACTCTTGAGAAGACTTCTTAGAAACAATGACTAAAGTCAAAGCCAAGAGCCTCACGCATTACTAACTCTTAATATACACCTGTAATATGAAGCCAAGATTGTACTGTCACACGTCCATTCTCTTCCCTTACAACTATTAAACCACATGAGCTATGGAGGCATTCAAATTAACTCGCATTAAAATATATTTTTTTTCATGTGAATTTGTTGATTCTTTCACTCATCTCATATGTCAAAATCGGCAATGTTGAAGGCAAATTGCTATTGGCTGTTTCCAACTTCAGCCAGGAACCAAAGGGTTGAGAAAAACTGAGGGAAAATTAAAATCTTAAGTATATTCAAAACATTTTTTACACTGTGCTCACAAGAATCATATTAACATATTTACTACTATTTCAAATTGTAGAAATTCAATGGAAATATAAATTCAGGAATTGTATCTCCAATAACATCCCAAAACACAATAATAGCACATAAACTGTTACAAACATAGATCTGATAGCACATACGCTGTTGCCATGATTGAACTGATGCATTTTGACCTAAAGGGAAGATATATATATACACCTGTAATACACACACACACACACACACACACACACACACACACACATACACACACACACACACACATACATACATACATACATACATACATACACACAAACAACCAATGTGTTACATTAGTGCAAAGTAGCCAAACCAATAGGAAGGGTTGTAAGTAAATCCCCCCCAAAAATAAGAAAAACTGTCAGATATATAATTTTAACTTCAACATTTTTTTATTTTTAAATTTTGTTTTAAAGGTAATGATTACTCATTCCAATCAAATGTGTGTCTTTATAATTACGTCAAATAGAAGTCTCCACTCATTTAAAAGTTCATATTTTAAGTTGTGAGTACAACCAACCTGTAAAAGTATATAAGTTACAGTAAAAAAGCTGCAACCGAATAACCGGGGGCAGCCATTGCTGCCGGGGTGAGCCAAGGAGCAAAAATAAGTTGCAAGCATGGCTTGGCGGCATGCTGCAGAATCGGGGTGCATTGATTGGCTCCCGGCCGGTAAAGGCGGGAAGAGCCAAGGGTATATAAGAACGCCTCACCCAGACCTCGCCCTTCCCAGCTGCGAGGCTCAGAAAGGCGTGGTGTGCAGAGCTGAGTCGAGCGTAAGGCCTGGAAGGAGCCTGGTCACGGCCATTCTCCCGCTTGCTTGGTCTACTTCTTGCCTCTGCTCAGCTTCTCCCTTCCTGGTCTGACTTTCCTTGCGCCTCACTTTCTTTCTTCCCCTCCTCTCTACCGCTCTTTTCCTATTTTCACTCTCGGCCGCAGGTCAGGTCTCAGCTTTGGCGCAATGGCTCCAAAGCAGGCAAAGAGTAAGGAGTCCTCCCACGAGGAGCTGCCACCTTCGGGCAGGGCGCGGGCCCTCCTCAACAGGCTCCCGGCCGGTAAAGGCGGGAAGAGCCAAGGGTATATAAGAACGCCTCACCCAGACCTCGCCCTTCCCGGCGGCAAGGCTCAGAAAGGCGTGGCCCACCCACCCTCCCTATATGTTTAGGGGGTTGGGGTTGTGGTTACTACTGTCACAGCCCTGGCAGGTTTGACAATGGGAGTCGCACATCTGGGGAGAAAACGAGCCTTCCGGCAGGTTCTCCCAGGCTTGTGCCCTGTAGAAGGGCAGGCTGGCAGGCCGGCAGGCCGGGCCGCCGCCCGACACCCCAGAGAGTGGGGTTGGGTCGGGCCAATAGGCGGCCGTGGGCTTAGCCGGTGCCCGACACCCCAGCAAGCAAGGAGAGGAGGGCGGGCCAGTAGGCGGCCAGGGGCTTAGCCGGTGCCCGTCTCCTCAGCAAAGGCGGGAAGGGTGGAAGCCGGAGTGATATCTCTGGGGCTTCCCTTCCCGACAGTTCCCAATGGAGATTGGGATACTTGATGTGCGACCCGTTTGCCCCCAGCTTCATTTGTATATAGTTGAAGTTTTGATCATGTTATTGATTAATATATATTAATAAACTGGGCTGCGGCCCAATCCTTTTCCAGCCTGTCGTTGTTGTGTCTTTATTTGAGCGAAGAAAGGTCTCACCATCTGCAGCAAACACATCTATAATTCATGTACAGAATGTATATTCTTGATTGTTCTTCACACATGCATTTAGTAATAGGGATGTGCACCTAAACAACAATATTTTCAGATTTAGATTCAGATCTTTCATGGATTTCCAGCTAATCCAGCTTTTATTATTCCTTTTGCAGAGACATTTCCTCAGGAGGAGGGGCTGGTCTTTCCCTCCCAGCGCTGACAAGAGTCCCAACGCTAGCAATGCCTTGACTTTCCACCCCTGCAGGTGCTACCTGCCCTCCGGCACTAACATGAATCCCATCACTAGCAATGCCTTGACTTTCTGACCTGCAGGTGCTACCTGCACTTGCCCAGTGGCACTGGGTGCCGCAGAACCGCGACTGTGCAGTTGCACCTGTGGAAGAAGGCACTTATATTTATTGCTTTTCGCTGCCACCAAAAATAAATTAAAGCCCACAAAAACTGATTTTTAAACGGTCACCACCCGGACTGGGGAACACAGACACACAGACAAAAATAATAATGACTGGAACGGTTTTAAAAGGTGAACAAAAACTGAAAACTTTATTTGCTGGCTTTACAGAGGCAACACAAGAAGAGCTTTCTCATTGGCCAGATGTAATTCTCTTCCCTCCTCGCTGTTAGAGGGGAAATACAAGAAAATCCCTTATGAAAAAAGGCTCTGCCTCCTAGCCTCCTAGTGAGGCTAAATAAGATACATTAGAACACATGTTATTTAGATGTCCCACTTTTGAAAAGCCCGAAAGGAAATCCTCAGTCCAGCCATGACAGGTCTAATAGGCCTAAACTACAAAGATGTACTGGCCTACATATTGACAGGTAGGGGACCAAGAAGAGAATTACACGGGCAGCGATAGCCCGCTTTTGTTCTTTCAATCTACAAACACAATAAGAGTACATCACTCGTCCGGTTGAATAGTTTAGGGAGGGAAAGACTGAAGAAACTGGTGATCCTTAGAAGATATGGAGAATTCGGAGGCCGGAGATTTTCTAAAAGTAATGTTACCTTTATGTGGTTTTAGCAAGACTGCACAGGCACTTTACAAGTGTAGTTATATTAACTTTTTAATCTTTTGACATAATCAAATGTATTTTATCTACTAGTTGCTTTTTCGCGAGTTGACCTTTTAGTAAACGGTCACCGACTGTGTATAAGTGCACTTCTCAGTTTAAGGTCCTGAGGCCGGAAGGTGACCCGGGGCTGTCCGGTTCTCGGTCAAGCAGAAACAAGGGAAAAATACATGGGGCCGACAGGTCATTTGACAATTGGCTGAAGGGGTATGCAGAGTATATGGCCCTCATTAGTGCTGCGTATCCTCTCCAGGCCTGGCATTTAGCAGCCCATTGGGCTAATGTCTTAAAGGCTCGCTCGTTGGCTGGGGAGGCGGCCGCCTTACAGTACGACGAATCCTTTAGGAGAAGTGCGTCCCATCGTCCTGGTCTAAGGATGTGGGATTTAATCCCACCTAACCAGCGATGTGGATGACTTCAGTCCATCAGTTGCCCAAGTTGGTCGGAGAATGGCCAAAAGAAAAAATGGGGGGCTGGACAGCTTGAGGCTGGCCAATAGGCTTACTTACTGGAACTTTAATCAAAGGTTCTTTGCAAAAGGGATAAGAGTGCAGATATGAACACATGCTCTGTTCCAAGTGCTATGGACCGCATCCCAAAGACTCCAAAGTGCTTTCAGGCCTTTTTTACAGCCCTTTCGGTCCCGTGCCTGACCCCCCCTGGCTATTCCGGCGGTCTAGGAAAGACAACGGCAGCCAGGGAGGATGCCCTTGCCGTCTTCGGCGGCGGAGGGTTCCTGAGATTCTGCGATGTCTGGCTCCTTCCCCGGTGCATGTGATGGTTTTGGTCAAAATGCTGGCTAAGTATCCTAATCGCGCGGACGCTAGTTACCTGGAAAATGGTTTTAAATTGGGTTTTCGCATCCCATTCACTGGCAGTAGGGTTGCCTCTTTTGCTCCCAACCTCAAGTCAGCGAGGGAACTCCCAGACATTGTGGCAGCAAAAATTTCCAAAGAATGCGGGGCAGGCAGGATAGCTGGTCCTTTTTCGTCACCCCCTTGCCCAATTTGAGGGTCTCTCCTATTGGGGTGGTGCCCCAAAAGGCTCCTGGGGAGTATCGGATGATACAACACCTTTCCTACCCAAAAGGAAGGTCGGTGAATGATTTCATCGATCCCGCCTATATTTGTCTCAAAGTCGCGGTATGCCACTAACTGGACGGTGGCTAATAAGTGGGCTGGATCAGTTGAATGTGGGGTCTTTAGCGATGTTGGCAAAATCGCGACATTCAAAGTCGGCCTTCAGGCTGTTCACCCATACACCAAGCAGGATTTCGCACTTGTTAAGATTGGTATTCACCAGGGGGCAATGGTATGTCGATAAAGCCTTGCCCATGGGGTGCTCCATCACATGTGCTGCTTTTGAGAAAATTAACACATTCCTGGAGTGGGCCTTGAAGGACAGGCTGCCTGCAGCGCAGGTTACACATTACTTAGATGATTTTTTGTTTATAGGTGCCGGGGGCTCCTACCTCTGCACAACAGCATTGGCTACTTTTCAGGCGATGGCAGCTGACCTGGGGGTCCCATTGGCTGCTGACAAGACGGAGGGCCCGGCAACGCGCTTGACATATTTAGGGGTACAACTGGACACTGAGGCTGGGACTTCATCCCTTCCGCAGGACAAGTTGTCTGAGTCAGCTGCCGAGCCACATGCAAGAAGTCAAAATGCAAGCTGAGGGAGATGCAATCCTTGCTGGGGCATCTTAACTTTGCTTGCAAGGTGGTAGCTCCGGGCAGGGCATTTTGCGCTCGGTTGGCCAGGTATTCGGTACCTCATCATCCGGGTATTCGGTACCGGGTATTCGGTACCTCATCATCATATTAGAATTACAGCCAGCCTCCGACAGGACTTGACAGTTTGGCTCCGTTTTTTAGATCATTTCAATGAGGTATCTCTGTGGCAAGTGCCTTCGGAACTTCAAGAGAATTTCCAAGTGCATACGGATGCTGCTGGATCAATTGGTTTTGGAATTTACTTTGCCGGGCGTTGGTGCAGTGGCGAATGGCCTGTCGCCTGGCACCAATCTGGGGTTGTCAAGGACATGACTTTTTTAGAACTGTTTCTGCTAGTGGTGGCGGTGCACCTTTGGCGGGATGTTTTCCGGGATCATGCCGTAAAATTCTGGTGCGATAACCAGGCAGTTGTGAGGGTGGAGAATCGGCAATCAAGCCGGTCAGAGCGGGTTATGCGATTGGTTAGAGAGTTGGTGTTATTGTGTTTGATATATAACATCTCTTTCAGAGCAGTTTTTCTCCCTGGAGTTACCAACAGCATTGCTGATGCTTTGCCTCGCCGCCAGGTCGACCGCTTCAGAACTCTAGCTCCCGACGCCAACCCTCTGCCAGACCAGCTTCCTGTGAACCTGTGGGATCTTGGCAACTGACAATAGCCAAACGTGTCCTGCAATCCTTAGCACCGGCTACAAGGAGGGCATACGAAGGGGCGATAGGAACCTTTTTAGACTTTGCTGGTTCCAAGGGCTTGCTGATCCAACAGGGGATATCGGAAGGGATTTTGCTACGATACATGGCTTACCTCCGTGATAGGGGAATGGCAGTAAGGACCATTAGGGTCCACCTAGCAGCCATTTCCTTTTTTAGTCAGTCATTAGGGATGCTGGACATTACACGTTCCTTTTTTGTTCGACGGACATTAGGAGGTTGGCGGCGGTCAGCTCCTCGGCAGCAGGACAGCAGGCGGCCTATCATTAGGGAGCTACTGCAGACATTACTTAGTTTTATCTCAACGATATGCTCTTCCCAATACGAGAGTATATTATTTCAAGCGGCTTTTACCCTGGCTTTTCATGGGGCATTTAGATGCGGTGAGTTGGTGGCTCTATCCACTACATCCTCAGCCCCCCGGGCTTTAAAAAACCAGGATGTTATCATTGAAGACGGTAGGCTGCTGATATGGTTAGGCAGTTCAAAGACAGACCAGCTTGGAAGGGGCACCCACGTAGCTTTGCTGGCCGCACCCCCTGGCTTGCCATGCCCGGTGGCCACTATGGCGGCACATCTGTCCCTTAGGCCTCACTGCCAGGGTCCACTGTTTGTTCATATTGATGGATCCTCACTGTCCAAGTTTCAATTTATGGCAGTGTTACGGCAATGTTTGCAAGCAGCGGGGATGCCAGCTGGGGAGTTTGGTCCTCATTCATTTAGAATTGGAGCGGCTACATCAGCAGCTCGAGATGGATTGTCTGAGGACAAAATCAGGGCCATCAGTCGGTGGAGATCGCTGGCTTATCAGGTCTACAGATGGCCTCACCTGTCCTTGTGATTTCCCTTTAGAGTTGCAGGGACGTAATTTCTCCGTGTGGCTGGTCCGTCACAGCATCATTTACTGGGCTGGACGCTGAGTTTAACAGCTACTGTTACTTTTGTCGCAGCTCGGGCGATGGGAGCTTAGGAGCACACCCGTTTGTGGGAAGGCAGAGCTTGCGGGCCGGACCTTCCCACTTTGGGGGCCTCCATAAGAGGTCCGAGGCAGGCCAGAGCTCGATATGCATGCCTGGGGGCCATGAAAGCTTGCTTCCCCGGCAGGAAGGGGTGTCACATAATGAGTATGCACTCATGTGACACCTAGTAACTTCCTGTTCCAGTCCCTTGGGGGACATGCCGGACAGTAGTGGCTGTCCGAAGGGTCCGGAGGGCAGCTGGGGGCTGCCCCATGAACCAGGTCAGTGCTTGCTGCCTGGGGGCCATGGATGTGCTCCTTTTTGCCTCGCCCAGCTTCTTATTGGTTGCAGTTATAAAATGTTATACTGATAATAAATGGGCTGCGGCCTATTCTCTTCCAATTTGACAATGGTGTTAATAGTTATTGGAGTGAACCTCCGCATATCCGCACGCAAGTGCACTTCTCAGTTTGTATTATTATGTGCTGGTCTTTGACTGCAATAAAGAATTTGATTGATTGATTGCTTTACAGAGGCTTCTCAGATAAACTGGAGAGGAAACAAGCGTGTTGGTTGCAGAGAGAATTTGCTTAAGCTTAACGGTTACTGAATAAGATTGTTTCTTAAAGCTTAGCAGTTACAGATAAAGTTTGTTTGTACACGTAACGGTTTCAGGCGCTTCACTTAAGATGTTACTTTAGGAAAAAGATGTTTCTCAAAGATGTTACTGAGGAGGTTTCACACTCCCGTTTAAAAATAAAACTTCAGTCCATTGTTCCTCCTCACAAAAAATAAAACACTCAGTCTACGCCCTGTGGGATTCAGCCAAAGTTTATCCTCTGCAGATCTCTCCAGATTTGCCTGGGCCATATAGGGAACCCTGTGGCATAGTGATGTAATGCCATGAATTTGGCCCTCCAAAGGTGCCACTTGCTTGTGGAGATCTGAAGTCTGGAGAGCAATTGTAATTCAGGGAGAAACCCAGGTCCTATCTGGGGTTTGGTAACCCTGTCCTGAGGGTGGGAAGGAGCCTGCCAGGTCTTGCCTTTCATTTATATGCCAGTGGTTGTTATTTGGGTATCTGTTCATAATAATGGACCGTATTCTCCATTTGGTAAAGCCACTTTTCCTGCTTTGGGATTTGCACTAGATTGAACAACTTTGCAGTTATGTACTGAGTTATGATGTTCACATTTGGGGCAGACTTAGAGGCCAAAATAGCTTTGCAAATGGGCCGAGTACCCACTTGCCCAGGAGGAAGGAGGGAGGAAGAGTAGGTAGGAAGTGAGGACCACTGGTTTGCTGCAGGTCTTGTTTGCCTCCTCCAGATTAGATACACGAGCTCTTAACCTCCTACGCCACTGCTGCTCCGGTTCTGGCGCTCATTCTCCCCCTGGACATGGCCCACCCACCCTAGCGGAGGAAGGGGAAGGGAAGGGAGGGTTGGCATGCAAGGGAGGGGAGTGAGTGAGGGATGGCATGCAAGGGAGAGGAGGGGAGGGGAGGGGGCCCAGCAACTGGACATGGCCCACCCACCCTAGCGGAGGGAGGGGAAGGGAAGGGAGGG
Source organism: Sphaerodactylus townsendi (assembly GCF_021028975.2). Taxonomy (NCBI): domain Eukaryota; kingdom Metazoa; phylum Chordata; class Lepidosauria; order Squamata; family Sphaerodactylidae; genus Sphaerodactylus; species Sphaerodactylus townsendi. The sequence continues at coordinate 103,741,071 of NC_059427.1, read as the reverse complement.
GTGGCATGCAAGGGAGGGGAGGGAGGGAGGGATGGCATGCAAGGGAGGGGAGGGGAGGGGGCCTGGCATCTGGACATGGCCTACCCACCCTAGCAGAGGGAGGGGAAGGGAAGGGAGGGGTGGCGTGCAAGGGAGGGGAGTGAGGGAGGGATGGCATGCGAGGGGAGGGGAGGGGGATTCAGCCTGTGGGATTCAACCTCCCTCTCCCACACTCCCCAAAACTGGCTTCTCTGCCACAGGAGCTGGGCCTCCCAAGACTGATGTTCACTTTGAGGACAGACTCACAGACTGTTAAGAGGTTTCCCTTTAAACACAAAACAAAACACCTGAGGGTGGACACACTCCTCCAAATCTCAGTGTTTTAAATCACTGAATAGCCTCCTCAGCTATTCCTAACACAGCAGTGAGAGAGCTGGTCGGATTCTCCTCACTCTGTCACCAAAAAATACCCGAGGGTACACAAGCTCACACAGAGCCAAACCGTCCCAAGACTAAAAAGCCAGACCCTTCAGCACTCTCGCTGACAGTTTATATAGACTCTGCCTTTTTTCTCTGGCCAATCAGGGCTGGCCAGGGCTTAGCTCTTTAAGGGGACGGGTCCACCCTGTAATCTGAATGTAGGATAAGTACATTTGTCACACACCCCTTTGCTCTTCCTCGGTTTTGGGGCCATGGCTACTGAAGCCTCTCCACTGAACTCCAATAATTAAGTTCCTACCAAATTGTTTATTTCATTTTTAATTTTTTATACCCTTTTTAACATCTATAACGAATAATAACTAACCCTGTAATTATTCAACTATTGTATTTAACTGCTACAACTACTAAGTATACTAATTTCCTAACAGCACCCCTCCCGTAAACTTAACACGTACCACCAAAAAGAAAAGAAAAAAACACATTACTATAAGACTAAAGCCAGGAGTGTATAAGACTATACTCCCCTCCCCCGTGCAGGAAATAACTGTCTCCGGGCTGTTCTATGTGGAAGGTCTCCACAAAATGGCTGCCTGCTTCTTTGTCTCAGCAGCCCGCCTAGAATGGCCGCCTTCTTCCTTTCCACAATAACCCAATCAGCCCCTAACTGTCTAAGGAGCCTGGGCCGCTGGACCCAACACCCACCAGTCTAGCCAAACACCTCGAGTTCAGGCAGGAATAAAGGAGGGGACAGAAGGGTGGCAAGATGTCAGCCGCCCCTCGTGCTGCCACGAGGCTGCCTACATGGTAAGGCAGGGCAAGGTGGAAAAGGAGGCAAGCCACAAGTCGCCTCCATGCTGGGCCAGTAGGCACCGTACCAATCAACCCTCCTTTAATGGAAACAATGGTCACAAGCCGTCAGCCTGACAGAGTAACCAGCTAAAGTAAGGATGTCACATGTGCCTTCCAAGAAAGTGTCTCATTGAATATTAGTCCCAGATATTTGTCGGAGCTACTTTGTTCTATTGGTGTACCCAAAATGCTCCACGCAAATTTCCTGGGCCATCTTCTGAAGACCACCACCTTGGTTTTGGAGTAGTTTATGTTCAGTCCCTCTTCCTCACAATACATCCCAAGTTTATTCGAGAGTCTCATCAATCCAACTCTAGTCATGGAGACTAGGACCATATAGTCAGCATACAAAATAACTTTTGTCTGCCCAATTGATGGTGACATAAATTCTGGGCCCTCCAACTTTTCTACAACATCATTAATATCCAAATTGAACAGGAGAGGGACCAACACTCAGCCCTGCTTTACCCCCTTGTCTACTGGTATTGCACTGGTCAAAGAACCAGAACTTCCTACATTCAAATGAAGTTGCTGCATTAAGTAGAACAAGCGAGGATCAGCCTTAAGATTTAGAAGCTTTTGCCAGAGGCTTCCTTTATCCAAGGAATCAAAGGCTGCTGCAAGATCAACAAAAACAGTATACAAGGCTTTTGTGGGGAAGAAGTATTATACATATAAAGCTAAAATAAAAATAAAAATAATCATTTTCCACAAAATAAGGAGATGGTAGTGAAATTGTACTGGCAAAGTCTTTTGACTCACTCCTGAACCCATTACTGTAAATATACTTCAAGTTGTATCTATATATGTTTCATCCAATCCTCAACTTTGTTTCTTTCTCAAGCTATATCTATCCTTTTTGCGTGCAGATGTGTGGATTCCGCTTCCCTCATTAATCACACGTGTACACTTATGTTCGTTGGAATAGAAATGGCCGCAGCCCGGTTTATTAACAATAACATATAACTCTTTTTGGAAGCTGGGCGAGCATATCGGGGCACATCCTGGCCACCAGGCAGCGAACCGCTGAACCTGGTCACGGTCAGCTCAACAGCTGACCCCTGGCCCTTTGGGCAGCGTACTGCTGAACCTGGCACCATTCCCCCATGGGGATTGGGAAAGGAGGTTACTAGATGCCCCTTGGGCGCCTACCCATTTGTGACACCCCCTCCTGCCAGGTGTAGTGAGTCCTTGAAACAGGACTTCCAGGCCTGCACTCTCAAGCCCTCCACTACCCCCAGACCTCTTATTGAGGCCCCCACTGTGGGAAGGTCTGGCACGCAAGCCTGCCTCCCCTAACAGATGTGCCCCTATGCCCTGAAACCACCCAGACTGCGACAAATGTCTAACAATAAAATAACATTCATTAAAACAACTGCCCAAAACTTAGGGAGGGAGAGTGGGTTTTACTTGTTGGAAGCCTCATGAGATGGCTGGGCTGAGCCAGGCATAGGCTTAAATAGTCTGCCCAGCTCCCAAGTTACGTGACCGTTCCCCCCGTCACGTGACACTTTCACTCAGCTGAACAGAGAAGGCGAGCCGAGCACTCCCCTCATCCCCTGCCACAATGGTGCCCTGGGTAAGTCCTGGGTTCACTTTTTGCTTGCACATCTGCAGGTTCCACTTCCCTCATTAACCACACGTGCACACTTATATTCGTTGGAATAGAAATGGCTGCAGCACGGTTTATTAACAATAACACATAACTAGGGTTGGTCAATACTAAAAAAATTCGGTAAAATTCGGATTTGGGTATTTTGGGGCATAAAATGATTTGTATGCCCGAATCCGAATCATAACCAATTCGGATATACCCGAAAATTCGGGTAAATCCGAAAAATTCGGGTCCGTTTTATTATTTTTTTGAATTTTGGGTGTTTTTACACGTTTTGGCCTGCAGGGGACGCAGTTTTAAAGCTAGCGGCACCAAAAGTTCAGGATATCATCTGGACACTGTCCTGATGATTCTTCCCAAGTTTGGTGCAGTTTGGTTCAGGGGGGGCAAAGTTATTGACCCTCAAAAGGGGTGCCCCATCCCCCATTGTTTCCAATGGAAGCTAACAGGAGATGGGGGCTACACTTTTGAAGGTCCATAACGTTGGACCCCTGAACCAAACTTCACCAAACTTGGGGAGTATCATAGGGACAGTACTTGTATGATACCCCGAAATTTTGGTGACAGTAGCTCTAAAACTGCACCCCTCACAGTCACCCAAAGAAATTTCCCCAGATTCTGTGCTCTGTAGTGGCTGGCTGGCTCCATTGCAGCCAATAGGAAATTTCTGTGGGAGGGCTGTGGAGTGCACATTTCTCATGGTAAACCCACAAAACTTTCAGGGTGTCTTCAGGAGAGTCTCTTCATGACACCATCCGGGTTTGGTGACCGTTGCTTCAAGGGGTTCAATGTTATGGGTAGGGTCCATCTCCCACTGCCCCCATAAGCAAAGTTCCTCAAACCTGGATGGTGTCATCCAAAGACTCTCCTGAAGATACCCTGAACATTTTGTGACTGTACCTTGATAAATGTGCACCCCACAGCCCTCCACCAGAAACTTGGGGGTGTCATCAGGACAGTCTCCTGATGATACCCTGAAATTTGGTGCCACTAGCTTTAAAAATTCCGGTTTTCATGTTTCACCGCTCCTGCACATGAAGCCTGCTGGAGTGAGTGAGCGGTGAAACACGCAAACCAGCATTTTTAAAGCTAGTGACACCAAACTTTCAGGGTAACATCAGGAGACTGTCCTGATGATACCCCCAAAGTTTGGTGCAGTTTGGTTCAGGGGAGCCAAAGTTATGGACTCTCAAAGGTGTAGCCCCCATCCCCTATCAGCTCCCATTGGAAACAATGGGGGATAGTTGCACCCCTTTTGAGGGTCCATACCTGAACCAAACTGCACCAAACTTGGTGGGCAACATCAGGACAGTCACCTGATGATACCCTGATAATTTGGTGCCAATACATCTCAAAATGCGTCCCCTGCAGGCACCCCCAGAAATTTGCCCAAGATTCTTTGTTCTGCAGTGACTTAGCTGCATTGCTGTCAATAGGGAATTTCTGAGGGGGCTGTGGAGTGCACATTTCTGAAGGTATGGTCACAAAACTTTCAGGGTATCTTCAGGAGAGTCTCTGGATGACACCATCCAGGTTTGGGGAACTTTGCTTCAGGGGGTTTAATTCTATGGGACCCAAAAAGGGTAGGGCCCATCTCCCACTTCCCCCTGAAGTAAAGTTCCCCAAACCTGGATGGTGTCATCCAGAGACTCTCCTGAAGATACCCTGAAAGTTTTGTGTGGGGTTTACCTGGAAAAATGTGCCCTCCACAGCCCCCTCAGAAATTCCCTATTGACAGCAAATGCAGCTAAGTCACTGCAGAACAAAAAAATCTTGTGCAAATTTCTGGGAATTGCCTGCAGGGGGTGCATTTGTAAGATGTATCGGTGCAAATTTTCAGAATTTATCATCAGGGAGACTGTCCTGATGATACCCCTCAGGTTTGAATTTTTGGTTGGTTCAGGGGGGCCAAAGTTATGGACCCTCAAAAGGGTGGCCCTCATCTCCCTTAGTTCCCATTGGAAAGAATGGGGGATAGGGACACCACTTTTGCGGGGTCCATAACTTTGGCGGCCCTAAACCTATGCACCTGACAGAGAACATCATCAGGACAGTCTCCTGATGATACCCTGAAACTTTGGTGCTGATATGTTTAAAAATATCTCCCCTGCAGGCCAAAATGTGAAAAAACACCAAAAAATAAAAACGCAATTCGGCTGGTAATCCGAATCCCATGGATTCGTATCTGTTAGGATTCGGACAGCTCAGATTCGGCCCCTGCTCGTCCGAATCCGTCCGAATCCGTGCAGATTCGGTAAAAATTCGGATTTGGACTGTCCGAATCTCCAACCCTACACATAACTCTTTTTGGAAGCTGGGCGAGCATATCAGGGCACATCCTGGCCACCAGGCAGTGAACCGCTGAACCTGGTCACGGTTAGCTCAACAGCCCACTCCTGGCCCTTCAGGCAGTGTACCGCTGAACCTGGCACCATCCCCCCATGGGGATCGGGACAGGAGGTTACTAGATGCCCCTTACTCATTTGTGACACTCCCTCCTGCCAAGGGTAGGGAGCTTGAAACAGGACTTCCAGGCCTGCACCCTAAAGCCCTCCACTACCCCCAGACATCTTATTGATGCCCCTGCTTTGGGAAGGTCTGGCATGCAAGTCTGCCTCCCCTAATGGATGTGCCCCTATGCCCTGAAACTGCCACTGATCTGAAACAAGCAGCTCCTGCCCCAGCTTCCCGAGTCAAGCCATTTGCCTATTGTGTGCCGCTTAGCTACTGCAATAAGGTGAACCAGATGGGGTAGAGCCAAAGGTCCATCCCCCACTCTGACAAATGGACCCCATCAGGGTGAAAATGTGCTTCATGCACATGGGATATATCTAGCTGAAGTATAACAATTCCGCCCATATCCCTCACTACCCGGGCTGCAGCCTGACAAGCTTTCCTCCTTGTCCTGTCCACCTTTACCTTAGCATTCCACCATGCCCTCCTTTCCAATAGCCCCGACCAGAAAATTTTGGTTCACTCCAGTGACTATTGTAATGTCATTTTCTCCAAGCTGGAGCACCAAACCTTGAGGAGGGCCGAAACAAAGTACCAGGTATGGTACATAGGCCCGATATGCCAGGGACCTCCATCTGCCGATGGCCTGAATCCTGTCTGAGGAAAGACCTTCCTGTACGGCCACAGTAGATGCCCCAATTCGGAATAAGTGTGGGCTGTAGTTCCCTGCTGGCAAACCCATCTTTTCCAAACATCGTCGCAGCACGGCGACAAACTGGAATCTGGACAGAGCTGACCCATCCCTATGTATAAACAATGGGCCCCGTGTTCCTGGCTTTATTAAGATATAATCCCTAACAGAAGCCACCAGGCAGGGAGACCCTGGAGGAGAGGCCTCCAAATAAATGGATGCACCCCGTTGAAGCTGGTTCATCTTGGACAGCCAAACTTGGACAGCCAAACATGGACGCCCTTGTCATCTAATGACACATTCCCAAAATGTAACACCCGATCCCCTGGCGAGGTGGTAGATGGAGCTACCAGCCCACTGCAACGAAAGGCACCAAAGAATGCCAAGGTGAAGGCTGCTTTAAACAACACCCCTTCAAAAGGGGACGTTACCAATGGAGTGGCGTTTGCGTTCGATATGCTGCAACAGATCCTTCGTAATGGGATGCCGTATTGCATCTGGAGACGTACGGATCAGGAATCCCCAGGGTGTTTGCAAAAAAGGAAATGGCCGCTAAATGTACTATGATTGTACGTGGTGCCAACCCTTTGTCCTTCAAACTGGCCAAATAGCGAAAGAGGAGACTTTCAGATATCCCATGCTGTGTCCCCATCCCAAAGGAGCCACAAAGGCTAGAAAAGAGGCCATTGCCCCTTCGTACGAACGTCATGTGGCAGGGGCCAGGGATTTTAAGACACCGAACTCGACTGACCGGTAACTAGTAGCCGGAGATACTCTGGGACGGTCTGGGAACGGGACCGTGGCTTTGGGAGCAAGGGTCTGAAAATGGTCCACCTGGCGACGAGATAAGGCGGCAATGCTGTTAGTAACACCTGGGAGGAAAACAGCCTTAATACAGGTCGGTATTCGGCAGACATAACAGTTTCAGCTGACGCGCAAACGCGCAAGAACCGTGGGGCGGCTTCATTGCCTGTTAACCACCCTTACCACTGCCGGGTTATCATAAAAGGAAGTGGACGGCTCGGTTTTGAACGAAAGAACCTCCACTCGGAATGGACATGCATTAAAGGGAACGTTTCGAAAACTGTCATGTCCTTCAGTATGCCGGATTCAGCCCAAATATTGCTGGCCAAATGAAAAGCAGTGCCGGACCGTTGCCCTGAACAAAACGCGAACATTTATTCCCCCAGCTGCATCATTATGGTCTTCGAGAATACCCGTTTGAATCGGGCGCAAATGCAAGTCTGGCTGCGGAAGTAGCAACGCGTTATACTCCTCTAGAAAACGCAGCCACACTTCTAAATCCTGCCTCAAACCCGCTGTAATCTGGATATAAGGCTGAGGTTCTCGGCATCCTGCCATGGATCTAGCTAGCGGGAACCGCGTACTATGGAACAACCATGGGCATGACACCCGCATCGTACCAAGAACCTCGAAGCCAAAGCTGGTCAGGCCAAAATCGTCAGGGTAGTGGGGAGCAGTCAGAATGCCGACTGAATGCATTTTGCCATGAATTAGCGTCCCAGCATCACCTGGGTAATGCCATTGCAGGGGTGGGGAGGAAATGGAGCAATTCACTCCTGAGAGGGCTGTTTGTGTGCCGGCGCATGACCCACCAAATGGCCTCGCCGCAAAAAAAACGGCGCTGAAAACCGCGGTTGTGTGAGGAGCCGTTAAAAAGCTGAAGACGGGTTGGAGCCTCAATTATGGGACGGAATCAAACTTTCATGAAGGAAAAACCCACCCTACCCACCATTGCATCGGCCTGGTGGCATTATGTGCAATGGTTGCTGTTTTGTATTGTTTGTGCATGCTTTTTGTTGCAGCTCATTGGGGGGGGTCAGGCAGGGGGTCACAGCATTGGATGAGAAACCGTGCCTGCGTGCCGGAACTCTCCAGGGTTGGGGGGCCCTGTAAGGGCTTGGGGTGGGGCGGGGCGCTTGGTGCAAGCCGTGGGGGCTTTGCAACCAAGCCCTGCTACCCCAGCAGGGAGGGGGGGCACGAATGGGTTTTGCATCCTGGTGGCTCCCATTCTCCTTGTCCCAGGCCCCAATATGGATTGGGGACGGTTTGGAAGGCTCAGCCAGGGTGCTGGCCCTGATGGTCTGCTGTGATCTCCCTGCCTGCCTAGCTTCTCAAGTCAATAAATGGGCTGTGGCCCAAGTTGTTCCAATTCATGTGTGTGAGTGTAATTGCATAGGGCACCTCTCCACATCCCTCCGCAATGAGGAATGGCCAGCCTCTTTTATAAGCTCTACTGTATCATCCAGGGTGGCGTAACGCACTGAACATATCTGTGGATCAATGAAATCATTCACCGACACACATCTCTTTCAGGTAGGACAGGTGTTGTAACATCCTGTATTCCCCCGGTGCCTTTTTGGCACCACGCCTATGGGAAAAACCCTCAAATTAGGCAAGGGAGGAGGAGAATGGATCCGCCACCCAGCCTGCCAAACACTCTTTGGCAATTTTGGCAGGTAAATCTGTGGCAGAATTAAGATTAGGGGGAAAGGTAGCAGCCCTGGTACCCACAAAGGGGATCTGGAAACCGAAAGCAAAACCCTCCCGAAGGTAAACCACTTCGTCCCTTGTAGGATATCTGGCCAGCAATTCGCACAAAGGCCCCAAAAGCACCAGGGTATGAGCTGGGGTCCAAAGGGATGCAGGTCTCTCAAGTCTTCTGAGACACGAAGAGTCCTCCTGGCTGCCACCATCTTGTCTGGAACCGCCGGAACCAGGGTTCTGGCCAGACCGAAAGGGGTACCAAGCTGGGCCCTGAGGACACTTGTTCTTAGCATGGGCCCCGAAGCATGCCGAACAAATGTGCTCATATTTGCATTTGGCTCTGACACACGATCCTTGGTTGAAAGCCCAGCAAATGGCCCTGTATGGTTCCTTCAGTGCCGGACCCTTTAGACCCATCCCCCGGAACCTTGGCTGCCTGAACCATAGTAATCCACATTTGGTCATGGATCAGGTCCCATCACAGCCCTGGATGGTGCGAAGCACTTTTCATGAATTCCTCATCGTAGTCCAGGGCCGCAACATCCCTGGCCAAGGAGCGAGCCCTGAGCACGTTGGCCCAATGCGAGGCTAAATGCCATGCTCACAAAGGGTAAGATACCACTATTAGGGACAGGTACTCAGCATACCCCTTGGACCACTTACCAAAGGTCCGTTCTGCCCTCCGGACCTGATTTTTCCTTTTTCCTGAGTGTGACCCAGACAAACCAAGGTCCCCTTCTGGCCTCAAAATTGTAAAGATATCAACAAAATAGCCGTTTAAGGCCCGTTCCCTAACTTTGCGCGGCAGGTGAGAACCTGGGGGTCCCCTAGATCCCAGGCTACCCAGTGGGCTGAAGCCTTAGCTGGCGCCTGTGGTGAACTAAGGCTGGTGTTATTTGACCGCCTCCTAGCGATCCAAATGGGGAGGGATGGCACTTGCTCCCCCCCGCACACAATAATCCCCTGCTGCTTGAGCAGAGTCCTCATCCGTGGACTCACTAGAGGTGGAGGTGCTAGGCGGGTGCCTGGAGGATCAGGTACGCAGAGCCGATTTCCAACCCTTCCGTCCTACTGCCAATGTTTGCAAAGTGCCCGCCCCCGCAGGGTGGGCGTTTCCTGCCACCCCTTCAGCCCCACTAGCTTCCAAAACTGTTGAGGTGTCTGCCTGGCTAGTCTCGCCTTGAGAAGGCTGCCGCTCCAACTCTGCTAGACCTTGAGTGGTGTTATTCCCCCCCCCCCATGCCTGAGGCTGGTTGGGAGATGGCAACCTGATCCGCAAGGCTTTGCGGGGGCGGCTGCCCTCTTCCAAAAGGACCAAGGGGAAAATATCCCAGGCCGTGTTTAGCCCAGGGGAGGATTGGTATGGGTGACCCCCATATGGCATGGCCAGATTACCCAGGAAGGCAGGCTGTAGAGAAAATGCAGCACCAGCACCTCAATTTCCCAACACGTGGGGGGGGGGTAAGCCCCCAAACCGCCTGCTTGCCATGGCATGCAGTAAGGCCCGGGCAATCCTTGGCCAGGCCAAGCTGAAAGCCCTAGGGAATTCCCATAAGGTAAGCCAAGGTAACCTCCTTGAGGAAAATTGGCCAAAGGGGCCGCTTCCCCCACCCCAGTTCTGGACGGAGTCGCCTGAACTCGTGATCCCGTAGCTGGAGTGCTCTGCGCTACGTGGGGAACCGGTGTGCCCTGCACTAACTGAGGAACTGGCGTGCCCTGTACTACTTGAGCCGCCGGTAACAAGGAATTCCTGCATTCCTGCCTAGACGTTTGTTCAGCCAACTGCCCATCTGGGTCCTGGCCCCCTGCGCCCACTACGGTACTGTTGCTTGAGTGCCGAGACCAAGGGGCATTGTCATTTGGCATCCTGTCCATGGCCCCTTGGTCCCCTGCCAAAGTTCCCCAACTAGGAACTGGAGTCAGACCAGTGGTGTTCCCCGCCTGCTTACGTTTTGGCACCATAGCCCCACTAAGCAGACCCTTGCACAGACCGCCCCTGATTATAAGTTCGCCTTCCTTAAGGTAGCACCTAGTAACTAGGAATGCCAACTATTGCAACCCACTAGTTAGGGGGAACTAAGGGCTCATATAACCCAACTGTAACTGTATCCTGACAAACCTACACTAAAAGAGAACCTGCAATGACTAACTACACAATAAACTGAAACTAAATGATGCTGCAACTGTGAGGACTGTGTCCTGAGCGTGACAAGCTTCTGCAAGCCGGCTTCAGAAAAAATAGGTTTCCCACTAGGAACCAAGATGGCCACAGTAAACTGCCCAGCAACAGTCAGCTCAAGGTGGCTAAGATGGCCACCGTATACTGCCTAGCAACAGGCAGCTCAAAAATGGTTGCCCCCACCTTCTCCCTACTATGTGCAAAGTTGCCACCCTCTCCATACTGTACCTGGCCCTTAAAGGGTGGGGGAAGGTTTCACCCCACCAGCCTGGCCCCTTTCCAAGATTGATCCACTGGGCTAAGCTCCGGCCAGCCAGGGGAAACCCCCTAACCCCCCTCCCCACTGCTCACCCACACCGTCCCGAGGGCCCCGCGTGAAGCCGCAGGCCAACGAGTGGCAAACTGGGCGCCAAAAGGGGAGCTTGCCTAACCCCACCAGCTCCTAAAACCCTGATCGCAGCCCGATCACTGCTGCTGTGAGGGGCACCAGCTGCCGGGAGGCTCCGGTTTTGAGCGTCTCAAGTGAGGGGGAGTGCCCCCCCCCGCTCCCCGAAGCTCCCACCCGCATTGCCACTGAAGGCCTGAACAACACTTCGGGGCCGCACAGCTCGAAGCGGAGCATCCTCTCCGTTGGTTGGAAGCCTCGTGAGGAGGCTGGGCTGAGCCGGGCATAGGCTTAAATAGCCTGCCCAGCTCCCTCGTCACATGACGGTTTCCCCATCATGTGACACTTTCACTCGGCTGAACAGAGAAGGCGAGCTGAGCGCTCCCTCCTTCCCTGCCACAACGGCACCCCAGGTAAGTCCTGGGTGCGCTTTTTCTCCAGCCTCACCCAAGCTAATGTGGTGTATTAGTACTTAATTTGAAAAACTACCTAACACAATCAAAACACGATCAAAACACGATCAAAACATGATCAAAAAAGCAGGCATTTTAAACAAGAAAATTATATTGAAAATTCCTAAATTAAGGTCATTTTGCACATGCAAGGTGTTTGTGCTTCCAATGACAAATTGAAAACCTATAAAACATTATTTGCAGACTACACCATTTCAGTTAACATTCTTGACATCTTGACATCTATACAAGATGCATTATGTATTTAAATCTGGTTATCTATGCATTTAAATCTGGTTATTGCTCAATATAGTAAAAGTAAATATTTTACCACTGTAATAGTAATAGTCCTCATCCCATCAAATACTCTGTGCTATATAAAGTCAATCATCTTTCAGCAGAAGAACAATATGTTTACTGTATATAAATCAGCAGGTAAAATTGCCTATAGAACGCACTCTTCCATGCGTTCCCAGTGTTCAGTCAGTCAGGCAAATTGTGTTTCTAGTTATTGTTCTTGTTGGTGTTAATGGGATCATTGAGTAATTTATCAGGTTCTTTTCACATAACAGCATTTTGTAGGTACCCTGACTGACAGTATCAACCAGATATGCTTCGGGACAGATGGAAGTTAATCACTACAGACATTGAAGGAAAGGGGGGGGGGGACTTGCCGTCCATGAACAAGTAGGATGTTTTGCCTACCTTTGAGGCATTCTGAAGTTGTAACCAGTTGAAAAGAGATACGGACATGATAGGTTTATTCTTTGATCTTGCATTACAGATCTTGCGAACCAAATTCATGCTGCTAATAGCATGATGTTTGAGAGAGGATAGGAAGAGGAACAATAGAAAATGAGGGCAGAACTGACAGTTGTGATACAAAGGATTTCTTTTCTTCTGTTTCTTAGTCATTGCACTAGTTTAATTTGTGGAGTCCTCCTGTGTGAATGGGGAAAGTTGCTTGTTGACTGCATATCCTTTTCCTTCCCAAGATTTTTTTTTAATTGATGTGTCCCCTGTAAATTTCTAAATTGCATAGCTACACTAAATAAAATGTCACTTCTTAAATAAATTAGACACTTCCTGCCGCCCTCTGAATTGCTAATGACTTCCTTTACAATGGAATGGTTATTTCTCCTCAGAGGCTGCCTCTTCAAACCAGCTTCCACCTGTGGTTTTCTGCATTCATAGCACCAAATGCTAGCTTTCCCCAGTGGAATGTACTTGATAGCCAAGAAGGGGCTTTACAGTTTTACTGAGCACTTTTCTAAACACACCCTCAAGTACACCTCTTAATTTGCAAGTAAATGTTTGGATGCATAATAGTCAGATATCACTTCTCTGCCTTTTGGCTAAGGTCAAGGGTGCAATAGTCAGATTCCTAAGAGTAAGAACCATTGATTTGTAGCTTGCTTTCTTTATCCTGCATGCGTAATAGGATGTTTACAAAACTCACTATTCTGTATTGATTTCTTCAGATTTATTTTATTTTTGTTTCATTTATATCCTATCTTTCTCCCCAATGGGTACACAGTAAGGCTTACATAATTTTCTTCTCTATTTTATTTTCATAACTGCCCTGTGAGGTAGGGTAGACTGAGAGTGTGCAACTCTCAGTTTCCCAACAAGCTTCCATGGCATGAGTGGAATTCAAACTTGGTCCCCCCCCATATCCTAATATGACACATTAACAGTACATCACATTATATGCTTAATTTTGTGCCTTTCCAATGCATCAAATTTCAATTAAACAAAACTCTCAATAACAAATTTGTTGTATGATTTTATTTTATTACCATAGTAATTTTGACTTTGGGCTACTGCTGGCTTGAACAACAGGAAGCGATTGAATTGTTGTAATTTATTGTTTAACTGTCCCTGAACAGTCCCTAAAAATGAATTGACTAAACTGAGGCTGTTGTACTTTGGTCACATAATGAGAAGACAAAAGTCAATGGAAAAGACAATGATGTTAGGAAAGGTTGAAGGCAACAGGAAATTAGGAAGATGAAACATGTGATGGATTGATTCTATAAAAGAAGCCACAGACTTCAGTTTGCAAGACCTGAGCAAGGCTTTTAACAATAAGACATTTTGGAGGACATTGATTCATAGGATCACTGTTAACAGCACCCACTCTGTAAGGAAAGACAAAGGCCCCAAAAAGGGAGGGAAACCTGTTGCTGAGGGTGGATGTTTGGGTAGCTGACTTTGTTGGCCTATGGCACTCCTCTCAACTTATGCACGCACGCACACACGCACACACACACACACACACAGGCTTTTTAAACAGAACTCCTATTAGGGAAACTTAAACTATAGTTATAAAGCTGCCACCATGAACTGAAGCAAAGTAACTGGAACTTAAAAAGAAAGCTTAAATACATACTGGATTTTTATTTTAACAAACTTCTCTTCTTAGGTCATGGTTCAGAGAGGCACATAAGCGATACTTTAGGCAGATACTTCTTAATGGTTACAGAGCAAGCAGTTTGTTTGGCTGTTTCAGTTACAAGCCCTCTTGTTTCCCACCAATCAGACCTCTAGCCTCTTGTGGAAACAAGGCTGTCTCCTCTCAGTCTGAGATCTTTGAGAATATAGGTCACCTTTGCCTCATCTCCCTTTGTCTCTGGCTCTCTTTGCCCTTAGACACTATCTCCTTCGACTGACTCTGAGGAAATCACAGGGTTCTCTTTGGGGCTTTCCGCACTACAAAAGGGAGTGAAGGTCGACTCGGTTCCCTTCAATGGGGGGCGATTCCTGGCTGTCCGCACAGCAACTTCCTTGGCCCCCTGGAACCGAGCTAAGTGGGCGGGATCATCTTGGTACCTGTTTCGCTCCTCGATACCATTGATTGGCGCTTAGAAACGTGTTGGCGGGAAGCGGGAGCGTTCTTTGGGGGGTTTTACAGTTTCCGTGCGTCGCTCTACGTAGCATTGACAGCAGCTGAACTACTTCCCGGTCGCGGTCGAGAACTCTGAAACTTTGGCAGCCAAAATTTTTCCAGATTTAATGCGTCGGCTTTGAAATGATCTACCGATGTTGTAGCTTGGCGAAGCGTGAGGGAAACTGTATAAAAAAAGCCCAGCTCTGCCCGTCAGGACTCTCCTGTTCTGCGCATGCGAACGAAGCGGCTCCTGATTGGTTGAGTGGATGCGGTGTCGTTTCGATGCGTCCGCATTTCGAAGCTTCGAAGCGATATCGACCTTGTTCCACCAGCGAGTCGTGGTTCATAACTGCGACAGGGATGTCGCAGTTCCGAGCGGGGGGAACAGAGACAAGACAATGTCGAGCTCGGTTGTAGTGCGGATACACTGAGTTGAACCTGAGTAGAAACCGGTACAACACAGTAAGTGCGGAAAGCCCCTAAGAGTCACACCGACTGCTTTCCAGACTCCCAATTCCCCCATCTCTCCCTTCTAACAGTCTTCTTCCTGCTTTTAAAGCAGACAGCGCACCCTATCTGTGGCTGCCAGCTATAACATTACAGCCTAGCCAATCAGGCTGTGCTCTGGTTGTTACTGTGGTGCTCTTGCTCTGGCTAACTACACCTTTGCAAATTAACTCCATAAGAATCCATCACATTCACCATGAATATGCAACCTTAAAAGCATTTAATACACACACAGTGATGATTTGCAGAACTGCTGTTTAATTGGTCTGATATTTTACAAACTACTCTGAGGATTCTTAAACCCATGTGGTAGGGTACAACCTTTAAGCTAAAAATAAGTAAAAGAGTATCTGCCTAAAAATGTCCTCCAATGTAGCATTGGTTCTTTTTTCATTTTTTAATTTGGTGAAAACTAATGCTATCCCAGGCTATTTGAATATATGGAAATGGAGCAAATATCTGTTAGTACTATCTCAATCCTGTGTTCATGTTATAATCTGGAGATTCTTCCTAGAACTTAAAAGCAGGAAGCAGTTTCTCCCATCCATTTCTCCTTATATTTTTATCAGCCATCCTTATTCTCTACATTGCTCATCTCTACAATGCTATTATACTTGTGGATAGGGCAGTTAGGCCCCTTCCGCACATGCAGAATAATGCACTTTCAATCCACTTTCACAATTGTTTGCAAGTGGATTTTGCTATTTCACACAGTAAAATCCAGCTGCAAAGTGCAATGAAAGTGGATTGAAAGTGCATTATTGTACATGTGCAGATGGGGCATTAGACAAAAACAAGATGTAGTAGTAGGAATGACTTCTGTATGTAGTAGTAGGAATGACTTCTTTGTAGTAGGAATGACTTCTGTATTATCTCCTCGGCCTGAGGTAAATGTAAAGGCAACTGATAATTTTTGAATTGTATCCCAGAAGTCATCCTTTTGCCAAAGCTTCCCTCCTTAAAGATTTTTTTGTTTTTCTCAGCTTCCCAAGGATGGTTGGGATATTTCCACAAATTTGCTTCTTACCTGTTTTGATTTCTCTGACACAAAATTAAAGGTCCATTCAGCACAGCTGAAATAAGACATCCTGAGTATACAATAAAAGGCATCCTGGGAAGGAACCCTAAGCTGCCTGCAAGATTTCTTCTGCTTGGCTGTGCAGAATGCAGAGCTCAGGAGGCATCTTATGTTTCCTGTCTGACCATTTTGCTCTGTCTCTGGTCAGTTTCACCCTCAGCTTGCAACCAACAGTTTGTGCGCAGCTGAAGGGATTCTCCCTGCCTCCATTTGCTGAAGGTAGCCCCAGGACATTTACTCTGCAGGCTCTGATCCTGGGTGCCTTTCAGCCCCAAAAGTACATAGTTATACTCAGCTGGTCCTGCCAATTCCAGCAATATATAGTTTACCTATTTTTTTAAAAAAAAATGAGGAGCAAACTTTATAGCTACACAGAAACACATATAAGAATCTTAGCAGGTTGGAAGATGGGTTTGCACCCATTGAGAAACATTGGCTTGACCTGCCCTCTGCAGACCAACTGTGCAGTACAAAAAAAAACTGTTGGACCACAGAGGGCAGGTCAATCCAATGCTTCTCAATGGACAGCAGACCCATCTTCCGAGCAGCTAAGATTCTCTTCGGTAGCTTTATAGTATATGTACCTATGAATGAATGTAGCTCTTCAAAAATAATAGGAATTCTATATATTTCTGGAATCAACAGGACCAGCTGAGTATAACTATGTACTTTTGGGGCTGAGAAGGCACCCAGGATCGGAGCCTGCAAAACAAACATTCTTGCCAACCTTCAGCAAATGGTGGCAGGGAGAATCCCTTCAACTGTGCATAAAATGTTGGGCACAAACTGAGGGTGAAACTGACCACAGAGAAAGATGGTCAAGCTGGGAAAAGAGGCTCAACTCAGACATCCTTTGCTGCCTGAAAAGCACACCAGAAGCCACCTCTTTTTAAGAGGGTATCTTATTTTGAGTGTGTGGAGTGAAAAGAGGCAGTTGCCTCTTTTTACCCAGGATCGTTGCCTCTTTTTACCCAGCAGTTTTTTTTAACCCAGCAGTTGCCTCTTTTTGCCTCTTTTTAAGACATCCCACAGATGTCTTTTTTGTGCTTTGTGGAATGGACCAAAGTTCAGCAAGTATCCAGCAGCAGTCTTAAAATCTGTCACTGCTTCTTAAACTGTGCTTTTCTGAATGTCTGAGCACATTTGTTCCCAGCCAGAAGCTGATTATAAGCTAACACTTGCAGTTTATAAATCAAGATTTTGGTGACACTGAAAACTGTGGAAAACATAACAGTAAAGGAGGGGGGTAGAGAAAGTGTGTGGAATGAAATTCCTTTATTGCTATCGTCTTAAAAGCACAGAATATTCAGATGGGAATTAGTTAAATCTTCATTCATCAAAACATGGTTTCCTGTTTTGATTAGTATAAGAGTAGGGTTTTCAAGATGTTATATCTTTTTTTCACCTAACACAGCACTTACTGTCCTGATAAAATTACTAGGAAATCTGAGCTGCTAAAATGTTTTCCTTAGAGAAAACACAGTCATTTTAAGACATAACAAAAACAATATGTAAGAACTACTAAGGCTGAGCAATCTGAGCAAACATATGTAATTCTGAAAAATCTTGAGGAGGTTCCTCACCATCACCTCTTTGCATTTTTTAATATTAATTTTGGACACTGCTTGAAATCAATCTAATAATTCAGTAGGAGGTTTGCATAGCACAGATGTTATTCAGCCCTACTTATTCTGGAAATGTCTTATTGCCTTCAAGGATATTGTTACAGAATAAATGGTGTGGATCTCCAGACTACTTCTAAGAATCCGGGGGAGCTGAACAGCATATTAATGACCAGTTTCTGAAATTAAGCAACAGTAGGAAAAAGCAGATTCTATAATTCCACTCTGCTATTATTCTGCGATAGTATTTTTTAATTTACATTATTTATAGTCCACTCTTCTTATAGGGATTCAAGGTGGATTACAAAAAGTGAATTAGCACAATCAACAAAATAGATATCCAGTAACAAGGTGTTAAGATTGTAAAGTCTGGAATGAAACAGAAAGAACTGAAACATAGCATAAATATTAATATATTAAGATGTACAAACATAACATAATAGACCTTGTACCATCTTCACCAGGTGAGACAGTTGGCACCCTACCTATCTATCCTCTACCCTTCCTATCCCAAACTGATTTAGTCACAGTGGTACACACAGTTGTCACCTCTAGGCCAGCATGGTGTAGAGTGGTAGACTGTAGAGTGGTAGACTGTAAGAAACAAGCCCTGCCTTACAAACTTACTAGAGTTCTTTGAGGGTATAAACAGGCATGTGGATAAGGGGGAAGCAGTGGATATTTACTTGGATTTCCAAAAGGCTTTTGACAAAGTTCCTCCAAGTGGACCTTTACAAATTGGATGAGTGGGCTAAGAAATGGCAAATGCAGTTCAACATAGCAAATGTAAAGTGATGCACATGGGGCAAAAAATCCAAACTTCACATACACACTACAGAGGTCAGTTCTATCAGTCACAGACCAGAAAAGGGATTTGGGTGTCTTAGTGAATAGTTCCATGGAATTGTCAACTCAATGCACGGCAGCTGTGAAAAAGGCAAACTTTATGCTGGGGATAATTAGGAAAGGAATTGAAACTGCAAAGATTGTCATGCCCTTATATAAAGCAGTGGTGCGACTGCACTTGGAGTACTGTGTTCAGTTCTGGTCGCCACATCTCAAAAAGGATATCAAAGAGATACAAAAGGTGTTTGGAGGAGGGCAGCCCCCAAAGCCTTAGTGGATGCATCGACATGTACAACAAAAGATAGAGAGGGGTAAGAATGATGTAACCTGAAGGACAGGACTTGGTACTCAAATTGTCCATAGCAGTTTTTAAAAGCTATAAGATGTTCAAAACCTTCAGCAATCCACACTCGGTAATAAGTTTCCCTTAAATCCAGTTTGGTGAAAATACAACCATTTCCCAAATTGGCTAACAAGTCCTTGATTAGGGGAAATGGATATTTGTTGGACATTTATACAGCATTAAGACCTCAGTAGTCTGTGGAAAACTGAAGGGAACCATCCTTTTTTACGAAGAAGAATGGAGCAGCAAAACTGCTGGTGGCTTTGCGGATAAGACACCTGTGGGAAGCAACAGTACAGAACAGCAAAGCACCGCAGATCACAGCAAAATCCCAGCAGCCTCCCATTCCCCATGACACCCATTCTGACACATTTCTTAACCTGCAGAACACATTCCAGCTGATCTTTTATTACCATGTTTTTAAATAACCTCCAAGCATCTTCGACAATTTTGACTCTCTTAATTTTCCTTTCAGCTTCCCGCACACTATCCCCGTCATCTTTGAGAAATTTCCCCTTCTGAAGGTGAATGTAACTACATTAGTAGTTGTCACATGGTCACATGCAGTGATACTGCATCAGGAGAGAATGCTGCTAGAACACGACCATACAGCCCGGAAACCACACAGCACCCCAGTGATTCCGGCCATGAAAGCCTTCGACAATACATTGAAAGCTTTTTATTTCTTTCCCCAGCTGAAGCTGTCTAATGTAATAGCTAAAGATGTAAAGAGTGAGGTCTCTGGCTCAAAAGTCAGCTTGGCCAAATCCAAGTGAAGTGATTAGTTTTTTATCCTCAGCCCATCTATTTTGTATTTTAAATACAGGGAATCAGAAGTTGCAATCTAAAAAAGCAATTAGGTAAATTATTTGCTAACATTAGTTGGAATATAAGTCTTACATACATATTTAACTCATATTTGAGAGCCAGTGCAGTAATCAGAGCATCCAGTTGAAGGTTTAAATCTCTATACTGTGATGAAGCATATTGGATGATCCTAGGCCAGTCACTATCTCTCTTAGCCTAACCTCATACAAAGACTGATAAGATCTAAAATGGAGAGAAACATGTACCCCTATGTGAGTCCATTAAAGAAAAGTAATACGATGGATGCATTAGATTTGAAATTATTGAAGTGTGCATCAAATTGAGTGACTTAGTTACATTTTTTAAAACTTCTTGTTTTGTGTTGTTTGTGGAGAGACGAGGAAGGAGGAATTATGACACATAGATTCTGTTCACTCATTAATTCCAATTGAAAATATAGTGCTGGGTCCCCCCCCCACCCCGGTTTTCAGATGGAATTAGTTTAACCCAGAATTAACCCAGGGCTTTTGTTTTTATTCATCAGTAGTTGACCCTCTCTGTCCCCAGGATTAATCATTCAGACTACAATTGTCCTAAAGAACAATTCAAGAGGGACCTCTGAACAAAGCAAAGGGAATCAACCAAAGTATTAGTGAAACAAAAT
This sequence comes from Sphaerodactylus townsendi, assembly GCF_021028975.2. Classification (NCBI taxonomy): domain Eukaryota; kingdom Metazoa; phylum Chordata; class Lepidosauria; order Squamata; family Sphaerodactylidae; genus Sphaerodactylus; species Sphaerodactylus townsendi. Next base: position 103,720,761 of record NC_059427.1, on the reverse strand, counting down.
GAGTTAATCCTTGACATGATAATTTACAGTAGAACTACTAGACCAATGGGAATGCTGTCTTATGTAAAAGATTAATAGCTGCTATATTTGCATTTGTGACAAGTGATACATAAAATTTGTGATATTCCCCCTGGTTTTTCTAAGAGTGAAACAAATTTTTCAACTTCACATTAGTTTGTACAGGTTTCAGTTGCAGAACATACTACACATCATTCTTACTGGAACGAATAAAAAAATGACCAAAAAAATGTCTTGCTCTAGTATATGGAAAGGGGCAGTGACCTAAGAATACGTGATGCTTTTACATTGCGATATAATGGATTTTTTTGTTGCTTGGATGAAGACTAATAACCAAAGAACTTTTATCCAAGATGCTCTAAGCTTCCTGAAACAAATTATGCTGATTTGTACTCATAAACTGGAGAAATGCATTAACCAATTTGACTCAGGTCAATTCCTCCTTGATGCTTTAGACCAGTCATTCTATCAAGTGTCACTAGACAGAGGACAGAACTAAAGATCCAGTGAATTTAGAAAGGTTGTTAATTCAATTCAAATTTTGATTTGTATTTTCCCTTGTGCAAATAAAACCAGTGAGATTTATTTTACTAATATTTTCTATATCCTCATTCTAAATGTTGCAATAAAATGTATGGGGTTTTTTTGTACACCATAAGCATTATATATTATGACTAAGAGACCTATGAGATGCATGGGTAATGGAGAATCCAATCTTTGTCTTCCTAATATCCCTGCACCCAACTAAATGGGGGCCAGTTTCATAATTAGGTATATGATATGCTTTAATATAGTACAAGTTGTGTAAATGAACAAATGAACAAAAGAATAATTACCAGCAAATATCCACAATATGTCTAAAAACTAAATTAAAAGATCATATCCATCTATCCCTCTCCAGCATATGCCTCTCTCTGTACAAGGGTTCAATCTACAGCATGTCCAGCTTAAAAATAACTAGCAGGTAGCATTACTAGAAACAATTTCTGTCTCAGTGTTTGGAATGCCTCAGTGTGTACAGAATATAAGGAGAGTTGGGACTTTGGTCTGCAAATACACAGCCGCTTCATATTTCATAATTTCTGCAGCCATCCTAAATTTAGCTATCCTCAATATAATTTGTACATTTAATTATTGGAACACAACCTCCATTTTCTCACAATAATAGTTTAAACATTTCCATCAAAACCCAAAAATAAAACAGTCAAAACTCTATTCCCCCCTTAAAAGATGCCTGCCATTCAACCCCCCTTCAAAAGTTCTGTCAAACAGACAATCCTTGCAGTACCTCCTAAAGATCTCCAAGGGGGTGCCCCCCTCAACTTTTCAGGGAGTCAATTCTACAGAACAGAACCTCAGTGGAAAATTGTGGTCTCTGTTCGATAACCAACCGACAGTTGTCTGATAACCATAGTTTGTTTGTTTGTTTGTTTGTTTGTTTGTTTGTTTGTTTGTTTGTTTGTTTGTTTGTTTGTTTGTTTGTTTGTTTGTTTGTTTGTTTGTTTGTTTGATTGAGTGATTGAGTGATTGATTTATATACTGCCCTCCCCCAAGGGGCTCAGGGTGGTTAGGGTTGCACAGGGGACAATAGGAAAGGAGATGGTCTTTCAAATAAGCGTGGCATGTAAACTAGATGATAGCAGTAATGTTCATGATATTAAAAACTAAAAAATGCCTTTGAATATTAGGACACTACTATGATCAATACTGCTGTTTATATGGTACAATGCTGCTGTTTATATGGTACATTTACTCATGGAAGCCTACCAAAGGCAAGACAGATGTCTTCCGATGAATGAATCATACATAATGTGATCCACCCTTAAGATACATTGAAATCTGTTGTGGCCTTGAAAACCTGATATTTTTGATTCTACATGATTTATTGTGCAAATGTTGATATCTTAGAAACAGGCATTCAGGAGGATTCTTAACAGTATGTCTTATAGTTTGTTTTGTATCCAGATGTGCAGATTCTTATCTGGTGAATAATCACAGGACACATCGTTGGAATTAAATGGGCTGCAGCCCTCTTTATTGTTACAACATCCTTAAGGCAGAAGTTGGGCAATCAAGAGGAGCACATCCGATCAGCAGCCGTTCAGCACCCCTGGCTGACCCTGGCAACAACCCCAATCCCTATTGGGGAGGACAGAGAGGTATAGAGCCACTGGGGTTAGTTGACTGGGTTAGTTCAGAATTTTGGGCTGCGGTGTCACCAATATGCGGATGACACCCAGCTCATGTTCACAATGGCTGGTCGCCTGCCTCTGTCCCTGGGGTTCTCCAGCATTGTTTAGAGGCTGTGGCTTGGTGGTTGAGAGCAAGTCAGCTGAAGCTGAATCCAGTGAAGATGGAGATTCTGTGGGTGGGTCAGGGGAGAGGCCGGCTGACTCTTGCCTGCCTATGCTAGATGACAAGATCTTGCAGCTGGCCTCATCGGTCAAAAGTCAAGTGTTGCCATGTCAAGCAAAGGCAAAGAAACATTTCTGTTGAATAGGATGCCAAGATGCCAGATGAACCATTGTGGTGAGGACAGTTTTCAACTGAGGCATCATCACATTGAAACCAATGTGTGTCTACCTCAGAAGAGTAGAAGCACAATGGGCAGAAACACTAATGTTGCTCTTACCTTACCTGACATGCTTGCTTGACCAAACAATCAATCCTGTGGTAGGAGTCAGACATAAAGTGGAAATAATGGGGAGGACTATATTGAACATATTGAAATGAACTCATGAGACAGATTTCTAGCCATAGGTCACCACTTCATTCTTACTGCAAATGATGGCCAACCACTTTACCCTCTACTGAACAATAATTGATAGACAAGAGCATTTAGCTCTGAATGAGTATGTGTAATTCTCCTTGCTGAGATTTCAATATTTACCTTTAGTTGTTGATATTTTAATTAACATTAAGTGCATTACTTGTCTTGTGCATTAAATGGGGAAAACTCTGCAAATAAACAACAGTTCCCACTTAGACCATCACTCTGTAAATTAGCTTACTTTGTCAGTGTAGCGCATGCCTATCAGCCTGCTAGAAACAGCAGGAGCAAGGATGTTCATTTACTTAAGCAGTAGGTTATACCATTAATGTGTGTGATTGGTGTTAATTAGAGCTGTGTGTTGATGTCTCCATGCTACAGAGCCCACATTCTTCTTTTAAAAAAAGGCAAGAGAAATTTTCCAAGAGAACAGAATATTAATTCATTAAGATAATTTGATGTCTATCACTATCTTAGTTTGGGGTGTTAAATAACATAATGAAGATGCCAAAACCACTACACAGCTGAGATTTCCTAACATGCCCTTTCTTTTTTCTTTAAAACAGAGAAGTCAATCTCTACACAATTCAGCAAAGTTAAACATGATTAAGTGGCATTGATTTCAATGGGAAAGAGTTAAGCCCATCAATTGAATCAATAGGATAGACATGACTTAATTTGGGCAGAATCATGCTCCACTTTGACCAGTACCAACCTTGTTTGCTTAAATGGTAAAGTAGGCCTCTTGGCATTAGCACACAGTGCCAGAATTAATGAAAATGCTTTCTTCAGAATAGTCGTGGAAGATTGGTGTGTTATTCTCATATTTTAAAAGGAGCCTGAGAAAATAAGAGGTTGATGATGACTTGCTAGTATCAAGTTCAAACATTTGAACCATCAGAAAACTTTCTTGTTTGTGGCTTCATAGTATAATATGAGATATGGACAGTTGCCCTGCCATTCAGACATGACTTGCTTGCTGTGTGTTTTAATACAGGACTGAAATTTTATATAGTGTTGTAATTCATTTAAAATATTTAGTAGATTGGACTCCTGAAGGAACTCTTAGACTATTACAGCCTTGCAGCTGCAACCCTTGTAGGATCTCTTTCTACAAAAGTCATCCAATAAGAACACCTCCCTTAACTGTTGAAGATTTGGCCACCCTGCTTGCTTCCATTTTCTTTCCTGGAATACTAAAATATTGCTGATCTATTAGAGTAATCTGAATAAAACATTATGTCCAAGTGCAAACTATTACAATATCCATGCCTTTTTAAAGATATTTTCTGAGTTAAAAAAAAGGCAGTCTGCCAGTCTAGCAATTATGATCTTTATTGCTAACTTGCAAGATTTCTATTGTCTTGCAAGACATCATCAGTTTTGACTGTGTTAAAATAGCTTGAGAGTATGTTGAGAGAGTGTGTAAAACTCCATAGGAGTATAGAACATGTTATTCTTAATGTTTTCTTCCAAGCAAAATAAGAAAATTAAGCTACTCTTGATTAAGAGAAGCATCTTATATATATACAAACACCAGTATTTCAAATTAAATTTATTTCAGACTTGCTTGCTAAATGCCAGATATATTGACCTCATCTGAACTTTCCCTCAAAAATAAATTCTGATGTCTAGTTGCAATCCATTGATATCACTATGTGTGAATAAGTAGAAAACAATAGTTTAGGAGCAGGATCTATGGCCTATACATAGATTTTAGCTAACATATTCCTATCATGTTTCCATGTATTAGAAGCCTAGCTCTTATTTTAGAAATAATCCAATGCACTTCAGTTTTTATAGTTATCTTTCTAGAGTACAAGACTCTTTTTTCATTATGAAGATGTTTTAAAACCGAGTAATCATTCCCAATGTAATTTTATTAAGTATTCAATGCCATGTATATACAATAAAATATCTAACTAGCATATTCACACTATCTAATTAATTTTTAAAACTTATATTTTCAATAAAAGTTGTTCCCTTAATATGATATACATGCAACTCTTGTTAGGAAACAAACTTGATTATCAAAGTAAGCCAAACTCAGGAATGCTTCAAACTTGAATATGATAGCCAGTCATAGTTGTTCTTTTTCTTTAATCTGCCAAGTTAACTCTTGACAAGATAGTCTCTACAGTTGTCAAAGTTGTCTCCTGTAATTTTTTTTCTTGCTGCTGCACTTTAGCTGGTTTTGTTGCAGGGTCAGGTTGCTACAGCTTTTGCTGAATATTTTTGATTGGAGAAAAGGTACATACATTCCCCCCAAGATCATGATGAGGTATTTCAAGTGCCTGAATTGTAAAGTAAGCATATATTCAAGATGAGTTAACAAGAACTGATCATAAGGTTAGTTTGGTTCATAGTCAGACAGTGAAGGCACACATCAGTGCCCTCAACTATTTTTAACTGATATGCTCTGATATGGAATACAAGGGAAAGGCAGTCGGGGTCACAGATCACCGATCAATCTTACCCAGAACAGCCAACATTAACAACAGAAAAAATGACAGTGGACCAGAGGCCTGTACTCATGACAGATGACATATCATCTCTGTCTCTTCTGCTCATATAATCAACAGGCACAACAGAAGAATAAAGGACAAAGGAACAGATAGGTTAAGTCATGCCTGAGTGATCAATTCAGTTATAAGGATAAGATCAAGCTGTGCCTGGTCAATCAGCCCAACTCCTGGAACCAGAGGCGGAGCGAGGGGGAACTGTGCCTGGGGCATGCATGTGCCCTGCGCCTCCACCACACCCCCATCCGCCCCACCCCATCCTGAAACACCCCTGGTATGCTCCAGAATGCCCCCGCCATGCCTCCAGAATGCCCTCACCATGACCTCACAGCGGCATGCGCCTAGTGCATCGCGCACCCCCCGTCCTCTTGGCACTACGCCACTGCCTGGAAGAAAGGGAAGGCCAAGACATGTATGAGTAATCATCCCAGACCCTGACAGAAAGGATGGGCCAGTCCATTCCTGAACCATTGGTTAGGTCCCCAAAGATGCCAAATTCAAGAGAGGGTGGGGAAAAAGAGGTGCCTTGAAGTCTCTGCAAGAGGGGACAAAGGGGTCTCCAGGGAGAGTCTTGTGGCAGTAAGCCTTAAGAAAATAACCAGAAGCCAATCTTAGCAAGTAAATGAAGATTGCTTGGAAATATATTTACTTTGTGTGGCATGTGTTGGTAGAGCTTTAATCAGTGTTGACAGTTACCTATGGCAACTAGTGTTGGTGGATAGGGGCCTTACCAGAAACAAAGGCCCTTTCCGCACTGGCATAATACGGCGGCCTGGGGACGGCAAAAACGCCGTCCCCAGGGAGCCGTTCGCACAGGGGGCTTGTGAACTGCTTAATAAGCCAGCGCCGCCCTCTAGCTCCGCCGGAGCGGCTGAAGTCGCCAGTTTTCCTACCTTGCTCCCCGAGCAAGGTTTACAGAAAACGGCGGCTTCAAGCCGCTGCCGATCTTAATGGCAGCCACCTCAAAGGCCCTCTACCCATGTTTAGTCAACTCTACCTGCTCTATGCGCCCCTCCAGCGTACGCCGGTGGCTACTGTGGGACATGCCCCCTCTGCCCTGTGACACCGGAGCAGTCGCGCAGGGCAGGGGGCATGTCCCCTGGCCTCGGCGACGTGCCAGAGGGCCGCAGAGCAGGTAGGTCGACCGGACGACGGCGCAGCGCAGAAGTTCTTAGTTCAGCAGATACTTGATCAGGCTTGCTGGGCCAATACCAGGAATTTTGCGACATCCAGAGTCCTCTGAGGAAATTGATCGCAGAGCAGGAAGTAGGTCTTGGTCTTGTTCGAAGAGAAGGGACAGTTCTGGATGTGAGGGTCAATATATAGACTTCTAAATGAACAATAGAAGTCACAGTTGAGGAGAATGTGTTCAACCGATTCGATGACCTTTTGGGAACATGGGAAGGTTCGCATGTGGTAATGTGCTTTATAAAAGTATGGTGCATTGGCTGATGCAGCAAATGGATGTCAGCTGTGAGAAGGCAGTGTAATCATGCAAAATGGACATATACAAAGAACTCACTAAATAATAGACTTCCTCTCACAACCAGCAAGAATGATGCAAGTGAAACTGACAGATGTTCAGACCAACATGTTATAGTTGTTAGAATGTTAGACTAGGACCTGGGAGCCACTTCGGGTTCTCACTGCAGAGAAACATAGGATATAAATAACAAGTATAAATAAATCCTTTTCCGGGAAGGACTGATTTTAAAAAAATGTTTGAACTATGGCTATGATACTGTCACATACTGCCATTAAGGCATAGCAGGCAAAGCCCATTATCAGAAAATGTTCAACATTAGCTTGACATTTTACCCTGTATGTAAAAAATATTTTCGCTTGGTTTGGGTTTGGCTTAGATTTAAAGAATATAAGTAGTCCCAGTTAATTCAGTGAGACCACTCACATTCAGCTACATGTTAGAGTTTGTTTGTGTCTTAATGTCAGATTTCCTAGCAATAAAGGAAGCCTGTGACAGGGATTAATCAGTATTAATGCCTTTCTCATTTTAACTTCTGCCAGGGATGTCTGGATAATAGCTGTAAACCAGTGACCTCATACAGACCATCAGTCTCAACATAAAACAGCAACTATCCTTTCCTAAAAGAAGCTTATTAGATTTGCCTGGCTGAAGAAATCTGATATAGAATCCTCCTCCCCTTGTTAAGTCATGATAGGAAAGATCTTCAGCTGGCATAAACTTTTCCAAAGCCTATTGACATCAAGTTCTTTTGTTCGAGTAGATAAATGCAACTCTCCAGCAAAAACTTAATAACGTATCACTTACAAATTGATTCTGTTCCATCAATTTAGATCATTATAGAGGTGTTAACTCTGTCTAATTCCATTATTTAAATGTCAAAATGCTTACTTTGATAAAGAACATGGACAAGTATGTGTGTAGAAAGGAGAGTTGAACCTTTCACTGAAGAGAATGACAGTGTCATCATAAGAACACTTTTCTGAGTGTAAGTTCCACTGAATAGACTCGTATAGAAATCTGAGTAGAAATCTGAGTATTTTAAAAGTTTATTAGGCACCATTTTCCTTGTGGAGCTCAATTTTCTTTTGATTGTGTATTCCTGCATGACAGGGGTTTTTGGCCCTTGTGACTGTATGATTCAAGGCAGCTTACAACATAGATAATGCATAAAATAGTGAAAACTAAAATTTAAAATCACAGTTCAGGACTGCTGGTAAACTTAACTAAATGTTGTCTTTGGATTTTTCTAGAGAGTAAGTCTACTTAGAATCCTACCAAATTTTTCAACCCCAATTATTATACAAATGTTGAATGTTCAACACCTGGCAACTCAAGGACTAGAAGAGTTAGGAAAAGTTCTATCTGCCTGAAATCTGCATGCTGGAGAAAATTGCTTTGAGATATAAAGTGTGATGTGAAGATAAAGTTTAAATTTTACTAAACACCTGATTTCTTAAATAAACATGCAGATAGTACATTTCTATGCACTGTGAAAAATGTATCATAATTTTAGAATATAGTTCTTCTAATACAGTTGCCAGTAAATCAAATTCTTTATCTATCCTCATAACACTATACATGTTAATGTGAGAATAAATAGCAGTGAAGTGTTGTCTGAGGTTCTCTACATTAAGCATTGATTATATTTGTTAATGTAATTTCTTTCAATTATTAGATAATACATGTAAATATATTTGAACATCTTACTGCACATATGCTTCTGAAGTGTTTTATCATGGCCTCACCTCTTTGTGGAAACTGAGGCACGGACTTCAAGTCAAAGTGATTTCATATTGTTTTTGCTCAAACACAGATATTTCTGTATTCCTTGCCTCTGCTCCTGAAGTTTGATATAACCTCTAAAATGGTTTTGAGATATCTGGATATTGGTGACCCTTTTGTGTTTGTGGGAATGTGTTCATTTATTTGTTTATTTAAATATTTATATCCCAGTTCCTCTCCCAAAGCAGCTTCCTACAATATCAAAAACAAAAATACAAATATATTACACAGGCAAAATCAGAGTACTCCCAACAGATGGACTTCCAGCCTCTGTTTAAAAACCTCCAAAGAAGGAGACTCCACCACACTCAGAGACAGTGTATTCCACAGTCCCAGAGGCCTACTTCTAAAAAATGGCACATTGGGCAAGTATGATTATGCCCCCCCCCCATTGAGGCAGGCCAGCAGGCTAGCAGGGCGAGTGTTGGGCTGGTGAGCAGTGAGCAAGGGAGGGGGTGGGCTGAGTAAAATGTGTAATCAGTCAGCAGGGAGAGCAGGCAAGTGAGTGGAACAGGTGGGTGAGTAGTGAGCAGGACAAGTGAGTGGCAAACAGGGTGGGAAAGCAGTGGTGAATAATGAGTGGCCACAGGCAGGTGATGAGCAGCTGTGGGCAGTGAGCAGTGGAGGGTGAGTGGGCAAGTGTCATTTGGGACATGAGGAGGGGGAGGAGGAGGAGGAGGAGGAGGAGGAGGAGTTTGGATGTATATCCTCTCTTTCTATCTTGTAAGGAGACTCAAAGAGGCTTACAATTTCCTTTCCCTTCCCCCCTCACAACAAACACCCTGTGAGGTAGGTGGGGCTGAGAGAATTCCGAAGAAGTGTGACTAGCCAAAGGTCACCCAGCTGGCATGTGTTGGACTGCACAAGCTAATCTAGTTCACCAGATAAGCCTCCACAGCTAAAGTGGCAGAGCAGAGAATCAAACCCAGTTATCCAGATTAGAGTGCACCTGCTCTTAACCACTACACCATGCTGGTTCTCTTCATGCCCCTCCTCGGGTATGCCATTGAAGCAGTGGTGGAGCTACTTGGGGACAGAGGGCATGTTGCACCGGGCATGCGCCTGGGGGACATGAAAATCACCCCTGACCCAACCCCCTTCCCCCCTCATCCCACCTCACCTCACCAGGTCTGGACCTGCTCCACAAGCCTGGCCCCTTTTCAGCCAGCAGAAAGCTGTTTTCTGCCAGCTGGAAAAGGTAAGTGGGGAGTGCAGAGGGAGGAGGGAGGAGGGAGGGGAAGGGCAGGAGGGCAGCATGGGTGTGTCTCTCCAGCCATCCAGAGCTGTGCAGGGAGGAGAAGTGAGTAAACAGAATGAACCCAAGGCGGCTCTTTGTGGAGCCACCACTGCGGTTCATTGCAGCTTCAGGGCCCCCCGCACAATACTGTCCGAGCAGTCCCCAGCCTCCACTGGAATCAATTACACTGGTGGAGAGCCGTTTCTGCCACCATGCAGAAACGGTCAGAGATTATATTTACCAGTCTTGTAGTCCAGGAGACAGAAATCTAATGGGCCAGCACTAGGCTCTGAAATGATCAGCGCTGATGGAACAATATTATCAAGCATCGTGGTGATGTGTGATAATATTTAACACCTGACTGGGGTCTGAGGCAGGCTTTTATAGGAAAAACATGTCTTGAGGCAAAGGAAATCCTTAAACAAAGGATTTTTCCTGCTGTCCAAGGTGAAGTAATGGTTTTGAGTGTCAGGCGAGAACCCTAACCATTGACCTGAGAGAGTGTCAGGAGAGAACCCTAACCATTGACCTGATAGCTGACCCATTATCTTGGTGGGTTTTCCTAGGTCCGTGGTGGCGAACCTTTGGCACTCCAGATGTTATGGACTACAATTCCCATCAGCTCCTGCCAGCATGGCCAATTGACCATGCTGGCAGGGGCTGATGGGAATTGTAGTCCCTAACATCTGGAGTGCCAAAGGTTCGCCACCACTGTCCTAGGTATTGGACAAAACAAGTAATTACCCTTAATGGGTGTTGCAATGGTCACTAGGAGGATGAATCAGAGGAAAAATTAAGAAATATAGACAAAAGAGAACTGGTTTTGCCCAGGTATGCTGTTGTTCATATTCAAATTCACATATTCCTGCATATGTGCCAGGCATGAGGTTGGGTTGGGGGAGGTCATTAGGCAGTCTTGTCCAGTCCCAATATGGAGTTTTCTGAATTCAAACAGGCTTCTGCATTCAGGACACTGTTCTGACAGGGCAGCATTCCAGAAGAAAGACCGTTCTCTCCCCCTCTGCACCACCACAGGTCAGGTTGGCTACATTACGGCTCTGCAGACCCGTCTTCTGAGCAGCTAGTATTCTCTTATAAGTGTCTGCAGAGCTACAAAGATAGCTCCTTGAAAATATTTTTAAAAGATAAAGGAAAAACATATAATGCCAGCACAATTATGTACTTTTAGGGCAGAAAAAGCATCCAAAATCAGAACCTGTAGTCCTGGGATTATTTTCAGCAAATTGCCCTAGGGAGAATCCCTTCAGCTACACACAAAATGTCAGGCATGAGCATAGGGTAAAACTGACCAGACAGCAAAACGATCTGAGGGAAACATAAGACATCTCCTGAACTCTGCATTCTGTACAGACAGAGAGAAGATGTCTCACAGGGGGCTTAGGAGAAAAGGGTGCCCTTTGAAGTATTTTTTTAAAAATACACCTTAGGCAGAAATAAGGCGTGCTGAAGACATCTTGGGGAAAAGGCTGTGCAAAACCCAGGAGGCTTTTTTTTTTGCATCCTCAGGACATTTAATTACAGCTGCGTGGCATGGACAATTCTCAGTTCAGTTATTTACAAGTATATAGATACATTAAAAATGCCACAAGACCAGTGATTATTTTGGAATACTGTCACTGTAATACACAACAAAAATATAACAAGGGTTAAAAGCTTTGATGCTTCTCTGATCATATAAAATGAAGCTTTTCATTCAAAATCAATTGTGTTCACATTGGTATACTTTCTGCAAAATTATTTCAATGCATAATGCATAGAATAATGGAAGGTCTCATAAAACAATGTAGTCATGGCTAAATTGTTTCCCCTATCACTTAATGCTTTAGGTGAATGACATCATCACCTCACACAAACAAAAAGAATGAAAATAGAGAGAGAAAAGATGGATACAGCTAAGAGGAATGGTTAGCATACCAAATGTGTAGCATATGAAATATTAATTCCCTATGTAGATAACCATCAAGAGAAGAAGTAACGGATGTGACTCTGCATGGAGGTGCATCCTTTTTTTAAAAAAAAAACACCTTTCCCCTGCCCAGCTCAGCAGGGATGAGGGGACAGGCCCCTGTGGCCATGGCAACGCCTCAGGGGTTGGATGGCTGGTCATCCTCTCCTATAAAGCTGTGCAGAAGAGAAGGTGAGTTTTTTTTTAAAGTGCACCCAAAAGCAATGTCTCCCACCCAGGGCCTTCACACAGGCATGGCTGCAACCTGGAATATTGTAAAAGAATCATGGATAGCGTGATTCTCGTATATCCCAGGTTTAGCTATTTAACCTGGGGCAGGGCCGAATTGGGGCAGGAGCTGTGTGAAGTTCCCACCCAAAACGATGTGAATCCTGACCCTGTCCTGGGTTAAATGGCCTATGTAGAAAGGGCCTATGATCTTAGGGGAGAGCCATCTGCCAGCCTCTCGCAAGGTACAAAAAGAGAGGGCTGTGAAGCTCAAGGCTACCCTATGTACCAGAGCTCTCCAGCCTGAGGTTTGGGGGAAGGTCCATCTGGGAACATTGACCCTTCCACCTCCATTGCAGGCCACTCCCTAGGCCAAGCCTCAGTGTCACCAAAGAAGGCTTGCATAAAGACAAAGCACCTGGCTGAATCTTTGTCTCAGAGCATTTGCCTTTGCTCAGTGGGTGACACTCTCTATCTAAAGGGATCTGCTCCCCTGGGCAGAGACATTTCCCCTCAACCCATAAAGGAGAAAAGGTTTCTGTACTGCATCGTCAGGTAGCCCCTTCCAGAAAGGAATTGATCTCCACACCTCATCTATGGTCTCCCTCTCTGAAGAGGACCCAGCAGACTAGAACTGAGAGAAGGCGCTCCCCTGGGTGGCAGATTTCATCTCTCCCCAAATGCTATGGCACAATCAACCTCCTCCCCCAGGGCAAGGAGTGATGGCATAACAAACAGTTATGGTGAGCAACACTGTTTTTATCCAGTTTTGGGTTCACTATTGATATCAGATAGTTGTGCACAAAAACTTTTCAAACTGTGCAATAATGGGCAATTGAGATTGGTGCATAAGAGAATGCATTACTATAGTCCCTCAGGAATTATGCCCTTTTAGCTTTTTTTAAAAAGAAAGCAGAATCTTCTCCAACTTTTAAAGGAAAGATTATGCAGCCATTGGCAACAGAGTAATAAGTACAGAGCAGTGTTCCTTCTATAACACTACCTAAAACTATAATCTGTAAAAGCTATTCTTGTATGATTTATCCCCCTCCCATTTTGACTGGTAGAAATTGTCATGTGAATATATAATCCATCTACTGTTGTCCATTTACTGTTCACCACTAGAACCTGCAGACTATGAAATGGTGGGATCTAATGCTGGGTTGCTTTTCTTTTTGCTGAATCTGGAGAGGAGGATCAACCCAGTGGAATGATGTTTGATGAGCATTTTGCCAGATAAGATGTCACAGAACTCTTGGCATAGTCCAGTTGCTGGACTGTTATATGACTTTGCTTCATTACCCAGTTTAAGACTTAGCACAAGGATTACTTCAATAATGGAATAGTAGCTGAAATGCTGGCTTCATGTAGTCAGAGCTGCCTGATCCATGATAATCTTTGTAATAAATTAACACATGGGCCACCTGGATTGAGTAGTTACTTTTTACAAATCATCTCTCTTCTGTACACCCCCACCCCTGCAATTATGATTGTAGTATGGAACAGACTATGAAATATTGGTGGATACTTCTGCAACCTAGACCTAGGATTGCCAACCTCTACGCATGGGGCATGGAGATCTCCTAGAATAACAACAGATCTCCAGACACCATTGAACAATTCCACTGGTGGACACTATAACCCACTGAGAACCCTCCCACCCCCCCACCCCCCAAAACCTCATTTCTCAAATTCAGTACACAAATTTTCAGAAATTGCCCACATTGAAGCTGTCAATATGACATAAATCCCAGCTAAACAGAAACAACTTTCCTTGGTAATATATTAAGTGGGTCTTTAAGTAGGAAATAAACCACAATACAATATGTTACGACTAAGACTTACCTAAGGCAGTTGAAATTCTCTTGCCAGGGGTGATTTAAGCCACATTCATAGGGGCTGCTTGAAGGCAAATAATTTTTTAAAGTTCCCATACACCAACCTACTTCAGCTTCCAAAGGCAGATGCTTTTGGTTGAAGATTTCACGTGCATTAAAGGACAAACATTGTTGTCCCATTAAAACAGCTTTTTCTTCCAAGAGTTGTTGTTACACTTTTATTTTATTTTATTTTAAATTCATTTTTATTAAGTTTAAAATATAGAATGGTGCACAAATAGTCAGATACTTTGTCTTAATTAAATGGGGGGGAAAGAAAAAAGAAAAGGCAGGGTTGTTCGTTCATATTATGCAAGGAAATACATAATATATAAATTTTTACCACTCTGTTCTATAGCAGACTTACTGCCTAAGTCGTTACACTTTTAAAATCATAATAGACTGTAAATTAAAAGGTCCATTGTGCTTTCCTCATCCCACCTTTTTGTTGTCCAGGAAAGCTTTCCAGTTTCCCAGTTAGCATACACAGATTGCAGTTGTTAACTGATCAAGCCTGAGTATTTTTGTTACTTGATTAATCTCTGCCAGTTTTCAGAGGAAGGAAAGCAGGCAATCATTGGCTAAATGGGGGAGCAGCAGTGGCGTAGTGGTTAAGAGCAGGTGCACTCTAATCTGGAGGAACCAGGTTTGATTCCCTGCTCTGCCACTTGAGCCATGGAGGCTTATCTGGGGAATTCAGATTAGCCTGTGCACTCCCACACATGCCAGCTGGGTGACCTTGGGCTAGTCACAGTTCTTCGGAGCTCTCTCAGCCCCACCTACCTCACAGGGTGTTTGTTGTGAGGGGGGGAAGGGCAAGGAGATTGTAAGCCCCTTTGAGTCTCCTACAGGAGAGAAAGGGGGATATAAATCCAAACTCCTCTTCTTCTCCTTCTTCTAAAGTCAAGTGGCTGATTGCCTGTTTATGAGGGCAATTAAAATAGTAGATACTGTTGCCTGTTGCTGGGATAAACTGAAGGAAGGCAAGAGGGTGTCGTATTAAAATGCAGCGCTATCTGAAATGCATGAAGTGTTTAATGTGTGTTACACAAATTAGGTTGGCTTGTGAAAGAAACTTGACAGAAACTTTTAAATTTTACTCTAAAAAACAGATAGGGCAGAAATAGATACAGATTAGGATAAGGCTTCAATTTCCTTCATCTAAAGGAGGAGGCTGCATGCCACAAAGGTAAAGACCAGGGAAAGACTTCACGATTTCAGGATTTGGAGAAGAGATTTAAAGCAAAAATACTGGAAATTATAACTTGTTCTTAAAATCCAAAATTCGCTTGAAATTGTAGATCCAAAGTTTAATATGAGCTATTTATATTAATATCAGTTAGTATTGAGTCCTAGAGTGCTGAAAGGAACAGCCGTGACTTACCCGCGGCGGCCATTGCTGGCGGGGAAGGGACAGCCTCCATGGCTGCCTTCCTCCTCCTCTGCCTTGGCGAAAGCGCTCTTCTCTGGCTCACCAGCGAGGCTTGGCTTGCCAGCAACGCTGGGTCCGGCGGGCCTGACGTCATCCAGGGAGGTGGGGCCGGGCGGCCTACTTAGGCCTGTGCTCGGCCTCTCCACCTCCTCATTTGTTCGAGCGTGCGCGTTGGCAGAGGTAAGCGCACGTGTTTCTTTTGGGGGGGAGGGGCCGACGTGGCTCCCCGGGGACCCCCCCTTTTTCTTTTCCTGGAGCCGGCTTCGGCCGGCAGGGAAGGGGACCCGGCGGGCGAGCCTTGCGCCGCCCGCCGCCTTCAGCCGCCACTGCTGCCTTTTTTTCACCGGGCTTCGCCGGGCCGGTAGGGACCCGGGCGGCGCGAGCCTATGGCGCCACCGCCTTCCTTCAGCCAGCCACTGCTGCCTTTTTTTTTTTCACCGGGCTTCGCCCGGCAGGTGAGGGTCCTCGGGCGGCGAAGCCTTATGCGCCGGGCCCCGCCTCCTTCACAGTCCGCCACGTCAGCGGCCTTTTCGCCAGCTTCGGCCGGCAGGGAAGGGGACCCGCTGGCGAGCTCTTGCGCCAGCCTGGCTTCGCCTTCAGCCGCCACTCGCGGCCTTTTCTCCGGCTTCGGCCGGCAGGGAGGGGGACCCGGCGGGCGAGCCTTGCGCCGCCCGCCGCCTTCAGCCGCCACTCGCGGCCTTTTCTCCGGCTTCGGCCGGCAGGGAGGGGGACCCGGCGGGCGAGCCTTGCGCCGCCCGCCTCCTTCAGCCGCCACTCGCGGCCTTTTCTCCGGCTTCGGCCGGCAGGGCCTTTACAGCCTTCCTTGCGCTCGCTCCGTCTCCTTCAGCCGCCACTCAGTAATTTTCGCCAGCTTCAGCCGGCAGGGAGGGGGACCCATGGCTGCAGCCTTGCGCTCAATCTCGGGCCTCCTTTCCAACGCTTCATCGCGGCCTTTTCTCCGGCTTCGGCCAGCAGGGAGGGGGACCCGGCGGGCGAGCCTTGCGCCGCCCACCTCCTTCAGCCGCTGCCTGCGGCCTTTTCCCCGGCTTCGGCCGGCAGGGAGGGGGACCCGGCGGGCGAGCTTTGCGCCGCCCGCCGCCTTCAGCCGCCACTCGCGGCCTTTTCGCCAGCTTCAGCCGGCAGGGAGGGGGACCCGGCGGGCGAGCTTTGCGCCGCCTGCCTCTTTCAGCCGCTGCCTGCGGCCTTTTTAGCCGGCTTTGGCCGGCAGGGAGGGGGACCCGGCGGGCGAGCCTTGCGCCGCCTTCAGACGCCGCCCGTGGCCATTTTCCGGCTGCTGCCGGCTGGGAAGGGGACCCGGCGGAATGGGCCTTGCGCCGCCCGCCGTTTTCTGCCGCCACTCTCGGCCTTTTTTCTTGCTGCTGCCAGCTGTGAAGGGGGACCTGGCTGGGCAGGCCCTGTGCCGCCCGCCGCCTCCAGCCGCTGCCCGCGGCCTTTCCGGCCCCGGCCAGCTCATAGGGGCCTGCCTGGGTGGCTTGGCATTGCCTGCCACCACTCACCACTTTTTCTCCATGCCACTGCGTGAGCCCGTGGCTAGTTCCGCCACACGAAGGGGGTGGGGGGTTGTTTCTGGTTGTTAATGGCATTCTCTAACATTCATTCCTCCCCTCGCTGCGCTGCACCTTTGCTTCCCCTTATTGCCGCACTTAGGAAGTCTAGTTGCTATTTGCAGACATCCAGCTTTCAGGCACCATTACTCCTGCCGGTGGTTCCAGCTGCAGTGATTTTGTTGCCAATCGATCATGGCTCCAGCGAAGAGCTCAGGGACCAAGGCTCCTAGAAAGGGGTGGGGGGCCTCAGGCTCGCAACCCCAGAAACAAAAGGCTGCCAAGGCGGCCAGGGGTGCGCCAGCCAAGAAGGCGAGGGTCCATGGAGCAGAACCGGTAATAAACCTTGCACCGGGCGTCTCCACTCGGGCAACACGAAGGGGTGGTAACCCGGCAGTGACTCCTAGACCTAGGGGGGATGCAGGGGCCAGCCGCTCTAGACAGCCGGTTAGCCCGGCACGCTCTGCATCCCCACACCCCCGGGACTCCCGTGGCTCAGGTAGGACTGCAGTCCACAAAAGAAGACACCTCGCCCCTGCAAACCGCCGTAACCCATGGCAGCGAATGGGGAACGTTCTCCTGCAGAACATGGCCAAGTCGATTAGGCAATTGTCCAAGAGCAACAGCTGGATAGAGGCCCATGAACAGTCTCCAGATTCGGATGCTCCCAGCACTAGCTCACGTGCGGCCAGGGGTTCCAGGGAAGGGGAGGTTTCTTCTTTTTCCGACCAGGTTTTCAGCAACGAATCCAGAGAGCGTTCCTCTTCGGACAGTGAGGAGGAGGAGGATGAGCGGAGGCGGCCCTGCACATCTCGAACCCAAAGACACAAGACATCTCGGCGCAGATGTCCCAGGAAGCATCGTGACACCTCATCGTCTAGTGAGTTGTCCTCGGATGAGGACTCTGCGCAGGCAGACGGTTTTTATTGGGTTTCGCGGGAGGGCATCCCATCCCTTCCCCCTTCTTTGGCCAAACGTCGTGATCTCAGTCTGGGTCTCCCCCAGGACGGGATGGACAATGACTCCGTCATGTCCAGCAGCGAGCTGCTCCAGGACCCCCCAGGGTGGCACCTGCCCAAAAAACTCAAAGAGAGAGCTTTGGATGGCTACTATGTAGACATCTTTGATTTTGTCAAGCCCGAGGGGGCTCAGGAGGTTACAGGGGGGTCCTCCAAGCGGACTGTTAAGCCTCAAAAGGTCGAACGCACCTTTTCCAATTGGCTCCTTGGGTTTGGGGAATATGCCATGCTCATTTCTGCCGCATACCCCCTTAGAGCATGGCAGGTTCTTGCACATTACAACAACGTGCTGAGGGCCAGGTCCATTGCAGGAGAGGCAGCAGCAATAGGTTATGATGAGGAGTTCCGTAAGAGCGCCTCAAACACTTATAAGACACGCTGGCATCTACTGCACGACAGGGCATGGACAATGTGTGTGCAGCCCAACGCCAAATCTCAACAGGCTACCAGCAGGAAGCGCCCTGCATTTCGCGGCTCGGGCCGACTAGTGTGCTGGGAGTTTAACGGTGGGAAGTGCCTCAGACAAAAATGCAAGTTTGATCATGCCTGCGAGCGGTGCGCTGGCCCCCATTCACGCCTTAGCTGCCCTAAAGGGAAGCCATTCCAGCCCTTTCGGGGTGCCCGGCCCACCACCAGCCCCAGCGCCAGAAAGGAGGGAGGGTTGGGGAACCCAGGGGCTACCCCCTCCGCCTGAAGCGGGGGGTTCTTGGGACCTCACCGGCCTGGCCACCTCTCCGGTGAAGATCTCCTCCCTGCTCCCTTTACTCCAGGCTTACCCCAGGAAGCAGGCCGCACAATTTTTGCTAGACGGCTTCACACACGGTTTTCGAATTCCCTACACTGGCCCCCGGGTCCCCACAGACTGTAGCAACCTCAAGTCCGCCAGGGACCTTCCTGAGGTGGTTGCTGCGAAGATTCACAAGGAACTACAGGCAGGCAGGATCGCTGGCCCTTTCCCTTCCCCGCCCCTCCCCAACCTCAGGGTGTCCCCCCTGGGTGTGGTGCCTAAGAAGACACCAGGGGAGTTCCGCATGATTCACCACCTGTCCTATCCTAAGGGCTCTTCAGTTAACGACTGCATTGACCCCGAGGTCAGCTCAGTCAAGTACGCCTCCTTGGACCAGGCTGTGGCCCTCATCCGTTCCTGCGGCCCTGGGGCGCAGCTGGCGAAATGTGACATTCAGTCGGCTTTTCGCTTGTTACCCATCCACCCTAACGACTTCTGTCTACTGGGTTTTAAGTTTCAGGACCGCTGGTTCGTGGATAAGGCGATGCCCATGGGCTGTTCCGTGGCATGCGCTGCTTTCGAAACGTTCAGCACGTTTGTTGAATGGGCAGCCAAGGGCCGGGCTGCATCTCCCCATATAACACACTATTTGGACGATTTCTTGATCATAGGTCGAGCTGGCACCACGGAATGCGCTGCCCGGCTGCGGGCCTTCATGGATCTAGCGGCTGACTTGGGCATACCTCTAGCAGAGGAGAAGACCGAGGGGCCCACTCCTTCTCTGGTCTTTCTAGGGATTACTTTGGACACAGTGAAGGGCACCTCCAGCCTTCCACCCGATAAGCTCAGCAGGCTTCTCTCCTTACTACAGAATTTTTTACAGCGCAGCAAGTGCACTCTCAGAGAGATGCAAGTGGTCTTGGGGCACTTGAACTTCGCATGTCGGGTGGTGGCTCCGGGCCGACCATTCTGTGCCCGCCTGTCACAGGCAATGAGAGGAGTTACAGCACCCCATCATTACATTCGGTTAACCAAGGGCATCAAGGCGGATTTGTCAGTTTGGGTGGAGTTTTTGGAACACTTTAACGACATATCCTTATGGCGTTCCCCTCTTTCCGCACACTCTGACCTGCAGGTGCACTCGGATGCCTCCGGGAGTCTGGGTTTTGGGGTCTTTTTTGAGGGACATTGGTGCGCCCAGCATTGGCCAGAGGAATGGGTGGCTATGGGAATCCTGCGTGATCTAACTTTCTTAGAATTTTTTCCCATCTTGGTGGCAGTCCATTTGTGGAGGCAACGGTTCAAGGACCGCAAAGTTCTCTTTTGGTGCGATAACGCAGCGGTGGTCCAGGTGATTAACAAGCAGTCTTCTCGCTCTGAGCGGGTCATGCGCTTGGTGCGGAGATTTGTGGCCACTTGTTTGATTAACAACATCTCCTTTTCTGCCAGGCACGTGCCGGGAACAGACAACGGCATAGCTGATGCCCTTTCCAGGTTCCAGATGGACAGGTTCCGGGAATTGGCTCCTGGGGCAGCGGTTAACCCTGACTTTTTTCCTCAGGAGCTGTGGAGCCTTGGGAAGGATTAGTGGCTTTAGGCATCAGAGAATCATTGGCACCAGCGACGCGTCGGGCATACCAAAGAGGACTGCAAGACTTCCTGGAATTCCACTCAATGTCGTTGGGAAGACACAAGTCACCTTTTACAGAGGAGGCCATCCTACGATACTTGGCTCACCTGCAGCGATCTGGACGCTCAGCACGAACCCTACGGGTTTTCATGTCGGCGGTATCGTTCCACTGCAAAACCTCCTCTCTCCCTGACCCCTCCCGTTCCCATGCCGCCCGCCAGGCCATCAAGGGGTGGGCCAGGATGGCCGCCCGCAAACCGGACGGGCGGCAACCTGTTTCCATATCACTGCTCCACAAGCTCATATCCATCCTTCCCCGGGTCTGCAGGTCCCGCTTTGAAACCCGCCTATTCAGGGCGGCCTTCGCCCTGGCATTTTTTGGAGCCTTTAGAAGCAGTGAGTTGGTCGCTGCTTCACGCACCGATAAGTCAGCCAGAGCTTTAGCATGGCATGACGTCGGCATCGTAGACCAGGTTTTGCACATCCACCTCCGCCAGTCTAAGACTGACCAGCGGGCTAGAGGGGCACATATAATCATTCGTCCATCCGGGCCAGGTCTCCCATGCCCGGTAGGGTTGACAGATGCGTATTTAGCCTCCCGCCCAGACATCCCGGGCCCATTCCTCATCCACAAAGATGGGACCTGTTTGTCACGTTACCAACTGGCCAGTGTTTTCCGCTTTTGCCTCAAAAAGCTTCACCTTCCCCACATGTCATTTGGCCTTCACTCTTTCAGGATTGGGGCAGCATCCACCGCAGCCTCCCTGGGTTGGTCTGACGAGCACATTCAGTCGTTAGGCAGATGGCGGTCTTCCGCATACAAGACCTACATTAGGCCTCTCACACAAGCTTGACTCGCCCGTCTCTCAGTTTCCACAGGTCCCCGGCGCATATGGATTATCGGACACAGCATCGTCCACTGGGCATCTCGTTATGTGGCATCATCTGGATGGGGATGGAACCTAGGCCTTCCGGCAGGGATTCGAGTTTCGTGGTTCGGCCTCAGGGGAATGCGGTGGGATGCCCTTCTGCCCATGCTACAGGATAAGGTGGATCGCCTGGGGGCACCTCACGCCCTCATCATACATCTTGGAGAGAACAACTTGCCTGCAGTCAAGAGGATTACATTACTTCACAGGATGCGGGAGGATCTGGATTGTATTCACAGGCAGTTACCCGGGACCATGCTGTTTTGGTCCAAGCTGCTGGAGAGACGCTGTTGGCGAGGGGCCGTCTCGCCAAAACAAGTGGACATGTCCAGGATTAACACCTGCCGCGCGGTTTCTGCCTTCATTCGGTCACTGGGGGGTCGGTGCATCGCTCATTGGGACATCTCTCATAAACTGGCTCCCCTTTACAGGGACGATGGGGTTCACTTAACATCTTGGGGCATGGACTGTTGGCTACATAGCATCCGTGGGGAATTGTGTGATTGGCTCAAGGTATAGGAGGCGTTTGGCGGGAGCTGGGGCCCAGCTCTCTGGCGGTTTGCGCATGGGGGACTGATCTTTAGTTGGGGGGGGACAGCGGGCAAAATACCCGCTGTGGTGGAACCTCCTCACAAGGTTTGGGGTGTAGCAAGCCAAGGGGTCACCTGCCCAGACGTGGGCTTAGATGGCTTGCACCCCTGGCAGCAAAGAGTCTTCAGGAAGTGGCGACCGCCCGTCTGGAATCTCACAGCTGCTCCAGTGTGCTTTATAATTTTTCATCGGCAGGCGTGCTGAGAAAAATTTAGGTGTCTGGGGGACAGCACGGTTGGCTGCCCAGTACACACACCACAAGATCAGACCCCCATGCTGCGCCTTACGCTTCTGTTTTACCTTGAACCAATTTTGTTAATAAATGTTTTATTACCACACAGAAATGTTGTTGTAGCAAAAGTTATTTTAATGACAGGAGAGCATTAGTTGCTTCCATCGGGCAGCAAGGAACAGCCGTGACTTACCCACGGCGGCCATTGCTGGCGGGGAAGGGACAGCCTCCATGGCTGCCTCCTCCCCTCCCCCTGCCTTGCGAGCTCTTCTGGGCTTGCGAGGCTTGGCTTGCCAGCAACGCTGGGTCCGGCGGGCCTGACGTCATCCAGGGAGATGGGGCCGGGCGGCCTACTTAGGCCTGTGCTCGGCCTCTCCACCTCCTCATTTGTTCGAGCGTGCGCGTTGCCCACCCACTTCTCCCCATTTTGTTCTGTGTTAATGCATGCGCTTTATTGTTGTTGTTTTTGCGGCGGTTTGCGCATGGGGGACTGATCTTTAGTTGGGGGGGACAGCGGGCAAAATACCCGCTGTGGTGGAACCTCCTCACGAGGTTTGGGGTGTAGCAAGCCAAGGGGTCACCTGCCCAGACGTGGGCTTAGATGGCTTGCACCCCTGGCAGCAAAGAGTCTTCAGGAAGTGGCGACCGCCCGTCTGGAATCTCACAGCTGCTCCAGTGTGCTTTATAATTTTTCATCGGCAGGCGTGCTGAGAAAAATTTAGGTGTCTGGGGGACAGCACGGTTGGCTGCCCAGTACACACACCACAAGATCAGACCCCCATGCTGCGCCTTACGCTTCTGTTTTACCTTGAACCAATTTTGTTAATAAATGTTTTATTACCACACAGAAATGTTGTTGTAGCAAAAGTTATTTTAATGACAGGAGAGCATTAGTTGCTTCCATCGGGCAGCAAGTGTTCTGTAGTAACAAAATCCCTTGGTATCATGACTGAATAACCTGAAATACTTCCTATTAGTCAGGGATCCTGACCTGGGAGAAGATCCTGACCTGCAGGGAAGTTGGATCCTGAGCCACTTTCTCTTTAAATGCTAACTGTGAAAATCTGATATGATATGAGTTTCAGTATTAGACTTCTTTTGTCAAATGCCACTTGAACAAAAAGATCTGCAAACCAGTTCAATTTATGAAGCAGTTAAGTAATTGAATTTAAGCCAATTTTGACCCATTGTCAGCTTAAATGTAAGAATTGCAATTCAGCTGGTTTATAGATTGCTGCCTTTGTTAGAAAACTACAAGATGCAGTTCTGATGGAGGGGGAAAAATGGCAACTGAAGTTCTTCAACTGGCAATTTCCTCTATGATGCCTAATGTTCTGTTCATACAAGAATGAATTGATGCAGCTGCTGCTTGATGTCATTTTTAATCACATCAGTCTGGACTTTGATTGCATCATGCTAAAATATTTCTTTCTAAGTACACAATGGAGCCAGGACAAAACCAAATATATTCAGCTCACCAACTATTCTTGAGGCAAAAAGCTATTTATTTTCACTCCCTAAAGAGGGTATTGTATAAGAGGTAAAATGTCAGAAATGATCAAGACAAATGTTGGTTATTACAACTTCTCCCTCTTCCCCACAAAAAAGATGCATCTTTTGTTCATAGAACATTTTAACACACTAGAGTTGGTTCATGTCATAGCTAGTGCATAAATTCCTGTGAGGTATTTTCAAGTGCTAAATAACAGTCAAATATACTTCCCTTTATTTCTGAAATACTTTCAGCAGTTCAGAAAAAAACAAATGTAGTGTGTTATTTAAAGGACAATTCTAGAATGATTGCCACAGGGAGCTGGTTCTTCTAAATCACATCAGTTTTTCAGCTTTGGTTTTGCCATGTCAAGTTTTGTTCAGAGATTTGACTGTTCCTTACTTATCTTTCAAACAGAAGTCAAAAACAGGCATTATGAGTGTGGACTTAAATTTATTTTCCATTTCTCATGCAATAGTAGAATCTATGTAGCAACAGCGGGAAAAGATGGCAGAATTATGTTGAGGAAGGAAGTATGGGAACAGGGGTTGTAAAGGTAATTTGGCAGATGGTGCACTAGCTTGCCTTTTATCAGCTGTTCTGAATGAGCCCTCACAGGTTCCTGTGTAAAGGTTATGGTCCTGATATAAAGAAAGAGCTCATTCTTTCCCACCAGCCACAAGACCTGTCCTTTGCCCTTATGCTGCATTATCCTTCCCTGCATTTTGAACTAGTTATTGTCTCCCAGATTTTGTATGGCAATATACTTCATAACTGCAGAGGCAAGGCACAGAATTGCATAATTTAAGATGTTCTTGTGTGCAGGTTGACATTTCAGCTGAAGCAGCACAAGTCACTTCATTCTAGCCACTCCTCTGGGCTACAGAAAAATAAATGTATTTATAAGAACTAATTTAATGTTGTTTCACCCCTACCCCTCTTCCACAAGCAAATGGAACAAAATCAGTTTATACTGAGTTAGATAATTGATCTACCTTTTCTATTGTTGTTACCCGCTCTCTTCCTGATAGTAACTCTCTCAGAAATCATGCAGAGATCTTTCCCAGCATTATTGCTTGAAATCTTTTTTAACTACAATTTTTATTAAGCTACAATTTTTTTATTAAGGTGGTCTGTTAAGATGTGTCTCTTTCAAGTCAAAGAATTCTTGCTTGAATGGGTTTTTTTTGGTATTAATTAGTTGACTATAGCCAAACAACTGGTTCACAAATAACTGGTTCTGTCATACACCTATATAGAGGAGGAGGAAGGATCTAAAGCATCATGTGCTGCACTGTACAGACATACCAGAGCTTTTTGGCCATGGCCTCTTGACAGGCTTTTATTAGCAAAGTCCTTCCCCTCAAAAGATGCAGTCATTTGAACCCACAGCAAATGAGGTGAATTTATTTTATTTAGATATGCTTACCTCGTTTTTCTTTCCAACGAGAACCCAAAGCTGTTTACAACATTTTTCCCTCCTTTATTTATTCTCATAACAACACTTTGTGAGGTAAGTTAGGCTGAGAAATAGTAACTGGCCAGAGACCATCCAGCACACTTCCATGGCAGAGTAGAGATGTGAAGCTGGATCTCCCAGCTCCTAGTCCAACACTCTAACCAGTACACAGTGCTGGCTACATGCATCAGTCTCACTAGATCTTGAATATTAGGTACTTCACAATTTAGCTCAAGTCATTGTTCTCTTCAAACCTTACCCAAGCATAGTCAGACCAAGTGATGTCATGCAAAAACTATTTGAAAATCTTAGCTGAAAAGCATTCTGAGAAAACAGAATGATAGCAAATTTCATTTACAACAATGTGTCAATACCTTTAAGGCATACAGAGCCTAATTTGAAAACTGTTTCCTATCGAATATGCAAACAAAACAATTGAAGCTTTATTGTGGTGGTTCACCTGCTAAGACTGGCTACAAAGCTGGGCAGGTTGTATGAACAATTATACCCTCTGCTGAAAGTATTCTTTTTCCAACTTTTGAATGGAAATAAAGACTGAAGGCAGGCAAAAAGATTTGTAAGGTATCATCTGTACATCTGCTGAAATAATTAGTTGTCTTATATATATATCAAATGGCTTCAGATATTATGGGGAGCGAGACTAAACATTTATTATAAATTCCTTATAGTCAGCAGTTCAAAAGAGCTAGTGATTGCAGCAGGGGAGTGACACATCATCCCAACAGTCCTGTTTTAGTTTCATTCTTTCCCTAGATTGTGTCCCAGCTGGAGGATGGGGAAAAGAGCATTGTGGAAAAGGTAAAGGCAAAATAAAAAAAACTTCAGCTATTGAAAAGGTAGTGAAGTGCACATATGGCTCTGGCTGTTGTAAAGTGGGATAAAAGCTATTTCTCCTTAGCTTGTCCCTTTTTCAAGGTCACCATTTAAAATCTGCAGCAAGTCAATGGAGGTTAGAAATTCTTACTTTGTGAAAGCCCCTTTATCCAATAACAATAATAGCAGTTGGGAATAGGGACAGAGGCAAACCCATGAAAACATGTTGAGAGTGCACTTGCTAGGAAATATTGTTCCTCCAGTGAGTAATCTTCCCAAGGTCTGTGAATGTCTCATACTTTATCTTTTAGGTTTGCTATTCATCCCTTTTGGAGTTTAGTATAAATGTACTGTATTATGGCTGTGATGAAGTGTGATTTTTTAGAGTGGTAAGAAGGAAAATAGAAAAAGCCAGCAACAGTGAAGTTTTAATTATAGCAAAAAAATGTAAAGAAAATGGTGCAATGTGAATATTAATCATGCAGACATGAAGTTTAGGTCATATGAAATACATGTGGTTATCATAGAAAGGAAACAGAGTGCTTAAAAAGTGCCTTTTGAGACAGTGGATTAATTTACTATTCCAATTAATGATGCTGTGTTTTTGCTAGCATTTAAGAACTCAGAAGTTCTACAGAAAATGAAGATGTCACTCTAGAAAATTAGACTATTTCTGTGCAATGAGTGATACAATGATTTTAAATTATTTAAAGGATATATCAGTACCATTCATGAAAATTTAGGGGAACAGAACACTTAGTGAACATTCAGTGAATTATCTTTAGTGAATTTAGGCCCTTATAACAAAGTAGCAGGAGATTACCATGGGAAGGAGTGAGAATTCTTCTCCACCAACCCCTTTGGAAACACCTGCATTTTGGAAGGCAAACTGATTCAAAAGACCTGGGAGGAAGTAAATACAACATTAATTCTCAAAAATAAACAGCCGTTAAACTGGATGAATTCAGACCAATTTCATTGCTTAATACTGATTACAAAAATTTTTTCTTCAACCCTGGCAAATAGACTTAAAAAGATATTAAGTGAAATTATTAATGTCGGCCAAGCAGGTTTTTTACCAAACAGAAATACAAAATTCAATGTCAGGACAGTTATTGATATTATTGAGCTGCTAGACCATAAACCAGACATTCTGGCTGCGTTAATTTTTTTGGACGCTTATAAGGCCTTTGATCAAGTTAATTCATTATTCCTCAAAGAAATTCTCTCAGAATTAGGAATACAAGACTCTTTTAATAATGCCATATCAGCAATATAAACGAATCAAAAAGCTAAAATTAATAATAACTTCTCTCAATCAGTAATAATACAAAGGGGGACCCACTGATGTAATGCCCATTGGGCAAGGTGGGCAGCTGCCCAGGGCATCACCTTGTGGGGGGCATCAAAATGCTGGGTTCGTTTTTGGGTATTTTTAGTGGTTTTCCATTTTTGGCCTGCAGGGGGCGCAGTTTTTAGGCCAGCGGCACCTAAATTTCAGCGTATCAGGAGACTGTCCTTATTCTACCCCCAAGTTTGGTGAGGTTTGGTTCAGGGAGTCCAAAGTTATGGACTCCCAAAAGGGGTCCCCCTATCCCCCATTGTTTCCAATGGGAGCTAATGGGGGGTACAGTTTTGAGCGTCCATAACTTTGGCCCCCCTGAACCAAACTGCACCAAACTTGGGGGGAATCATTAGGGCAGTCTCCTGATGAGACCCTGAAAGTTTTGAGACTGTGCCTTCAGAAATGTGCCCCCCCAGCCTGCAACCCCCATTGACAGCAATGCAGAAAACTCAATGCAGAACAGAGATTCTTGGGCAAATTTCGGGATGTTCTTGCAGGGAGGGCATTCTTGGATGTATCAGCACCAAAATTTCAGGGTATCATCTGTAGACTGTCATGATGGCACCCCCAAGGTTTGGTGCAGTTTGGTTCAGGGGGTCCAAAGTTATGGACCCTCAAAACTGTGGCCCCCATCTCCTATTAGCTCCCATTAGAAACAATGGGGGATGGGGCACCCCTTTGGGAGTCCATAACTTTGGACTCCTTGAACCAAACCTCACCAAACTTGGGGAGTAGCATAAGGACAGTCTCCTGATGATATGCTGAAATTTTGGTGCCGATATGTCTAAAAAACTTCACCCCCTGTAGGAAACAATGACCCTGGTTTACCAAAAAAAAAAAAATGGGGTGCCGTGGTGGAGTGGCTGCCCATGGGGGGGGCATCCAACTCAGGTTTTGCCCAGGGCTACAGTTTGCCCAGGGCTGCCTCGTTACGCCCCTGGGGGGACCCATCAGGGTTGCCCGCTGTCTCCACTTTTGTTTATTCTGGTTGCAGAGGGTTTTTTTAATACAATAAGAGAAGATAATCTTATTAAAGGTATTGAATATAAAGGAAAAAACTAAAAGCATACACTGACAGTATGGTATTCTTTGTAAAAGACCCAATAGAAAAATACATAAACTGATAAATAAGACAAATGAGTTTGGTAATCTAGCAGGTTTTTAAATACTTTTTTTAAAAAAACACCGTAATGCTGACCAAAAATGTAACTGCTAAGGCTAATAAGAAATTGGAAGATATAACTGATTTTAAGATGGAGAAAAAAAACTAAATAGAAATATTTTTGATGGGCAATAATCATCATGTATTTCAGAATAATTATATAAATTTATGGAATAAGATCAGAATAGAGTTAAATAAATGGAATCTGTGGGGACGGACCAGAATGTCTATAAATTTGTATTTGATCAAAGAAGATCAAGAAAGATTAAGTTGCATGAACCAAAGATTTCTAAGAATCAAAATGGAGTTTCTCTATAGTGACTAGCTGAAGCCTCCATGTTTAGCAGCAGGTCAAATGACATGTTAGAAGCTTGTCAGTGATTATGCAGGCAAGCAAAGATAAACATCTTTAAGATCTTGTCACTAAGGTAGACCAACGTGACAGAAGACATACATTTATAACTTTGTTTTTGGTTAGAACTAGCTAATGAATGTGATTAGTTAAATAGGAAAAAGTGTTTTTCTATATATGTTAAATGAACACAGAAATGATAATGAGAGATTCATATTTACTGGTATTTCACTATAATTCTATAATTGTTAGAATCATGTTTGTAAATCTGTTAAAAGGTAAAATCATTTCAAACTGGGAAAGGGAAGGTTTATGATCTTAAAGAATGTAGATTCAAACCTGCATGCCCTAAGGAAATATCTCTCTGAAGGAGCAAACTTAGAAAACGGGTTTTTCTTGGAGGCAGTAGTTTTATTGCAGCCGTTTGCATATGGGTAGAGGGACATGAGCTAAGAGCATGCAGCGTTTGAATAACAGAAGGAATGTGACACATAGAATAGAGGCTGTCTTAATGTGACAAGGAGACAGAACTATCCAATGGGATTTTAAGGTTCATGCTTATAGCACGTGAAAGAGGTATGGATTATGTATGTGGTTATGGGGATGAACTGTGACGTATGTATCTTTGTATCTATAAAGACTAAGGTCTTTCCTATGGTGGGCGTGCCTCTCAGTTGAGAGCACCCACGGCGTGCCTCTCCCTTGGGAGAGTTCACATTCTGTAACTTTCTATATTCTGCTAAGTAAAAACTGTCTGTTTGTTTCTGATGTCAGATGTCTTTTGCTTTTTTGGGGAATTTGTTTCTAACATATCTTTCTCAAAACAGCTGCGCAGGCCGGACATTGAGTTCTGGCCTCACAGAAGCAAATTAACTTATCACTATTGGAAAGGATTTCACTGATTAAAATGAGTGTACTGCCGAAATTCATGTACCTGTTTCAAAATATCCCATTAATTGAAACAGAAAAACCTTTTGTTGACTGAAATAAAGAAATTATGAAGTTTATATGGAGTGGGAAAAAGTCATGAATTAAATACATTAATATGAGAGATGAAAAAGTAAGAGGTGGGGTTGTGGTACCAGGCCTTAAATTATATCACAATGTCAATGCATTGATCTGGATTAGCAAATGGATGTTCTTAAAAATTGATCCATTCTCAATCTAGAAGCCTATGGGATCCCAACTAGTTGGCATGGCCAACTTTGGCCAGACAGAAAGAAAAAAACCTACAAGAATACAGTTATCAAAAACCACTATGTAAGGAAAACACTATTTAGCATCGGTCAAATATCAAAAAATATTCTATAAGAAGATACTCAGATGGGTATTGAAAATGGAATAATTACAAATTAGAGATGTTAACGTAGGCTGAAATTGGCCCAGATATAAAGACCTAGTAAGAAAAGAAAAGGATGTATTTATTTTCAAAAGTAGAGACTCAATAACTTTTAATGACAAAATATGTCATTGGTATACATAGGAATAAATATATAATTTTTTTCAAAGTGGATAGAGAACCATGGGGATTTAATTGGAATGAGAATGTCCTAGACAGAATTTTACTAAAAGAAGAAAAGAAACAAATTAGTAAATTATACAAGGTTTTATTAAAATATAAAATGGAACAAGAAACGGTAAAACAACCTATAATTAAATGGACAGGTAACTAAGGAAGAAACATTCAATTAGATAGCTGGACAAAATATTGGAGGAATATCTATTCATTTACCCCTTGTGTGTGTGTTTTTTAGAGAGAACAATTTAAAGATGCTTTACAACCTGCTGGAAATGTGGTAAGAGAATCGGCTTTTTTACATATGTATGGTGGACCTATAAAAAGATTCTGAAAGAAAATCCATATCCAAATACAAAGAATTCTTGGTTTGAAATTTCAGCTGTCCATGGTTAAGTCCTATATTCAGATCTCGAACTCTCCACAAACAATTTACACCTTTTTCTTTACTTGACATTTACTGCAAGATTGTTATTAGCTTCCCATTGGAGAACGCCAACAGTTCACACCATAGAAGATTAGGTGCAAAAAATGCAAGAGTTCAACATTGCCAATAGAATCTTGCAGCACCTCAACTCCAGTCCCATGGGAGTAACAATTTCTAAGACTAATAAATCAAAGTGGGACCCATGGCTAGCTTACCCATGGCTAGCTTATATATAAAAAATTTCAATTGTATTATTTCTGAGCTGCAACCTTTTTATGTTACGTAATTACGTAATTATCATTGCGTGCAGATGGTGAGACCCTTCTCTGGCAAAACATCACACAACCATGACAGGCTTGGAAAATGGATTGGGCCGCAGCCCAATTTATTAATTAACAACAGTAACTATTTACACAGAAGCTGGGCAACAAACGGGTCGCAACATCAAGCATTCCCCAATCCATATTGGGGCCACCTGCAGGAAGCTGTGAGCTCCAGGGGCGAACCCCCGGCTTCAACCCTACCTGCTGCTGGGGAAGCAGGCACCGGCTAAGCCTACCGGCTTGCCTACCGGCCCGCTGTCCTCCCCTCTTTGCTGGGGTGCTGGGCACCGGCTAAGCCTACCAGCTGCCTACCGGCCTGACCCAACCCCTCCTGCTGGGGTGTTGGGCACCGGCTAAGCCTAACGGCTTGCCTAACGGCCCGCCACACACCCCAGTCCTTTGCAGGGCACAAGCATGGAGAAGACTGGCTGCCTGGCTTGGCTTCTCCCCCAGCTTCAACCCGCCGGGCTGCGACAAAAATTGCACATAATAAAGCATAACAGCACAACAAACAATTGCATAATAACATAGGGAGGGTGGGCGGGTCACACCGGTCCTGAGTCTCGGCAGCCAAGAAGGATGAGCTCAGGGTGTGGTGCTTTATATACCCTTGCTCCTCCTGCCTTTACGGCCGGGAGCCAATCATTGCAGATCTTTGCAAGCCTCTTGCTAAGCATTGCACCTTGCATGCAACCACCCTTTGCCTTATCTGCTCACCACAGCCGCAATGGCTGCCCCTGCTGAGTCGGTTGCTGCTATTTATTGCTAATATAATATAATAAGGCTAGGCTAGATTATGCATGTTTATTTGCTTATATGATTGGATTACACTGTTAAGAGAGCTTAAGGGAAAGTCGTCAGCTGTAGAAACTATTAAAGGTACGATTGCATTCATTCTTAAGATTTCCTTTTTAGTCTAATCAAATTTCTTAATGTTTTATATAACGGGAGTTCCAGCAGCAGCCAAGGCTCTATAGCAGGCTCTATTTTAGTTCATTGTATTTTAGTTTTTGTAGTTGTGGGATCTGCAATTTTGGGATTAGCTGGTATATTTAATTTACTGTTTCATGTTTTATTGTTTGCTGTATTTGCTGTATTGACCTACATTTTCAGGGGCTACTCTTCTTGATGTCTGCCCCAGGGGGGTGGGTGGGGATTTTTAATGGAGTTTTAATGGACTTTATTGTTTTAGCTACATTTTTATTCTGATGTTAATTTTTTATGTTTTAATGGGAGTTCACCCCCGTTTGTTAACTGTCCTGAAACTATGGTATAGGGCGGGGTATAAGTAAAATAAATAATAAACAAACAAAAAAGCCTTCGACAATACATTAAACAAACAAACATTATCATTATCATCATCTTGAGCCTCTGTACTAAATTGTGACAAATGCAAAATTCCTACCTGAATCTGAAGTCTTCAGTCTTCATGGTTATTCTAACTTACACATTATGACATAGATGTAATTTGTCAAGCAATACTGCATGGAATAACACAAGGCTCTTCCCACTACTTTCTATGGCAAGGGCAAAGAACTTGTCAGCATCCATCAAGAGTAGATCTGAGCAAAATCATCTTGCATTTTGATATATATTTGAGAAGACAGCACTTAAGACAACTTACTTAAGACTCTCTTCCCCCTCCCTTTAACCCAGTTCCTTAATATGACACCAGTCCAACTTTCCAGAGTGGGTTATGCTGGTTACTTTCAAGTAGAGTAGGGATTTCAACTGAATTCCCCTCCTACAAAAAATTGGGTAATGCCTAGTCCACTCTAAAGATCATTGAGATGGACTTCTCAGGGTCCTAGAGGAGAGGTGAGTGGCCTTAGGTCATCAAGTAAAGATTTTTTAAATTGTAACTCATCATTTCAAAGATGGATGGAAAGTTTTTCAGATCAAGACCTCAGGTCATCTGTAAAGAAAGACCAAAATATTCTGAGAGACCCGTCTCATCCAGCACACTCTCTTTTTGAACTGTTACCATCCGGCAGACAATACAGATCTATCAAAACTAGGACAAAGAGGCTTAGGCCATTTCCGCACGGCGGCGGAAACGGCTGGGTCGGCGCTTCTCGCGCCGACCCGAAGATGCTGGGACCGTCCGCACGGACGGTCCCGGGAAGAGGCGGGCAGCCGGCACAGCGGAGCGCCTTGGCGCTTCACAACCCAACTTGTCCCTGGGCCTCCGGTGATGTCGCCGAGGCCTGGGGACATGCCCCAACCCTAACCCTGCGCGCCTGCTCGAGCGGCAGAGGGCAGGGGGAAATGTCCCCAGGCCTCAGCGGCAGCGCCGAAGGCCAAGAGACAAAGTGAGTGCCGAATGCGAGGAAGCGCCGTGAAGCCACTGCCGTTAAACTCGGCAGCGGCTTCCGCGGCGGTCTCTTCCAAAGAGCACGCTTCTTAAGCGTTCTCGGAATCACGCCCGACTCGCGGGCCAGCCGGGCGGTGCCAGGCAGTCGCAGCTTCGCTGCAGCCTCGCCCGCCTGTCACGAATGGCAGCCTGGAGACGGCGTTTTTACCGTCTCCAGGCCGTCATTTTCCGCCCGTGCGGAAACGGCCTTAGAGACAGCTTCTACTCTAGGGCTGTGGCTATGCTAAACTCCACGGCTTCGTGTTGATGTGTTTGGGGCTGTGTAGGGATGGGTGGAGGAAGGGGAAAGTGAGGATGGGGTATAAGTCTGAAATTGTGTGCATCGAGGAATGCTGCTGTAAATTTCGTTGAGCGTGCACAATGACAATAAATGCTTATGCTTATGCTATAGCTGCTAGGGTTGGTAAATGGGAAAAAAATTCGGCCCCGGTTCGGATTCGGGTCCAGTTCGGATGTATGGGGTCGGATCCCCCCATATCTGAGCCTGCCAGGCTCGGATACACCCGAATTTCCGAGATTCTCGGGTTCGTTTTTATTTTTTTGATGTTTTCCCTGTTTTGCCCGGCAGGGGCCGCATTTTTGAAGATATTGGCATGAAAATTTCAGAATTGTATCTTCCAGGAAATACTGTTCTGATTATGCACCCCAGGATTTGGGTGCAGTTTGGTTCAGGGGGGCCCAAAGTTATGGACCCTCAAAGATAGCCCACATATTCCATTTATTTGTCAATGGAAGCCAATGGAGATATAGGGGCTATCTTTGAGGAGTCCTCTTTATCGACCCCTGGTAACTAAACTGTACCAAACAGGAGTGCATGATCAAACCAGTATTCTGAAGATACCCTACAATTACTAAATGCTGATACCTTTAAAAATTCGCCCCCTGCACGCACCCCAGGATTCTTGCCTAAGATTCTGTGGTTTTCATTGTATTTTTTCAATTGCTTTCCATGGTGGAATTCTTGTGGTGCCTGCCGACGGCGCATTTTTGACGTTATCATCTCCAAACTTTCAGGGTGTCTCCCCAGACGCTATTCTGATCATACACCCCATGTTTGGTGCAGTTTGGTTCAGGGGGGCCCAAGTTATGGACCCACAAACAGATCAGTCCATTATCACCCAATGTCTAGGGGAGGGATGAAAAATGCAAACCATTTTTTAAAGGAAAGCAACCCGACAATACATTTTTTTTTAAAAGCTAGAGACACCAAAATTTCAAATTTATCATCTGGAGACTTTCATGATCATACCCCCTAGGTTTCAGTGCAGTTTGGTTGAGGGGGGCCAAAGGATCCTTGAGGAACCTTAGCTTTTTAAACAGATTTTTGTGCTACTGTGTGATGTTTGTGTGATTTTGGGGTGACCAAGAGAAAAAAATCATTTAGGATAGGTGAGGGATCCATTCTTTTTGATCATGTTTTTGGGGCACTGTTGGGCCATGAAGCGTGGGATGTGTGACTGCTTTGTGCAGACATGTGTCTAAGGACTTGTGCCATGATGTGGTGGTGATTTTGGGTGACCAAGTGAAAAAAACCATGCGGATCCTTGAGGATCCATGCTTTTTAACCATGTTTTTGCGGCACTGTTGGGCCATGAAGCATGGGATGTGTGACTGACTGCTTTGTTCAGACATGTGTCTAAGGACTTGTGCCATGTTGTGGTGGTGATTTTGGGTGACCAAGTGAAAAAAACCATGCGGATCCTTGAGGATCCATGCTTTTTAACCATGTTTTTGCGGCACTGTGGTAAGAAACTCCCAGGCAGGTGGAATTCACACATAAATTTATTAAAGTTTTTAGTTAGTTGTTCAGTTAAAGTAGTTGATTTTTTTCAGTTAAAGTGTTGTTTTGCCACATTTCTAACATTGGGGATGTGGATTCTCTGCTTTGTTTCTTTTTCCCCCAGCACTTTTTTCTTCCAGCCTTACTGTGCTGTCCTGCCTTCCACTGGAGTGGAGAAGCCTGTGGACAGTGGGCTTTTCCCCACTCCCTTCCATCCCCCCTATGCCGCGCGCTGCTCTCAGCGCGCGGCATCTAAGCAGCAGCGTCCAAGCGTCCACACGACCAGCTCTAATGCTGAAGGTCGTCAAAAGGCGCCGTTCAGAAGAGCGCCTGGGATGCCGCTGCTGAGGGAACACGATTTAGCGGCAGCGGTGGGGCGACTGCGCTGTAGCCGCCCCTGCCGTGGGGAGGGAGGAGGAAGCCAGCGCTACTTTCTCTCCTCAAGTAAGCGGCGGGGCTTACGGTAAGTGGAGAAAGGCCCAGCGGCTGAGGCTGACTGTGCTGTAGCCGCCCATACCCTGGGGATGGAAAGGAACCCAGCTACTCTCCTCAAGTAGCGCGGAGCTTACGGTAAGTGGGAAAAGGCCGAAAGCGGCAGCGGCGAAGCGGCTGCGCTGTACGCCCCTGCCGTGGGGAGGGAGGAGGAACCCGGCGCTACTCTCCCTCAAATAGCAGCGGGACTTCACGGTGAAAGTGGGGAAAGGCCCAGCGGTAGCGGCAGGGCGGCTGTTCTTTAATAGCGCCCTGCCGTGGGGAGGGAGGAGGTACCCAGCTACTCTCCCCTCAGAAGTAGCGCGGAGCTTACGGTAAAATGGGGGGGAAAGAGCCCAGCGGCAGCGGTGGAAGCTGACTTTCGCTGTGGCCGCCCCTGCCGTGGGGAGGGAGGAGGAACCCAGCTACTCTCCTCAATGCTTAGCGCGGAACTTACGGTAAGTGGGGAAAGGCCCAGCGGTAGCGGCAGGAGGCGACTGTAGCCGCCCCTGCCGTGGGGAGGGAGGAGGTACCCAGCTACTCTCTCTCCTCAAATGGCGCGGAACTTACGATAAGTGGGGAAAGGCCTTGATGGCGGCTGCAGGCGACTGCATTGTGGAAGCGCCTGCATTGAGGAGGGAGGAGGTACCCAGCTACTCTCCTCAAGTGGCGCGGCGAACTTCACGGTAAGTGGGGAAAGGCCTTGACATGGCGACTGCGCTGTGGCCGCCCCTGCCGTGGGGAGGGAGGAGGTACCCAGCTACTCTCCTCCAAATGGCCAGCGGAGCTTCACGGTAAAGTGGGGAAAGGCCCAGCGGCAGCGGCGCAGAGGCGGCTGCGCTGTGGCCGCCCCTGCCGTGGGGAGGGAGAAGGAACCCCGCGCTACTCTCCTCAAGTAGCGCGGGGCTTACGGTAAGTGGGGAAAGGCCCAGTGACACTGTGGGTAAGTGGGGTCTCTTTGGGTGGGAAACTTTGTGGGGACCATTCTGTGGGTTTTTTTATTTTTGTAGTTTGAAGCCCCACTCATCCCACCGCCACTTGCCAGGAGCGGCATGGGAGTTCGGGGTCTTGGGGTTTCGCGCAGGTTGGGTGGGAAATGAGGCTGGGTGGGGGTGGGTGCTTGTAGGACTTGCGGGAGTGGGGTGGGGGAGCGGCGCTTGCGGCGGAGTAGGGTTTGTTTTTGTTTTTTTACTTGGAAGCTGCTCGTCCCAAGCTTACTTGGAAGCTCCGCTCGTCCCAAGCTTGCCAGGAGGCGGAGCTGGGCCAGAAGGAGTTAAATTTTATTTTCCCCAGGCTGGCTCGGAGAAGCCGCTGGCTCGGGGGAAGGGCCAACTTTGGATTGCGTTTAGTGAGGAGGGGGCAGGCTCGGCTCCTCGGCCCTCCGACCCCCTCCGAACTGGCTGATCTCGGCCTGATTTGCCGTTCGGGAGGGGCCGAACCGCCAACCCTAATAGCTGCTGGTACTGTTATTACTTCCACTTAGTGCTAATATGTAGCTTATATATGCTATGTACTTGGGTCACAGCTGAAGAACACCCATCTAACAGTGAATTTGCCTAACACAAGGCGATTAACAGAAGATTTGATGAAGTAGCTCACAGAACACATACCTGTACAGGATGATGCAACTTGTATCTGACCCATATCATACCAAAATCTCCACAATCAATAAGTTATTTGGTATTTATTTTTGTGAAAATGAAGTTATAAGACCACACTATGAATGTTAAAAGCTAAACATAAGAACATAAGAACCTAAGAACATAAGAACAAGCCAGCTGGATCAGACCAAAGTCCATCTAGTCCAGCATTCTGCTACTCGCAGTGGCCCACCAGGTGCCTTTGGGAGCTCACATGTAGGATGTGAAAGCAATGGCCTTCTGCGGCTGTTGCTCCCAATCACCTGGTCTGTTAAGGCATTTGCAATCTCAGATCAAGGAGGATCAAGATTGGTAGCCATAAATCGACTTCTCCTCCATAAATCTGTCCAAGCCCCTTTTAAAGCTATCCAGGTTAGTGGCCATCACCACCTCCTGTGGCAGCATATTCCAAACACCAATCACACGTTGCGTGAAGAAGTGTTTCCTTTTATTAGTCCTAATTCTTCCCCCCAGCATTTTCAATGAATGCCCCCTGGTTCTAGTATTGTGAGAAAGAGAGAAAAATTTCTCTCTGTCAACATTTTCTACCCCATGCATAATTTTGTAGACTTCAATCATATCCCCCCTCAGCCGCCTCCTCTCCAAACTAAAGAGTCCCAAACGCTGCAGCCTCTCCTCATAGGGAAGGTGCTCCAGTCCCTCAATCATCCTCGTTGCCCTTCTCTGCACTTTTTCTACCTCTTCAATATCCTTTTTGAGATGCGGCGACCAGAACTGAACACAGTACTCCAAGTGCGGTCGCACCACTGCTTTATATAAGGGCATGACAATCTTTGCAGTTTTATTCTCAATTCCTTTTCTAATGTTCCCCAGCATAGAGTTTGCCTTTTTTACAGCTGCCATGCATTGAGTTGACATTCCCATGGAACTATCAACTAAGACGCCTAAATCCCTTTCCTGGTCTGTGACTGATAGCACTGACCCCTGTAGCGTGTATGTGAAGTTTGGATTTTTTGCCCCTATGTGCATCACTTTACATTTCGCTACATTGAACTGCATTTGCCATTTCTGAGCCCACTCACCTAATTTATCAAGGTCCGCTTGGAGCTCTTCGCAATCCTTTGTGGTTCTCACCACCCTACATAATTTGGTATCATCTGCAAACTTGGCCACCACGCTACCCACCCCTACTTCCAGGTCATTTATGAATAGGTTAAAGAGCACTGGTCCCAAAACGGATCCTTGGGGGACACCACTCCCGACATCTCTCCATTGTGAGAACTTCCCATTTACACCCACTCTTTGTTTCCTGTTTCTCAACCAGTTTTTAATCCATAGGAGGACTTCCCCTCTTATTCCTTCATTGCTGAGTTTTCTCAACAGTCTCTGGTGAGGAACTTTGTCAAAAGCCTTTTGGAAATCCAAGTAGACAATGTCCACCGGTTCACCCCTGTCCACATGCCTGTTTACACCCTCAAAGAACTCTAGTAAGTTTGTAAGACAGGATTTGCCTCTGCAAAAGCCATGCTGACTCTTTCTCAGCAGGTCTTGCTTTTCTACATGCTTTATAATTTTATCTTTAATGATAGATTCTACTAATTTACCAGGAACAGATGTCAAACTGACTGGCCTGTAATTTCCCGGGTCCCCCCTAGATCCTTTCTTAAAGATTGGTGTGACATTGGCCATCTTCCAGTCTTCAGGGATGGAGCCTGATTTCAGGGATAAGTTGCATATTAAAGTGAGAAGATCAGCAATTTCATGCTTGAGCTCTTTAAGAACTCTGGGTGAATGCAATCTGGGCCAGGGGATTTGGTAACATTTAGTTTATCAATGGCTGCCAGAACTTCTTCCTTGTCTACCACTATCTTCGCTAGTTCCTCGGATTTGCCTCCTAAGAAGCTTGGTTCAGGTGCAGGAATGTTCCTCACCTCCTCTTGGGTGAAGACAGATGCAAAGAATTCATTCAGCTTCTCTGCAATCTCCCTGCCATCTTAAAAGCACAATCCTTTGTTCCTTTGTCAACTAACGGGGCCTACCGCTTCCCTTTGCTGGCTCCTCTGCTTTTTTGATGTACTTGAAGAACCGTTTGTTGCTGGTCTTGATGTTCGCAGCCATGCGCTCCTCATAATCCTTTTTTGCCTCCCTTACAGCTAACTTGCTTCTCTTTTGCCACCATTTGTGTTCCCTCTCATATTCTTCATCAGTCAAACTGGACTTCCATTTTCTAAAAGACATTTTCTTTTTTCTGATAATTTCCTCAACCTCTCTTGTTAACCATGGTGGCTTTCTTTTGGACTGGGTGCTGCCTTTTCTAACCTGTGGAATACATTCCAGCTGAGCTTTTATTACTGTGTTTTTAAGTAACCTCCAAGCATCCTGGACAGTTTTGACTCTCTTGATTTTCCCTTTCAGCTTCCTGCATCTGTACATAACCTGTAATTGCAGCAAATCCAGCAATATCTAAATTGCAATATCTGCCTTGGGCTCTAATACATAAATTCTGTTTTGTTGAATAAACATCATTTACATATTAGAAAGATTGTTTGTGAAATTTTTTGTTCTGTCTTCATCTTTGCTGGTCTTCATGATACATTGTTGTCTTCATAATGCATTGTTTAATGCATCATGCTAATTAACATATGTGCTTTGCATCTGCTTAAGATTTCTGGTTGGGTCAAAATTTCTATAATGCAAATATTATTGCATTGTTTATTGAAGGTTCCATTTTGTTGACTGTATTGACTTAACCTATGTCAACTGCCTTGAAGTCCAATAAGAAAGGAGGACTATAAAAGATGTAAATAAAATAGAAATAAGAATACTTGCATTCTGACTGTTAGTGCATCTTTGCATAAAGTTATTTGAGTATGATGTTCTAAACCTGTCAAATAGTATTGGGGAAAATTATAATTATGTAAGAGAACTTTTCCCTTCTCAATTTACGTCCAAAGTACATCAGTCTGTAGACTGATCTGTCACTGGCCTCACTAGAAGAAAGTTCAACATTCTGAGGATATGTTGTTATATTAAGACTATATTTTTGAAAAAAAAAACCTACAATCTATAGTGATTCATGTAAGAAATGGAAATAGCCTTGTTTTTTAGTGAATGTGCCTCAAAACTAGTTGAAAACACAAGATTTATGACATTATAAATAATATTATTAAAACCCCTAATGACTGGTGCCACATTGTTCCTGAGGATATTTCTGTTTCTCCTTTCACACCTGTATACTTCTTTTTTTTCTTTCAAAACTTTAAAACAAGTTTTGGGAATTTTTCATGCCCATTCCCTGGGGTATATCTGCTTTGGAGAGATATCTAACTGTATTTGCTATTCTGTTTTCCAGACAGCAGCTTGGTTAGGCTTTGAAAAGAGGATGTTAGCATTTTTAAAGCCTTTCCCCCCTTTTTATTATATGAATCAGTGTTCTTGGAGGAGTCAAAGTTCAATCCTTCTGCTGCATTACAATGCCTTTCAGCCTGATATTAGAGAGCAAGTCCCATTTTACTTTTTAATATGAAGCTTCACTTCAGCATTAATTCTATTCGGAAAGCAGCTGCACTTATAATAGATTCCTTTTTAACAAAATGGAAAAATATACATTTATCAAATAACTTTCTTTCAGTAGTGCTGCTACACTTTTTATTGCATCAAAGTTGTCAGCAATCAGCCCATCTTTCTGAATAAAGATGTGCCAAATCCCAGCATCTGACTTTATATTGAATAAGCAATGAGTGAGCTCTAGGAGAGCATCTGTCTGTCTTCCCCTCTATCTGAGTGATTATAATATATATTTATTGATGCCCACATTACCTTGCTGTATCAAATAAAAACAGCTAGGTATTTATTTGCTAAATACACATTTAAAGTGACAAACTTAAAGGGAAAGTAGCCACTTCCACCAACCTTTTTTTTTTGCCTGCTTTGCTATTAATAATGTACTAAAAAGCTTGAAGGGTTTCAGAACTAAATGTACTTTTTAACACAGAGCCTTTTGTTTGGGTTAACTGCCAAGAAAGAAAAAGTACATATTAGTACAACTATACTTACAGTCCAATTCAGAACCCTGGGTGGCCAAGAATGGCACTGCTGTGGTGTTACCATAATGCCCACACATGGGGGGGGGTGTTTGTTCACAAGTGCCCCTGCTGCTTGCCAGCCTAAAGGATGATGCTGGCCTTGCAGAGATGGGGAGCCTGGATTCTGGAAATGGCCAGGTCTACCTGCAAGCCAGAAACTCCTCTCATGTTTTCAACCCACTTGCCATAGCAGCAGATGCTCAGCTCCATAGTCAAGGAAGGGTGTATCCTCAGCTCGAGCTCTGCAGGATGGGCTTCTCATCTCCATGTCTATTCCAGCCACAAAGAACCCCTGATTGCATTACCTCCCCTGATTGTCTTAACCTAGATACTCCCTTCTATGATTGACTTCTCCTGACCACTTTAGTTTTCATTCTATTGTCTCTCTACTGTAATGTCATCAACTACCTGGACAACTCCCCACTACCCCTGTCCACTTAATGTCTATCCCATTACTCTTCTCCTATTAATTTCCATCTTGCACATCCCAAATCTAGTCCCCAAAGATCAAAGCCTCCTGACACCTCCCAGGGGTCATCCAGACACCTCCCAGAGGTGGTCCTTCACCCTATAACAATCCTACATTCCAAAGGTCCAATCGCTCAGTGCCACTGATACCTTTCCATCTTTGTTGCTGTGCCCAACACATTGCTCCCTGGAACCAGATGCTGGCAGTTTGGCTCTGAACCCCAGAACTTCTTCACATTGTGATCAGGTTGTATTATCTATATAAACCATAGCCCTCTCTATTCCAGACCTATCTTCCAACCTAATAATATCTTAGGAACTCTGTGTGTGTGTGTGTGTGCTGCAATGAACTGAGTGCTTGTGAACCTCTTATCCTTACAATAAAGATTGTCAAATTTGCCTTATACTCCTCTCTGTGGATCTTCTTCCAAGAGCTGACCTTCATATATATTGATATTAAAGATTTCCTACTCAATCTCTGGTAATATTAATAAGCAGTCTGATCTGAACTAATATTTCCAACTTTATTGAGACACTGTGTCTCCATCCTAGGTAACAGTGGTGTGCCCTGCATCCTCCAGAGGGCTTTCTGGCAGCACAGGGAGGGTGAAAACACACACACACAAATCCATGGCCAGAAAGCCCTCCATGGGGCTTAATACTTATTCCACTCAAAAGGGTGGCATAAGTCTGAGGGTCATGGCCATGGCACAACTGCTACAAACCCAGGATGGAAGCCAACTAAGGCAGTGGAACTGACAGCAGTGTGGAACACTGACACATCACTTGGCACCATGTCTGGCTGACCCAGAGGGCTGCAGAAGCTGCCTGCCTGCATATTTGCTTCTCCACTGGGGTAAGTGCCCTGGGCAGGCAAATCTACCTGCATAGTCCCTCTCTTCCTCTACAAGTCCCTTCTGCCTCCACACCCTGGATTGGGCTGTATGGCAAAAACAGTGAGGCTATCAAATGTATTGTGTTATGAGCTTTTGTAGGCAAGATTCATGATAATATATAATTTCAATTACATTTACATTTCTTCCTTTTTGCTTGACAGTGATTTTTTTAAAAAAATTGTACATCTTCCATTATACAGCTCAAAACTCTGTAAGAAGGAAGAAAGCCCAACATCACCTCTTCATATGCTGTCCATGCCTTATTCTTGGACCTAGTGAAAGAGCACATCTTCTGTTCCTTGTTGTCTAGCATGTTAAGCTTGGACTCAGTTCAAAAATACAAGAAAGAGTTGATGTATAATATATTAAATATGAAACACATTCAGTAAGACAGACATGAAAATTCTTGTTCAGTCAGGCTTGCTGAAAACTGGAGAGCTCCTTCCTGTTTCCTGGTATTAGGACAAGAAGGTGGATATCTTCTGCAACATTCCTCCATACCTAGTTCTCCATGAAGTGAAATGTGACGAATGCACTTATCCTGCATTCAGGTTACAGGGTGGAACCGCCCCTGAAAGAGTTAAGCCCTGGCCAGCCCTGATTGGCCCGAGAAAAAAACGCAGATGCTATAAATACTGTCAGCCAGAGTGCTGAAGGGTTCTTTATTTTAAGTCTTTGGACTTTTTGGCTCTGACTGAGCATATGTGCCTTCGGGTACTTTTTGGTGACAGAGTGAGGAGAATCGGACCAGATCTCTCACTGCTGTGGTAGGAATAGCTGAGGAGGCTATTCAATGATCTAAAACCCTGAGATTTGGAGGCGAGTGTCCGCCTTCAGGTGTTTTGTTTTGTGTTTGTGAGGGAAACCTCTAAAGTCTAAAGTCTGAAAGTCTGAAAGTCTGTCCTCCAGTACAGGAAACATCAGTTTTGGGAGGCCCAAATCCTGTGGCAGAGGAGCCAAGTTTTAGGATTGTGGGAGAGGGAGGCTGTATGCCTGAATCCCACAGGGCGAAGACTGAGTGTTTGATTTTTGTGGGAAGGTACAGCGGACTGAGCGCTTTGTTTTATGAGGGAGTGTGAAATCTCCACAGTAACATCTCCAAAGTAATATTTTTGAAGTAACATCTTAAGTGAAGTGCCTGAAACCGTTCAGTTTAAAAACAATATTTCTCTGCAACCGCTAAGATTAAGACAAACTGACTCTGTAACCGTTAAGCTTAAGCGAACTATCTCAGAAACCATCAAGCGTAAAACCTCTGCAGTTTAACTGAGAAGCCTCTGTTAAAGCCAACAATAAAAGTTCTAAGTTTTGTTCAACTTTATAAACCGCTCCAGTTATTATTATTTGTTGTCTGTGTGTCTGTGTTCCCCAGCAAAGGGTGGTGACCGTGAAAAATCAGTTTTGTGGCCCTATATAAGAAAAAAATATTATTGGTGGCAGCGCAGAAAGCAGAAGATATAAGCCCCTTACGTTACATGAAACATGAGCATGTTTCTGCATACAAAGAAAACTAACCTATGTGAGAGAGTTGTTATAACTTAGCCTTTTAATTTTTAAATGGTGGGTTTTTTTCCATGGATTAGATTAATTTTGTGAACCCCACCTGTCAATAGAAATGTACAATGCAAATAGCAGTTTTACAGTTTGG
Organism: Sphaerodactylus townsendi; assembly: GCF_021028975.2. Taxonomy (NCBI): domain Eukaryota; kingdom Metazoa; phylum Chordata; class Lepidosauria; order Squamata; family Sphaerodactylidae; genus Sphaerodactylus; species Sphaerodactylus townsendi. The sequence goes on along the minus strand of NC_059427.1, from coordinate 103,676,517 downwards.
TGAATAGAAACAGTATTCAATGCCAGAGAAGCTCCAAAATATGGCAAATAATTCTCTACTGGCTGAAATATCTCAGAAAAAATGGCATGAAGAAAAGAGACAGGAATCTGTCCTTCATCTATTCCTCAAGGCTAAGCCTTGTTCAGCCCTACAAACTTTAAAAAACCTTTATTCTATAGGTACTATGTGGCTGTGTGAAAGGCACAGGAAACCAACCCATTAAAAACCATATAACATAATGCCTTAGGTAAACATACCTTAGGTATGTTTCTCCAAGAACATGATGATTATATCCTACTTTTACAAACTTCAGCTCAGTAACTTTCTAAGAATACACTTACAGAACAGTTTCCAAGCAGGCAGACATTTGCCCCATAATACTTAACATTTATATCGTGTTTTCATTGTTTGATCCTGATGGAAGTTGGTTTCAGGTAGCCAGCTCAAAATTGAGTCAATCTTCCAAGGTCAGTAAAATGGATACCCAGCTTGCTGGAAGTAAGTGTAGGAAACTTGGAAAGGCAATGGCAAACAAACCCAAAAGCACAGTCTGCCAAGTAAATTTTGTGATATGACATCATGTATAGGTCAGTAATGATGTAGTGCTTGCACAGGGACTATCTTCACTTCAGTGTTCAAAGATTTTCACGTATATGCAGCAGTGGCATAGTGGTTAGGAGCAGGTGTACTCTAATCTGAAGGAACCGGGTTTGATTCCCCGCTCTGCCACTTGAGCTGTGGAGGGTTATCTGGGGAATTCAGATTAGCCTGTACACTCCAACACATGCCAGCTGAGTGACTTTGGGCTAGTCACAGCTCTTCAGAGCTCTCTCAGCTTCACCTACCTCACAGGGTGTTTGTTTTGAAGGGGGAAGGGAAAGGAGTTTGTAAGCTCCCTTGAGTCTCCTACAGGAGGGAAAGGGGGGATATGAATCCAACTCTTCTTCTTGTAAACCTACAACAGCACTATAAGGGAGGCCATTATTATTATCCCCATACTCATGACAGGCTAAAGCTGGGGGGAAGGTAGCTTGTTTAATGCCACCTAGCAGATGTGATATTTGAACTAGGGATATTTTAGATCATAACTCATTGTTTTAGCCAATTTGGTATATCAGGCATATTTAGTATTTGGTGTTCTGAAGGAATACTATCATCTTTACCATGTCAGTGATAGATCCTCAAAAAAAAAAGTTCTTGCATTCTAAGATCTACCACAAAGCAATTCAAAAAGGTTCCATCTTTGCAGACTATAATACCCTGTGGTTGCAACTACAAGGTTATTGAAAATAAAACTGGAATCTATTTAGTTTTCAAATAGCTCATTGTTCATTGTGCTTCCCAAGATGCATTGAAGACACTTACTGCCACTATGACAATATAATTATTTCCTGCCATAACATTCACCAGTAAATTGTACTTAATATCCAATTCTAGCCTAAGACAAACCCATAGAGATCAGAAAAGTTTGCTTTTATTTGTTTCAAGTAATTTTCAACCCATCCTGCTTGACAGCTAAATAGAGGCTTGATTGGAAAGCAATTAACATATTGAAAACCTCTAGAAAACAACATTTTCAATCAATGGCAGGCGGGTGTAAAAACCAGGAGTTTGCTGCTATCATTTGCGATGTCTCAGTAAACATAGGTCCATGCTTCTTCATTTTGGCCACAGCATGGTTTTGATTTAGAGATGGACACAATTGCCTACTTCAGAGTAGAAGAGAAGAAGAGTTTGGATTTATGCCCTGCCTTTCTCTCCTGAAAGAAGTCTCAAGGCGACTTAGAAACTTCTTTCTCTTTCTCTCTCCACAGCAGACACCTTGTGAGGTAAGTGGGGCTGAGAGAATTCTTAGAGAACTATGACTAGCCCAAGATCACCCAGCAAGCAATGTAGGAGTGGGGAAACAAATCTGGTTCACCAGATAAGAATCCCCCACTAATGGGGAGAAGTAGGGAATCAGACCTAGTTCTCCAGATTAGAGTCCACCTGCTCTTAATCAGGACACCATGCTGGGTCTCTAACACTATTGTCATTTGGTTTTGGTTATTTTTATGATGATTAAAAACTGGGTAGATATAGTCAAAACTTGTTAAAATAATAAATCGCGGCACTTGAATCAACGAGGCCCGTAATTGCGACAGGGGGCAGGGCATTAGTGAGCTCCACAATAGGGAGCATTGCGGCCCTCAGCAGCTGAATGGCCAGCCTCACCACCTGGCAATGTCATGCGACACGCACGTGGGCAAAAGGGGTGGTGCAAGCTCCCTATATATTAGGCAGAACATGGTTGCTTCGGCCTCTTTTGGCGCCTTAGTAAACTGACCCACCCACTCTCCCTGTTTGGGGACAGTGTTTTGTTGCTACTACAAGTCACAGCTCTGGCAGTTTGGGCAGAGGAGCACATCCTTGTGGGAAGGCTGAGTTTACAGGGCGCACCTCCCCGCAGATGGGGGCCTCCATGAGTGACTTGTGGTGGGGCGGGCTTATGGCGCATGCCACAGAGGCCTCTGCAATTGAGCCCGACACCCCAGCAATTAGGGGGCCAAAGCAAGCGCCCTGGCCTTTCTAACCTTTCTGTTCTCCCCAATAGGGATTGGGGTTGTTGCCGAGGACAGCCATGGGTGCTGACTGGCTGCTATGATGTGTACCTCTTGTTCACCCAGCTTCAGCATTAATAAAGGGCTGCAGCCCAATTTAATCCAAAAAGTGTCCTGTGGTTATTCACCTGGAAGCTCTGCACATCTGGCCGCAATAACTTTTATTAGGCATTGAGAGAATAAAAAAAGAAAACAAGCATTGGCAGGTCAGATTATTCTATGCATGGAATACCATTACAGAATAAATTATTCTAAAATATCTGATAGAAAGTTGGCTACAGAGGTTACAATCAAAGGAGAAGAGTTGTTTAAAATAAAAATATAACCTTCTCAACTGCTGTATATTCATTAAACATTACAGGGAACAAAGCAAAGAGCCTGCTCCTGGGACCCTCACGTTCAGAGCAGTAGAGCAATGTATGTTCCATAGACTGAGTCTCAGAAATGCAGTGAGGGCATTTTCGATCTTGTGGGGCAATCTTAGTAAATCTCTCTTGTAATATAGTGGAGGGGATGGAGTTGCAACGTGCCCTAGTACATGCCCACCTTTGGTTGGGCTCTAAGAGTTGGGTCAAGTAATTAGCCATCTGGTTGATTTTGAATTTGATGTTATAATAGAGGGGGGAACAGTTGCTTTGAGCTTTGTCCTGCAGAACTTGGAACTCCTGATCTAGAAGCTGCCTTTTTAATTGGGAGTAAATTTCAGAAGCAGGTAGCATTTGAAGGGCGCCCTAGGAAAATCCCAAGGAGAGTATTTTGGTTTCAACTGAAAACCACCACTTGGAGACCTGAAGCTGGAGAAGAATATGATAGGTAAGATAGTCAAAACTTTTAAAAAATAGAAAACTGAATACCATCACAGGAATGATGTTTAAAACTCCTGACCTTTGCAACAAAACTGTTTCTAATTTATTTAAAATGAGCAGCCGTGAGACATTTCATGATAATGTTTCAGTGTCTTGCATTTGTTAGATTGCTATGATATTGTAAGAAGCAGATGCAGCATTTTTTTTAATTTGGACATGGATCTAGTTATTTTTCAAAGTTAAAACAATGACATTTGTAAGCATCGAACAAGCTGAAAGTGTAACTGGCCCGATTCCTCTCAATGTTTTTAAATTTTTAAACATCAGTGACTTCAGTTGCAAAAGAATAGTTGAATTAATTGATCATCCATCCACCCCTCCCACTAAAAGCAACACTTCATTTAATTAGGAGCATAGCCACCTGCTTGGTCTTCTATATCTAGCAGTGTGCTTCCATCAGCAGATTAGAGCAAAGTGTTTAGATGATATACAGGGCCAATCCAGTGGCACGTTCAGCTGTGGTAGTGATTTTTAGACTTTAATAACAATAGCTAAATGATAACCCATCAGCTGTGGGCAAACCCAATTTGCAACAAACATATATTGCACTAATGAAAAAGTAAGAGAAAACTTTTGAGACATTATTTAGATGGTGGCATTAGAATGTCGATTTAATGCACAATATGAAATTCTTTAAGATATTTTCATGTCCACTTTAAACATACCCAAGGACAAAACCTAGAATATTACAGTGAATGTCTGTGAAGGTGATGTTAGATTTTTGTATTAGATGAATTCCAGGAAGCCATTACACATCGAATCAGAAGAGCTATAAAGACAAATACTGTAGTGAAACAAAAGCAATTTTCAGCTCAATTAATTAACACAGAACAATTCTACAGTGGGCCACTCCCCACTCACCATAAGCCGCGGGGTCACCTCTTTAAAAGACACGAGGAGGATGGACGTTCCCACGTCACCAGCGCCCACTGCGCAGCTGCCCTTAATTTGCCGCTCTCCCACCTCCTTGCCGCGCGGCAAATTAGGTCCTCTGCAAAGAGCAACATTTTCAAAAACCCCGCGGGTGCCGCAGGGGGGTGGGGAACCTCGGCTGTTTACGCGCGGCTGATTCACTCTGACGCGCAGCTTCCGGCCAATCAGGAAACAGGAACCGCCATTTTGTTTAGGGAGGGTGTCCCCGTCAGAAAGTGCTCGGAAATTGAGACGTGTGCACAACAAGACGTGCCAACATTGCTCTTTTTTGCTCTTTTTTGCTCGAGCTCCACTGTTTTGCAGCTTGGCAAAGTGCAGCTGAGCACAGGGTTGTCGGCGGTGTAAACCGAAACCGATTTTTACTTTCATTTTTCTGCCCAAGCAATTTGCAACAGGTAGTGACGTCAGCATGTGCAGACGTCTCAAAACAATGCGTTCAGCTTATCCAAATGAACTTTTCGGGTCAGCCAATCAAAATGGAGCCCCGCCTTCGGCTGGCTGCAACTCCCACGTGTAAATGATGCACACGCGTGCCAGCCAATCAGAACGCTCGATTGCCTCTTTGACTCTTGATGTGGAACCCCACGCTATTTCCTGAATGGAAAATGAGTGGGGAATAAATGTCTCCGTTGTCAAAAGCCACGGAGGCTTTTCTACGAGGGGTCGCTGCGGGGTTGCACTCAGACAAGGTAAGTTGGGAGTGGCCCAGTGTTACAATTTACATCGTTTTATACTGGACCAGATCAGTCTGGTCTTCTCTATATGTCACATGCAAATGGAATGTTAAAATCTGATAGGATTTTTTAAAAATTCCACTGAGAGGCAAGCTACTAAGTGTGAGCCAATAGTGTGTAGGTGATGTTGTGAGTTTTCCTTTCCACCAGCTTCTGTGCTCCAGTTCATCCTTTAAGCTTTTTTTCTGAAATGCTTCAAACAAGTGTTTTTTTCCTTACCAACAGACACATGAAACCCAGCATGTAAAGAGTTGGAATGTGTTCCGCAGGTTAGGAAAGGCAGCGCCCAGTCCAAAAGAAAGCCACCATGGTTAACAAGGGAGGTTGAGGTAATTATTAGGAAAAAAAAGATGTCTTTTAGAAAATGGAAGTCCAACTTAACTGATGAAGAATACCAGAGAGAACACAAATGGTGGCAAAAGAGAAGCAAGTTAGCTGTAAGGGAGGCAAAAAAGGATTATGAGGAACGCATGGCTGCGAACATCAAGACTAGCAACAAACAGTTCTTCAAGTACATCAAAAGCAGGAAGCCAGCTAGGGAAGCGGTAGGTCCGTTAGACGATGAAGGAACAAAAGGTGTGCTAAAAGGTGACAGGGAGATTGCAGAGAAGCTGAATGAATTCTTTGCATCTGTCTTCACCCAAGAGGAGGTGAGGAAAATTCCTGCACCTGAACCAAGCTTCTCAGGAGGTGAATCCGAGGAACTAGCGAAGTTAGTGGTAGACAAGGAAGAAGTTCTGGCAGCCATTGATAAACTAAATGCTACCAAATCCCCTGGCCCAGATTGCATTCATCCAAGAGTTCTTAAAGAGCTCAAGCATGAAATTGCTGATGTTCTCACATTAATATGCAACTTATCCCTGAAATCAGGCTCCATCCCTGAAGACTTCCACCCCACCCACCCCCCACCACCCCCCCCCCCCCCACCCCCCCCCCCCCCCCCCCCCCCCCCCCCCCCCCCCCCCCCCCCCCCCCCCCCCCCCCCCCACCCCCCCCCCCCCCCCCCCCCCCCCCCACCACCCCCACCCCACCACCCCCCCCCCCCCCCCCCCCCCCCCCCACCCCCCCCCCCCCCCCCCCACCCCCCCCCCCCCCCCCCCCCCCCCCCCCCCACCCCCCCCCCCCCCCACCCCCCCCCCCCCCCACCCCCCCCCCCCCCCACCCCCCCCCCCCCCCACCCCCCCCCCCCCCCACCCCCCCCCCCCCCCACCCCCCCCCCCCCCCACCCCCCCCCCCCCCCACCCCCCCCCCCCCCCACCCCCCCCCCCCCCCACCCCCCCCCCCCCCCACCCCCCCCCCCCCCCACCCCCCCCCCCCCCCACCCCCCCCCCCCCCCACCCCCCCCCCCCCCCACCCCCCCCCCCCCCCACCCCCCCCCCCCCCCACCCCCCCCCCCCCCCACCCCCCCCCCCCCCCACCCCCCCCCCCCCCCACCCCCCCCCCCCCCCACCCCCCCCCCCCCCCACCCCCCCCCCCCCCCACCCCCCCCCCCCCCCACCCCCCCCCCCCCCCACCCCCCCCCCCCCCCACCCCCCCCCCCCCCCACCCCCCCCCCCCCCCACCCCCCCCCCCCCCCACCCCCCCCCCCCCCCACCCCCCCCCCCCCCCACCCCCCCCCCCCCCCACCCCCCCCCCCCCCCACCCCCCCCCCCCCCCACCCCCCCCCCCCCCCACCCCCCCCCCCCCCCACCCCCCCCCCCCCCCACCCCCCCCCCCCCCCACCCCCCCCCCCCCCCACCCCCCCCCCCCCCCACCCCCCCCCCCCCCCACCCCCCCCCCCCCCCACCCCCCCCCCCCCCCACCCCCCCCCCCCCCCACCCCCCCCCCCCCCCACCCCCCCCCCCCCCCACCCCCCCCCCCCCCCACCCCCCCCCCCCCCCACCCCCCCCCCCCCCCACCCCCCCCCCCCCCCACCCCCCCCCCCCCCCACCCCCCCCCCCCCCCACCCCCCCCCCCCCCCACCCCCCCCCCCCCCCACCCCCCCCCCCCCCCACCCCCCCCCCCCCCCACCCCCCCCCCCCCCCACCCCCCCCCCCCCCCACCCCCCCCCCCCCCCACCCCCCCCCCCCCCCACCCCCCCCCCCCCCCACCCCCCCCCCCCCCCACCCCCCCCCCCCCCCACCCCCCCCCCCCCCCACCCCCCCCCCCCCCCACCCCCCCCCCCCCCCACCCCCCCCCCCCCCCACCCCCCCCCCCCCCCACCCCCCCCCCCCCCCACCCCCCCCCCCCCCCACCCCCCCCCCCCCCCACCCCCCCCCCCCCCCACCCCCCCCCCCCCCCACCCCCCCCCCCCCCCACCCCCCCCCCCCCCCACCCCCCCCCCCCCCCACCCCCCCCCCCCCCCACCCCCCCCCCCCCCCACCCCCCCCCCCCCCCACCCCCCCCCCCCCCCACCCCCCCCCCCCCCCACCCCCCCCCCCCCCCACCCCCCCCCCCCCCCACCCCCCCCCCCCCCCACCCCCCCCCCCCCCCACCCCCCCCCCCCCCCACCCCCCCCCCCCCCCACCCCCCCCCCCCCCCACCCCCCCCCCCCCCCACCCCCCCCCCCCCCCACCCCCCCCCCCCCCCACCCCCCCCCCCCCCCACCCCCCCCCCCCCCCACCCCCCCCCCCCCCCACCCCCCCCCCCCCCCACCCCCCCCCCCCCCCACCCCCCCCCCCCCCCACCCCCCCCCCCCCCCACCCCCCCCCCCCCCCACCCCCCCCCCCCCCCACCCCCCCCCCCCCCCACCCCCCCCCCCCCCCACCCCCCCCCCCCCCCACCCCCCCCCCCCCCCACCCCCCCCCCCCCCCACCCCCCCCCCCCCCCACCCCCCCCCCCCCCCACCCCCCCCCCCCCCCACCCCCCCCCCCCCCCACCCCCCCCCCCCCCCACCCCCCCCCCCCCCCACCCCCCCCCCCCCCCACCCCCCCCCCCCCCCACCCCCCCCCCCCCCCACCCCCCCCCCCCCCCACCCCCCCCCCCCCCCACCCCCCCCCCCCCCCACCCCCCCCCCCCCCCACCCCCCCCCCCCCCCACCCCCCCCCCCCCCCACCCCCCCCCCCCCCCACCCCCCCCCCCCCCCACCCCCCCCCCCCCCCACCCCCCCCCCCCCCCACCCCCCCCCCCCCCCACCCCCCCCCCCCCCCACCCCCCCCCCCCCCCACCCCCCCCCCCCCCCACCCCCCCCCCCCCCCACCCCCCCCCCCCCCCACCCCCCCCCCCCCCCACCCCCCCCCCCCCCCACCCCCCCCCCCCCCCACCCCCCCCCCCCCCCACCCCCCCCCCCCCCCACCCCCCCCCCCCCCCACCCCCCCCCCCCCCCACCCCCCCCCCCCCCCACCCCCCCCCCCCCCCACCCCCCCCCCCCCCCACCCCCCCCCCCCCCCACCCCCCCCCCCCCCCACCCCCCCCCCCCCCCACCCCCCCCCCCCCCCACCCCCCCCCCCCCCCACCCCCCCCCCCCCCCACCCCCCCCCCCCCCCACCCCCCCCCCCCCCCACCCCCCCCCCCCCCCACCCCCCCCCCCCCCCACCCCCCCCCCCCCCCACCCCCCCCCCCCCCCACCCCCCCCCCCCCCCACCCCCCCCCCCCCCCACCCCCCCCCCCCCCCACCCCCCCCCCCCCCCACCCCCCCCCCCCCCCACCCCCCCCCCCCCCCACCCCCCCCCCCCCCCACCCCCCCCCCCCCCCACCCCCCCCCCCCCCCACCCCCCCCCCCCCCCACCCCCCCCCCCCCCCACCCCCCCCCCCCCCCACCCCCCCCCCCCCCCACCCCCCCCCCCCCCCACCCCCCCCCCCCCCCACCCCCCCCCCCCCCCACCCCCCCCCCCCCCCACCCCCCCCCCCCCCCACCCCCCCCCCCCCCCACCCCCCCCCCCCCCCACCCCCCCCCCCCCCCACCCCCCCCCCCCCCCACCCCCCCCCCCCCCCACCCCCCCCCCCCCCCACCCCCCCCCCCCCCCACCCCCCCCCCCCCCCACCCCCCCCCCCCCCCACCCCCCCCCCCCCCCACCCCCCCCCCCCCCCACCCCCCCCCCCCCCCACCCCCCCCCCCCCCCACCCCCCCCCCCCCCCACCCCCCCCCCCCCCCACCCCCCCCCCCCCCCACCCCCCCCCCCCCCCACCCCCCCCCCCCCCCACCCCCCCCCCCCCCCACCCCCCCCCCCCCCCACCCCCCCCCCCCCCCACCCCCCCCCCCCCCCACCCCCCCCCCCCCCCACCCCCCCCCCCCCCCACCCCCCCCCCCCCCCACCCCCCCCCCCCCCCACCCCCCCCCCCCCCCACCCCCCCCCCCCCCCACCCCCCCCCCCCCCCACCCCCCCCCCCCCCCACCCCCCCCCCCCCCCACCCCCCCCCCCCCCCACCCCCCCCCCCCCCCACCCCCCCCCCCCCCCACCCCCCCCCCCCCCCACCCCCCCCCCCCCCCACCCCCCCCCCCCCCCACCCCCCCCCCCCCCCACCCCCCCCCCCCCCCACCCCCCCCCCCCCCCACCCCCCCCCCCCCCCACCCCCCCCCCCCCCCACCCCCCCCCCCCCCCACCCCCCCCCCCCCCCACCCCCCCCCCCCCCCACCCCCCCCCCCCCCCACCCCCCCCCCCCCCCACCCCCCCCCCCCCCCACCCCCCCCCCCCCCCACCCCCCCCCCCCCCCACCCCCCCCCCCCCCCACCCCCCCCCCCCCCCACCCCCCCCCCCCCCCACCCCCCCCCCCCCCCACCCCCCCCCCCCCCCACCCCCCCCCCCCCCCACCCCCCCCCCCCCCCACCCCCCCCCCCCCCCACCCCCCCCCCCCCCCACCCCCCCCCCCCCCCACCCCCCCCCCCCCCCACCCCCCCCCCCCCCCACCCCCCCCCCCCCCCACCCCCCCCCCCCCCCACCCCCCCCCCCCCCCACCCCCCCCCCCCCCCACCCCCCCCCCCCCCCACCCCCCCCCCCCCCCACCCCCCCCCCCCCCCACCCCCCCCCCCCCCCACCCCCCCCCCCCCCCACCCCCCCCCCCCCCCACCCCCCCCCCCCCCCACCCCCCCCCCCCCCCACCCCCCCCCCCCCCCACCCCCCCCCCCCCCCACCCCCCCCCCCCCCCACCCCCCCCCCCCCCCACCCCCCCCCCCCCCCACCCCCCCCCCCCCCCACCCCCCCCCCCCCCCACCCCCCCCCCCCCCCACCCCCCCCCCCCCCCACCCCCCCCCCCCCCCACCCCCCCCCCCCCCCACCCCCCCCCCCCCCCACCCCCCCCCCCCCCCACCCCCCCCCCCCCCCACCCCCCCCCCCCCCCACCCCCCCCCCCCCCCACCCCCCCCCCCCCCCACCCCCCCCCCCCCCCACCCCCCCCCCCCCCCACCCCCCCCCCCCCCCACCCCCCCCCCCCCCCACCCCCCCCCCCCCCCACCCCCCCCCCCCCCCACCCCCCCCCCCCCCCACCCCCCCCCCCCCCCACCCCCCCCCCCCCCCACCCCCCCCCCCCCCCACCCCCCCCCCCCCCCACCCCCCCCCCCCCCCACCCCCCCCCCCCCCCACCCCCCCCCCCCCCCACCCCCCCCCCCCCCCACCCCCCCCCCCCCCCACCCCCCCCCCCCCCCACCCCCCCCCCCCCCCACCCCCCCCCCCCCCCACCCCCCCCCCCCCCCACCCCCCCCCCCCCCCACCCCCCCCCCCCCCCACCCCCCCCCCCCCCCACCCCCCCCCCCCCCCACCCCCCCCCCCCCCCACCCCCCCCCCCCCCCACCCCCCCCCCCCCCCACCCCCCCCCCCCCCCACCCCCCCCCCCCCCCACCCCCCCCCCCCCCCACCCCCCCCCCCCCCCACCCCCCCCCCCCCCCACCCCCCCCCCCCCCCACCCCCCCCCCCCCCCACCCCCCCCCCCCCCCACCCCCCCCCCCCCCCACCCCCCCCCCCCCCCACCCCCCCCCCCCCCCACCCCCCCCCCCCCCCACCCCCCCCCCCCCCCACCCCCCCCCCCCCCCACCCCCCCCCCCCCCCACCCCCCCCCCCCCCCACCCCCCCCCCCCCCCACCCCCCCCCCCCCCCACCCCCCCCCCCCCCCACCCCCCCCCCCCCCCACCCCCCCCCCCCCCCACCCCCCCCCCCCCCCACCCCCCCCCCCCCCCACCCCCCCCCCCCCCCACCCCCCCCCCCCCCCACCCCCCCCCCCCCCCACCCCCCCCCCCCCCCACCCCCCCCCCCCCCCACCCCCCCCCCCCCCCACCCCCCCCCCCCCCCACCCCCCCCCCCCCCCACCCCCCCCCCCCCCCACCCCCCCCCCCCCCCACCCCCCCCCCCCCCCACCCCCCCCCCCCCCCACCCCCCCCCCCCCCCACCCCCCCCCCCCCCCACCCCCCCCCCCCCCCACCCCCCCCCCCCCCCACCCCCCCCCCCCCCCACCCCCCCCCCCCCCCACCCCCCCCCCCCCCCACCCCCCCCCCCCCCCACCCCCCCCCCCCCCCACCCCCCCCCCCCCCCACCCCCCCCCCCCCCCACCCCCCCCCCCCCCCACCCCCCCCCCCCCCCACCCCCCCCCCCCCCCACCCCCCCCCCCCCCCACCCCCCCCCCCCCCCACCCCCCCCCCCCCCCACCCCCCCCCCCCCCCACCCCCCCCCCCCCCCACCCCCCCCCCCCCCCACCCCCCCCCCCCCCCACCCCCCCCCCCCCCCACCCCCCCCCCCCCCCACCCCCCCCCCCCCCCACCCCCCCCCCCCCCCACCCCCCCCCCCCCCCACCCCCCCCCCCCCCCACCCCCCCCCCCCCCCACCCCCCCCCCCCCCCACCCCCCCCCCCCCCCACCCCCCCCCCCCCCCACCCCCCCCCCCCCCCACCCCCCCCCCCCCCCACCCCCCCCCCCCCCCACCCCCCCCCCCCCCCACCCCCCCCCCCCCCCACCCCCCCCCCCCCCCACCCCCCCCCCCCCCCACCCCCCCCCCCCCCCACCCCCCCCCCCCCCCACCCCCCCCCCCCCCCACCCCCCCCCCCCCCCACCCCCCCCCCCCCCCACCCCCCCCCCCCCCCACCCCCCCCCCCCCCCACCCCCCCCCCCCCCCACCCCCCCCCCCCCCCACCCCCCCCCCCCCCCACCCCCCCCCCCCCCCACCCCCCCCCCCCCCCACCCCCCCCCCCCCCCACCCCCCCCCCCCCCCACCCCCCCCCCCCCCCACCCCCCCCCCCCCCCACCCCCCCCCCCCCCCACCCCCCCCCCCCCCCACCCCCCCCCCCCCCCACCCCCCCCCCCCCCCACCCCCCCCCCCCCCCACCCCCCCCCCCCCCCACCCCCCCCCCCCCCCACCCCCCCCCCCCCCCACCCCCCCCCCCCCCCACCCCCCCCCCCCCCCACCCCCCCCCCCCCCCACCCCCCCCCCCCCCCACCCCCCCCCCCCCCCACCCCCCCCCCCCCCCACCCCCCCCCCCCCCCACCCCCCCCCCCCCCCACCCCCCCCCCCCCCCACCCCCCCCCCCCCCCACCCCCCCCCCCCCCCACCCCCCCCCCCCCCCACCCCCCCCCCCCCCCACCCCCCCCCCCCCCCACCCCCCCCCCCCCCCACCCCCCCCCCCCCCCACCCCCCCCCCCCCCCACCCCCCCCCCCCCCCACCCCCCCCCCCCCCCACCCCCCCCCCCCCCCACCCCCCCCCCCCCCCACCCCCCCCCCCCCCCACCCCCCCCCCCCCCCACCCCCCCCCCCCCCCACCCCCCCCCCCCCCCACCCCCCCCCCCCCCCACCCCCCCCCCCCCCCACCCCCCCCCCCCCCCACCCCCCCCCCCCCCCACCCCCCCCCCCCCCCACCCCCCCCCCCCCCCACCCCCCCCCCCCCCCACCCCCCCCCCCCCCCACCCCCCCCCCCCCCCACCCCCCCCCCCCCCCACCCCCCCCCCCCCCCACCCCCCCCCCCCCCCACCCCCCCCCCCCCCCACCCCCCCCCCCCCCCACCCCCCCCCCCCCCCACCCCCCCCCCCCCCCACCCCCCCCCCCCCCCACCCCCCCCCCCCCCCACCCCCCCCCCCCCCCACCCCCCCCCCCCCCCACCCCCCCCCCCCCCCACCCCCCCCCCCCCCCACCCCCCCCCCCCCCCACCCCCCCCCCCCCCCACCCCCCCCCCCCCCCACCCCCCCCCCCCCCCACCCCCCCCCCCCCCCACCCCCCCCCCCCCCCACCCCCCCCCCCCCCCACCCCCCCCCCCCCCCACCCCCCCCCCCCCCCACCCCCCCCCCCCCCCACCCCCCCCCCCCCCCACCCCCCCCCCCCCCCACCCCCCCCCCCCCCCACCCCCCCCCCCCCCCACCCCCCCCCCCCCCCACCCCCCCCCCCCCCCACCCCCCCCCCCCCCCACCCCCCCCCCCCCCCACCCCCCCCCCCCCCCACCCCCCCCCCCCCCCACCCCCCCCCCCCCCCACCCCCCCCCCCCCCCACCCCCCCCCCCCCCCACCCCCCCCCCCCCCCACCCCCCCCCCCCCCCACCCCCCCCCCCCCCCACCCCCCCCCCCCCCCACCCCCCCCCCCCCCCACCCCCCCCCCCCCCCACCCCCCCCCCCCCCCACCCCCCCCCCCCCCCACCCCCCCCCCCCCCCACCCCCCCCCCCCCCCACCCCCCCCCCCCCCCACCCCCCCCCCCCCCCACCCCCCCCCCCCCCCACCCCCCCCCCCCCCCACCCCCCCCCCCCCCCACCCCCCCCCCCCCCCACCCCCCCCCCCCCCCACCCCCCCCCCCCCCCACCCCCCCCCCCCCCCACCCCCCCCCCCCCCCACCCCCCCCCCCCCCCACCCCCCCCCCCCCCCACCCCCCCCCCCCCCCACCCCCCCCCCCCCCCACCCCCCCCCCCCCCCACCCCCCCCCCCCCCCACCCCCCCCCCCCCCCACCCCCCCCCCCCCCCACCCCCCCCCCCCCCCACCCCCCCCCCCCCCCACCCCCCCCCCCCCCCACCCCCCCCCCCCCCCACCCCCCCCCCCCCCCACCCCCCCCCCCCCCCACCCCCCCCCCCCCCCACCCCCCCCCCCCCCCACCCCCCCCCCCCCCCACCCCCCCCCCCCCCCACCCCCCCCCCCCCCCACCCCCCCCCCCCCCCACCCCCCCCCCCCCCCACCCCCCCCCCCCCCCACCCCCCCCCCCCCCCACCCCCCCCCCCCCCCACCCCCCCCCCCCCCCACCCCCCCCCCCCCCCACCCCCCCCCCCCCCCACCCCCCCCCCCCCCCACCCCCCCCCCCCCCCACCCCCCCCCCCCCCCACCCCCCCCCCCCCCCACCCCCCCCCCCCCCCACCCCCCCCCCCCCCCACCCCCCCCCCCCCCCACCCCCCCCCCCCCCCACCCCCCCCCCCCCCCACCCCCCCCCCCCCCCACCCCCCCCCCCCCCCACCCCCCCCCCCCCCCACCCCCCCCCCCCCCCACCCCCCCCCCCCCCCACCCCCCCCCCCCCCCACCCCCCCCCCCCCCCACCCCCCCCCCCCCCCACCCCCCCCCCCCCCCACCCCCCCCCCCCCCCACCCCCCCCCCCCCCCACCCCCCCCCCCCCCCACCCCCCCCCCCCCCCACCCCCCCCCCCCCCCACCCCCCCCCCCCCCCACCCCCCCCCCCCCCCACCCCCCCCCCCCCCCACCCCCCCCCCCCCCCACCCCCCCCCCCCCCCACCCCCCCCCCCCCCCACCCCCCCCCCCCCCCACCCCCCCCCCCCCCCACCCCCCCCCCCCCCCACCCCCCCCCCCCCCCACCCCCCCCCCCCCCCACCCCCCCCCCCCCCCACCCCCCCCCCCCCCCACCCCCCCCCCCCCCCACCCCCCCCCCCCCCCACCCCCCCCCCCCCCCACCCCCCCCCCCCCCCACCCCCCCCCCCCCCCACCCCCCCCCCCCCCCACCCCCCCCCCCCCCCACCCCCCCCCCCCCCCACCCCCCCCCCCCCCCACCCCCCCCCCCCCCCACCCCCCCCCCCCCCCACCCCCCCCCCCCCCCACCCCCCCCCCCCCCCACCCCCCCCCCCCCCCACCCCCCCCCCCCCCCACCCCCCCCCCCCCCCACCCCCCCCCCCCCCCACCCCCCCCCCCCCCCACCCCCCCCCCCCCCCACCCCCCCCCCCCCCCACCCCCCCCCCCCCCCACCCCCCCCCCCCCCCACCCCCCCCCCCCCCCACCCCCCCCCCCCCCCACCCCCCCCCCCCCCCACCCCCCCCCCCCCCCACCCCCCCCCCCCCCCACCCCCCCCCCCCCCCACCCCCCCCCCCCCCCACCCCCCCCCCCCCCCACCCCCCCCCCCCCCCACCCCCCCCCCCCCCCACCCCCCCCCCCCCCCACCCCCCCCCCCCCCCACCCCCCCCCCCCCCCACCCCCCCCCCCCCCCACCCCCCCCCCCCCCCACCCCCCCCCCCCCCCACCCCCCCCCCCCCCCACCCCCCCCCCCCCCCACCCCCCCCCCCCCCCACCCCCCCCCCCCCCCACCCCCCCCCCCCCCCACCCCCCCCCCCCCCCACCCCCCCCCCCCCCCACCCCCCCCCCCCCCCACCCCCCCCCCCCCCCACCCCCCCCCCCCCCCACCCCCCCCCCCCCCCACCCCCCCCCCCCCCCACCCCCCCCCCCCCCCACCCCCCCCCCCCCCCACCCCCCCCCCCCCCCACCCCCCCCCCCCCCCACCCCCCCCCCCCCCCACCCCCCCCCCCCCCCACCCCCCCCCCCCCCCACCCCCCCCCCCCCCCACCCCCCCCCCCCCCCACCCCCCCCCCCCCCCACCCCCCCCCCCCCCCACCCCCCCCCCCCCCCACCCCCCCCCCCCCCCACCCCCCCCCCCCCCCACCCCCCCCCCCCCCCACCCCCCCCCCCCCCCACCCCCCCCCCCCCCCACCCCCCCCCCCCCCCACCCCCCCCCCCCCCCACCCCCCCCCCCCCCCACCCCCCCCCCCCCCCACCCCCCCCCCCCCCCACCCCCCCCCCCCCCCACCCCCCCCCCCCCCCACCCCCCCCCCCCCCCACCCCCCCCCCCCCCCACCCCCCCCCCCCCCCACCCCCCCCCCCCCCCACCCCCCCCCCCCCCCACCCCCCCCCCCCCCCACCCCCCCCCCCCCCCACCCCCCCCCCCCCCCACCCCCCCCCCCCCCCACCCCCCCCCCCCCCCACCCCCCCCCCCCCCCACCCCCCCCCCCCCCCACCCCCCCCCCCCCCCACCCCCCCCCCCCCCCACCCCCCCCCCCCCCCACCCCCCCCCCCCCCCACCCCCCCCCCCCCCCACCCCCCCCCCCCCCCACCCCCCCCCCCCCCCACCCCCCCCCCCCCCCACCCCCCCCCCCCCCCACCCCCCCCCCCCCCCACCCCCCCCCCCCCCCACCCCCCCCCCCCCCCACCCCCCCCCCCCCCCACCCCCCCCCCCCCCCACCCCCCCCCCCCCCCACCCCCCCCCCCCCCCACCCCCCCCCCCCCCCACCCCCCCCCCCCCCCACCCCCCCCCCCCCCCACCCCCCCCCCCCCCCACCCCCCCCCCCCCCCACCCCCCCCCCCCCCCACCCCCCCCCCCCCCCACCCCCCCCCCCCCCCACCCCCCCCCCCCCCCACCCCCCCCCCCCCCCACCCCCCCCCCCCCCCACCCCCCCCCCCCCCCACCCCCCCCCCCCCCCACCCCCCCCCCCCCCCACCCCCCCCCCCCCCCACCCCCCCCCCCCCCCACCCCCCCCCCCCCCCACCCCCCCCCCCCCCCACCCCCCCCCCCCCCCACCCCCCCCCCCCCCCACCCCCCCCCCCCCCCACCCCCCCCCCCCCCCACCCCCCCCCCCCCCCACCCCCCCCCCCCCCCACCCCCCCCCCCCCCCACCCCCCCCCCCCCCCACCCCCCCCCCCCCCCACCCCCCCCCCCCCCCACCCCCCCCCCCCCCCACCCCCCCCCCCCCCCACCCCCCCCCCCCCCCACCCCCCCCCCCCCCCACCCCCCCCCCCCCCCACCCCCCCCCCCCCCCACCCCCCCCCCCCCCCACCCCCCCCCCCCCCCACCCCCCCCCCCCCCCACCCCCCCCCCCCCCCACCCCCCCCCCCCCCCACCCCCCCCCCCCCCCACCCCCCCCCCCCCCCACCCCCCCCCCCCCCCACCCCCCCCCCCCCCCACCCCCCCCCCCCCCCACCCCCCCCCCCCCCCACCCCCCCCCCCCCCCACCCCCCCCCCCCCCCACCCCCCCCCCCCCCCACCCCCCCCCCCCCCCACCCCCCCCCCCCCCCACCCCCCCCCCCCCCCACCCCCCCCCCCCCCCACCCCCCCCCCCCCCCACCCCCCCCCCCCCCCACCCCCCCCCCCCCCCACCCCCCCCCCCCCCCACCCCCCCCCCCCCCCACCCCCCCCCCCCCCCACCCCCCCCCCCCCCCACCCCCCCCCCCCCCCACCCCCCCCCCCCCCCACCCCCCCCCCCCCCCACCCCCCCCCCCCCCCACCCCCCCCCCCCCCCACCCCCCCCCCCCCCCACCCCCCCCCCCCCCCACCCCCCCCCCCCCCCACCCCCCCCCCCCCCCACCCCCCCCCCCCCCCACCCCCCCCCCCCCCCACCCCCCCCCCCCCCCACCCCCCCCCCCCCCCACCCCCCCCCCCCCCCACCCCCCCCCCCCCCCACCCCCCCCCCCCCCCACCCCCCCCCCCCCCCACCCCCCCCCCCCCCCACCCCCCCCCCCCCCCACCCCCCCCCCCCCCCACCCCCCCCCCCCCCCACCCCCCCCCCCCCCCACCCCCCCCCCCCCCCACCCCCCCCCCCCCCCACCCCCCCCCCCCCCCACCCCCCCCCCCCCCCACCCCCCCCCCCCCCCACCCCCCCCCCCCCCCACCCCCCCCCCCCCCCACCCCCCCCCCCCCCCACCCCCCCCCCCCCCCACCCCCCCCCCCCCCCACCCCCCCCCCCCCCCACCCCCCCCCCCCCCCACCCCCCCCCCCCCCCACCCCCCCCCCCCCCCACCCCCCCCCCCCCCCACCCCCCCCCCCCCCCACCCCCCCCCCCCCCCACCCCCCCCCCCCCCCACCCCCCCCCCCCCCCACCCCCCCCCCCCCCCACCCCCCCCCCCCCCCACCCCCCCCCCCCCCCACCCCCCCCCCCCCCCACCCCCCCCCCCCCCCACCCCCCCCCCCCCCCACCCCCCCCCCCCCCCACCCCCCCCCCCCCCCACCCCCCCCCCCCCCCACCCCCCCCCCCCCCCACCCCCCCCCCCCCCCACCCCCCCCCCCCCCCACCCCCCCCCCCCCCCACCCCCCCCCCCCCCCACCCCCCCCCCCCCCCACCCCCCCCCCCCCCCACCCCCCCCCCCCCCCACCCCCCCCCCCCCCCACCCCCCCCCCCCCCCACCCCCCCCCCCCCCCACCCCCCCCCCCCCCCACCCCCCCCCCCCCCCACCCCCCCCCCCCCCCACCCCCCCCCCCCCCCACCCCCCCCCCCCCCCACCCCCCCCCCCCCCCACCCCCCCCCCCCCCCACCCCCCCCCCCCCCCACCCCCCCCCCCCCCCACCCCCCCCCCCCCCCACCCCCCCCCCCCCCCACCCCCCCCCCCCCCCACCCCCCCCCCCCCCCACCCCCCCCCCCCCCCACCCCCCCCCCCCCCCACCCCCCCCCCCCCCCACCCCCCCCCCCCCCCACCCCCCCCCCCCCCCACCCCCCCCCCCCCCCACCCCCCCCCCCCCCCACCCCCCCCCCCCCCCACCCCCCCCCCCCCCCACCCCCCCCCCCCCCCACCCCCCCCCCCCCCCACCCCCCCCCCCCCCCACCCCCCCCCCCCCCCACCCCCCCCCCCCCCCACCCCCCCCCCCCCCCACCCCCCCCCCCCCCCACCCCCCCCCCCCCCCACCCCCCCCCCCCCCCACCCCCCCCCCCCCCCACCCCCCCCCCCCCCCACCCCCCCCCCCCCCCACCCCCCCCCCCCCCCACCCCCCCCCCCCCCCACCCCCCCCCCCCCCCACCCCCCCCCCCCCCCACCCCCCCCCCCCCCCACCCCCCCCCCCCCCCACCCCCCCCCCCCCCCACCCCCCCCCCCCCCCACCCCCCCCCCCCCCCACCCCCCCCCCCCCCCACCCCCCCCCCCCCCCACCCCCCCCCCCCCCCACCCCCCCCCCCCCCCACCCCCCCCCCCCCCCACCCCCCCCCCCCCCCACCCCCCCCCCCCCCCACCCCCCCCCCCCCCCACCCCCCCCCCCCCCCACCCCCCCCCCCCCCCACCCCCCCCCCCCCCCACCCCCCCCCCCCCCCACCCCCCCCCCCCCCCACCCCCCCCCCCCCCCACCCCCCCCCCCCCCCACCCCCCCCCCCCCCCACCCCCCCCCCCCCCCACCCCCCCCCCCCCCCACCCCCCCCCCCCCCCACCCCCCCCCCCCCCCACCCCCCCCCCCCCCCACCCCCCCCCCCCCCCACCCCCCCCCCCCCCCACCCCCCCCCCCCCCCACCCCCCCCCCCCCCCACCCCCCCCCCCCCCCACCCCCCCCCCCCCCCACCCCCCCCCCCCCCCACCCCCCCCCCCCCCCACCCCCCCCCCCCCCCACCCCCCCCCCCCCCCACCCCCCCCCCCCCCCACCCCCCCCCCCCCCCACCCCCCCCCCCCCCCACCCCCCCCCCCCCCCACCCCCCCCCCCCCCCACCCCCCCCCCCCCCCACCCCCCCCCCCCCCCACCCCCCCCCCCCCCCACCCCCCCCCCCCCCCACCCCCCCCCCCCCCCACCCCCCCCCCCCCCCACCCCCCCCCCCCCCCACCCCCCCCCCCCCCCACCCCCCCCCCCCCCCACCCCCCCCCCCCCCCACCCCCCCCCCCCCCCACCCCCCCCCCCCCCCACCCCCCCCCCCCCCCACCCCCCCCCCCCCCCACCCCCCCCCCCCCCCACCCCCCCCCCCCCCCACCCCCCCCCCCCCCCACCCCCCCCCCCCCCCACCCCCCCCCCCCCCCACCCCCCCCCCCCCCCACCCCCCCCCCCCCCCACCCCCCCCCCCCCCCACCCCCCCCCCCCCCCACCCCCCCCCCCCCCCACCCCCCCCCCCCCCCACCCCCCCCCCCCCCCACCCCCCCCCCCCCCCACCCCCCCCCCCCCCCACCCCCCCCCCCCCCCACCCCCCCCCCCCCCCACCCCCCCCCCCCCCCACCCCCCCCCCCCCCCACCCCCCCCCCCCCCCACCCCCCCCCCCCCCCACCCCCCCCCCCCCCCACCCCCCCCCCCCCCCACCCCCCCCCCCCCCCACCCCCCCCCCCCCCCACCCCCCCCCCCCCCCACCCCCCCCCCCCCCCACCCCCCCCCCCCCCCACCCCCCCCCCCCCCCACCCCCCCCCCCCCCCACCCCCCCCCCCCCCCACCCCCCCCCCCCCCCACCCCCCCCCCCCCCCACCCCCCCCCCCCCCCACCCCCCCCCCCCCCCACCCCCCCCCCCCCCCACCCCCCCCCCCCCCCACCCCCCCCCCCCCCCACCCCCCCCCCCCCCCACCCCCCCCCCCCCCCACCCCCCCCCCCCCCCACCCCCCCCCCCCCCCACCCCCCCCCCCCCCCACCCCCCCCCCCCCCCACCCCCCCCCCCCCCCACCCCCCCCCCCCCCCACCCCCCCCCCCCCCCACCCCCCCCCCCCCCCACCCCCCCCCCCCCCCACCCCCCCCCCCCCCCACCCCCCCCCCCCCCCACCCCCCCCCCCCCCCACCCCCCCCCCCCCCCACCCCCCCCCCCCCCCACCCCCCCCCCCCCCCACCCCCCCCCCCCCCCACCCCCCCCCCCCCCCACCCCCCCCCCCCCCCACCCCCCCCCCCCCCCACCCCCCCCCCCCCCCACCCCCCCCCCCCCCCACCCCCCCCCCCCCCCACCCCCCCCCCCCCCCACCCCCCCCCCCCCCCACCCCCCCCCCCCCCCACCCCCCCCCCCCCCCACCCCCCCCCCCCCCCACCCCCCCCCCCCCCCACCCCCCCCCCCCCCCACCCCCCCCCCCCCCCACCCCCCCCCCCCCCCACCCCCCCCCCCCCCCACCCCCCCCCCCCCCCACCCCCCCCCCCCCCCACCCCCCCCCCCCCCCACCCCCCCCCCCCCCCACCCCCCCCCCCCCCCACCCCCCCCCCCCCCCACCCCCCCCCCCCCCCACCCCCCCCCCCCCCCACCCCCCCCCCCCCCCACCCCCCCCCCCCCCCACCCCCCCCCCCCCCCACCCCCCCCCCCCCCCACCCCCCCCCCCCCCCACCCCCCCCCCCCCCCACCCCCCCCCCCCCCCACCCCCCCCCCCCCCCACCCCCCCCCCCCCCCACCCCCCCCCCCCCCCACCCCCCCCCCCCCCCACCCCCCCCCCCCCCCACCCCCCCCCCCCCCCACCCCCCCCCCCCCCCACCCCCCCCCCCCCCCACCCCCCCCCCCCCCCACCCCCCCCCCCCCCCACCCCCCCCCCCCCCCACCCCCCCCCCCCCCCACCCCCCCCCCCCCCCACCCCCCCCCCCCCCCACCCCCCCCCCCCCCCACCCCCCCCCCCCCCCACCCCCCCCCCCCCCCACCCCCCCCCCCCCCCACCCCCCCCCCCCCCCACCCCCCCCCCCCCCCACCCCCCCCCCCCCCCACCCCCCCCCCCCCCCACCCCCCCCCCCCCCCACCCCCCCCCCCCCCCACCCCCCCCCCCCCCCACCCCCCCCCCCCCCCACCCCCCCCCCCCCCCACCCCCCCCCCCCCCCACCCCCCCCCCCCCCCACCCCCCCCCCCCCCCACCCCCCCCCCCCCCCACCCCCCCCCCCCCCCACCCCCCCCCCCCCCCACCCCCCCCCCCCCCCACCCCCCCCCCCCCCCACCCCCCCCCCCCCCCACCCCCCCCCCCCCCCACCCCCCCCCCCCCCCACCCCCCCCCCCCCCCACCCCCCCCCCCCCCCACCCCCCCCCCCCCCCACCCCCCCCCCCCCCCACCCCCCCCCCCCCCCACCCCCCCCCCCCCCCACCCCCCCCCCCCCCCACCCCCCCCCCCCCCCACCCCCCCCCCCCCCCACCCCCCCCCCCCCCCACCCCCCCCCCCCCCCACCCCCCCCCCCCCCCACCCCCCCCCCCCCCCACCCCCCCCCCCCCCCACCCCCCCCCCCCCCCACCCCCCCCCCCCCCCACCCCCCCCCCCCCCCACCCCCCCCCCCCCCCACCCCCCCCCCCCCCCACCCCCCCCCCCCCCCACCCCCCCCCCCCCCCACCCCCCCCCCCCCCCACCCCCCCCCCCCCCCACCCCCCCCCCCCCCCACCCCCCCCCCCCCCCACCCCCCCCCCCCCCCACCCCCCCCCCCCCCCACCCCCCCCCCCCCCCACCCCCCCCCCCCCCCACCCCCCCCCCCCCCCACCCCCCCCCCCCCCCACCCCCCCCCCCCCCCACCCCCCCCCCCCCCCACCCCCCCCCCCCCCCACCCCCCCCCCCCCCCACCCCCCCCCCCCCCCACCCCCCCCCCCCCCCACCCCCCCCCCCCCCCACCCCCCCCCCCCCCCACCCCCCCCCCCCCCCACCCCCCCCCCCCCCCACCCCCCCCCCCCCCCACCCCCCCCCCCCCCCACCCCCCCCCCCCCCCACCCCCCCCCCCCCCCACCCCCCCCCCCCCCCACCCCCCCCCCCCCCCACCCCCCCCCCCCCCCACCCCCCCCCCCCCCCACCCCCCCCCCCCCCCACCCCCCCCCCCCCCCACCCCCCCCCCCCCCCACCCCCCCCCCCCCCCACCCCCCCCCCCCCCCACCCCCCCCCCCCCCCACCCCCCCCCCCCCCCACCCCCCCCCCCCCCCACCCCCCCCCCCCCCCACCCCCCCCCCCCCCCACCCCCCCCCCCCCCCACCCCCCCCCCCCCCCACCCCCCCCCCCCCCCACCCCCCCCCCCCCCCACCCCCCCCCCCCCCCACCCCCCCCCCCCCCCACCCCCCCCCCCCCCCACCCCCCCCCCCCCCCACCCCCCCCCCCCCCCACCCCCCCCCCCCCCCACCCCCCCCCCCCCCCACCCCCCCCCCCCCCCACCCCCCCCCCCCCCCACCCCCCCCCCCCCCCACCCCCCCCCCCCCCCACCCCCCCCCCCCCCCACCCCCCCCCCCCCCCACCCCCCCCCCCCCCCACCCCCCCCCCCCCCCACCCCCCCCCCCCCCCACCCCCCCCCCCCCCCACCCCCCCCCCCCCCCACCCCCCCCCCCCCCCACCCCCCCCCCCCCCCACCCCCCCCCCCCCCCACCCCCCCCCCCCCCCACCCCCCCCCCCCCCCACCCCCCCCCCCCCCCACCCCCCCCCCCCCCCACCCCCCCCCCCCCCCACCCCCCCCCCCCCCCACCCCCCCCCCCCCCCACCCCCCCCCCCCCCCACCCCCCCCCCCCCCCACCCCCCCCCCCCCCCACCCCCCCCCCCCCCCACCCCCCCCCCCCCCCACCCCCCCCCCCCCCCACCCCCCCCCCCCCCCACCCCCCCCCCCCCCCACCCCCCCCCCCCCCCACCCCCCCCCCCCCCCACCCCCCCCCCCCCCCACCCCCCCCCCCCCCCACCCCCCCCCCCCCCCACCCCCCCCCCCCCCCACCCCCCCCCCCCCCCACCCCCCCCCCCCCCCACCCCCCCCCCCCCCCACCCCCCCCCCCCCCCACCCCCCCCCCCCCCCACCCCCCCCCCCCCCCACCCCCCCCCCCCCCCACCCCCCCCCCCCCCCACCCCCCCCCCCCCCCACCCCCCCCCCCCCCCACCCCCCCCCCCCCCCACCCCCCCCCCCCCCCACCCCCCCCCCCCCCCACCCCCCCCCCCCCCCACCCCCCCCCCCCCCCACCCCCCCCCCCCCCCACCCCCCCCCCCCCCCACCCCCCCCCCCCCCCACCCCCCCCCCCCCCCACCCCCCCCCCCCCCCACCCCCCCCCCCCCCCACCCCCCCCCCCCCCCACCCCCCCCCCCCCCCACCCCCCCCCCCCCCCACCCCCCCCCCCCCCCACCCCCCCCCCCCCCCACCCCCCCCCCCCCCCACCCCCCCCCCCCCCCACCCCCCCCCCCCCCCACCCCCCCCCCCCCCCACCCCCCCCCCCCCCCACCCCCCCCCCCCCCCACCCCCCCCCCCCCCCACCCCCCCCCCCCCCCACCCCCCCCCCCCCCCACCCCCCCCCCCCCCCACCCCCCCCCCCCCCCACCCCCCCCCCCCCCCACCCCCCCCCCCCCCCACCCCCCCCCCCCCCCACCCCCCCCCCCCCCCACCCCCCCCCCCCCCCACCCCCCCCCCCCCCCACCCCCCCCCCCCCCCACCCCCCCCCCCCCCCACCCCCCCCCCCCCCCACCCCCCCCCCCCCCCACCCCCCCCCCCCCCCACCCCCCCCCCCCCCCACCCCCCCCCCCCCCCACCCCCCCCCCCCCCCACCCCCCCCCCCCCCCACCCCCCCCCCCCCCCACCCCCCCCCCCCCCCACCCCCCCCCCCCCCCACCCCCCCCCCCCCCCACCCCCCCCCCCCCCCACCCCCCCCCCCCCCCACCCCCCCCCCCCCCCACCCCCCCCCCCCCCCACCCCCCCCCCCCCCCACCCCCCCCCCCCCCCACCCCCCCCCCCCCCCACCCCCCCCCCCCCCCACCCCCCCCCCCCCCCACCCCCCCCCCCCCCCACCCCCCCCCCCCCCCACCCCCCCCCCCCCCCACCCCCCCCCCCCCCCACCCCCCCCCCCCCCCACCCCCCCCCCCCCCCACCCCCCCCCCCCCCCACCCCCCCCCCCCCCCACCCCCCCCCCCCCCCACCCCCCCCCCCCCCCACCCCCCCCCCCCCCCACCCCCCCCCCCCCCCACCCCCCCCCCCCCCCACCCCCCCCCCCCCCCACCCCCCCCCCCCCCCACCCCCCCCCCCCCCCACCCCCCCCCCCCCCCACCCCCCCCCCCCCCCACCCCCCCCCCCCCCCACCCCCCCCCCCCCCCACCCCCCCCCCCCCCCACCCCCCCCCCCCCCCACCCCCCCCCCCCCCCACCCCCCCCCCCCCCCACCCCCCCCCCCCCCCACCCCCCCCCCCCCCCACCCCCCCCCCCCCCCACCCCCCCCCCCCCCCACCCCCCCCCCCCCCCACCCCCCCCCCCCCCCACCCCCCCCCCCCCCCACCCCCCCCCCCCCCCACCCCCCCCCCCCCCCACCCCCCCCCCCCCCCACCCCCCCCCCCCCCCACCCCCCCCCCCCCCCACCCCCCCCCCCCCCCACCCCCCCCCCCCCCCACCCCCCCCCCCCCCCACCCCCCCCCCCCCCCACCCCCCCCCCCCCCCACCCCCCCCCCCCCCCACCCCCCCCCCCCCCCACCCCCCCCCCCCCCCACCCCCCCCCCCCCCCACCCCCCCCCCCCCCCACCCCCCCCCCCCCCCACCCCCCCCCCCCCCCACCCCCCCCCCCCCCCACCCCCCCCCCCCCCCACCCCCCCCCCCCCCCACCCCCCCCCCCCCCCACCCCCCCCCCCCCCCACCCCCCCCCCCCCCCACCCCCCCCCCCCCCCACCCCCCCCCCCCCCCACCCCCCCCCCCCCCCACCCCCCCCCCCCCCCACCCCCCCCCCCCCCCACCCCCCCCCCCCCCCACCCCCCCCCCCCCCCACCCCCCCCCCCCCCCACCCCCCCCCCCCCCCACCCCCCCCCCCCCCCACCCCCCCCCCCCCCCACCCCCCCCCCCCCCCACCCCCCCCCCCCCCCACCCCCCCCCCCCCCCACCCCCCCCCCCCCCCACCCCCCCCCCCCCCCACCCCCCCCCCCCCCCACCCCCCCCCCCCCCCACCCCCCCCCCCCCCCACCCCCCCCCCCCCCCACCCCCCCCCCCCCCCACCCCCCCCCCCCCCCACCCCCCCCCCCCCCCACCCCCCCCCCCCCCCACCCCCCCCCCCCCCCACCCCCCCCCCCCCCCACCCCCCCCCCCCCCCACCCCCCCCCCCCCCCACCCCCCCCCCCCCCCACCCCCCCCCCCCCCCACCCCCCCCCCCCCCCACCCCCCCCCCCCCCCACCCCCCCCCCCCCCCACCCCCCCCCCCCCCCACCCCCCCCCCCCCCCACCCCCCCCCCCCCCCACCCCCCCCCCCCCCCACCCCCCCCCCCCCCCACCCCCCCCCCCCCCCACCCCCCCCCCCCCCCACCCCCCCCCCCCCCCACCCCCCCCCCCCCCCACCCCCCCCCCCCCCCACCCCCCCCCCCCCCCACCCCCCCCCCCCCCCACCCCCCCCCCCCCCCACCCCCCCCCCCCCCCACCCCCCCCCCCCCCCACCCCCCCCCCCCCCCACCCCCCCCCCCCCCCACCCCCCCCCCCCCCCACCCCCCCCCCCCCCCACCCCCCCCCCCCCCCACCCCCCCCCCCCCCCACCCCCCCCCCCCCCCACCCCCCCCCCCCCCCACCCCCCCCCCCCCCCACCCCCCCCCCCCCCCACCCCCCCCCCCCCCCACCCCCCCCCCCCCCCACCCCCCCCCCCCCCCACCCCCCCCCCCCCCCACCCCCCCCCCCCCCCACCCCCCCCCCCCCCCACCCCCCCCCCCCCCCACCCCCCCCCCCCCCCACCCCCCCCCCCCCCCACCCCCCCCCCCCCCCACCCCCCCCCCCCCCCACCCCCCCCCCCCCCCACCCCCCCCCCCCCCCACCCCCCCCCCCCCCCACCCCCCCCCCCCCCCACCCCCCCCCCCCCCCACCCCCCCCCCCCCCCACCCCCCCCCCCCCCCACCCCCCCCCCCCCCCACCCCCCCCCCCCCCCACCCCCCCCCCCCCCCACCCCCCCCCCCCCCCACCCCCCCCCCCCCCCACCCCCCCCCCCCCCCACCCCCCCCCCCCCCCACCCCCCCCCCCCCCCACCCCCCCCCCCCCCCACCCCCCCCCCCCCCCACCCCCCCCCCCCCCCACCCCCCCCCCCCCCCACCCCCCCCCCCCCCCACCCCCCCCCCCCCCCACCCCCCCCCCCCCCCACCCCCCCCCCCCCCCACCCCCCCCCCCCCCCACCCCCCCCCCCCCCCACCCCCCCCCCCCCCCACCCCCCCCCCCCCCCACCCCCCCCCCCCCCCACCCCCCCCCCCCCCCACCCCCCCCCCCCCCCACCCCCCCCCCCCCCCACCCCCCCCCCCCCCCACCCCCCCCCCCCCCCACCCCCCCCCCCCCCCACCCCCCCCCCCCCCCACCCCCCCCCCCCCCCACCCCCCCCCCCCCCCACCCCCCCCCCCCCCCACCCCCCCCCCCCCCCACCCCCCCCCCCCCCCACCCCCCCCCCCCCCCACCCCCCCCCCCCCCCACCCCCCCCCCCCCCCACCCCCCCCCCCCCCCACCCCCCCCCCCCCCCACCCCCCCCCCCCCCCACCCCCCCCCCCCCCCACCCCCCCCCCCCCCCACCCCCCCCCCCCCCCACCCCCCCCCCCCCCCACCCCCCCCCCCCCCCACCCCCCCCCCCCCCCACCCCCCCCCCCCCCCACCCCCCCCCCCCCCCACCCCCCCCCCCCCCCACCCCCCCCCCCCCCCACCCCCCCCCCCCCCCACCCCCCCCCCCCCCCACCCCCCCCCCCCCCCACCCCCCCCCCCCCCCACCCCCCCCCCCCCCCACCCCCCCCCCCCCCCACCCCCCCCCCCCCCCACCCCCCCCCCCCCCCACCCCCCCCCCCCCCCACCCCCCCCCCCCCCCACCCCCCCCCCCCCCCACCCCCCCCCCCCCCCACCCCCCCCCCCCCCCACCCCCCCCCCCCCCCACCCCCCCCCCCCCCCACCCCCCCCCCCCCCCACCCCCCCCCCCCCCCACCCCCCCCCCCCCCCACCCCCCCCCCCCCCCACCCCCCCCCCCCCCCACCCCCCCCCCCCCCCACCCCCCCCCCCCCCCACCCCCCCCCCCCCCCACCCCCCCCCCCCCCCACCCCCCCCCCCCCCCACCCCCCCCCCCCCCCACCCCCCCCCCCCCCCACCCCCCCCCCCCCCCACCCCCCCCCCCCCCCACCCCCCCCCCCCCCCACCCCCCCCCCCCCCCACCCCCCCCCCCCCCCACCCCCCCCCCCCCCCACCCCCCCCCCCCCCCACCCCCCCCCCCCCCCACCCCCCCCCCCCCCCACCCCCCCCCCCCCCCACCCCCCCCCCCCCCCACCCCCCCCCCCCCCCACCCCCCCCCCCCCCCACCCCCCCCCCCCCCCACCCCCCCCCCCCCCCACCCCCCCCCCCCCCCACCCCCCCCCCCCCCCACCCCCCCCCCCCCCCACCCCCCCCCCCCCCCACCCCCCCCCCCCCCCACCCCCCCCCCCCCCCACCCCCCCCCCCCCCCACCCCCCCCCCCCCCCACCCCCCCCCCCCCCCACCCCCCCCCCCCCCCACCCCCCCCCCCCCCCACCCCCCCCCCCCCCCACCCCCCCCCCCCCCCACCCCCCCCCCCCCCCACCCCCCCCCCCCCCCACCCCCCCCCCCCCCCACCCCCCCCCCCCCCCACCCCCCCCCCCCCCCACCCCCCCCCCCCCCCACCCCCCCCCCCCCCCACCCCCCCCCCCCCCCACCCCCCCCCCCCCCCACCCCCCCCCCCCCCCACCCCCCCCCCCCCCCACCCCCCCCCCCCCCCACCCCCCCCCCCCCCCACCCCCCCCCCCCCCCACCCCCCCCCCCCCCCACCCCCCCCCCCCCCCACCCCCCCCCCCCCCCACCCCCCCCCCCCCCCACCCCCCCCCCCCCCCACCCCCCCCCCCCCCCACCCCCCCCCCCCCCCACCCCCCCCCCCCCCCACCCCCCCCCCCCCCCACCCCCCCCCCCCCCCACCCCCCCCCCCCCCCACCCCCCCCCCCCCCCACCCCCCCCCCCCCCCACCCCCCCCCCCCCCCACCCCCCCCCCCCCCCACCCCCCCCCCCCCCCACCCCCCCCCCCCCCCACCCCCCCCCCCCCCCACCCCCCCCCCCCCCCACCCCCCCCCCCCCCCACCCCCCCCCCCCCCCACCCCCCCCCCCCCCCACCCCCCCCCCCCCCCACCCCCCCCCCCCCCCACCCCCCCCCCCCCCCACCCCCCCCCCCCCCCACCCCCCCCCCCCCCCACCCCCCCCCCCCCCCACCCCCCCCCCCCCCCACCCCCCCCCCCCCCCACCCCCCCCCCCCCCCACCCCCCCCCCCCCCCACCCCCCCCCCCCCCCACCCCCCCCCCCCCCCACCCCCCCCCCCCCCCACCCCCCCCCCCCCCCACCCCCCCCCCCCCCCACCCCCCCCCCCCCCCACCCCCCCCCCCCCCCACCCCCCCCCCCCCCCACCCCCCCCCCCCCCCACCCCCCCCCCCCCCCACCCCCCCCCCCCCCCACCCCCCCCCCCCCCCACCCCCCCCCCCCCCCACCCCCCCCCCCCCCCACCCCCCCCCCCCCCCACCCCCCCCCCCCCCCACCCCCCCCCCCCCCCACCCCCCCCCCCCCCCACCCCCCCCCCCCCCCACCCCCCCCCCCCCCCACCCCCCCCCCCCCCCACCCCCCCCCCCCCCCACCCCCCCCCCCCCCCACCCCCCCCCCCCCCCACCCCCCCCCCCCCCCACCCCCCCCCCCCCCCACCCCCCCCCCCCCCCACCCCCCCCCCCCCCCACCCCCCCCCCCCCCCACCCCCCCCCCCCCCCACCCCCCCCCCCCCCCACCCCCCCCCCCCCCCACCCCCCCCCCCCCCCACCCCCCCCCCCCCCCACCCCCCCCCCCCCCCACCCCCCCCCCCCCCCACCCCCCCCCCCCCCCACCCCCCCCCCCCCCCACCCCCCCCCCCCCCCACCCCCCCCCCCCCCCACCCCCCCCCCCCCCCACCCCCCCCCCCCCCCACCCCCCCCCCCCCCCACCCCCCCCCCCCCCCACCCCCCCCCCCCCCCACCCCCCCCCCCCCCCACCCCCCCCCCCCCCCACCCCCCCCCCCCCCCACCCCCCCCCCCCCCCACCCCCCCCCCCCCCCACCCCCCCCCCCCCCCACCCCCCCCCCCCCCCACCCCCCCCCCCCCCCACCCCCCCCCCCCCCCACCCCCCCCCCCCCCCACCCCCCCCCCCCCCCACCCCCCCCCCCCCCCACCCCCCCCCCCCCCCACCCCCCCCCCCCCCCACCCCCCCCCCCCCCCACCCCCCCCCCCCCCCACCCCCCCCCCCCCCCACCCCCCCCCCCCCCCACCCCCCCCCCCCCCCACCCCCCCCCCCCCCCACCCCCCCCCCCCCCCACCCCCCCCCCCCCCCACCCCCCCCCCCCCCCACCCCCCCCCCCCCCCACCCCCCCCCCCCCCCACCCCCCCCCCCCCCCACCCCCCCCCCCCCCCACCCCCCCCCCCCCCCACCCCCCCCCCCCCCCACCCCCCCCCCCCCCCACCCCCCCCCCCCCCCACCCCCCCCCCCCCCCACCCCCCCCCCCCCCCACCCCCCCCCCCCCCCACCCCCCCCCCCCCCCACCCCCCCCCCCCCCCACCCCCCCCCCCCCCCACCCCCCCCCCCCCCCACCCCCCCCCCCCCCCACCCCCCCCCCCCCCCACCCCCCCCCCCCCCCACCCCCCCCCCCCCCCACCCCCCCCCCCCCCCACCCCCCCCCCCCCCCACCCCCCCCCCCCCCCACCCCCCCCCCCCCCCACCCCCCCCCCCCCCCACCCCCCCCCCCCCCCACCCCCCCCCCCCCCCACCCCCCCCCCCCCCCACCCCCCCCCCCCCCCACCCCCCCCCCCCCCCACCCCCCCCCCCCCCCACCCCCCCCCCCCCCCACCCCCCCCCCCCCCCACCCCCCCCCCCCCCCACCCCCCCCCCCCCCCACCCCCCCCCCCCCCCACCCCCCCCCCCCCCCACCCCCCCCCCCCCCCACCCCCCCCCCCCCCCACCCCCCCCCCCCCCCACCCCCCCCCCCCCCCACCCCCCCCCCCCCCCACCCCCCCCCCCCCCCACCCCCCCCCCCCCCCACCCCCCCCCCCCCCCACCCCCCCCCCCCCCCACCCCCCCCCCCCCCCACCCCCCCCCCCCCCCACCCCCCCCCCCCCCCACCCCCCCCCCCCCCCACCCCCCCCCCCCCCCACCCCCCCCCCCCCCCACCCCCCCCCCCCCCCACCCCCCCCCCCCCCCACCCCAGGCCTGTAAAACGGACCTGTTCCGCCAGGCTTTTGGCCAGCCGGGATGACCATCTGACCCCCATACCATCTTGGTCTCCCGTGGGCGGGAATGGGGTTGGGATAAGTCGCCATCTGTAAACTGTAAATTGTAAATTTTAAATTGTTTAAATTCTATTAATTTAAAATTGTTATAGATTGTTTTATATTTGTATTATTATGTTGATGTACCCCGCCCTGAGCCCTTCGGGGGAGGGCGGTTTAAAAATGAAATAAATAAATAAATAAATATAAATTAAAATGTAAATGTTTGTTTGTTCAAAATCTTAAATCTCTGAAAGCTCTTCACCAATTGGTTTGAAATTTTGACACAACGTTGCATTTGGATACATGCATGTTTTATATGCCTACTATTATACTATGATACAGGTGTCACACTTGTGACAGGTAAAACCATGTTTTTTTACAAACAGCGCCATCTGGTGGACATTACAGCAACACATGCTATACTCACTACTTTACAATTCCATCTCAATGTTTCCAATTTCATCAGACTGGGCCACTGTTTCCAATTTCACTAGACTGGGCAGAAGGGAAAAGAGGGGTGGCATGCAAGGAAGGGGAGGGAGGGGCCCAGCATCTGCACATGGCCCACCCACCCTAATGGAGGGAGGGAGGGGAGGGAGGGGTGGCATGCAAGGGAGGGTATGGAGGGAGGGAGGGGTGGCCTGCAAGGGAGGGGAGGGAGGGGATTTTCCCATTTTCTCAATGTTTCCCAGTTCACCAGACTGGGCCACAGCAGGTACAGCTAGTAATAATAATAAAAATGAAAGAACACGTTTGTAACTTTTCTGTATCCTGCTTGTTTTGCCTGAGATATGTATCTTCTATCAATTTTCTGCTAACACATCTCAAGCAAATTTCAGAATACTCCTAAAAACAAAGAGAGGCCTGTTTTCACAGCTGATGATAGATAGATAGATAGATAGACAGACAGACAGACAGACAGACAGACAGACAGACAGACAGGCAGGCAGGCAGGCAGGCAGGCAGGCAGGCAGGCAGGCAGGCAGGCAGGCAGGCAGGCAGGCAGATAAAAAGCTAAAATCTTAGGGAAAAAATACAGATGGTTCCTGTAGCTCAGAATAAGATTTTAAAATATTTTGTAGTAGGGGAAGACTTACTAATTTAAGCCAGCATAGTTCAGTTTCCCAGATGTCAAATGTGAGCAATTGTCTTAAAACACATAATTTTAAAAAGTAAACTAATGTTTTCTTCCTAGTCAAAGTTATAGCTTTTTCCTCCTCCCACCGCCCCACCCCAGTTGCATGCTTAATGTATTTTGCACTGAGGGAGAAACATCTGGAAATATCAAAAACCCTCTTAACACCCTAATTTCTATGCAGTCTTTTATAATAGAGTAAAAATGTATTTGTGGCCAACTTACTGATCATTAATTGTGTACCAGAAAATGCTTTGATATGCCAGTTTGTGTTGCAACGGTGAAGCATCAGAATTACAGTCCAGAGCATTATCTCTGTCATCTGAACCTGCTTCCTGAAACATCAACAGTAACAGGATATTTTTTAAAAGTACTTCTCATTGTGTTCCGCTCTGCTGGGCCAGTTCAAAATGGCTTTCTGTCTCACTCCACTGGTTTCATGGAGGTAGGGATTGATCTGTGAATCTCTTGCATGATATGTTTGAAATATTTATCTGAGGTTGAGCTGTCAGGAGGTGTCCAACTCACTCATTACTAGGCAGCAGAGGGAAGCAGTGCTGTCAGAAAGTTATCATTTTCACAAGATATGGCTCTGTTTTGATTTTTATGGACAGCCGGTTCTATGCTTTGTTAGACTTTGCTCCAGAAGAACTAGTCACAGGGAACTTGACTGAAACACTGAAAATGTTAATGTAATAATGGGTTACATAGTAATATACAATATTTGATTATCTCCAATATTCCCTTTTTATTTTTCTACTCTTTCACTAATTTGACTTCTGGTTATTCTGCTCTCTTCCCACTGTTTCCTTTCGTTTTTCTTCAGTGTGCAAGTGTTGATTGTTACAAAGTCTGGTTAAACTGTGGCCTGTTTGTTATTTCAATCTGAATATTTCTTTGATAGAAAACAAAGTATCTGGCTCTACAACAAGATATGCTGAGAAAATTGCTCAGGTAAAGACCCAAACCCTAGTAAATGCTTTCTTTGCTTTCCTTACATCTGACTTCTGATAGACTTTACCACTGATTATTTAGTAAGGAATAAAATCTAAAACAAACTAAGACAGGTCAATTTCCCTGTTATGTCCTTCTGTTCTTCTCCTGTGTACCACCTTTGAACTGGAACATTGCAATCCATTTAGTGAGAACCCTGTATTTATTTGCAGCTGGACCCACTGGTTCCATTATATGTGAAAACTGACAGGTTGCACATAATACAAACTGTCTAAAATTGTAGTTCTTAAATGTTTTCAGTACATGAAAGGTACAGCTGACTGCTGTGGGAATTGGGATGTCTTTAGGTCAAATTACTGAGTGCTGAAGCATGACCCAATTCTTAGTACATCGGAAGTCCTATTTTGGTGTTGGGAGTAGATACAAACCCACTGAATGTGTGACTCTTCTTTCACTTTGAATGAAAAACTACTGGATGTAGCCTCTTATATCACAAAACTGAAACTGACTAATTTAAAAATATTTTGAGAGTTATAACTAAATGAAATTATTTACATCATGTTTTTCTTTAATTGTAAATATTTTCCACTTAAACAGAAAAAAGAGTTTTAATGTTTTTGGATGTCAATTAACACTGGAGAGTACACAAATGAAAAATCTGTGAACTGTAAGTTGCCATCAGAAAGCTAGCACAACAGTCTAAAAGTATTTTCCATAGCTCATACTGTAAATGAGAGGAAAGAAACCTGCTAAATAGGGGCAATTGAGGACAAACAAAATTGTGAAACTCAATGAAGTAGCACCAACTTTCTTTAAGTAATGAAGTGAAGCAATTTAATAGGGGAAACTGCCTCTGTAGACTACTCAGAAGCCTCTGGGAGCTATTGGTTCCACCACCACTCTTTGCCTATTCCTGACCATGACTTCCTTGTTTCTCCTGTGGAAAGGAGCCAAGCACTGCCAAAGAAGGGAAGCAGGTAAACAGTGACAGCAGAGTCACTAAACAGAGGGCTTAAACCGACAACAACTTCTTTCTGGTCTGGAGATTTCTCCTCATGTGCAGACTTTTCATAGGTGGAGCATATGTGGAATGTACATAGTTAATATGTGAAATAGTGAACACACCATTTCTTTTTTATGAATTAAATTTAGAAAAGCTGAATATTTTAGCATAAGAAGACTTTACTGTCAAGAAAAAAAGATTATTTCATATCTTGGTACAATAACCTTACTGGGTTATTTGTGTGTATATATACCTTGTTCCCTAGATAGCAAGAAGTTTCTGAGCACCTTTTCAGGGTTAGCTTCCTGTTGGGCAGAATTTGGGATAGTCAATAATTCAATGGCTTTTGCTTAAATAAGGAACTAAGGAATGGTCATTTCTGTACACATGCTAAGGTCATATTGTGCAGTAGGAACTAATGCTTAGAGGGATCAGAAATGCACCTGTGGATCTAAGCACTGAAAGATAATACTAAATATGCACTTTTAGGTTCAAAATCATGGTACTTACAGTACCACTTTTAACTGGCTTCAGAAAAATTAAATTTCATTATTTATACAAAATATCTCGTCTCTGACTGGACCCTGATTTTAAAAAATGGAATAGAGTTAAGTGACATCTGCATAATGATGACAACATAAAAAGGCCCTGATTGCCTTTCCAATTGGTTTCATGTAGATATTAAACAGTATTCAGAACACGCACAAGTGCCAGGGGGCAGAATCACTGTTCCTCAGCACAACCTTGTGGGATCAGTCACCTAGATAAGATAGAAATCTAAGGAGCAGAGCCACCACTTTTTACTTTGACTAGCATGGACAAAAAGATAGCATGGTCAAAATGATGGAAAGCTACAAACCAGTCAGAAGAACCAGATGGGTCATGTTCCCTCATCTCCCTCCCAGCAAAGGACCAGAACTATTTCAGACCTGAAGCTGGAGTGAAATCGATTGAAATCTTCCATCTCATCCATAAAAATTGAACCACCAGAGAGTAGGATGACAATAATGGCAGTGGCAATAAAAGTATTTCATGATTGTAAGCAGGTACTGTCATGGGCCATCCCTAATAGAGTTATGAGTCTTCAGGGGATGAGCCCAATAAGCAGAGCCCAATAAGCCCAAACCAGGTTGGGAACCAACAAAGGCTGGGCTTGGAGCAGCCAGGGTCCTTGCATGCTTTACAGGGTTAACAGCCAGGTCAAAACTCAGAGCCAGAAGTGCCTGCAGAAGCAGCCCATGCATTCAGCCCTGCTCCAGCTGCAGAGACTCAGCAACCTAGCTCACCTGAGCCCACATGTCAGCAAAGGCAGAGACAGAGGGAGTTGCTGCATGTTAAACGAAGAAATGCATGCCTGCTAGCTCAGAAAGGGCACTTTCTGCAGCAGTGGGGAGGCAGAGTCTTTACAGGATGAAGCCTAACATGCTGGAAGAGCCTATATCAAGCAGGTACACAGAATATCCCGGCCAGGATGCAACAAAGCTCAGGAGTGCTGCAACACTTCCTCTGACTTGTGGATTCTGTGCATTCTGACCCTTGGATTGGACTTCTGACACTGAAACCTGACTCTCTGACTGGACTCAGCTCCCTGCTGTAACCTGATATCTCTGCCTGGCATCAAGCTGGAACAGGTACATAGAGAGCAGTTCCGGTGAAACCCTGCAAAGAATATAATTTAAAATTGATAGATACACTATGAATACAGGAATCAAAGCTAGTTCCTCAGTTTACAGTAAAACAAGTTGACTTTTAAGACTGAATTAATTTGTGGCTATTTTATTTGTAACTGTAATGGATCGTTAGTCCTTGTAAAGGATTCCTACAGCTTGGAACCACTTAAAGGAATCCTTATCCTGATAAATAAAAGGATCCTTGCCCTATATACTGCTGAGGGAGAGACAGTAGTTCTGAGAGCAAAGCTCAGCAGCAGGGTACAGGTACACACACACACACACACGCACGCACACACACAAGCTCTTCAAGGCTGATCCTGTCAGGCTATCTCACACTGACACCTTTGAGGGAAATTTAGCACTGTGAGGAAATCTCAGTATTCCCTCCAAATCTGTTTACTCCTGAGAGACTGGTTTACTCTGAAAAAAGACTGTGTGATGCTTTTTAACATTAAAATGAAGTAGAACATTTATTTACGGAGTTATTAGATTGGGTGTTGCAGATAATTAAGCTTTACTTTTTCTTAGGCAGGAATACTTGGATGTTATGGACAGTTCTTAGTAATTTACTTCAGATGTTTCAGATAAAATGTTGATTCAGTTCAAATAGATCTTCTTTCACTCAGTTACTTTCTTCAGGATAAACCTTCCTACACATCCTGAACAAATACCTCAAACCATCCACCCTTTCCACCAAAGAGTATTCACACTGGGCTAAACAGAGCAAGCTTTGGGGTTCCTCTAAACCTTTTCTTGACCCTGCCAATTATAAAACACACACCTCAGAATCTCTCCAGTCCCATATCTAGATGCTGTCTCCACAGAGACTATAAGCAAGCCCTTTGTGTGGTTTTAGTATTGACCCCATGAGTAGGTTTTCCTCTGGACTAAAGACTCAGGTGTCATATACACACACTGACCTTCCTCAGTCTTCACCAACACCTGGCTACCTAACCCCTGGTGAAATAATAATATTTTCCTCTCAGCTCTGAGGATTCTATCTCTCTGGCATTATGCCTTTCTCAATCTGTCTCTGACTCACTAGCCTACACTCTGATCCTTATAGCTAACTGCAGTTCAGCCAACCAATCAGGTGGGAGCTCTGGGTTTACTTTTTGCATCTCTTCTTTGACTGAACTGCATCTTCAAATTAACCCTTTTTTAAGCAGTTTGTCACAGTAACCTATTGTTAGAAAGAGGAGATATACTGGATCGGCCTTGATAGACCTCGCTTGGCCTCAATTGTACATTAATGAGAAATTTTTCTTTAATATTTTTATTTTATTTCAGTTTTTACTACAAAAGGAGAAAAAAAGAAGAAACAAACTTCTTGGTATGACCAAGAGGTCAGTAGAATCAACTGGATTTCATGATGTCTGAATGCAAATGTCTGAATGCAAATGAATGATTCACCCCACAAACCAGCTTTGTCAACTCTCAATTGATATTTAGGAGAGCAAGAGAGGGCATGTGACCCAGGTTCTATTCACCTGGGTTACATGGAAGTGCATTTTGGCCCTACCCCTCCCTTTCCCCCAGCCCTCAGCCCCTAGCCAAGACTTTGAGCACTCACTCCACCACTGGCACAGTGCTCCCAGTTGGCTGATGTGGAAACCAGCAAGGAGCAGGGCTGGGGCAGGCAGAAGAAAAGCCTTCTCCAGCAGGCCTGCTCCCAGCCCTGGACTCCCCCTAAGCAAGTTGTACAAAGCACTGCACCCACCTGCTGACCCCCTCCCCATTTTTTGCTTACTCACTTCACCACCACTACCACGCTCCCATCTGGTTGATGCAGAAGTCAGCAAGGAGCAGGGCAGGTGGGAGAGAAACCTTCCCCAGCAGGCCCACTACTGGTCCTGGCCCCCCTCAGCAATCTGTGTGAAGCTCCATTGGGCCACTGCTATGCCCCTTCTGAACTCCCCCCTCGCTATCAGCAGAAGGGTGGCAGTAGCCTGGCAAAGTTATGTATGGTTTGCTGAGGGGGAGTCCAGGGCTAGTGGCTGGTCTGCTGGGGAAGGTTTTTTTCCTGCCTGCTCACCCGCCCTACTCCTTGCTGGCCTCTGTGTCAGCCAAGTGGGAGCACTGCAATGGTGGTGGCAAAGTAAGTAAACTTTTTTGTGGGTGGAGTTTGGCAGGGTGCAGGGATGGGGGGAGTTTGACTGGGCATGGCACCCGGGACAATCCCTGGGTGCTGTTTTGTAAAGATATGCCACTGTAAACCCTGCATTAATCCCACTGTAATATGCCAGTTTGCTGGAGTAAACAGACTCCAATTTGCTGAGGTATGTATATTTAGATGAAGCAGTAACAAGGCAGGAAGTTTTCAATCAGGCTTA
The DNA here is from genome assembly GCF_021028975.2 of Sphaerodactylus townsendi. NCBI lineage: Eukaryota > Metazoa > Chordata > Lepidosauria > Squamata > Sphaerodactylidae > Sphaerodactylus > Sphaerodactylus townsendi. Next base: position 103,638,335 of record NC_059427.1, on the reverse strand, counting down.
ATTAGGGGGCAGCTTCAAGATGGGATATACCTGGAGATTTTGAAGGTAGTACCTATGAAGGAAACGATTTAGCGGAGGGGAGGGGCTTCCATTGGGTCATAATGCCATAAAGTTCACATTCCAAAGCAGCCATTTGCTCCAGATGAATTGATCTCTGTCACCTGGAAATGAGATGTAACTGTTCTGTTCCCCAAACAAACTAAATTCAGGTGCCTTGCAGAACAGAACAGAATGTAAGACCCACAGATGAATAAACAACAGTTCAAAAAAGGTTTAATAGTACTGAACGTTTAGGACTCTGACTCCTCCCATGAAGTCTAACTACATAAAGAATACCTGCAATGCTGGAAACAATTGGAGATGGTTTGAAGAACTTGTTTGTGCTGCTTGCTTCTTCTGAGTTTTCCCGGTGTCCTCCTTGCAATTGTGTTGGAACTTGCTAACTCTGAGTTCTATGGATCTCTGACACCTTAAATGTCTGAAATATTGCTGTCTCCAGCCTTCCCCAGACACCTAAACTAAAACAGACCATAAAACAGGAACTGCTGACTAATAAGAATGCTATAGTGTTCTTGCCTATAGAGGGCTTCTTAAAGGGACAGGGCCTAACTAAGGTTCCCTCCCACAGAATACTGTGTATAACGCAACTAAAACCATTCTAAGGGTGCAACTGAGGATTTAATAAGGAAAATAGGGTGTCTCTAGAGGCGTGACAGTAACGGTGAGAGATCTTCAGCACCACCTAGAGGTTGGCAACCCTAGGCTAAATGTACAAGTGAAGAGAAAAGGAATTAAAGGAAGCACTGCACGTGCTCAGTTTGGTGGTATTGACATCAGAATGCAATCTTTCTTTCCTAATGTTTGATAATGAGAGTTGGATTCCCCTTTACCTAGAAGGCAACAGTGCTGTCGCAGAATTGGAGGAAAACCTGAGACCATACGTGGTTATTGCAAGGAGAGGGAAGTTTCTTCTGATCAGTATCTTCAAGGGAGGTTTCTCATTCAGTATGATACAGCTCAAGTAAAATAATATGACATCTGGAGAATTAAGAGGCAGGGCCCAATTTCATATATCTGTTTTCATGTCCTCTTATAAAACAGGGGAAACATTACAGTAGTGGAAAAATCATTCTTAAGAGTGAAGGATGTTGAAAGGTAATCATTGTTGTGGTTGGGAATGGGGATTGATTTTTTAAAAAAACTAACGTGAATTATTCACAACAAAGACCAGAGAGAGTATTCATGGATTCAGGACACCTATAGCTTGTTGATAAGGGGCATTTTTTTCCTTACTGAATTTTAATGTCTTTTATTGTAATTGAGCCACCTTTCGTGCTCACATTAGGACTGGAGCTGTGGGAGCATGTTACTCAATGTGTCAAATTCCACAGTTACTAACACTGTAAAATTAAAAGCTAAGATGATTCATTTAATTATCTAGTTAAGGTAATGTTATTAAGTTTTACCTTAAAAGGTTACCTGTAGAATCGACACAATTCATGTACTTCTGCCTAACAGTCTTCTTGATGACTCCAATACATACATTCCTGCATTCAGTAAAATGCATTCCTGCATTCAGTAAAATGCAGTGGAATTGGGAATAGACTGGAGCACACTGGGATATAACAAGGGTTGTAGGGGAGATTTCAAAGACTATAATGAAACTTGTTAAATAGAGCTATGATGCAATCCTGAGAAGAGTTAGCCCAATTAAATGAATAGGCTTGAAATCATATTGTTCTGCTTAGGATGATACTGTTCAGGCTGCAGTCTAAAATGTTTACTACCCTATATGATTCAGTGTCTGACAATGAAAAGAAATTGAAACAAAAAATATACACCTTCTCTATTGAACACATTTGCACTAAAAAAAAAAAAAAACTGGTGACTTGCTCCAAGAATCCTGATCACTGTAATATGCATGGTGGGACATGAACCTTTTCCCTCTGATGAACAATTTTTAATGGGATATACTCTACAGGCATCATAGTCATTCGCTTTTAAGCCATGACTTAGATAATGTTTAGCACAGAGGTCATTGAGTCATCTAACACAGATACCACAAGAGAGCAATATAATCCTCACACCACAGGCTCAATTATAAAAACTTTGCTATCTCATTATTTTTTCAAAATACATTGTTGCCAACTGATTTTTTTCCTGATACTGTTAAGGTTTTTACTATATTTAAGTAAATTAGGTAGAAGAATTAATCAAATTCCATTTTATTTCTTTAGAAATGATGAATTGCTTAAAAAGTTCTTCTCAGCGGGAAACATTGAATTGCTCCATACGAAATTCAGTATCAATAATGATCTATATATGGAAAAACAAGCAAAAAGTTTTCTATAAGGGCTTATTAAGAAACCTTGTGTGAGGGGAAAATCTATCAAGATAAAAGTAAATCTAAGTATATAAGTAGGAAGTAGCATTATAGTAGGTAATATCTGAACACATTTAAGCATTAAAGAAACTGCCAATTTATAGTATAGTGGGTAAAAACATGAACCTTTTCTAAAAATTGTTTGGGTACTAGTGAAATATGTGCCCTCAAAATGATCTTGCCAGGTTACTATTTTAAATAAAGAATTAAATTCCATTCTATAATTGTCTACTGGGAAGCTTAGAATGTTCACTGGTACAAGGGATTAGTGTGTATTAATTTGATGGACCCATAATGAAATATAGGTTACAGGTACTTTCCACTGATTTAGAAATGTATTTCAGCATCTCAGATCATATGAAATAATAACACATATTTGTGTGTGTGTGTGTGTGTGTGTGTGTGTGTGTGTGTGTGTGTGTGTGTGTGTGTGTGTGTGTGAGAGAGAGAGAGAGAGAGAGAGAGAGAGAGAGAGAGAGAGAGAGAGTAGGGTGTCTTTTGAAGACATGTAGTCAATTTATGGTAATACCATGTATGAAGATATATATTAATCCAATCCGAAAAGGTGAGGGAATAAAATAAAATAGCATCGTGAAGCAGAATGGTGTTGAAACAAAATAAAACAAAACCAAGAAGGAAAAATCAAAACATGGATTAAAAGCAAAATAAAATGAAAATATCCTGTTGAAGATAAGTTAATATTTTCACAAAGCTTTGTGTCATGTAAATAAACAGAAGTCTAATACTGAAGGCAAAAAAAATATTTTATATATATTGTGTGATACCCTAATCTATTGCAAATAGTATTAATAGTAGGATACTACTATAAATAACATTTATTATAACAAAGTCTGTTGATCCTACTCCTGCCATTGGCCTGCCTGGAGCCAATCGCCATTTGGTCTCTCCTTGAGGGTATGTCTTTGCAGGGTCTGCTCTGTATGTCTTATTATCGTGCATTCTGTATTCTGGACTAGGATTTTATTTCCAGGTGCCTTAGATTTCTGAATGCAGATTACTTGAATGTGTGGTTTCATCTTTACATTTTTGTGTAAACAGAAAGATTATCTTGTCAGTAGCAAAAATTTTGTCCATTGCATTTAGAGTGTGATTAAAAAAGATAAAGTCTACATAAAAGAGTATTTCACTTTTGCTCTAGGATCTATCATGTTTGATTTGCGCTCAGTGATCATTGAACTGGAACTAGAATGAAGTAAACTTCTTTCCATAGCAGATCCACTCAAGGGAGTAGGGCAAATATGCACCCCCTCCCCTGCAATTGCAGGCATGATCATATGTCTCACATCCAAGTCCTATTCTCTGACCACTGCACCATGCCTCTAGATCAGGGGGGTTCAAACTATGGCCCTCCAGATGTTCATGGAGTACAATCCCCATCAGCCCCTGCCAGCATGGCTAAGTTCATGAACATCTGGAGGGCCATAGTTTGAAGACCCCTGCTCTAGATTGTACAGCTATTAAGTCATTTACTTCTTCGTTGATCAGATTTTCTGTGAGAACAAAAGCATTTTAAAAATGCAATGTAGTTCAATAACTGTGTGCCTTTGTTTTTCATAAAATTCCACAAGTGGTCCATAGCAAATACTAAGGTTTCATTCTGCAGCTTATCAGTTGTGGATTGTGAATTAGTATTCATTCATATTGGTGGAATCTGCTTTGTTACTAACATCCTACAGCCTTATCATACCAAGTTTAAAATGAATACCAGGCACAAATTTATTTATTAAAAAAAATATCCGCAAGAACTCTGCTTCACTTTCTGATATTAGGAGTATTTAATTATTGAGTATTTGGTGTTGCATGATGTTTACATCACAGAAATGTTTTTGTTCTTGTAATAAGAGATTTCACATCTTGTGGTGAGGGAGGAAAAGAGAATGCAAACACACACAAATCAGATGCAAATTGGGAGGGGGGTTCAAAGTAAACCAGTTTCATATCATTGCTCATGGTATATGTTTTGTCAGTTTCTGTAGAATACTGGTAGATAATTGGCCTGAGATGTAAAGGTTCGTTCTACTGTTCAAGGAACAAAGAGAGACAGCTTTAGCCCACAAGGCCATATTTTGTGAAACCTACTCATCCTTTTTCTTAATGAGCTGAAACACACTGCTATTCTCTCTGCTGTTAAAAAAACACAGAACAGTTGCCCTTTATTCTTCCTCAGTTCTATGAGATGTCCAGACTGATACCGTTTATTCTAGTCTTTATCATCTTATGGTAATGGGCTCTTTCATAGTATGAAGATAATATGTGCTGTCATCCTAACCAAATGGAAATAATGATAGTACTTTCAGAAAAATCTCTTGAGTCTGATCCAGAAATGGATAAATCCATGCAAGACATTCCACTAATGTCAGAAATATCTGAATCAGCTCCTAAGGTTGAATAAACACTCTTTCAATATGATTTAACTTTTGTGTAGAAAGTATTAAGAATGTGGTGAATGGCTGACAGAAGCAGGTTGGGGCAGTAGCATACTGGGCCTAAATGGTATCCAGGGGCATGACTGCCTCCTTGCGTCCACTCCCCCGGCCTGACTCCCCGTGCCCCCCTGCCCCACTTACAGGAGCCAGCAGGGAAAGTGGTGCTCGGGGAAGCAACTCGGATGGGCATTGTGACGGCAGGTTGGTTCCTAGACTCCTGGGCCAGCCTGCACTGCGGTGTCCACCTGGGCCACCCACTGTGGTGTCCCACTCTCCCTGTAGGCCAGCTTCTGCCATGGAGGGCAGAAGCCAGCCTGCAGGGAGTGCAGAGCACTGCAGTGGGTGGCCCAGGCAGGCGCCACAGTGCCCACCACTAATCCTGCCCCCCCCGGCTTCCTGCAGGCCAGCTCCTGTCCTCCCCAGGCCCTGGGGATGGCAGGAGCCAGCCATCTGGGAGGTTGGGAGAGGGGCGGGGCGGGGCTAAGCAGTGGGCAGCTCAGGCACATGTGTGCACCCATGGACATGGGATACCCCATGTCCCCATTAGCAGATCGCTACTCAGTTGGGGTTCTCCAGGTACAGGAAAAAAAATAAGTAAAAGCCTGTGAAAGTGTAAGTGTGAAAGTGTGAAAGTGAAAGTGTACTGCTGAAATTTAAGATAGATTGGTCAGCTCTCACTCTCTCTATCCATTTTTTCATTTGGTAACAGATGAATTCTTGATTAAAGTTCCAGATATCAGTGCCTTTCATTCTTAAGAAACAGCAGAATTAAAGAAGCAGGGACACTATCAATAATGGTGAGATGCTGTTAAACATTGGGTACTTGGCATCTGACCATACTATACTAACTCCCTTCAGACTTCCCTTGTCTCATATGGCTGCGTTTGCTGTTGCTGCTGCTTTCTTTAAGGGTGCCTGGCACTTTTCATTGTAAAACATCCTTGGGACTTTTTGTGTGTATGTGTTTTAGGCATTCCTCGCATATCTACTGTTTATATTGTTTATATCTTCTATATAATAAAATACTTTTATTATTCCTAGTTTTAAAACATAGTAGGTGACAGAGAAGTGTGTGCATTTCAAGGAAAACATTGACAACCAGCAAGAATAAAGAAAAATCACCATGGTCTTTTACCACTAACAGGTGTTACTACCAATAACATGTTCATTGTGGATATCATAGAATATCTGGGATCACTCCAATGACAGGAAAAGGAAAAGACATAATAGCATTAAGGAGATCCTTACATGATGTCTCACTGACTTGTGTCAGGCCCTTCCTATGTTTCTAGCTTGCTCAGCCCCCATGACCACACTAGTTTTCACTGGATTGTTTTTTTGTGGCAAATATGACTGCTTGCAATCAAATACCATTAGCATACTTATACTGATCTTAGAAATTATGCCTCTGTGACCCCCAAGCATAATATACTTTTCAGACACATAATAATATATTTGAAATCAACAATATAAACTGCATTTTTATCAAATGTCAAAACCTAGTGATGGATTTGTCAAAATAGCTTTTTTAACAATGTTCAGATTTTCCCTGATATTCGTCAAGTATACTATAGAATCAATTTAGTTAAAAAATTCAAATCATGCACAAATGTTTTCTTGCCTCTAACATTTAACTTGACTCTTAACATTCATACAAGCATTATTATTTGAGTGTGTTCAGCCTTACAGTTAGAGGTCCCTGGCCCAAAAAACCATTCGACTGGCATCTACGAGGGCCAGGGCTTTTAGCTACTTGTTGGTTGTAAGCCGCCCTGAGGCCTTCAGGGGAGGGAGGACTATAAATGTGAAATAATAAAGAATAAAGAATAAAGAATAGTCTCTGAATTAATTACATTCCCAAACTTTATCACAAAAATCCATAGTAATTAGTATATGGCCTCAAAGTATTTTACCATTAGTTGGTTTTACCATTTTTTACACATCCCTTATTTTTCTCGATTCTGAGTGCAACAATAGCAATAACAAATATTTTAATGGTGTAAAAGAGAAACCCTTAAAACATTTAAAAGCAGTAACAAATACAATAGGAATGCAGCGCACATTAAGTCAGGTACCTTTGTACAAGAGCATATGCTAAAAATTCAGCCACTTGTGTAATTTCAGGATTCTTGTATAAGAAGAGAAATTTTATTTTTCTTTTGTCTGGCCAGTTCATTTCTTGTACCAATTACAAAATTTGTTGGACTCACCTGCCATCATATCTTGGACAGTATAACAATATATGTTTTGTGATTTTGGGTACCCTTAAAAGACATGGACATATTTGGTCTTCATGAGAAATTTGTCTGTATCTGCCAGTTGATTTTGCAGAGGGAAAAATATTCAGTCTTGCCTGCAAAAAGGCTCATTGGTGGGTTGAAATTGTTAAGGATGTAAAATAGTGAGCCATAGGTCCCTGGAAGGGTATCCACCCATGATAACAAGATGAACAAGTTTTTGTCCATCTTAATCTGAGAGCATTTTCCCCCAATGATCCACCACATCAATTTTTGTAATCTTTAATAGATTTGTGACAGGCAGCCCCATCCAAACCTGGAGGTGACAGCACCAACATAGTATCACCCTGCCACCTCCAAAAGGGCTTTCAGGTGGAATGGGAAACTCAAAAAAGCCCTGCAACTTCCCCACCACTTGAAAGCCCCACAGGGTTTACAGAACTAAAAGTGTGGCTTAAGTCTGAGGGCCAGTGCACCGCACACCCGGCCCTAAACCCTGGGAGGGAACACCTTGGCCCACCCCTACTCGAATACTGACATCCAAGTAGGATGCCAGTGCAGCATCACCACAGTCTAGACCTCTAGATTTCACAGCAGTGGAGATTTGAGATGGGCGGTCATCAGCATGTCTGCCTTTCCTCCTTGGTAACTGTCTCAGGGAGAGTAAATGCACTAGTGCAGGGGCACGGCATTGTCTAGAGCTTTATTGCCCCCCCACTTTGAGTGGGGCTCTAAACTCAAATGTACAAATTGTAACTATATTTTAACAAAGGGCAAAGCATTCACACAATTTTCCCCAAATTGTGTGCATTGCCTTTGATCAACACTCCTTTTCCTCCAATAAATGTTTGCTCGGAAAGAGACAAAAGGGACACTGGCTTGAACTTATACCTGTTGTTTTTTTGTTTTAAATGTCAAAGTACAAAATACTGCTTTTCACTTTGGAAACAATGGTGTGTGGAGCCTTCCAGTGTATATGTAAATCACTCTTTTCTTGATCAAAAAACTATTGGCCTGGTGCTCTTACCAAAGTCTGTCTAGGTCCCCTTGATAATGAAGTCCTAGTTAAAAAGAAAGAAGTGAGGAATGATTATCTAGAAGTTATAGGTCCCAGCACTGGGTCACTACTGATCCATAGTGTGAGGTCACATAATGACATTTACTAGGCAGACTATGTTTTCACTGTGGTTGCCAGAGCCTTTCCCAGTCATCTACACTTTACCTCCAGAAAGCTGGATATTCCGTTTACTGAACTTGGAAGGATGTAAGGCTGAATCAACCTTGGCCAGCTTCCTAAAACCAACTTCCATTGGGATCAAACTCAGGTCATTAGCAGAGTTCTGACTGTAATACTGCAGCTTATCATTTTACTTTATGTATAAGTAGATATTTTTCCTCAGTGTTTTTTTCTTTGCTACATAACAAGTATAGTGCTACTTTATTTACAGACATTATGGCAGGCTCAAGAATATAGACACAATTTAAGATTTGTTATTAGTTGCTTTAGCATATTATAAAATAAATTCATATTCTTATGTGGGTGAGATCAGAACATACACCTCTACACCAGTGTTAGACCAGTGACTAGGATCTCAGAGACCTAGGTCTGACCTTGGGCCAGTCACATACTCTCATCCTAACCTATTTCCATGGTTGTTGTGAGGATAAAATGGAGCAGGCAATAAAGTAATGCACTTTGTGTCCCAACTGGGCAGAAAGAAAGATTAGAAATGAAGTGGAGCAGGCAATAAAGTAATGCACTTTGTGTCCCAACTGGGCAGAAAGAAAGATTAGAAATGAAGTTTTAAAAATCTCTCTCCCAAACATGCTCATAGGGTAACATGATATTGTTAGAATTCTTCAAAAATCTGTAGAAGGTGATGAAAGTGTACAGACCACCAGGGTTCCAGCAATTTGGATTTGGTTTATGGACTAGCTATTATTGTTATCCATTTCGTTGCTTCCACCAAATTTACTGACATGCACAGATGCCTCAGGCAAAGCTAGAATTTTCTCTTACTTTTGTTCGAGTTCTCTAAACTTTAACATAAGTGTACTCCACCCCATACTGTCCCAGCCTATCTGCTGGGTGGAGGAGATCCCAAGAGGTGGTAGGTTGATGGATTCCACCTGGGCTCCAGCCACTGTGTTGTTGCCTCTGCCACTTGGAGTGAGAACTCCTTGACAGCCCCCAAGTTGGACATTCCCCCATAACTCCTCACTCAAAACCCCTTAAAGGAATCACCATGAATTAGGGGAATGTATTATCCAAAATGGTAGGGTCTGTCTCTTTTAAGTGGGGAATTAGTGGGAAAGTTCTTGCCTTTGTGAAAGTGGGTAACCACTGAACTTTTCCACCAGAGTTTGTGCGGTGGGTTTCTGCAAGAAATCAGCAAAAGTCAAAGAAGTAAAGTTTAACAATTTTATTTGGAAGAATGAAATAATAAATTTACACACATACAAATGGTAAACGCAAACACACAGAAAATACACCTAGACTTGGGATATAAATAGAGTTCAGGGGATAGGTCAGGAATAGGTCAGGGTGTTTTGGGTAATTGTTCATTGAGGCCTGTGTTGGATTCTAAAGATGGGGTGAAAGCAGCCCTGGGAACAGTGTAACTAGATAGAGTCCACTGAATGTGGACTGCTCGGCAAGCAGGTAAGTTATAGGAAAATCTGCCCCTCTAGCAATGTTAAGAGAGCTCATCGTCCTCAAACAAAAGAAGTTCTTGTCCATTGGGAGGGGCCAATACAGGAGACATTTGGTTTAATGACTCTGGCTAGGGAGCATCTAGTGAATGGTTAGATTAAGGATGGAACTGATGAAACCATATTTCCATAGTGATTCTATTGCAAAGTGAGGTCACCATCCCAGAGTTGAGGCAAGAAAGGTGTAATAGAATTAATGAGGCAAAAAATAGCTGGCAAATAGTTTTGATTGAATCTAGGTTTGGCTGGTGTTAGTATATCTTTTGTGAACAAGAAATCAGATATGCTGTGGCTTTTGTCAGGAAGAAGTCCATTGTTTTCTTAATAACTGTGGGAAGGGCATACCTGGCTGGTATGCATGTGAGATGAGGGGCTGAGGGACTTATCCAGACAAATCCCTTTTTCTTATAGGCAACACAGTACAGGGCTGGAGGTAGCATCCATCTTAACCTGCATTACCAAGGCACCTTTTGTGGAGGACTGGTAGAGCACTGCTTGCAGGTTAAAACAGAACCAACCACCCCCCCAATCCCAAAACGTGATGATCTGGTATCACCTGGGCACACAGATTGTTTTCCAGAGACTGTTGAGAAAACTCAGCAATGAAGGAATAAGAGGGGAAGTCCTCCTATGGATTAAAAACTGGTTGAGAAACAGGAAACAAAGAGTGGGTGTAAATGGGAAGTTCTCACAATGGAGAGATGTCGGGAGTGGTGTCCCCCAAGGATCCGTTTTGGGACCAGTGCTCTTTAACCTATTCATAAATGACCTGGAAGTAGGGGTGGGTAGCATGGTGGCCAAGTTTGCAGATGATACCAAGTTATGTAGGGTGGTGAGAACCACAAAGGATTGCGAAGAGCTCCAAGCGGACCTTGATAAATTAGGTGAGTGGGCTCAGAAATGGCAAATGCAGTTCAATGTAGCAAAATGTAAAGTGATGCACATAGGGGCAAAAAATCCAAACTTCACATACACGCTACAGGGGTCAGTGCTATCAGTCACAGACCAGGAAAGGGATTTAGGCGTCTTAGTTGATAGTTCCATGGGAATGTCAACTCAATGCATGGCAGCTGTAAAAAAGGCAAACTCTATGCTGGGGATCATTAGAAAAGGAATTGAGAATAAAACTGCAAAGATTGTCATGCCCTTATATAAAGCAGTGGTGCGACCGCACTTGGAGTACTGTGTCCAGTTCTGGTCGCCGCATCTCAAAAAGGATATTGAGGAGATAGAAAAAGTGCAGAGAAGGGCAACAAGGATGACTGAGGGACTGGAGCACCTTCCCTATGAGGAGAGGCTGCAGCGTTTGGGACTCTTTAGTTTGGAGAGGAGGCGGCTGAGGGGGGATATGATTGAAGTCTATAAAATTATGCATGGGGTAGAAAATGTTGACAGAGAGAAATTTTTCTCTCTTTCTCACAATACTAGAACCAGGGGGCATTCATTGAAAATGCTGGGGGGAAGAATTAGGACTAATAAAAGGAAACACTTCTTCACGCAACGTGTGATTGGTGTTTGGAATATGCTGCCACAGGAGGTGGTGATGGCCACCAACCTGGATAGCTTTCAAAGGGGCTTGGACAGATTTATGGAAGAGAAGTCGATTTATGGCTACCAATCTTGATCCTCCTTGATCTGAGATTGCAAATGCCTTAACAGACCAGGTGATCGGGAGCAACAGCCGCAGAAGGCCATTGCTTTCACATCCTGCATGTGAGCTCCCAAAGGCACCTGGTGGGCCACTGCGAGTAGCAGAATGCTGGACTATATGGACTTTGGTCTGATCCAGCTGGCTTGTTCTTATGTTCCAAAATGAATCTGGCTCCATGCTGATACTCTCTCAAGAGGTGGGTTGAAATATCCAGGTAACTGATCTTGCAACAACCCAGGGTCCCAATCTCATTGCCCAACATGCAAGTAAACATCATCCTGACCAGATCCACCTTTACTGTCTTAACACCAGGAATACCTCTCCAGTAAGTCAGACCAAAAGAGAAACATGGCAAAGAACTTGGGTTACAATTCAGGCTCCCTCTCCCCCTAGTTAAGTTAATTCCCAAAGTGACTTCAAGGTCATTTTCACCCAGAAGAAGAAGAAGAAGAAGAGTTTGGATTTATATCCCCCCTTTCTCTCCTGTGAGGAGACTCAAAGGGGCTTACAATCTCCTTGCCCTTCCCCCCTCACAACAAACACCCTGTGAGATGGGTGGGGCTGAGAGAGCTCCGAGAAGCTGTGACTAGCCCAAGGTCACCCAGCTGGCGTGTGTGGGAGTGTACAGGCTAATCTGAATTCCCCAGATAAGCCTCCACAGCTCAGGCGGCAGAGCGGGGAATCAAACCCGGTTCCTCCAAATTAGATACACAAGCTCTTAACCTCCTACGCCACTGCTGCACCTGGTAGCCCTTTCCAATGAATAGGAAGATGAATTATATGAATGAAAGCACCTCAATTCATCCCTCAAGCCAATCCAAATGAGTTGAATTGACCTCTCCAATCCCAGGCGCCACCCCTAGCCAGAAGATGTTGAATAGACCCCACCCAATGGATAATACTGTGTCAGAAAACCCACACCTGCTTCTGACAAGGTGCTGAAATTAGAAAAAGATGTCATTATCAACCAGACTTTGACTGCAGCCTAATATACAGGCTCTCTTGTGGAATTTTTTGAAAAACTGACTTCTGTAAATCATGGGCAAAAAAGATTTCAAGCTTGCCTGACATTTTGCTAAACCAGAGGTCTGCTCTTGCAAATTTTCCACTCTGAAAGGGAGAGACTCTCATCACTTTGGGTAACAGGCTGAATCCCCCAGTCAGTGGTTATCATTTCTGCTGCAATTCAAAATGAATAAGATATGACGTTCCAACATCCCACAGAATGTTGATGAATTAGTGAATGGGGAACCATCAGTATGCATGAGAAAAACACAAGCGAGGGGCAGGCAAAAGGTCCGATAGGTGAAGTGGCCCACAGTGCAAGGAACAAAGTTGGACAGGGCCACAATGCAACTGCGGGTTCTGAGGTATGGCAGCAGGCTTAAACAAAACTGGGCGGACTGGAGGGAAGCTCCTCCCACTGAGATCTCCCAGACCAGGCCCCACTTCCCCGAACCAGACCAGGCTGAGCCCAATTAGCATGAAAGAGGGGGCATAAAGGAAGTCAAAAAGGCCAGAAAGGCTGGGAAAGCCCACAACTGTGCATTGGTTTCTCCAGCCATTAGCCAATTGTGCCATCAGCCCCCAGATACATGGCACAGGTATGTCGGAGGCCTTAGCTTCTCACAGATCTTGGGTGATGTTAACTTAGTTTGAATGCAAGGAGTAAATACTAGATTCCATGGATTCAAAAGAGGAGTCAGAAAATAATAGTAGAAGCAAGCTGCACATTCTAAGCATTTGGAAGCAAAGGGAAATTGAGAAATTGAGAACTGGACACAGAATTGGATTTATGCATAAACTATATCACCTAAGGCTTAAAGCCTCAAATTATGGGGGTGCCTAAATAATACAGAAATAACATTACTCAGTTACCAAAGAGGGTGGGGAAAATGCAATGGAGCATTTGAAATATGACAAATCTTAGAGCCTTGGTGGTAGAAAATACCTTAAAGCAGCAGCTGACTTACAGTGACCCCATAGACTTTTCAAGACAAGAGGCGTTCAAAGGTGGTTTGCTATTGCCTGCCTCTGTGTAGCATCCCTTGACTTCTTGGTGGTTTCTCATCCCAGGGTGATCCTTCTTAGATTCCAAGATCTGACATTCAGATCAGGGGATTTTAGGGCCTTATGTCTTGATCTGAACCTTCCTGAAGAGTGTGGGTAAATTGTTTTTTTGAGATTTGAATAAATAGCAATGCGCTTGAATACAGTAAGAAGAGGCGTAGCTTGCTTACTTGATGGAGAACAGGGAGGAAGTTACCAGACAGCAACAAAAATTTGGGACAGATCAGCTTAGTAGGCCTTGTAAAGAGTTTTAATTAAGTCAACAAAGTAGTCAGCTCATTGAGTGGGATGAGATGGGAAGGAAATTGATTAGGAGTTTCTTCTCAGAAGGGGCTCCTTGCTTGTGACCTGCTTATCTTTGGGTAAGATACTTTTGTGGATTCATGTAATTGCTTTCCTTTAATTATCTGTGTAACAGTGATGGATGGTATAATTTCCTGTTGAGTTAGTCAGTGTTAAAAATGTAATAGTATTGCTTTCATAAAGGATTAAAATGGAAGCAGAGATTCTCCAGTAGTATTTCTTGTGTACTAGGTCAACACCAAACCTAAAATATTGTTGAGTTGTATCTCATGCTGTGAATTAAATAATCTGATATAGAAAAGCTAACTAGATGCCTAAGGCTTCTTATGTGCACACCTATACCTGAATCAAGTCTGACTAAAGTCATTCAGAACAAGTTGGTCAGCCAGCCTTGTTAGACTTCACAGGGCAACCTTCTAAAACCTCTTAACTCCCCTTCAAACAGAGATCTGATTTGTGCAGAAATATGTGGGAAAGTTCACACAAAGAGAAAGAGGATTAAAAAAATATCTCCATGTGTTCAACACTTTGAAAGTCTTACCAACTATACTTGAAGAAGGTTGGAATTATTTTTTTTTTGAAGTTATTGACAGATATAGGGAGGTTCTAGATATAGGGAGGATGAATGCAAATGGAGGAACATTGGACCAGCATGAGATTGATCCATTGGAAGCTATTTTGGAAATCCTCTCCATTGCAATGGACAGTGTAGATTCTAAAAGACAGGCCTGGAACCCAAAACGGAATTCAAAGATATAGTTCTGTTGCAACTCATGAGGTTGATTATGGTACCCCTCAGGGATTATTATATATGCCTTTTGTGTAAGATGAAAGGCCAGCTAATATAGTATATTTGGTTTATTAATTGGTTTCTTTCAAGTGTCATATGTATCCTTTGGGCTGCACTACAATGGTTAGAAGTAGTTTCCATTTAAAGCAAAGAGTTTTCTGTCATATAACATGAAGAACTGAGGACAAAATTCACTAACTTCTGAATTTAAATTTCAGATAAAGAGTTATACAGTTAAAAAGAGTTGATAGCTGGAGAAGAAGACATCTTACTCCTAGCATTAAGACAGCTGCTGGAGTTGATGCATTTAAGGCCTCTACACCCAAGCTGAATATGTGAAAAATAAACCTTCTCAGTTCCTTGACAAGTGATTGAGATCAGGGTTGTTTGTATGGTTTTGTTTGGAATCTGGAGGGATCTGATGAAGTTCTCATTACAACCAAGTCAAATTGGCAAAGGCATACCATTTCCTAGTCTAGACAGTCTTTCTGAAATCCCCATGGTTTTCATTTCATATACAACAATTGAACATGTTGCTATTAAGCCTAGATGTTTCTTGTGAGGTGGGAGAAAAACATTTGTGTAAATTGACATCTCTTTTACCTGAACCAGTTTCCAAATAAAATTTGACAGTTTTTTTGTAATTTTTGGAAGAAATACAAATTATTCCAAAGGAATGAAGCCAGAACAATTTTTTCCAGGGTGTTTGAAATATAACTGATTATCAGTTATTTATATGCTAGCTGCTTGATGTAATATTAGGGTGTATAACTGTGTTTCTGTTTAGCAAAGTCAGTAAAATAACTTCTGCTATTTCCAGCTTAACATTAACTTCATTGTCTCTTAATGTAGTCAGTTCAAAAATGTGGGCATCAGATCTATATGGGGTTGTTCTTGATCCCCAAAATGCAGGAAACATGCAGTGAAATCCTGTACCAAGTCTCCTATCAGCCTTTTGAAATAATTGGACTTACATTGACCTTTTTAAATAGTATTGCATTGTAAAACTTGTAGAATAAGAATTCTGCCAAATAGTTGATTCTATATTCAGCTAACTGCCATTAGACCACCTCCACTGGATGGAGGATGCTGGCCAGTTTCTCCTGTTAATATATCTTAACTGAGGTCTTTGTGCTGTCATTCATGATTCCATCCCACCTGTTGGCCAGTGGAGGGAGTGAGGATAGGGTGGGAGCACAAAACATCAAGAGCAAAATGGGGAAAAATAAGCTATAGCTTTTATTGAGAACAACAAGAGGAGCATTGACAGAGCATAGGGACAGATCTGGTATTGGGTGACCCACTTGTCATCTGCAATTACCACATTCCCATGGCTCACCAGCTGGGGGAGCAAACATGGTGTATCACTTGCTGGTTTCTTTGTCATCTGTTGGTAGGAGCCAGCTGACACCTTGTCATGCTGCTGTATGGCTCCACTCCCAAGACCACTCAAAGGGGTCCCCAGGATTTGCAGGGGGAAAGAGTGACCAAGAGCAAGGTTCCAGCCACATTCCAGCCAAATAGAAGAAAGGTGTACCAACATTACATCTTTGAACTCTAGATCTGCCTGCAGCTTCTTCCTCAGGCCAGCTTCAGAGATGCAAATTGCTGGTTCAGGCCTGCTGCTTGATCTAGTCTCACAGGCTCCTTGATGCCAATTTGAAGCCAATGTTGAAGACCTATCCTCTGTCTGATTCCCATCCCACAGCCACAACCCTGGTCCCAGGAAGTTCGGGGCATTGCTTCTCCAAAACATAATAAAGATGGAAAATGCTAGCTGGGAAGCTTCACTGAACTAGCTACAACTATGCTAAAACTAATGAACTTTAGAATGGATAACCCAGGAGTCCTACCCAAGGTTCCCCATGCTAACAATATTTGAATGTGAGTCATAGGCCCTTTCCGCACGGACCATATACAGCGCCATAGGGACGGCAAAAACACCATCCCTAGGGAGCTGTTCGCATGGGGGGCACAGCTGCTTTGCAGCCGCGCTGCCCTCACTCCTCCCCAGCGGCGCGAAGCCGCCATTTTCCCACCTCGCTCCGTGAGCGAGGTTTTTGGAAAACGGTGGCTTCCAGCTGCTGCCGTGCGAACAGCAGAGGTTGGAAGGCGCCATCCCTCCCCCCTTTCCCGATTGACTTACCTTCCCTGTGACCCTCCGGTTCATCGCCGAGGCCTGGGGACACGCCCCCCCTGCCCTGCAACTCTGGAGCGGTCGCGCAGGGCAGGGGGCGTGTCCCCTGGCCTCAGTGACGCGCCGGACAGTCGCAGGGAAGATATGTCGATCGGGCGATGGTGCTCTGCGGCGCCGTCTTCCCTGTCGTTCCCGGGACTGTTCGTGCGAACGGTCCTGGGGGGGTTGGGTCAGCGTCATGTATGCTGACCCAACCCCCAGCGTGGCCATGCAGAAGCGGCCATAGTTTTATTGGTATTAAAATAGCGCTCCGCCACAACTATCCATGTTCAAAGTTTTTTTTTTTGTTTAGAATATCTTTATTAATTAAAACATAAAAAACAAGGTTCACACATCCTTGTACGCGAAGTCATTCCGCATCCTATTGATAAGTAATTAGAAACTAAAAAGAAAGAAAGTAATAGTTAGAAAGGAAGAGACGAAAAAGAAAATTACAATATTAAGAAAACACAAGTTATATCTAGTTAACATCAATATCTATTTCATTTCATCGTGTTAACCTTCAGAGGGAAAGAAAGAAAGAAGAGGTATAGTGAAAGAAAAGGGAAAATTAGACTTCTCCTTCAGTCTCAATTGGTTATTTTAGTTCTATATATAGTAACTTCTCTAGCTGTTTCTTTGGATTACACATCATCCAGTTTATGTTTGGTTTCCAAAAGGTTAATACATAGTTAACATAAGTTATTTCTATAACTCATAATAAAAATTGATTCTCTAACACCCCTTATTGTTTGTCTATTAAAACAAAAGTCATCATGGTGAGCATTCAATCCTTAATACTTAATACATTATCATCTCAACGAATGGTTTTACAGGAGTTATACAGTAATGGAACCAAGTGATCAAACTAGTTATTAATCCTACTAATATTATATACAAATCAAATCAATTAATAATCAATTGGTAAAAAGTTCGCTTCAGCTTCTTTCTCTTGATATTTAATCCAAAGCCTCCAGTTTTCCACATATCTCTCTGCAGGTAATAGTTCAGTTTGGTGATATCTTTTGTCTAACGTAAACATTTGTTGAACCTTGTTCTTCCATTCTTCTGTTTCCGGAATTGTTATCTTTTTCCATTGTTTTGCCAGCACTAAGCGAGCTGCTATAATCAAATGAGACAATAAATATAGCTGATTTTTCGAGAAAGTTTCCTCCGCCATACTAGGGCCTAGAAGGTAAGTTAATGAGGTTTTTCTATACCTTTTCTCAATGATTTTTTCTATTTCTGAATGTATTAACAGCCAGTAATTTTGTATTTTAGGGCACGTCCACCATAAATGGAAAAAGGTTCCCACTTCTCGACCACATTTCCAGCACATTGGTGAATATGTCTTATTAATTTTAGATAATGTTATAGGAGTTAGATAATTTCGATAGAATATTTTTAAATTATGTTCCCAATGGTCTGTGTTGGGGGTGTGTTTATATATGTTGGACCAGTAATTCTGCCATTGATCTAGCATTATAGGTTTATTTATGTTTTCTGCCCACTTAATCATGTTGGGTTTAATGACTTCCCTTTCCGTTTTTTGTTGAAGCAAACATTGGTAAAGTTTGCTGATTAATTTGGTATCATCTCCTATTAAAATTTTATCTAATTCTGTGTAGGTTAAGTTGATGCCCCAGTTTTTTGTGTCATAGTCCCAGCAGTTTTGTAATTGTAAGTATGTAAACCATTGACAAGGTTGTTCTGCTATCTTAATCAGGTTCCTTGGTTTAATTATTAACTTATTCAAATTTCTGTAAGTTATGTCCTGGTATGTCAACCAGTTTTTGTTATTATTTCTATCTCGGATCCTTAAGCCTTCCATACGAGATAGCCAGATGGGTATTTTAGTATAGAAGATGTTACTATATTTTTGCCAAATTTTAAGTAAGGCATTTTTTACTGTATGTTCTTTAAACATTCTATCTCCTGTTTTGTTCTCTTTGTGAGATGGCCACAGGTAGTTATGCCATCCTTTTTGGTTATGGAAGCTTTCTATGTTTAACAAGTCATAGTCTTTTAAATTTATCCAATTCTTAATCCATTTTAGGGCCGCTGCGTCGTGGTATAGGGCTAGGTCCGGGAGGCCATAGCCTCCTCTATTTTTATGGTCTATTAAATATCTGAATTTAACTCTAGGTTTCCCCCCCCCCCCACAGGAATTTGCTGATATCTGATTCCCATGTTTTGAAAAGTTTTGTATGTGTGATTAGAGGTAAGTTCTGAAACAAGTACATCATTTTCGGTAAGACCGACATCTTAATGATTGATATTTTCCCGTATAGGGAAATGTTCAATTTCCCCCAGTTGTTTAGTTTTTCCTTTATTTCTTGCCAGGTTGGATTGTAATTATTCATAATTAAATTTTTGTTATTATTTTCCAATGTTATTCCTAGGTATTTTAGTTTTTTTGCTATGGTGAAGTTTGTTAGGTTCCCTAATTCTTGTTTCTCCCTTTCGTTTAGGTTTTTTGTTAGAATTTTTGTCTTTGAGTTGTTTATTTTAAGGCCTGCTACTTTCCCATAGTCTGTAATCACTTCCATTAATTGGGTGATTTTATGTAGCGGGTCTTCGATAAAACATGCTATATCATCTGCATATGCTTTTAATTTGTACTGTCTTCCTTTATATTTAATTCCTTCAATTCTTTTATCATTAATAATTGTCTTCAGTAAGGGTTCTAAAGTGATAATAAATAATAATGGGGACAGGGGACAACCCTGTCTCGTTCCTCTTTCGATTGTAAATTTATCTGTTAGTCCATTATTTATTTTTAATTAGCCACCTTTGTGAGGAGTATATATTTGTTATTCCTCTTAAGGAAGTTTCCTGTTATCCCTAAACATTTTAGCGGGAGGAGAACAGAAGGAAGCCCCAGTCCACTCTGTCAAAAGCCTTTTCAGCATCCAAACAGATTATAGTTGAGGGGGGGTGTGGCGTTAAATTCAGCATTTCTATGATATTTATTACCGTTCTTACATTTCTTGTGGTTGTTCTTCCTGGTAGGAAGCCTGTTTGATCATCTGTAATGTATTTGTTTAGTATGCCTTTTAATCTATTTGCTAAAATTGACGTATATATTTTATAATCAATATTTAACAAAGAAATCGGTCGGAAGTCTTTAGCTTCCGGTGTTCCTATTGATGGTTTTGGTATCAATGAGATCACTGCTTGTTTCCAAGAATCGGGGATTGTTTTACCTTTGAAAACTTCATTCAATAGTTGAGTTAATGGGTTTATTAACTCATCTATATAATTTTTGTAGTATAAGGCAGTGATCCCATCTGGGCCTGGCGATTTGTTTTTTCAATTGTCTTATTATTTTTCTAATTTCATCTTGGGATATTTCCCTGTTTAATTTATCACGGTCTTCTCCTGGGAAATTTCAAAATGCTGGTTGGTTCATTAGGTAGTTTTTTATAATTCTCTTGGTCAATGTTCTCTTTTTTGTAGAGTATAATAATTCCTGATTATTTCATTAATTTTATCTGCCTCCTGTAATTACTTGTGAGTGGGTCAGGAAATCTGTGTAATTATATTCCTTTCTTTGCCTTTTTTTAAGCTCTCTTACTGGCCAGCCATTTTCTCCGCCTTGTTCCCTTGGGGAATAATATTTTTGTCCTATGAATATTTCCCTGCTTTTGTTATTCTCCATCTGTGATCAACAGGTTTTAACTGGTCTCTTGTATTAGCCGTCTGATTTTTTCTCCTGTATTTTTTTTGTTCTCTCCCCTTTTTTCTAATTCCTTTTCGCCAGAGTATACAGCTCCCCCTCCAGGGTTTTCTTTTTTTCCCACTTTGTTTTTTTTTTCAGAATAATTTCTTCACTTAGTAAACACTCCCTTATTACCGCTTCTAGGGCATCCTCCATATCATTCCATTATCACTAATTGAGCTACGCGGCATTGATGTCCCAAAATTGTAAATAAGTCTTCTTTTTATCTTTTTCTTTTACATTTAGCATTTCTGAGCACCCAGTCCTTTTCGTTCCAGTTTGTTCGCTTTTATGCTGGCCAATCTCCCAGGTTATTGGGCTGTGGTCCGATACATTATTCTATTTCCTTTTGTATTGTTATCTTTTTTTGTTAGGGAACTCAAAGATCTGGGTGCCCAAATCATGTCTATCCTGGGAGTGTAAGTGCTATGTCTCCCTAAAAAGAAGGTGTACTCTAACGACAGTTCCCGATTTTTCCCTCCACCACACGTAATTGACCAGTTCCAAGTCCTTGGTTATCTTAAAGAAGGCTTTAGGCAGTTTTATTGTCTCCGTATTTCAGTCTGCTCTCTTGCGCTTACCTTTGTTGTTGTTTTTTTATCTTTAGCAGGATCTACTATCCTATTCATGTCGTCCCCGGCATTATCCATTTTTGTGGGAGCAGTTGTAATAATTGATTATACAGCTTAGCATAAAACTGAACTTTTATTGTTGTTTGGCGCGTGAAATCGCCACTATCATTATTTTTTCATTATTCCAAGTTATCTCAGTAATTAGATATCTTAGCTTCCTGTATCTGAGTATATTTCTTTGGTTTTTAAAGCCTTCTCTGATATATAGCGCTTAACCTCTTCTTTTTTTTTTGTTGTAGATATGACGTGGAAGAGCGAATTTTAATCTCCGGATTTTTGTAAGTATCCTATATCTTTTGTGTTAATGTGTGTCTCCTGTAAACAAATGCTTTCAAATCTGTTCCTACTGAGCTGGCTGAAGACCTTTTTTCTCTTAATTGGATTTTGCTTTAAAACGCATTTATATTCCAACTTATAATTTTACAATTTGCTATTATTTGGCGTTCTTACCTCTGCTGGGTATCATCTATGGGTCGTGATTCTTTTCGAATTCCTTGCTGTTAACCAAAGTCCTTAAAATGCCTTCGCCACTGAATTGATGTTGAAGCATTTAGAGTCCATTTGAAATGAAAGGCCTTCTGGGTGTATTCCATCTAAATCTGATGTTGTTCGTATGCTTAAGGTGTCCAGTTTTCAAGTCTTTATGGTCTTCTCCTTTTCTTCCTAATTATTGTAGGGATTTCTTTGAGGATAATCAAATTGGTGCCCCTTCTAGTTGAGATTCGGGAGGAATGATGCATGATATCACTCAAAGATCTCGTCTCTAAGACTCTTCCGGACGCAATTCTATAATAATGTCTCTTGGGCAGTTTCCTGTCCGCGTTGCGCAATCTTTGAGTTGACTCTAACCATACAGGATCTATCTATTTCTTTAACTCGCGTTCGTCCTCTTCTAGGCTCCAGAACTTCCTTGTAATAGCTGCATTTGATACGTTTAACAGGTTTTCGCTTTGGTTTCATTTCAGGTGAAGCCTCCTATGTAATTCTCAGTGTGAAGTCTCCTTTTTGTTTCAGGATTCCAACATATAGCTGTATGTATTTCTGCTTGTTTTCCTTGTTGTTCTTTGTATACATCCATTTTATCTTCTATCCTCTTCTATATGCTCTGCATGTTCATTTAATGCTGACCTTATCTGACTTAAGGTCCTCATCTATCTTCTTGCAGTGGCTGGAGTTTTCCTTCACTTCTTTGGTGAGGTTCATTATTTCTAATTCGATTTTTACGCGTTGCTCTTTTTTGATCTCTTTTTGAAATCTGGCTTAGTTGTTTCCTTAGATTTCCTGTTTGTAATTGAAGTACAGAGCATAACAACTTTTATTTGCTCCTAGTTTGTCCATTTTGGCTTCACTCTCTTGACGTGGCTTCTCTGGTTTGTTTGCCCTGCTAGGTTCACTGTCACTGCTTTGTATCACTCTTACTCTCTCTCCAGTATTTCCTCCTCCTGCAGTTTACTCATGGTTTGGTTTTGCTCCTATGAGTTAACCCTCAGGCAGCACTGGTTGTTATTATCTTGTTAATTAACTTTGTTAGAGGAAGAGTCCAGGTTTGCCTACCGGGTTTGTTTCTTCTTCTTTGCTCCAGTTTATTCACCAGGCAATCGCCATCTTCATTGTTTAGCTTAGCCGTGTTATAGAGTTTACTCTGTTCCGTCTGGCTTCTTCTCTCTCTGCGGTGGTTTCTCTTCCGTTTAAATCACTTTCCGCAATGTCTGTTATTAAGGATTTGACTGAGGGTTATTTGTTTATTTCCCTTCCGGGTTCCCCTCAGAGTTGGAGAGAGACGTTCTTAAAAGCTACGTAACTTCTCAATAGTTTGGCATTGTCTCTTCCGGTTTATCTCATGAGTGGGGGGGCTTTCTTAAGGGGGCATCCAGATAGTGTTCCGATGTCCCGCCCGCTCCCCACCTTCCCAGCGCTGGATTTTTTTCTCTCTCCACCTCCGCAGTTTCCGCGGAGCTCCGGCGTTCGGCGGTACGCTGCTGCTTCGGCAAAGTTATACTTTCCAGACTTCTTTGCTTTCTTAGATCCCGTCCATGGCAACGATCTGTTCTGGGGCAGTCCAGCCCTAAAGCTTTATTCACTCTTTCAGGACTTCGTTTGCTCGACTTTCAAGCAGTCCAATCCAACATGATGGATCATCTATGCGTTTACTCTGTCTCAGCTAGTTTTCTTCTCCTGGGCTGAAGAATCCAGGTATTTATTTTATTCCTCTTATATTCTCACGAAAATGTGTGGCGGGTTAAAAGATGCATACCGCGGGCTTGGTCCCAATTCTGGGAGATCTCTCTCTCTCGCTTTTTTTTGCTGGGGTAAGGGGGAGCCAAACTACTCAGCCTGCAATCCCCTCCTCCATTCTCCAGAACTTCTCTGCCAGTAGAGAGATAGTTTGCAATCCTCTTCTTCTAGGACTGCAGAGATTAGGTCACGATTCTCCTGAGGTCTCTCCGGAGACGTCCACCAGTCGCCACCCTTAACTGGAAGTCGCCCCCATGTTCAAAGTTAATGTTGTGCTGTCACAGCAAAATTCAGCAATAAATTCTATAGATTATGTTGTCTGAAGACAGCATGGTTTATTATGAAATTAATATTAATTTATATATCCTGTAAACATCACAGTGGGGTCTGGTAAGTTGCACATATATAAAATCTGATTCTCAAAGTACCATGGCATTGGGTCATGGTAACATTTCTCAAGCCCTTATTTCTGTTCAGTGGAACCTTCTTCTCCTTCTCCCAGTATTCTGGCTTTCAGACATGACTCCACAGATGCAGTTGCATTCTTCATGGTTAAAGACATTTACTTTCATCACATGGGCCAAACTATACTTTTTCTGAAAACATAGTCACAAACTGTAGGAAATGAGAATATAGAACGTATTTCTCTTTTTCTTTTCATTTTCGGTAATAGAAATGTGTGGAGATGAAATTGTAGGCATTCTGTCGTCGGCAAATTATGTGTACACTGAGCTTCTCCTGTGATGTTCAGATTGGCAAGCAGAGGAGTGAAAAGAATTGGTTAGGTGATAATGGGATGGAGAATTCCCAACATGTGTTCTGTCACTTTAGAACTGCAAGGGAGATTGTGATCACAAATTATTATCCCCAGGTGATTTTCACAGAATATCTACAAATTCCCTGTTCTGTTCTCCAACCCCATAGACAGCGGGAGACAGCATT
This sequence comes from Sphaerodactylus townsendi, assembly GCF_021028975.2. NCBI lineage: Eukaryota > Metazoa > Chordata > Lepidosauria > Squamata > Sphaerodactylidae > Sphaerodactylus > Sphaerodactylus townsendi. Next base: position 103,614,036 of record NC_059427.1, on the reverse strand, counting down.
AATTCTGGCTGGAGGAATAATGTGAAATGTCTAGTGCAGAGATTCTAAATACTTTGCATCACATTCCATTGGAATAGGCAGTGAGGGAAAAGCTATTGACGGTAGACTTTGACTTTTGAGAGAAATATTTCTCCTTCAATCTGATATTTACTTTTACAAAGAAACAACATGTAACCATCATCATCACCCTAAACAACAACTTGGGGTTTAGATCTCAAGATTCACTCATAGTTTTCTCCTACATATCGAGACATCCCATCACACACTCACATATATACAAGTTTTAGTCCAGTGCAAGACTAGGGTCTTGTTTCCAGATATACCATCAAAAAACAAACAAACCAAAGGAGGCCTTCCTACATTTATATATGAATTCAGTTCTTTCTTTCTTTCTTTTTCTTTCTTTCTTTCTTTCTTTCTTTCTTTCTTTCTTTCTGGCTGTACTTTTAGAGTGTCTTCTAACATTCACGATTACCTGCCTTTCAAGTAAATACAGTAGAATTGCTGGTGGAGGACGATGAACCTTTGCATTTGTTTTTGCTTTGAGGATGTGAGGAAATAGCTTTCCCACTTTAAGGGAAGGTATCTTTTGAAGGGAATGTTTAACCATTTTTTTCTTCAGACAGGTGGAAAGGAAAAAGTCAAGTCAATTCCTTTCCAGCCTCACCTCAGTCACCTTTTCAAGATGCTACTATAGAGAATGAAATGCTAATAGATACAATGGGATGGGTCAATCTCCCCTCCCCTCTATCCTCTTTCCCGCCTTCGAAGCAAGAATCAGAGATTTGGAGGTTTCAGCATTCTAGAAAGGACTTCAGGAAAACCCTAAAAAAAGGTTCTTTGACCCTGGCTAAACTGGGTAGTGGTTGGAAAGAAGGAATGAATAAAATCCTGGGAGTCAGGAGGAAGATTTTTTGGCTGGGACTCTCAGAGGAGACAGAGCTCTCATCTGAGGTATGGAGAAGGCAACCATTTGGACCATGTGTTGTCCCCAGGGAGGCAAAACAAACTTCAAGTAATGGAAATTCTGTAGAAATCTGTAATATCTATATTCTAACATGTGATGGGGCATGGGTAGAAAGAGGGTCATAGGAACATTTTCTCTCATTTCTTTTGGAACCCTTGCTCAATCTGGTGCTGTGCTAAAAGTGTGCTGGTAAACATTTTCTTTTTAATGAATACTTTTTTGTTTTGGATGCTGGTAGCAGTTCTCTGTGCCACATAAATATCCACCTTCTTAAACATGCTATTTTAAAAAGGGGTGCCGGGAGGGAAAAGGCTGGCAGTTGGCAAGTGGCTAGTTCTCCAGGGGCACCCCAGGCAATAAATGGTCCCCGTGGTGCCCAGGCATTGGAAATGCCTGGGGGAGGGTAAAGAGTGGGATAGGGTCTGAAGATCAGAGCATGCCTGTTCCACCACAAATGGAACACAAAGATATAACAAGCCTTGTTGTGTTTTGAAGCCACAATAGGGACTGACTCATTAATTTGGCATAATATGAGTATTTATTGCAATTTTAAGTAAATGGTTATATATTTATTAACGTTTGTGAAACCTTTTGTATGGTTTTAGCACGCTTTTTGTAATGTTTCACCATGTTTGGCATGTATTATTATCATCTATTTATATGTATATGTTAAATCAGTGGTTCTCAACCTTCCTAATGCCACAAACCTTTAATACAGTTCCTCATGTTGTGGTGACCCCCACCCATAAAATTATTTTCGTTGCTACTTCATAACTGTAATTTTGCTACTGTTATGAATCATAATGTAAATATCTGATATGCAGGATGTATTTTCATTGATACAAATTGAACATAATTAAAGCATAGTGATTAATCACAAAAACAATATGTAATTATATATTGTGAAATATTTATTTCTAATTACAAATACATGAAATTTTGTCTTTCAACCTCTAGCCCTATACTGACAACTACACCCCTAGGCACACAGAGGCAGCATTTTAACAACATCCTTGACCTTTCATTGCTTTCCATGCACCTTTGCCCCCCAAAAATAATTATTAAAAAGTGGAGCAATCCCGCTTTAAGCGATCTTGGCAACAGCGTGGAGAAAGCAGATTGCACAATTACTGACAGTGCAATCCCAGCCAGTTACTCCAGGTTAAGCCAGTAGATTTCTGCATAGGATTGCTCACTCCTTCATTTGCACCCTTTGAAAACCAACTGAAGGAGGAGAACAGAGTCAAGGCCAGCCATGCAAAACCTGGTCCCCGCTATTTTGCATTCTGATATACAGTGTTGTAGGAAGACCCAGAATTATGATGTTGTAAGCAGCGATATTTAGACCGCCTGCTTATACCCTTTACAGCTTCCGTATTATTGTGTTGGAGGACTCTTGCAGAGAATGGCTTTTTGAGCTTAGGGAGATACAGATTCCAGATTCATACAATATATGCATATAGTAAGTCTGTTAAGTTTGTTATACACATATATATATATTCCGATATATGACACTTGGGGTGGGTATATGTTTAGATTTGTATATTTGTAGTAGCCTTTCCTCATTCACATATTAAAACAGGTCAAGCAGCCGGTGTGCAACATGTTCTGTTTCCCTGGCCATCATTTTATATGGCCATAGAGAAAAGGAAAGAAGAAAGAATCCAGATATTCTTCAGCAGTAGTGAATAAGTCGTACTAATTCCTGGAATTTTTATAGTCAAGGCTTTGTAGAATTCCTTTGAGGAGCTGTTAAAAAGTTTGCCAAAGTATTATTTCTTATGCTTCTAATTCTTTCATAGCAAATAGATCCATCAAGGGCAAGAAAGCTGGCTTATTGTCTGTTGTCTTAAGATTTATGTTTTGATCAGTTGACATCTATATACTATGTGTCTTTCAGCATAGCAACATCCGCATAGCCAGTTATTTCTTTTACGGAATGATACTGTACTTCCAGGCTCATCAAGGGCATCTTTAAAATCAGATTTGATTTCATGTTCTGTTTCTCTGCAATTGCATTTTCTGGCATTTCTCATATTAGCTCATGATCAGGACATACTAGATTAAACTTTAGTTCCAAGGAGGCCCTGTGAGAATATGCACTTTTGAATATGTGATCCAATTTAGAACATGATGGATACAAACATACGTTACATATTTTTGCAAGTCAGGAAGGTTAGCTGGACAAAGCTAGAATTCTGGGGAGCGCTATATGGGTCCCCGCAGTCTTTAGACAATCAAGAAATGCACCTCTTAAAAAAAATATTTTCAAGTGTGTTGAGCAGATGGGAGATAGGGATGGCCATGGCCATGAGAAAGCAATGCAAAAAAAATGCACAAAACACTTAACAATACAATAGAGAGCAATTTCAAGTATTAGATAAGAAGCACTTTTGACCAATCCGGTGCACATCTTGTAATATGTGACCAAGTGATAATTTGAACAAAACTGCTGCCAGTGAGAAAGATATTCTGATTGGGTTTTTAAAATTCTTATTGTATATTGTTTATATTGTATAGGATGGGACACTGTAAAGGCTTGTGAATGGTCTGCAAATTTTCAAGTGATAGGAAAAACACAGTTTTTCTTACAATGGAAAATAAAATAAAAAGTTTTGAAATGAGGTATACGGTATATTTCCCTTCAATTCTCCCAAGTAGGCCAGTAGCTAACACCGTACTTGTTACAGTTTGGCTGGAAAACATTATTTGGTAATTAGGAAGTGAGGTTCCTTTAATAGACTTTATTTTCATATTTATTTCATTGTATATGCTAGCTAGCTCATTTTGGTATCTGTTTCTTTTTTTAAAAAATCATTTATTTAAATTTCAACATAAGTAGAAAGTAAAAGACGTTTCATACAGCTTTGATATTACTGGGAACATATCATGCGTAAAACAACATATTTCCATATCATTAACAGTTCAACTTATATCATCTCATTTTTGTTCCCTTAACTAAATATACATTAATTATTACCATAGCTATAAGAAATAGAAATACCATGTTAGGTATAGAGGAAGGAAAGAAAGAGAGAGAAAAAAGAGCAAAGAAGCCGTGAAGCAGACGGGAGAGATGGTTCCGTCTATCTTCACTTATAGTTAACATTTTTGATTTATATATATATCTGTTTCTTGCTATGTTGTGTAAAAGGAAGAAGAGAGGAGAAGGAGAGAGAACTTTAAAATAAAAGAATAATAGAGTTTACAAGGATAGACCCTCTGTCCCGCTAATCCACTCCAAAGTGAAAGGACTTCCCCTGAATCCTTTGTCTCCAAGCTGTCTTAGAGAGTTTGGTATTTACATCCTATCTTATTAGTGATGCTGAAAAAAAAGCACTTTATCCTGTAAGTTGCTATTATGTATTCTTAATTCTACTTTTTTGTCATCAAGTTAAAGTTTAAATATCTTCTGTGTATATTAACTCAAAAGTTTCTCAGTTATTGTTGACACTAATCATACAGTAAATTGTACAGTTCTGTAAATTAAACAGTTTCTATCTATAACGATCTAACTATCATTCTATAAATTAAATCTTCGTTTAATAAACAATTTCCAAGGATACCACTTTGAATTTCTGTCTTTCATAGCTTCTATATATCTTGATGACTGATTAGTTTGCTGCGATAGACTGTCTGCGATATGGTATTCTTGTGTTTTATGGATCCACTCGTCTACAGTAGGCAAAGTTGGTAATTTCCAGTGTGAAGCTATCAACAGTCTTGCTATTGACGATAAATAGAGAAAAAGATATAAGTTATGTTTGGATAACTGTAATTCTGCAATGTTTCAATGTACAGCTTTTATAAGAGGTTGAATGTGCAATTATTGTTTTGTATTTTCTTCCCTTCCCATGTTCTAATTGTGTTTATTAAGAAAGGACTGTGTGGTGTTCATGTGCTGAGGATAATAAATTAAATAACTGTAGAATAAACTGCATGTGATTTCACTTGAAGTGGTAGAAACTGACATTTTCATTATGTTCTTAATTCTTCCCATGTCCCATTTTTTTCAAATGTGAGCATTGTATATAGAACTAATTTTCAAATATTTCACCTTTCATAATACTATTTGTTTGATTAATTAATGCATAATACATTCTGGAGACTAATTTGTTTATTCCTTGTAGACTCATTAGGAATTGGTGTATGCATAAGAGATTAAATTTTAGGAGAGTTACCTTATAATGATTGAATCATGTGCCTGCTTTTCAATAGTGTGATAATAAAACAAGCTGTATCTTTTTAATATATTATTTATTCTGAATATTTCTGAAGCTGTATGTTAAAATTACCATTCTAAATTATATACGCAGTTTCCTTGTTATCAGTGTTATTTCCATTTAGAAGTTGTCTAATCCAAACATAATTGAACAAAGAATTGTTTTAGGATTATCAGAAAAAACTATATTCTAATAGCCAAGTTTGCCAAATCACAGGAATACTTAAATCAGAGATTGGATCTATGAATAGACGTCAGATCATCCAAAAATCTGACAAATAGTCCCGGTTTTCTGGAAAACCAAAAAAAGGGTGAAACTATCCCAGTGATAAAAGGAGAGCCTGTAGCTTTAAGAAACAGATGCTGTCAGTGGCTATTAGGGGTTTCTATTTGGTAAATTGAAAAACCTGACAATCCTACATAATGCAGTTTTTTTGGCATTTTGTGCGGCCAATTCAGTCTCACTGCTACTTAAATTTTGTTTCTCAAACAGTGAAAGGAATCCCCTCTCCCCTTCCTCCTTCTCCTCTTTATTTACCTGCTGGCTGGTCAGGCAGATACAGAATTCTAGCATTTCACCATCAGACTTCACGTGGATCTTGGAGTCAGTAGACAGCTCTGTGCTGCCAGGCGCTGCCTCCAAGCTCCACATGGGGCTCAGAGGAAACTATTTACCTGCCCAGCCACCACCTCCATGCTCCATGTGGAGCTTGGAGGTAGCCACCATAACTGCTTCATTCAAGGATAGTGATGGAAGAGGAAGGGGAGAAGATGGAGGGGTGAAATTCAGATTTGGTTCTAATGGATTTTTCTGGGAATCCAGATGTTCTTGATATGAGCAATCAGGAATATCTGGGTTTCCTGAAAATTTTCAAATCAGTTATACCCAAATCTGAATTATACTGACTTTTTTTTTGCACATCTTTGAGGCTGTTGCTGGGCAACCACAACATGTTAGTTTCTGTTAATAAAAGACACCTGAAGGGTAAATAACTTTTTTTTCAGGACTTTGGATCTTTGAGGGAGAACTCATTGCGACCAGGCCTAGCAGGAACCATAAGGAAACTTGATACCACAAGACTTGCATGGCTCACGTAGATCTGACTGCTTGCTAATGTTTCAAGCAGTCATCCCATAAAAGCCAGTGGAGTGCAGTGGTTATAGTTTTAGTGAGAGTGGCCTTTTCCTATCTCCAACAGGCAAGACAGTTTACCCCCTACCTATCCTGTTCCAACCCGGTCATGGTGATCCATGCAATGGTCACCTCCAGGTTAGACTTTTGTAACTCATTCTACACGGGCCTGCCATTGAGACTAATTCAGAAACTATCACTAGTTCAGAATGCAGTGGTTAGACTCCTCACCAGAGTGTTGGTGAGAGAGAGCACATAACACCTGTGCTACAGCAGCTGCTCTGATTACCAGTGGAATTCTGAATCAGGTTCAAGTTTTTGATTCTAATCTTCAAAGTCCTCATATCTATGGAACCATATCACCTCATATTGCCCACAGAGGATGTTTCAGTTCTCCAATAAGCAAGATGAGGCAGACAATGATACTTGGCCCAACTGAGCACTGCTCAAGGCCCAGCCCAGCTAAGCTTCACACAGGTGGTGATGGCAGGCCTAGACCACCCCAGGCCTGCTTGAGGCAATGCAGATAATGGCACTTCACCCAGCCAAGCCTGGGCAAGGGAAGACAAGACAGAAGTCAATGACTGGTTGAGCTCTCTGGGTGGCTAAGACAGAGCAGAAGGCAATGCACACTGACCCCCATGCAGATGAGGTGAGCCAAGGCAGCAGACTGTGCCTAGATGAATCATACTAGAGGCAAGGTAGAGGACAATGGCAGCCAGACCCCATGCAAGATGAGGGGAGTGTCCAGCCATAATGAAGGAGGGAATGTCCAGCTCGCACTAGATGATGGCCCACCTGTCACCTGCAATGAAACCAGCACCAGCTAATTCGTAAGGAAGAATGCCTCTTCCTCATTCCTGCCATCCCCCATTTGAAGGGAGGATTAGGGTCAGAAAGACTGCATCTTCCTCTCTTCTTTCTCCTTTTGGGGCAGGGCTATGGGAGGGGCCCTTTCCCAGGGTTCTTCACAGGATTATTCTGAGGGTAAAATGGGGAGAAGGAGAATGAAGTAATATGTTTTGAGTCTCCATTATAAAGAAATTTTGGGCTATAAATGAAGTAAATAAAAAATAAATATGGCTGAAGATGAAGGGGCAGATAAAACGTTTGTGGGTTTGTGGAAAGGAGAAAAGGAAGCAGAGAAGGTTGAGGATATGTAGGTTGTCAGATGAAGGAAAAGAGGAAATCGTGTGGGGAAGTTGATATAGGGTTCCAGGCAAATCCTTACCAGTTTTTCAATGTGCAATTGAGCCCATCCTGGCAACCAGCACTGCACAACTGGGCTATAATTTTTTTTCCTGGGTAGAGGGTTTTAGTGGTAGGGTATGGTGAAAAAGTGAAGATGAGGAAAAGATAAAGATAGGTTAGCTGCTGGTGGGGAAGGAGAGGAGACAGGGAAGGGAGAAAAGCTAAAGAGGCTTGCAACGAAGGGAAAGAGTAAATAGTGGGGAAAGGGAAATTCAACTTGTAAGTCTTGTGGGTTCTCACTTGTTATACATGATTTGCAATATGATTTATGCATGTAGTGCTCACCTCCTGGCTTTTTGGCTCGCAGTGGGGTTTTTTTTTGTTTGTTTGAACAGGATTCTCATGCTGCGAAGTCTTTCCAATCAATCCAATCCACAATTTTGCCTCCCACTAACACTATTTTCTTGTTCCATCTGTGCAACCTCCAGCCAGGGAGGTTGCCACCTCCAGCCAGGGACATTGCCAACCACTTTTGGGGGGGAGGTAAAGGTTACCATCTTTGGTCTAGCATTGATGATCTAAATCATGCAAGTTTTAGGTAAATTTCAAAGGTTTATTGTTCAAGTGATAGAACCTCAGTGTAAAAAAAAAAAAATCCCAGCCCTTTTGATCCAGAAAAGCGGGAGGAATAGTTGCTGTGTGGGCAAGGAAAGCCAGCAGGAGCAAAAAAAAGTTGAAGAAAGTGAAACACGTGTTTATTCCCATACCTCTCCTTGTGAAGGAAATGTCACACATTCAGAGGTTTCAGAGATTCAATCGATCAATAAACCTTTATTGGCATACAGTGTAGATTAAAACAGATAAATATAAAAACAGGATAAGAAAAACAATTCTTAAAATCAGAAACTGTACAACATGCCGGATGTAAATCATCATTTCATTTTCATTATTACATATAAAAACTTGGCCATTGCTTCACATTGAGTCAAATTATTATTGTTCAGTAAGAGGATAATTTTTTGTCTGTCTGACATTTCAGTATACTGTGATGTTAGAAATGTCAGGTACTTTGTCCTAGCTTTATTAAACCTTGGGCAGCAAAGCAACTGGTGTTGTACAGTTTCTTGTTGGTCTAAATTGCATGGATGTAGTCTCTTCTCTCTAGGGACTCCTTTAAACCTGCCTTGCAGCATAGCAGAAGGTAATACATCAAACCTAGCACAGGAATAAGCCCTTCTTTGCTTAGGATCTGCTAGGATGCTTAAATAAGGAACTAGGCACCCCTGTTTTATTGGAATCAAAAATTTCAAAGTGGAACAAGATTTATTTGCAGCAGTAGACAGTCTTTGGAATTCTGTTGCCAAGATCCTTTTCTCAGACAATCTGAGTAGGAGAGCATGTTTAATGAGTTTATTGTTAGGACCACTTCTTCTAACTTAAGAAGAATAGATGTAATCCATCTAGAATATTGAGATCCTGTTAACTTCATGTGAACTAATGTGGAAAAATCTAACTGGAAGTGAATTCGCAGCCAAAATTAAATTTTTCTAAGCCAAGCTATTGCATTTAGTGGCCACTGTCCGGTCTCAAGACATAATGCCACATAAGGGACACAACTCCTAAGGTTTTATATAGGAATTTGGAATGAATCAATTTTATAGAATCCTTCATAGCATCAAACTATACAGGTGCCCCTTATAATAGTTGTGCTCCAATTTTGGCATTGAATACCTTTAGAGCTGAAGGGATGTATTGATTGCCTCTGGAAAAATAGAAACGCAAAATTTCTTTGATGTTAGTTACTGCTGTAGCAGAGGCTAGTTTCAGATGTGTTGACCATGATAGATTATAACTAAACCATAATCCCAGGTATTTGAAATGTTTTACCTTTTCTATTTGATGGCCCTGGATTTTCCCAGTATATCGCTTTGTCTTATTAGCAAAAACCAAAATGTTAGATTTATCATAGTTCACTTCTAATTTGTTGGTCTTACAATACGCAACAAAACGATTCAGTAATTGAGATAGGCCGACCTGGGTACGGGACAGCATTGTCCACGTACAGTAATAGTGGTATATGAATTGAGCCAAGTTTGGGGCTTTTGCTATTCTCTTCTGATAATATGGAAGCTAGGTCAAAGATAGATGTTAAATAGAAGGGGGCAAGGATACAACCTTGCCTAACCCTTTTGTTGACAGGAATGGGGACTGTGAGAAGTCCGTTTTGGGGATCTTTCACCAAGTAGATTGTTTGGGAATGCAGCTGTTTAATCATATAGAGAAGGTGAGGGTTGATATTCAAATGGGCAAGTTTCTTCCATAGTAAGGCCCTTTCCGCACGGGCCAATAATGACGCCCTGGGGATGGCAAAAACGCCATCCCCAGGGAGCCGTTCGCACAGGCGGTGCTGCCAAAACGCAGCAGCGCTGACCTGGCTCCCTTCCCCCTCCCCTAGGACAGCCTCAGGCCGCCTCCAAAAACCTCCCTCCTGTAGGGAGGTTTTTGGCACAACAGCGCATTCCCGGCGGCACGGTGCGAACGGCACCACCGGGAATGCGCTGTTGTCCCCGTCCCTCTCCCACTCACCTCGTCACCGTCATCGCCCTCCTGGCCTCCGAAGGCCCTCCCTCACTGTCCTCCGACCCCTGGAGGTCGGAGGGCAGTGTGGGCAGGTCTCTAATGAGGCCAGCAGCAGCTGGCCGCACGACGTCTTAATGCAGGGGCAGGTGGGAGAGGGACAGGGAAGAGGCGGGTCGGCCGGGCGATGGCGCTCCGCGGCGCCGTCGTCCCAGCCGGTTTGTCGTCAGGTCGGCGTTCATTACGCCGACCCAACCCCTTCCGCCTCCGTGCGGAAGGGGCCTGCTTCTCTGCTCACTGAAGCTGCAGAGATTTTCTGATCTGTATTGAGTGCAGAAGCGGTGAAAACATGTTGTTAGATCTATGGCTCTTGCTCAGTAAACAGACTTTGTTGTTGTTTGCAGTAGTCTTTATTAGTGAAGCAGGTGGGAACCATGAACTCTTCAAGCCAGTTCTAAAGTGCACAAAAAGCTATTAGCGTTTTATTACTTCACTTTAACCCACTCTCCCCAGTTTTCATTCCAGTAAGAAACTCTCAGGCTTCAGCTTAATTGTGTCTACTGAGAAGATCACCCTTATCACTTTACTTGGCAACCAGACCTTGGAGCTCTTGCAGCTGGGTCTGTCTCACCCTCATGTTTACGTCTTGCTCTCAAGTTTACCAATCTCCACCAGTCGTGACTTAACTACATACAGAGCAGCAAGCATGTGATTAGTAACTACATACATAGCATGAAGTCGTAAGTGTTTGAACCAAGGACTCTGACACATGTGCTTATCTAAGAATCCAACCCAAAGATAATGAATATTCAATGTGAAGGAGATAACAAGTGCAGAAATGGCTGATGTATCTTTTATATCTTCCCTTCGCATCTAACGCCCAGTGCCAGTTTTAAACTGCTTAAAGATACCTCAGCTTGGCCTCCTGTTGAGACCAGAAAAATAATTATTTTAATAAATTTCTTAGACTCCAATGAAGCACAAGGACCACATGGAATTCCAAATGAACTTATTAGAAGTGATACTCAATTTTGGGTTCAACCTTCAGCTAATTTATTTACACTATTAAACAATTCTGGCATTCTGGTATCTTTCCAGAAAGCTGGATCAATTCCCTTATTCCCATTTTCAAGAAAGGCGCAACTGATCAACCTCAAAATTACTAAGTAATAAGTCTCCATATACCATAGGTAAATTTTATGGAAAAAACTTGGGGGGGGGGACTGGTTTCTTGGCTGCAAAATAACAATGTCTTGGGACCTGAACAGATCGGTTTTTATCATGGTAGATCTACAACCAAGCATTGCCTGATCCTAGCTTTCTTGGCTGAAAAATACCTTAACATCACATAGAAAAAGCTATTTGTAGCATTTTAGATCTCAAAGATGCCTTTGATGCCATGCCCAGAAAAGCTCTGTGTAACAACTCATCAAAACAGAAATAGACCCTTGCCTATGCATCCTTTTGCAGACTTTGAATTTATGAACCTCTTGCCAAGTGAAGTATTTTCATGATGGTTTACTGACCCCCAAGATCCCAACAGATAAGGGAGTCAAGCAAGGCTGGGTTTTAGCTCTGCATCTGTTCAACTTGTTTATCAATGATCTAGTGTTGTCCTGGAAAGAAAAGATGTCCATCCTCCAAAAATGGGAAACAACATGTCTCTTTACTTCTTTACATAGACAATATGGTAGTCCTTTCTTTTATGCACTTCAGCCTTAAACATTATCTACATGCTTTCACAAATTATTGTCACCTCAATTCCCTGACTTTCAACCATGATAAATCTAAAGTGATGATTTTTTTTTCAAAGAGGTGAAAGTACTTCAAATAGAGAGTTGAGGATGAAGAGATAAACAAGTTAAAAGTTTAAACTGCCTAGGGCTGAATTTTGGTTACAATCTAAACTGGTCACTCCACAGATTTTAAGTTCTTAAATTAACTAAGTGTGTAGCATCTGCAGTCTCAAAACTTTTATTTCCATCAAGCAGAAGAAGAGTTGGATTTATATCCCCCTTTTCTCTCCTGTGAGGAGATTTAAAGGAACTTACAAACTCCTTTCCCTTCCCCCTCACAACAAACACCTTGTGAGGCAGATGGGGCTGAGAGAGCTCAAAAGAACTGTGACTTTGTTTCCTTCAGAGTCACTCCATAGGCTGGCGCAGTAGTTGGAGTGCACAGGCTTATATCTATCTCTTCATAATTATTTTCATAGTAGAGCTGGGAATCAAACCCTGCCCTCCCAGATTGTGAGCACATCTGCTCCAACTTTCACTATGCAACTGCTGCTCAAGAAAAACAACTTCTCCCTGCTGCAGTGATCATCTTCAAAAGTCATCCTACAATTTTTATATGGAATCCCTATGTGGAGCTATGTTTTTAACAATGTGTCTGAATACCCACAAGCTCATTTAATTCACCAGGTAACAGGAGTGCCTAGATGTGTTAGTTATTCTACCATTTGTGGAGAAATTAAACAATCTTTTGTGAAAACCAAAGCATGGACAGTTACCATTGAAGATTGGCTGAATGTACTTTTTAATTCCCAACTTTTGAGTTTGCTGTCATCGAAGTTCGAAGACAGTTGTTAGAGGAGCTAACAGTGGTATAGTGGTTAAGAGCAGGTGTACTCTAACCTGGAGGAACCAGGTTTGATTCCCCGCTCTGCTGCTTGAGCTGTGGAGGCTTATCTGGGGAATTCAGATTAGTCTGTGTACTTCAACACATGCCAGCTGGGTAACCTTGGGCTAGTCACAGTTCTTTTGAGCTCTCTCAGCCCCACCTACCTCACAGGGTGTTTGTTGTGAGGGGGGAAGGGAAAGGAGTTTATAAGCCCCTTTCAGTCTCCTACAGGAGAGAAAGGGGTGATAAAAATCCAACTCTTCTTCTTCTTCATATGATCAGATCTATTGGCGTTGACCTTGACTACTTGGCTCAGTCTGACTGATCTAGTCTATTGAGTATAATAATTCAAAAACTTCATGACTTTGAAATAGCAACACTGTTTCCTCAGGAACCAAAATTTTGTTTTCTCCTATTTTTAGGTATGTAGTTCAACCAGAACACCAATTTATGCTATTTATCTTCTCTTGAACTCCCTTCCCACAAATGCGCCTTTATGATGGCCAGATTGAATTCCTTTCCATCATCTGTTCTTCGTGGAAGATTTCTTTGTGTTCCATATTCCAAATGACTCTGCATACATGGGGCAAATATGCCAGATGCAATCTCCTGCATATTGTTGGATTGCCAGTATCATACTGATCTGGAAGAGAAATTAATCACACCACCAATACAAGTTAAAACAGCCCAAAGTAAAAAAAAAAAGCACCTTTCCTTGCACTTTTCAGATAGCCCAGTTTTTACCAGCTCTGTTGCCAATTTTTTCTCACTAGTATTAAAAACTAAGGCTTGTCAAAAACTGGACAAAATGGCTGAGCTGTCCAACTATTAATCCCTCTTTTATAATTTGATTTTACTGTCTAGGAAATTTTAATTTATTTTTTATGCCAGTAAAGGTATCTGAATTTTGAAATGTTTGGTTTGTTCCCCCACTCCTCCAAATGAATAATTGAAAAATTATTGATAATTTTAAGGAAATATGTATGTACTTCTCATGTACACAGTGGGCAGTTTTTCTCTACTAGTCAACAGTAAATTATACGCAAGTTCTAACACTAAGGCCAATAGGGTTTAGGATACTGAAAAAAGTGTCAGACTTATGTGGGTTTGTTCCAGGAGAATAGTAAATTGTTTTGCTTGGTAAACACTGCCATATGGACTCAGAATAGTGGAATTTTATTCTAGTGCAGACTGTTTCAGCATATACTTATATAAGAATGCTTTGCTGAAGGCTTCCTTGTTTGATAATAGATCACCTTGTCTTATTTGCCCTGAAGGAATTACATAGTAACCTGCATTCACTAATGAGGTTATCTGTGAGGTTACACTGATGCTTCTGTTCTGTTGTCAGCACTGGTCATGTCATCACTGCTAATTTTGTCACCACCTTAATCCTATTTCACATCATTAAGTTTGAGGCGAAAAGCTGTTGTCACCTCAGCCAGTAGCAGTACCCAAGTACACACACACACACACACACACACACACACACACACACACACACACACACACACACACACACACACACACACACACACACACACACACACACACACACACACACCCCAAATAAGATTTATCAGGATGTCCTCCAGGTCACTTTCTTTACAGAAGTACTGTAATATGTTGCCTGTATATGCTTATAAGGGGTTGCTGGTTACATTAGTGAACACCTTACTGTTCAAATGTATGCTCTAAATTGTAATGCAAAACAGGTACTGTGAGGTTGCTCCATATAAAATAATTTTACATGCATGGAATGTTCCATGTATTTCTACATGTTATACCTCCAGTGTCCAGAAGAAGAAGAAGAAGAGTTGGTTTTTTATACCTCACTTTTCTCTACATGTAAGGAGTCTCAAAGTGGCTTGCATTCACCACCCCTTCCCCTCCCCACAAAGGCACTTGTGAGGTAGGTTGGGCTGACACAGTTTTGTGAGAACTGTGACTGTCCTAAGGCCACCCAGCAGACTTCATGTGGAGGAGTGGGGAAACAAATCTGGTTCATGTGGAGGAACAGGGAATCAAACCCAGCTCTCCAGCTTAGAGTCCACTGCTCTCAACCACTATACCACTCTGGCTGGTAAAGATCAGTTTGGAGACTAAAGCAAACATGGTCAGTCAGATTTTGAGACCTTGTACTTGGATCCATGGACTTTTATCTTTTTATTTCAGAAAACAAAAAAAATTAAGAATATCATGGATTTATGGAACAGCTAGGAGAAATGGTCAGGAGATCTGTCCTGACCTAGATGCCCCAGGCTAGCCTGGTCTTGTCAGATCTCAGAAGCTAAGCGGGGTTGTTCCTGGTGAGTGCTTGGATAGGAGACCACCAAGGAATGCCAGGGTCACTATGCAGAGGAAGTCAATGGCAAACCACCTCTACTAGGTCTTGCCTGGAAAACTTTACAGGGTGGCCAATGCCATAAGTCAGCTTCAACTTGATGGCACATTGCACACACAATATAGGAATCATATGGTGCTCTACTTGTCTCTAGTGGTCAACAATCACTTAAACAATTAATCTCCTTTCATTCAGATTCTTCAAATGAGCCAGTTCCTTGAAGCGATCCTTCTGGAAATAAGATAAATGATAAGCATTGCCATTACACAAACCAGGTATTGAGTGTATTGGTCTGATGTTGAATGCTGAAAAGAGTTTAGCTATCTGGTTTGTGTACATCCACCTAACCACCAACAGATACCCTATTGAGGTTGTTGGAGGCAGAGGCTGCCTGGGTCTTGGGAGTTCCCCACACTTTTGGTCTTGGGGGACTTTAATGTTTATGCAGCTGACTCTGCTTCTGAACAAGCCTCAGACCCAGTATCTTCCATGGTGGCACTGGAACTCTCCCAATTTGTTTAAGATTTCACACATAGAGCAGGCATACTCTGGATTTAATTTCTGGAGCAGGGATAAGGTGAGTTTAGTTATTAATATTTAAGTGCCATGATTGGATCTCCATGCTCTGAAGGCCTGTTTGAACATGCTACGCCTCTCCTGTATAGGTACTGAGTTGATTTATGCTCACTCACAGAGACTAATAGAACCAATACGTTTCTGGAATGCTCTGCAAGACCTGATGCCTCCCAGTGACTCATTAGATGGACTAATAGAAAACTAGAATAGGTTTCTGAGGCCATTGATGAGATAGCTCTTCAACACCCTCCATGCTTCCATGCTAAACCAGCTCCACAGTATAACCTGGAGCTGAGGAAGAAATGGGAACTAAGACAGCTAGACAAAGGGGCAAGAACAACTTGTAGGACACTTCTGAAAGTCTATGAAATGGTGGTGAAAGCTGTGAAAAAGGGTTATTTCTCAGCTAATATCAAATCTGCTCAATTATTTAGAATAATGCGACAGTTGATGACCTTAATGGAAAGGTCCCAAAATAATAGATGATTATGGCTTTTAGCAGTGATGGTTATGTGAACTATTTTGCAGATAAGGTCTTTGTTCTGTCCAGATCTGGTGCAATAAGTGAACTAGAGACCCATTGGCCTTCTTTGGGTCCTTCATTGGACCAATTCAGCCAACTCTCCCAGGATGATGTGGACAGAGTTATGAGAGCTGCAAGGCCCACTTTGTGTCTACTGGACCCATGCCCATTCTGGTTGGTAAAGGCTAATGTGCATGAGGTGTGGACCCCTTTGAGAGAAATTATCAATATATACTTATCCCTGGCATTGTTCCCAGTTGCTTGAAGAGGCCATAAGAACATAAGAACTAGCCTGCTGGATCAGACCAGAGTCCATCTAGTTCAGCACTCTACTACTCGCAGTTGCCCACCAGGTGCCTTTGGGAGCTCACATGCAGGATGTCAAAGCCTTGAATTGGGCCTAGGAGCTAACTGGGAACCAGAGCAGTTGGCACAGAATGGGAGTGATATTGTTTCTATGACCTACCTCAATCACCATTCTAGCTTCAGCATTCTGTACCAACTGAAGCCCAAACATTTTTCAAGGGCAAATCAATTAAAAGGGACTGCAGTCGTTTAATCTAGTTGTTACCAGGACATGCACCACAGGCAAAGCAGAAGCTAGAAGCTCCATTGTAAATCTAACAGAAGGTCTAAACTAGCAACATACCCAAGCAACCTGATATTTTAGGGGACTGCAACTTTATCCAGAACAGGTGGCACATTAATTTCTTGGTCAATCACTCTGTATACCATGAGCACATCTATTTTGTCAAGAATAAGTTTTAGCTTCTTAGCCCTTACTCATCGAAAATTTCCTCTAGGAATTGGTTCACAGTTTTCACCCCATCCTTGAATCCTACTGGAAGTACAATATAAAGCTAAGTATCATCCACATAGATATGACAACCCAGCCCAAATATCTGGATGGACCTCTTCCTATGGTTTCATGTAGATGTTAAAAGGCATTGGGAGCAATATGGAGTCTTCTGGGACTCTCTGGGCTGGGAGCAAGAAGATAAACAACAGTCCCCCAGATACGCTATCTGAAACCTACACTCCAGAGCTATACATTTGGACTTTACTGGATTCTATTATTTCAAATGAGATGGTTCTCATCTCATTGAAATACAATAACAGCTGCAATAAAATCATAAACCTGTTGGCCTCAAACAACCATTTTAACTGGCTTTTATAAAAGATATTACATAGATGTTATTTTTTGTTCTATATTTTTTATGGGCCAGTATGGCTGTTCAATTTTTTTTTTGTGATGAATGAACAGCCTATGAGGGTGTTCAAAGAAATTCCTCTACTCTAGGTTTGCCAACCTTCCTGCATTTACTTATTTATTTATTATTAGCTGCCTTGTTCTCTTGTGGAACGCAAGACAGGTTACAAAGTAAACAAAATGTTATACATTGTCTGGGAGCGGGGGTATAGGCCCCACCCCCCTCCCCAGACTTACCGCCAGACGACCCCTCCTCTGGCCAGGGACAGTCATACCACCGGCCCGATGACTCCGGGGATCCGAGGGCATGCCTCACCCCCATCCCCAGATGGGGCACCGAGCGGTGGGGGTGACAGGGGAGAGCTGTGGGATGTGAGAGCTAGGGAGGCTCACGGCAAGCTGAAGAAGTAATGGGGAAGGCAGTGGTGGGACAAAGGGGCGGGCTTTTTAGCCCTGCTGAAAAACAGGAAGGGAATAAAAGGCAGAAGGGAATCAGAAGAGGGGGCGGCATGGTGGAAGGTGGGGGAGGTAGTCGGTAGAGGAACGGAGGAGAGTGAATGGAAAAAGGTGGAGGAGAGAGCAAAGGAGTGCGGGTTCAAGGAGGGATAATGGACAGAGACCAAGAAGAAGAGTGAGAGAAGGAGAGTGAATGGGGAAATAGAGTAGGTTGGGGTAACGAGGGAGAGGAAGAGCCCCAGTGCAGAGGCTGGCAGGAGGGCTTCTGTAGCCATTCTCCCCAGCTTCTGGCAGTCATTAGGCAAGCTGTGGTCAGCTTAAGCAAGCTGTGGCTAAAAAGGCTGACTCACTTAGTCCACTCCCCAGAGAACAGGAGTGAGACCAGAGGTTCCAGCATCCAGGCAGGGGAAGAAGGGTTGGCAATAGGGGCCCCAGCGGGGACCCCTCCCGGGGCGCAGGACAGACATATTATAAAAACAATCATTATAAAATCCATAAAAGTCACAGTTTAAAATTCTAATTAGGACTGCCAATAATAAAAATCAAATGAATCAAAATGCTATCCTAAATAAAGACTCAGGGTACCAGGCACAATTACCAGGCACAGTTATTTATTTGCATCCTGAAGATTGCATCCTGAAGATTGACAGTCCAGGCACACCTCCCTGGGGAAGTTGTTCTGTAATTTGGCTGCCACCAAAAAGTCCCTCTCTCATGCAACTGCCAAACAATCTTCTTTGATTGATGGGACAGAAATGTCTTTGTGATACGGGAGAAGGCAGTCATTCAAATATCCAGTCCTAAGCCATGTAGCATTTTAAAGGTCAAAAACAGTATCTTCAATTGGGCTCAGAAACAGATTAGTAGCCAGTGTAATTGCTGTAGTTTTGGGGAATATCTTTAGAATTCAGACTCAGGGTACCAGGCACAATTAGAAAATAGCTGCTGCAGGAGGCAGAACCAACAACAAAATGGCTGCCACAACAGGTAGAGCCAATCACAAACCATCAAGCAACTTTTTAACATTTCAGCAGAATCTCTATTTAACAGGATACTTTTTAAAATGAACATATTATTTAAAATATTTTCCTGCATACACACAACATACCTTTGGTCATGTAATGAAGATCCTTATGATATGGTGGCAGCTGCTGCTGAAGCAATTTGTTAAAAATCTACACACCCAATTAGATCTCCGATAGCCAATCAGAAGTTATGGAGTCATATAACATTCAGCTGTAATGGATGCTTATTGTATCAGAACTGCAACTGCATGCAAGCAAACAAGCAAACAAAATATTCTCTGAACAATTTTCCAAAAGTATGTCTTTAAAAAGTGGTCTTCTACTTGATTTCTGCAGTGCCACTTTTTTCTCTTGTGCCCAAATTTCCTCTTCCAGCTTCTCCCTAAGCAAACAGCCAATTATGACTTTCCTTTTCTTCACAAGAGTAGGAGGTGAATTAGAACACCTTTGAGTCTGCAGAAAGTGCATATTTGGAAATGGAGCTCTCCATCATAGCGGGACACTTGACTTGGAAACTCTCTCCACAAAAAAACATCTTTTATTGGATCCAGACCTCATGACAATCATTGTGTAATTGGACTCATTCAAGTGGCAACCATTTTTTGATGGTGCCCAGTGCCTGGTCTCAAAATCCCCAAAGTATTAACAGGCTCAACAAGTTTGGAGATTTTTCTTAGGCCAAGCAAGCATAACCTTGGTTGTACAAAATAAATCTTAAGATTGCTGTGTTTTTCCTGATAGAAACTCTGTGGTGTTAATAGCCTGTACAATAAGCAGAGAGTTGACAAGAGTAGCACTCATTCATCTTAATTTCTCTAGAAGTCATGGATGTTGACATTCTAACCACCATACAGACTCTAATGGTACAAAGCTTCCATAAGGAAAGCAAGGTGGCAACTTTACTTCACCTCATTTGGACTCGCCTCTGTTTACAGCCCTATTATCCTGCAGAGCTGCTCTCTGTAATGATTCCATTCTCAGAAAAAGCATCCAACTTTCTTGCATGATTAGTTTCAAAGAAGGTCAGTATTTATAATTAAGAGCCTTTTCCCAAACTGCCTGAACCTATGCTGAGGAGAAGCAATGCACATGACTGCCCCTCATCTCTGCTGATTAAAGCACAGATTGTTTTAAGCAGTTAAGACAATTCCAGTCTTACCACTGATAGAGGTCAGAACCCACATGTAGAAAGCAATTCTTGCATCCCATGCAGTGTTCTACTGAGCTATATTAATACTATGTGAGCAAACTCAAGCTAGAACATATCAACTTTTCCGTATAATCCTGGCATTTTTTCCCCCATCAGTACATATTTCACCATATTACTTTTTTGTGTGTGAGAGATATTTGCCTGCTAAATTATCTTGGGAAAAGGCATTTCTAAGTCACCTGAAAGCATTTTCTCAGCAAGATGCAGGTTTCAAGGAAACTGGCTTGCTTGATTACTAAACTACAAACAAGATGCATACTTTAAACTACAGGGATCCCACAAATAGACTACAGATATAATTGCCACTTGCAATGCCCTTTGAAATGTTGACTTCTTGAGCTGAAAGATCAATTATCAGTCATATTGCCACTTAGACAGCTTTTGTTGGACAGCTTTTGTTGTGAAGCTTTTTCGTTGGAAAGGACTAATTTGGTATTCTTTTCATTATTCCTTAATTACTCGATTATCACTTTAATTGATTCAGAGCAGTTTGAAAATGGCTGCAGTATATTGGAAAGGATGACCCATTGAGCAAACTGTCAGAGAAAATTCTGCACTTGTACCAAAAGGTATTGTAAGTTTGCCAAAGCAGAGATGTATCTAGATTAGCGCTGTGTATGTGTGCTGAATGGTCAGTTGCACCTCATCATTTTAAAGATTTCAGACTGTGTTCTGAAGGTCTCACTCAAAACTCATGGCTGCTTGGCCACACATAAATCAGGAATTCCTGCAAGGCCATAGACAGAAAGCTGGGTCAGGTGTGTGTGTGAAGCAGTACTTATGCATCCACTGCCTCTAACTGCATCTCTATCCACAGATAACAAGAGAACGAGCTTGAGTAGTAGTATGACTCTGTACAGCAGGAAGACTGGGGGGCAAATGGGGCAAGCCCTTAATACACATGCACCTTTTAAGTACTTTTGGATGGGAAGAGGAAAGAAGGATGGAAGACTGAGTAATTACAAGTGCCAGTGTGATAGCACACTTGGTGTCTCTATGAGTGAGATAAGTAGGATATAAATAAAAATAAATGGCAAAATAAGCAATCACGCCTTTCCAGTCATGCTTTCTGCCTCTTCTTCCACTTTGCAATATCAGTATGGAGACCCCTCACTTCTCTTGTCACCACTTTGTACCAGTAGATACGTTCACATGTTGCACCACCTTAAACATTTTCATTATCTGAAGTCAGTTAATTGCTGAAAGATAGACAGGGACTCTTAATGTATTAATAGGGTTTATTCACTCTTTTTTTTTAACCCACTGGAAACTATGTCACCACTTTACCAATTTACTTAGTTAAAAAAATTATATTGATTTTACAACAGTTTGTAATGACTTCACAATATTAGTAATATTTTTTTGTACTTCAGCCATAATGACAAACTATTGTTTGTTGATATAAGAATGAATCTGAAGGTGATCTTCAGTGTCTGGAAACTGCCACTGCCATTTTTGCACTTTGCCATTTCATCACAAACTGTGATCTCCCCTTTTTAAACTAGGAGTAGCATAATTCATATTATTATCACACAATAGTATATTCAATTACATCCAACCTGTCTTGCATACAGGCATGTTCTGTGTCAATATATGTGGCTTCAAGTCAACACAAAACAACTGATTTAATCAAATTAACACAAGTTAATTTGTGCACTAGGTGAAAGAGTGTGTGTTATAGAATCATTAGCACCCAGATGTGCAGAGGTTCCATCTGGTGAATAACCACAGGACACGTCTTGGAATTAAAATGGGGCCATAGCCCTTTTATTGAGGTAGAGGCTGGGCAAGCAAGAGGAGCACATCCGAACAGCCGGTTAGCACCCCTGGCTGACCCCGGCACCAACCCCAATCCATATTGGGGGGCAGAGAGGTCCTGGGCCACCTGGGTGCCCCCTGTTGTGGCCCCCTTCCTGCTGGGGTGTCGAGCTCGACTGCAAAGGCCTCCATGGCATGCGCCATGAGCCTGCCCCACCCCAAGCTTCTTATAGAGGCCCCCAACCGTGGGGAGGTCCGGCGCGCAAGCTCGGCCTCCCCATAAGGATACACTCCTCTGTCCAAACCGCCAAGGCTGCAACAATTTAAGCAGCAAACTCTGCACAAATAGGGAGGGAGGGTGGGTCAGTTTGCTCCAGTCATCGAAGAAGGCTGGAGCAACCGCATGCTGCCTAATATATAGGGAGTGTGCTCCACCCCTCGAACTTGTGCGCATCACACAATCAGGCCGGGTGTGGCTTGGCCGCATAGCCAGCCCAGGGCACGCATGCTCACTGTTCCAGAGCTCACCATGTACCCTGACCGCTGTCGCAATTATGGCCTAGTTGATTCTAGTGCCGTTATTTGTTATAATTCCTCATTTGCTGAACATTCTTTAGAAGTCTGGATTTTTCTGTAATGGAATTAATACCTGAAATGTGGTTATATTCTGAGAAATTCAAGAAATGCAGTTAATTCTGTCAAAGTATCAGGCAGCCCAATGCAAGGTGGGGAAAAGCACAATCTGGAAGTGGTGCAGGCCCTTGCTGATGTGTTTGCACTCCCTGCTGGCACAAGCGGCATCTTTGTCAGTGGGAAGGGCAAACAGGTGGCCCATCACCACAGAGCTGTGTGGCAGAAGAAGAGCCCCCCCCCCCCCGATGCAGGAGTCAAACTTACACCACCCACAAGAATGTCATAAGTCTGTTTTGATCTATGGGGGATTTTCCAGTGGCTGGGGTTTTTCTTATTTTTGCTGCGGCAGCATGGTGGTGCACCACGGCGCTGTCCCCAGCTCTCTGGATTGGGCTGTTAAACTTCAAAAATGTCATTTCATCAGATTTATAGGAAATGATAGAAAGATCTATGGGCATGTAAAAGAAACTTTCAGTCATTCCAAAAGTATATGACAGATTTAGGCTTTCTTTGCCCAAACTACATGATCTTCCCCCAACTAAAGTACAATCCTTTGCAGAGCTATTCTGGTTTCAATAAGATAAGACTGAAGTGATTCCTTATAGGATTGCCCTATAAGCATATTCCCTGCAGGCAGATGTGCAATGGGCCTTTAAAATATCTTTGATACAGGCTGAATACAGTATAAATGATTAATGATTACAATCTGGCAGTTGCACTTTGGGTTCTTTAATATTCATAATGGTGAATGCCAACTACTTTGACAAGTTTTGGAAATTAACCATCTAATCTGGCAAACCTTAACAGATTCCAACTTTTGTAGCAACAATAACTAATTCTAAATCATTGTGCTCTAAAAGCATGTTTTATTGTGCATACTGATTTGCGACAAAAACACTGTGTGCAATGCAACAAACATTTAGTCATTGGAAGAGTTTCTGTCCAGATTAGTGCATTCTCTTTACTAAAATTATATTTTAAAAAACTTCTGAATAATTTCTCATGAATACGTCATAGTTAACTTAGCCAAATATATTGCCTAAATTCAAACCTTCAACCATATACACTGTGGCTCATGGGAAGTTTCCTACTCTTGCAACTCACTATATGAGTCAAGGACATTATCTGTTATGTTACTTGCCATTAAATACTATTTCTTGTGAAATTTGGGCAGGTCCATGTGGCACCTTACATAGGAAAGACAAGTGTCTAAATGTCTCAGCCCAAATACATGCAGTTACTATTGCAGATACTTTTTTTCTGGAGGAAACTGACAAGATACTGCTGCAGTAATGTCCCTTAGATTCCCACCAAAGTCAGGAAGTTCAGGTGTGTTCTATTTTTTTAAATCTCTGATTGGGTAAATTGGATTAGGGCTACCATGTAGTGTGGCTTCCAAAGTTGTATACGTTTGGGTCGATTGCACAGCTTGAATATTTGCTGGCAAACAGTAACAGGGAGGTCATTCTAAATGTAGAAAGCTTGACTTTGGCAGCTGTTAAAATGGCAGAATTTTCTAACTACCCGTGCAATAAACTGTAAAATTGAGGTTACATTCCATTATAGAGTCTTGGGGAAAGTGCTTTAGTCTCCAATGAGTTCACATTTCTGTATATGTTCTCGCTTACATATGTTAATCTATTTTACAATCTTGAAATTTGTAATGGTTTATAGCCAAGAGCAATAAAATGAACTGAGTGGAAGAAAATTGACCCCTCCCATTAGAACCTTTGCCTTATTTAGATGTCACTCAGAAACTTTGGAGACTGTTATTAAAGTTGTTTTTTTTTCTAAGTTCACATGGAGAGATTTAGTGAGATCCAGGGAGACAGCACAGAACTGAATTTCTGTGCTGGGCATCTACCGGTATATTCTGGAGGTTAGCATAACTTGCTATTGAAATGAGAAAGCAATACTCAAAATGAATAAATGCCATTAACTTCAAGCTGTTTATATGAGAAAACATAATTATAATAATGAATGCATTGATGGTAACATTAATAATCAATACAAATAGTGGCTGGATTAGAGAGGTTAAATGAGATTCATTGGGGATATTTAATAAAATGTATAGGCTTTTTGGTTTCCATTATGTCCAAAGTTATGTATAATAAGCAGATGCCACAACACAACAATCCAAATGTTATTCATGTTCTCAACATAAGTCTGAAGCTTATTAATCATCTGGCCTGTCAAACAGAAAACATTTTCTGTTCAACTCTTATTAAGAGAGTTTCGGAAAAATGCAGGATTATTTCACCTGCAGCTGTCGATTCTGTCAAAGGAGTGCAAAGGTACAAATACACACAAACAATTCCGTTCATTAGATCCAAGCCTTGCAATTTTATTTATTTATTTATTTATGCTAAGAATCAGGAGGACAAGGTGAAGGACAGAGTGAGCCACTGAGGCATGCATCCTGCTGCTCTGATGCTTCAGTGAGAACAGATGGTATTCTGAAACCATCCATTTGCATTAAGTCAATAATAAAGATTAAAGTTGCATATTTCCTTCCAGAGGTTCTTTCAGTCATCTGTCCATTTGTACAGCACATTCTTTTCCCCCCTTTTTTTCTTTTGAACCTTTTTCTTTGGCTTAGTTTCCCACAAAATATTTCTATTTTAAAAATCATTATAAAGGATTTTATGCCACCAATTTTACAATAGATTAGTAATAGTGTTGGGGAAATATATCTGTTTCCAAGAGTTTTGGGAATGACAGGATTTGCACCCAAAATATTTTTTTCTTTCTCTTTCTCCACAAAGTTGTCCTTGTATATAACAAAACACAGATCTGGATGTGGGTGTTAAAGCCAGGTGACTGCTGAAACTGAATTTCTAAATGCACAGCAGCAAGGCAGATGTAAGTTCTTATTTTTTTTCTTATCATAAGTTGGCAAACAAGGTTTATTTCCACTGATAATGATGCATCTAATTGATATCATGACAGTTTGTCTGATGGCATCCAGAGTTTGTTATACCAAACAAATACCAAAGCAGACATTTGCCCCAGCATCAGGCAATAAGCTTACTATTTTGAGGTTAATGCGGTGACAGTTTTTCCACCTTCTTAATCTGCAATCTCCATTTCCTATTTTTTCCAAGTCTTCCACGAAGTGGTGAGGTTGGTCTAGTTCAACATACATTATGCTGTTACTGATTGAATTTGAAAGGGTCTCCAAATAGACTTTAAAGCAGGGATATTTAGCTTTGCAGCTCCATAACAATGAGCTGTGATGAATGTAGGCATTTGTTAATGTTTCAATTCTATTCCCTCCAAGCATCATTGCCATCTTAATTTAAATCAGGAATTGGCCCCATTCTAGTAGTTCCAGACAATCCCTTTGTTAGTCACAAATAATTTGGTTCTGCAAATGGAACAAATCTATATCAGTGGGTGGCCAGTTGTTTTAGCCAACATCCTAAGCAGAAGGCATACGTGTCATTGGTTTTTCTATGCACAATTATTAGAAAGATTTAAAACAGATAAAAAAATCTTTCAGTTTTGAAGATCCTAGGACTGAATTTGAAGTGCAGATTTATACGAATTATGACCTTTTACTGTCAAAATGTATAAATTCTTGTTGGGACTTGAAACAGAAGAATAAGTAAAGATTGTAAGACGAAATGAGCCACAAAGGGAACGATGGGACACAATATACAAAGGGAACAATGGGAGGATATGTGGCTAAAGGTTCCTAAATTTACATCAATTTCCAGTCTTCAGGATAATTTTTAAATGATGTATTGCTGCTTCTTCTCACCTGATAAATTGGCAAAGATGTATAAAACATTTTGAATGTGTGTTGGAAATGTGAATATCATGAAAAGGCAATGGGGAAACACTATGTGGTCCTGAGGAAATAGGATAGAATTCCAGGTTTCTTTAAATAAATTTTATTTATGATTGTTACATAACTTCAAGATTTCAAATAAAATATTTTTAAAATAAAATAAACTGAGGAAACAACTCCTTTTGAGGTCACTTTCATTTAACATCAATCTACTCTGATCTAAATCTGAAGTTTAGTTTATCACCAACTTCACTCTATTAAGTTTCACATTCAATCTCTGTTTAGTTCAACACTGTCTTCTTAATTTTAAGTTCCATATGTTTTCTAAACTCTCTGCCATTCTCTCTCTGACAGATCTCTGTTCTCTGTTTGATACTCTGTCTGACCCACTCAGTCTCACACCATTCTCTCTCAGATTCGCTGTCACACTGTTCTCTCTCTCTGACACATTCTGACTTCAGCACAGAACTTCTCTCAGGCACACTCCAGAATTCACCAATCACATCCCACTCTCACTCTCAATCCCCCTTATTTTTCCCACTTACCTCTCAAATTTAAAGACACATACATACACAGCATTTAAATCATCACAGTCCTACTTCAGAAGAATTCTTAGCAGTGTACCTTTCAGTGCAATCCTGTGCAGAGTCAATCCAGTCTCTGCCCATTGAAATGACTGGGCTTAGACTGGAATAATTCTCCTTAGAGTGGCACTGTTTGTCTTTTATAACAATTTTTCCAGCAAAAGGATAAGTTGATTCTCCAGTGCTGAGAACAAAGTTTGTCTTTCCATCTTGCTTTGCTTCAGCCGTAGCAATGATAATAACTTCACCTTTGTAATGATATCTGTCAGCTTTTTTGCTTTATGAACAAAATGTTCAATGAAGTGTATGTAAGCATCACAGCCATGCTTTTTAATAAAAGAACATGCTCTGCTTCACACTGCTTGGTGATGAAGTGATAAAACACCATTTGTCTGGAACTTATACATGGGTTTTCTCTACTGTGGGATCACATACGACATGAAATAGAACACATATTCAGATCTGTTTCCAAGTATCCCTGGGTATCAAATGTAGTTCCCTTATAGCCACCTTTTAATTTTTCTACTGTTTAAGGTGTGATCTACTAAAGTCTAATACTCCTCTACAGCTATTCCCACTCTGAAATGATCTCCCTGGATAGTTGAAGGGGACATTGTCTTTAGAGTTTTCAGCAAGCTTCATCATGCCATTTTATTTGCTCCTAATATGGTCTATGCTGGGGGCATTTTCTGCAGGATGAAGGTTAATGGTTTTATTGTATTTTGTATATTTTTAATTTTGCAATTATAATCTGCCCTAAACTGCAAGTTATCATGCAAGTTGTTTTTAAAACTTTTAGAAAATTTCTGCAAAAACTTAATTGGGTGAAATGTGCCCTACACTTCTGAAATTGCTCATTCATGCATGGAATTGTTAGTAATTTTCTGAAATGAAAATTTAGTACCTATTTTTGCCACAGTTTTCATGTAAAGATACTTGTGTATATAAGTACAACTAGAATTCATCATATGTCATCTCCACAATGAAATAGTGCTCACACAGATGAGAACAGAAAATATGTTTAAATTTGCGCTTGGACATCATGTCAAAATTATATGAACAACTCACTTGTGAATATCAGAAATTATATGAACAACTCACTTGTGAATTTGCTAATATACTGCTGTTATTAGTAGTACTGCAGTCAAATGTTTATAACAAGTGTACTTCTGTACAAGTAAGTGTAATGGTCCAGAACAATGGATTCTTAGTTTCATTATGAGTGAGTCAGGAAAATATTGTTTAGGAAAGGAAATTATTTTTGTTATGGCATTCTTGTGGGCATCACAGCAGCAATAGAGGGGAAAAACCAGAGTGAGAATGTATGCTAGTGAAATATGACATAGCAACATGCTACTTGTAAGATGAAATTTCAAGCACTTCATGCATTAAGCTAATATTATTCCCCAAAATATGACACAATGCTAGAAATCTTTTTTAAATTCTAATCTGATTGTTATTGGTTTGAGGCATAGCTGCAGGCACATTTTCCCCTGAATATAAGATGTAAACTCCAAATTACTGAATTTTAACAACAAAGATTTTAATTCCCTGTCCGTTTTAGACTAGTACTGGCAAACAAGGCCAATAGTCATTCAACTGAATCAAAACTGTATATTTTGAATAATGCAGGTGTTCTTGCATACACAATACAACATCTAGCTGTAATAATGTATTGAATATATTTAGGGTCAAAAATGCAAGGTTGCTTTTTTTAATTTGCACTCAGACCAACTTGTATGAAATATTGGTTTATCCTTTCTTTTTCACTTTAGTTGTACTTACAAGTTTGTTAGTGGAGATAGCATTTTTAAGAACATTTTTATGCAATTGATTTTAAGTAGTTGCAGATCTTCTTAGGATAACTTTTATCTGTATTCAGAATGAAACCCATGATTATATAAATGTGCATATTGATGTCCAAGATGCTTTTCATATGAACCTGAGATGTATGTATCCTCTGATATATGCATGAATTCAAGAGCATGCCATTGATCTGAATGCCAAGTGTATGATCAGAAAGACAAGCTTGCAGTAGCACACATATTTGTGTCTGATTCATATCTACTTCACCTGAAGGAATGGCACACTGGCAATTCTCTAGGGCAATTCACCAAAGCTGGTCAAAGGCATCCATGTTTACCTCTGTCCCCTGTTTATCCAACAGGTGGCCTGGGTAAAGGTGCACCTTCAAGCTATGAACCTGCTCCTTTAGGGGGAGTGGAACCCCTTCCAAATTTGCCACAAACATGTTCAACAATAATTCTTAACAGGTGCTAATCAGATATGAGCTGGTCACCCAATCTGTTCAGTTCATTGTAGACAACTGTGAATGAATACTGAACATACTTGCATCAGATTTTTGCAAAATGGTACATGTACTAAGATTCTGCCATTTTAAACTGGTCAGCATCCATTGGTATCACTAAGGACTTCTTAGATGGACCTCAAAGGGTAGGATTATTTAAAAACAAAATACTAATTTATATGATCTGTGACTGATTCAATTGTCTAGTTCAGGGGTAGGGAACCTGCGACTCTCCAGATGTTCAGGAACTACAATTCCCATCAGCCTCTGTCAGCCCCCACCCCCCCCCCCCCCCCCACCCCCCTCCCCCCCCACCCCCCCCCCCCCCCCCCCCCCCCCTCCCCCACCCCCCCACCCCCCCCCCCCCCCCCCCCCCCACCCCGCCCCCCCCCCCCCCCCCCCTTCCCTCCCACCCCCCCCCCCCCCCACCCCCCCCCCCCCCCCCCCCCCCCCCCCCCCACCCCCCCCCCCCCCCACCCCCCCCCCCCCCCACCCCCCCCCCCCCCCACCCCCCCCCCCCCCCACCCCCCCCCCCCCCCACCCCCCCCCCCCCCCACCCCCCCCCCCCCCCACCCCCCCCCCCCCCCACCCCCCCCCCCCCCCACCCCCCCCCCCCCCCACCCCCCCCCCCCCCCACCCCCCCCCCCCCCCACCCCCCCCCCCCCCCACCCCCCCCCCCCCCCACCCCCCCCCCCCCCCACCCCCCCCCCCCCCCACCCCCCCCCCCCCCCACCCCCCCCCCCCCCCACCCCCCCCCCCCCCCACCCCCCCCCCCCCCCACCCCCCCCCCCCCCCACCCCCCCCCCCCCCCACCCCCCCCCCCCCCCACCCCCCCCCCCCCCCACCCCCCCCCCCCCCCACCCCCCCCCCCCCCCACCCCCCCCCCCCCCCACCCCCCCCCCCCCCCACCCCCCCCCCCCCCCACCCCCCCCCCCCCCCACCCCCCCCCCCCCCCACCCCCCCCCCCCCCCACCCCCCCCCCCCCCCACCCCCCCCCCCCCCCACCCCCCCCCCCCCCCACCCCCCCCCCCCCCCACCCCCCCCCCCCCCCACCCCCCCCCCCCCCCACCCCCCCCCCCCCCCACCCCCCCCCCCCCCCACCCCCCCCCCCCCCCACCCCCCCCCCCCCCCACCCCCCCCCCCCCCCACCCCCCCCCCCCCCCACCCCCCCCCCCCCCCACCCCCCCCCCCCCCCACCCCCCCCCCCCCCCACCCCCCCCCCCCCCCACCCCCCCCCCCCCCCACCCCCCCCCCCCCCCACCCCCCCCCCCCCCCACCCCCCCCCCCCCCCACCCCCCCCCCCCCCCACCCCCCCCCCCCCCCACCCCCCCCCCCCCCCACCCCCCCCCCCCCCCACCCCCCCCCCCCCCCACCCCCCCCCCCCCCCACCCCCCCCCCCCCCCACCCCCCCCCCCCCCCACCCCCCCCCCCCCCCACCCCCCCCCCCCCCCACCCCCCCCCCCCCCCACCCCCCCCCCCCCCCACCCCCCCCCCCCCCCACCCCCCCCCCCCCCCACCCCCCCCCCCCCCCACCCCCCCCCCCCCCCACCCCCCCCCCCCCCCACCCCCCCCCCCCCCCACCCCCCCCCCCCCCCACCCCCCCCCCCCCCCACCCCCCCCCCCCCCCACCCCCCCCCCCCCCCACCCCCCCCCCCCCCCACCCCCCCCCCCCCCCACCCCCCCCCCCCCCCACCCCCCCCCCCCCCCACCCCCCCCCCCCCCCACCCCCCCCCCCCCCCACCCCCCCCCCCCCCCACCCCCCCCCCCCCCCACCCCCCCCCCCCCCCACCCCCCCCCCCCCCCACCCCCCCCCCCCCCCACCCCCCCCCCCCCCCACCCCCCCCCCCCCCCACCCCCCCCCCCCCCCACCCCCCCCCCCCCCCACCCCCCCCCCCCCCCACCCCCCCCCCCCCCCACCCCCCCCCCCCCCCACCCCCCCCCCCCCCCACCCCCCCCCCCCCCCACCCCCCCCCCCCCCCACCCCCCCCCCCCCCCACCCCCCCCCCCCCCCACCCCCCCCCCCCCCCACCCCCCCCCCCCCCCACCCCCCCCCCCCCCCACCCCCCCCCCCCCCCACCCCCCCCCCCCCCCACCCCCCCCCCCCCCCACCCCCCCCCCCCCCCACCCCCCCCCCCCCCCACCCCCCCCCCCCCCCACCCCCCCCCCCCCCCACCCCCCCCCCCCCCCACCCCCCCCCCCCCCCACCCCCCCCCCCCCCCACCCCCCCCCCCCCCCACCCCCCCCCCCCCCCACCCCCCCCCCCCCCCACCCCCCCCCCCCCCCACCCCCCCCCCCCCCCACCCCCCCCCCCCCCCACCCCCCCCCCCCCCCACCCCCCCCCCCCCCCACCCCCCCCCCCCCCCACCCCCCCCCCCCCCCACCCCCCCCCCCCCCCACCCCCCCCCCCCCCCACCCCCCCCCCCCCCCACCCCCCCCCCCCCCCACCCCCCCCCCCCCCCACCCCCCCCCCCCCCCACCCCCCCCCCCCCCCACCCCCCCCCCCCCCCACCCCCCCCCCCCCCCACCCCCCCCCCCCCCCACCCCCCCCCCCCCCCACCCCCCCCCCCCCCCACCCCCCCCCCCCCCCACCCCCCCCCCCCCCCACCCCCCCCCCCCCCCACCCCCCCCCCCCCCCACCCCCCCCCCCCCCCACCCCCCCCCCCCCCCACCCCCCCCCCCCCCCACCCCCCCCCCCCCCCACCCCCCCCCCCCCCCACCCCCCCCCCCCCCCACCCCCCCCCCCCCCCACCCCCCCCCCCCCCCACCCCCCCCCCCCCCCACCCCCCCCCCCCCCCACCCCCCCCCCCCCCCACCCCCCCCCCCCCCCACCCCCCCCCCCCCCCACCCCCCCCCCCCCCCACCCCCCCCCCCCCCCACCCCCCCCCCCCCCCACCCCCCCCCCCCCCCACCCCCCCCCCCCCCCACCCCCCCCCCCCCCCACCCCCCCCCCCCCCCACCCCCCCCCCCCCCCACCCCCCCCCCCCCCCACCCCCCCCCCCCCCCACCCCCCCCCCCCCCCACCCCCCCCCCCCCCCACCCCCCCCCCCCCCCACCCCCCCCCCCCCCCACCCCCCCCCCCCCCCACCCCCCCCCCCCCCCACCCCCCCCCCCCCCCACCCCCCCCCCCCCCCACCCCCCCCCCCCCCCACCCCCCCCCCCCCCCACCCCCCCCCCCCCCCACCCCCCCCCCCCCCCACCCCCCCCCCCCCCCACCCCCCCCCCCCCCCACCCCCCCCCCCCCCCACCCCCCCCCCCCCCCACCCCCCCCCCCCCCCACCCCCCCCCCCCCCCACCCCCCCCCCCCCCCACCCCCCCCCCCCCCCACCCCCCCCCCCCCCCACCCCCCCCCCCCCCCACCCCCCCCCCCCCCCACCCCCCCCCCCCCCCACCCCCCCCCCCCCCCACCCCCCCCCCCCCCCACCCCCCCCCCCCCCCACCCCCCCCCCCCCCCACCCCCCCCCCCCCCCACCCCCCCCCCCCCCCACCCCCCCCCCCCCCCACCCCCCCCCCCCCCCACCCCCCCCCCCCCCCACCCCCCCCCCCCCCCACCCCCCCCCCCCCCCACCCCCCCCCCCCCCCACCCCCCCCCCCCCCCACCCCCCCCCCCCCCCACCCCCCCCCCCCCCCACCCCCCCCCCCCCCCACCCCCCCCCCCCCCCACCCCCCCCCCCCCCCACCCCCCCCCCCCCCCACCCCCCCCCCCCCCCACCCCCCCCCCCCCCCACCCCCCCCCCCCCCCACCCCCCCCCCCCCCCACCCCCCCCCCCCCCCACCCCCCCCCCCCCCCACCCCCCCCCCCCCCCACCCCCCCCCCCCCCCACCCCCCCCCCCCCCCACCCCCCCCCCCCCCCACCCCCCCCCCCCCCCACCCCCCCCCCCCCCCACCCCCCCCCCCCCCCACCCCCCCCCCCCCCCACCCCCCCCCCCCCCCACCCCCCCCCCCCCCCACCCCCCCCCCCCCCCACCCCCCCCCCCCCCCACCCCCCCCCCCCCCCACCCCCCCCCCCCCCCACCCCCCCCCCCCCCCACCCCCCCCCCCCCCCACCCCCCCCCCCCCCCACCCCCCCCCCCCCCCACCCCCCCCCCCCCCCACCCCCCCCCCCCCCCACCCCCCCCCCCCCCCACCCCCCCCCCCCCCCACCCCCCCCCCCCCCCACCCCCCCCCCCCCCCACCCCCCCCCCCCCCCACCCCCCCCCCCCCCCACCCCCCCCCCCCCCCACCCCCCCCCCCCCCCACCCCCCCCCCCCCCCACCCCCCCCCCCCCCCACCCCCCCCCCCCCCCACCCCCCCCCCCCCCCACCCCCCCCCCCCCCCACCCCCCCCCCCCCCCACCCCCCCCCCCCCCCACCCCCCCCCCCCCCCACCCCCCCCCCCCCCCACCCCCCCCCCCCCCCACCCCCCCCCCCCCCCACCCCCCCCCCCCCCCACCCCCCCCCCCCCCCACCCCCCCCCCCCCCCACCCCCCCCCCCCCCCACCCCCCCCCCCCCCCACCCCCCCCCCCCCCCACCCCCCCCCCCCCCCACCCCCCCCCCCCCCCACCCCCCCCCCCCCCCACCCCCCCCCCCCCCCACCCCCCCCCCCCCCCACCCCCCCCCCCCCCCACCCCCCCCCCCCCCCACCCCCCCCCCCCCCCACCCCCCCCCCCCCCCACCCCCCCCCCCCCCCACCCCCCCCCCCCCCCACCCCCCCCCCCCCCCACCCCCCCCCCCCCCCACCCCCCCCCCCCCCCACCCCCCCCCCCCCCCACCCCCCCCCCCCCCCACCCCCCCCCCCCCCCACCCCCCCCCCCCCCCACCCCCCCCCCCCCCCACCCCCCCCCCCCCCCACCCCCCCCCCCCCCCACCCCCCCCCCCCCCCACCCCCCCCCCCCCCCACCCCCCCCCCCCCCCACCCCCCCCCCCCCCCACCCCCCCCCCCCCCCACCCCCCCCCCCCCCCACCCCCCCCCCCCCCCACCCCCCCCCCCCCCCACCCCCCCCCCCCCCCACCCCCCCCCCCCCCCACCCCCCCCCCCCCCCACCCCCCCCCCCCCCCACCCCCCCCCCCCCCCACCCCCCCCCCCCCCCACCCCCCCCCCCCCCCACCCCCCCCCCCCCCCACCCCCCCCCCCCCCCACCCCCCCCCCCCCCCACCCCCCCCCCCCCCCACCCCCCCCCCCCCCCACCCCCCCCCCCCCCCACCCCCCCCCCCCCCCACCCCCCCCCCCCCCCACCCCCCCCCCCCCCCACCCCCCCCCCCCCCCACCCCCCCCCCCCCCCACCCCCCCCCCCCCCCACCCCCCCCCCCCCCCACCCCCCCCCCCCCCCACCCCCCCCCCCCCCCACCCCCCCCCCCCCCCACCCCCCCCCCCCCCCACCCCCCCCCCCCCCCACCCCCCCCCCCCCCCACCCCCCCCCCCCCCCACCCCCCCCCCCCCCCACCCCCCCCCCCCCCCACCCCCCCCCCCCCCCACCCCCCCCCCCCCCCACCCCCCCCCCCCCCCACCCCCCCCCCCCCCCACCCCCCCCCCCCCCCACCCCCCCCCCCCCCCACCCCCCCCCCCCCCCACCCCCCCCCCCCCCCACCCCCCCCCCCCCCCACCCCCCCCCCCCCCCACCCCCCCCCCCCCCCACCCCCCCCCCCCCCCACCCCCCCCCCCCCCCACCCCCCCCCCCCCCCACCCCCCCCCCCCCCCACCCCCCCCCCCCCCCACCCCCCCCCCCCCCCACCCCCCCCCCCCCCCACCCCCCCCCCCCCCCACCCCCCCCCCCCCCCACCCCCCCCCCCCCCCACCCCCCCCCCCCCCCACCCCCCCCCCCCCCCACCCCCCCCCCCCCCCACCCCCCCCCCCCCCCACCCCCCCCCCCCCCCACCCCCCCCCCCCCCCACCCCCCCCCCCCCCCACCCCCCCCCCCCCCCACCCCCCCCCCCCCCCACCCCCCCCCCCCCCCACCCCCCCCCCCCCCCACCCCCCCCCCCCCCCACCCCCCCCCCCCCCCACCCCCCCCCCCCCCCACCCCCCCCCCCCCCCACCCCCCCCCCCCCCCACCCCCCCCCCCCCCCACCCCCCCCCCCCCCCACCCCCCCCCCCCCCCACCCCCCCCCCCCCCCACCCCCCCCCCCCCCCACCCCCCCCCCCCCCCACCCCCCCCCCCCCCCACCCCCCCCCCCCCCCACCCCCCCCCCCCCCCACCCCCCCCCCCCCCCACCCCCCCCCCCCCCCACCCCCCCCCCCCCCCACCCCCCCCCCCCCCCACCCCCCCCCCCCCCCACCCCCCCCCCCCCCCACCCCCCCCCCCCCCCACCCCCCCCCCCCCCCACCCCCCCCCCCCCCCACCCCCCCCCCCCCCCACCCCCCCCCCCCCCCACCCCCCCCCCCCCCCACCCCCCCCCCCCCCCACCCCCCCCCCCCCCCACCCCCCCCCCCCCCCACCCCCCCCCCCCCCCACCCCCCCCCCCCCCCACCCCCCCCCCCCCCCACCCCCCCCCCCCCCCACCCCCCCCCCCCCCCACCCCCCCCCCCCCCCACCCCCCCCCCCCCCCACCCCCCCCCCCCCCCACCCCCCCCCCCCCCCACCCCCCCCCCCCCCCACCCCCCCCCCCCCCCACCCCCCCCCCCCCCCACCCCCCCCCCCCCCCACCCCCCCCCCCCCCCACCCCCCCCCCCCCCCACCCCCCCCCCCCCCCACCCCCCCCCCCCCCCACCCCCCCCCCCCCCCACCCCCCCCCCCCCCCACCCCCCCCCCCCCCCACCCCCCCCCCCCCCCACCCCCCCCCCCCCCCACCCCCCCCCCCCCCC
This sequence comes from Sphaerodactylus townsendi, assembly GCF_021028975.2. Classification (NCBI taxonomy): domain Eukaryota; kingdom Metazoa; phylum Chordata; class Lepidosauria; order Squamata; family Sphaerodactylidae; genus Sphaerodactylus; species Sphaerodactylus townsendi. The sequence continues at coordinate 103,578,126 of NC_059427.1, read as the reverse complement.
ACCCCCCCCCCCCCCCACCCCCCCCCCCCCCCACCCCCCCCCCCCCCCACCCCCCCCCCCCCCCACCCCCCCCCCCCCCCACCCCCCCCCCCCCCCACCCCCCCCCCCCCCCACCCCCCCCCCCCCCCACCCCCCCCCCCCCCCACCCCCCCCCCCCCCCACCCCCCCCCCCCCCCACCCCCCCCCCCCCCCACCCCCCCCCCCCCCCACCCCCCCCCCCCCCCACCCCCCCCCCCCCCCACCCCCCCCCCCCCCCACCCCCCCCCCCCCCCACCCCCCCCCCCCCCCACCCCCCCCCCCCCCCACCCCCCCCCCCCCCCACCCCCCCCCCCCCCCACCCCCCCCCCCCCCCACCCCCCCCCCCCCCCACCCCCCCCCCCCCCCACCCCCCCCCCCCCCCACCCCCCCCCCCCCCCACCCCCCCCCCCCCCCACCCCCCCCCCCCCCCACCCCCCCCCCCCCCCACCCCCCCCCCCCCCCACCCCCCCCCCCCCCCACCCCCCCCCCCCCCCACCCCCCCCCCCCCCCACCCCCCCCCCCCCCCACCCCCCCCCCCCCCCACCCCCCCCCCCCCCCACCCCCCCCCCCCCCCACCCCCCCCCCCCCCCACCCCCCCCCCCCCCCACCCCCCCCCCCCCCCACCCCCCCCCCCCCCCACCCCCCCCCCCCCCCACCCCCCCCCCCCCCCACCCCCCCCCCCCCCCACCCCCCCCCCCCCCCACCCCCCCCCCCCCCCACCCCCCCCCCCCCCCACCCCCCCCCCCCCCCACCCCCCCCCCCCCCCACCCCCCCCCCCCCCCACCCCCCCCCCCCCCCACCCCCCCCCCCCCCCACCCCCCCCCCCCCCCACCCCCCCCCCCCCCCACCCCCCCCCCCCCCCACCCCCCCCCCCCCCCACCCCCCCCCCCCCCCACCCCCCCCCCCCCCCACCCCCCCCCCCCCCCACCCCCCCCCCCCCCCACCCCCCCCCCCCCCCACCCCCCCCCCCCCCCACCCCCCCCCCCCCCCACCCCCCCCCCCCCCCACCCCCCCCCCCCCCCACCCCCCCCCCCCCCCACCCCCCCCCCCCCCCACCCCCCCCCCCCCCCACCCCCCCCCCCCCCCACCCCCCCCCCCCCCCACCCCCCCCCCCCCCCACCCCCCCCCCCCCCCACCCCCCCCCCCCCCCACCCCCCCCCCCCCCCACCCCCCCCCCCCCCCACCCCCCCCCCCCCCCACCCCCCCCCCCCCCCACCCCCCCCCCCCCCCACCCCCCCCCCCCCCCACCCCCCCCCCCCCCCACCCCCCCCCCCCCCCACCCCCCCCCCCCCCCACCCCCCCCCCCCCCCACCCCCCCCCCCCCCCACCCCCCCCCCCCCCCACCCCCCCCCCCCCCCACCCCCCCCCCCCCCCACCCCCCCCCCCCCCCACCCCCCCCCCCCCCCACCCCCCCCCCCCCCCACCCCCCCCCCCCCCCACCCCCCCCCCCCCCCACCCCCCCCCCCCCCCACCCCCCCCCCCCCCCACCCCCCCCCCCCCCCACCCCCCCCCCCCCCCACCCCCCCCCCCCCCCACCCCCCCCCCCCCCCACCCCCCCCCCCCCCCACCCCCCCCCCCCCCCACCCCCCCCCCCCCCCACCCCCCCCCCCCCCCACCCCCCCCCCCCCCCACCCCCCCCCCCCCCCACCCCCCCCCCCCCCCACCCCCCCCCCCCCCCACCCCCCCCCCCCCCCACCCCCCCCCCCCCCCACCCCCCCCCCCCCCCACCCCCCCCCCCCCCCACCCCCCCCCCCCCCCACCCCCCCCCCCCCCCACCCCCCCCCCCCCCCACCCCCCCCCCCCCCCACCCCCCCCCCCCCCCACCCCCCCCCCCCCCCACCCCCCCCCCCCCCCACCCCCCCCCCCCCCCACCCCCCCCCCCCCCCACCCCCCCCCCCCCCCACCCCCCCCCCCCCCCACCCCCCCCCCCCCCCACCCCCCCCCCCCCCCACCCCCCCCCCCCCCCACCCCCCCCCCCCCCCACCCCCCCCCCCCCCCACCCCCCCCCCCCCCCACCCCCCCCCCCCCCCACCCCCCCCCCCCCCCACCCCCCCCCCCCCCCACCCCCCCCCCCCCCCACCCCCCCCCCCCCCCACCCCCCCCCCCCCCCACCCCCCCCCCCCCCCACCCCCCCCCCCCCCCACCCCCCCCCCCCCCCACCCCCCCCCCCCCCCACCCCCCCCCCCCCCCACCCCCCCCCCCCCCCACCCCCCCCCCCCCCCACCCCCCCCCCCCCCCACCCCCCCCCCCCCCCACCCCCCCCCCCCCCCACCCCCCCCCCCCCCCACCCCCCCCCCCCCCCACCCCCCCCCCCCCCCACCCCCCCCCCCCCCCACCCCCCCCCCCCCCCACCCCCCCCCCCCCCCACCCCCCCCCCCCCCCACCCCCCCCCCCCCCCACCCCCCCCCCCCCCCACCCCCCCCCCCCCCCACCCCCCCCCCCCCCCACCCCCCCCCCCCCCCACCCCCCCCCCCCCCCACCCCCCCCCCCCCCCACCCCCCCCCCCCCCCACCCCCCCCCCCCCCCACCCCCCCCCCCCCCCACCCCCCCCCCCCCCCACCCCCCCCCCCCCCCACCCCCCCCCCCCCCCACCCCCCCCCCCCCCCACCCCCCCCCCCCCCCACCCCCCCCCCCCCCCACCCCCCCCCCCCCCCACCCCCCCCCCCCCCCACCCCCCCCCCCCCCCACCCCCCCCCCCCCCCACCCCCCCCCCCCCCCACCCCCCCCCCCCCCCACCCCCCCCCCCCCCCACCCCCCCCCCCCCCCACCCCCCCCCCCCCCCACCCCCCCCCCCCCCCACCCCCCCCCCCCCCCACCCCCCCCCCCCCCCACCCCCCCCCCCCCCCACCCCCCCCCCCCCCCACCCCCCCCCCCCCCCACCCCCCCCCCCCCCCACCCCCCCCCCCCCCCACCCCCCCCCCCCCCCACCCCCCCCCCCCCCCACCCCCCCCCCCCCCCACCCCCCCCCCCCCCCACCCCCCCCCCCCCCCACCCCCCCCCCCCCCCACCCCCCCCCCCCCCCACCCCCCCCCCCCCCCACCCCCCCCCCCCCCCACCCCCCCCCCCCCCCACCCCCCCCCCCCCCCACCCCCCCCCCCCCCCACCCCCCCCCCCCCCCACCCCCCCCCCCCCCCACCCCCCCCCCCCCCCACCCCCCCCCCCCCCCACCCCCCCCCCCCCCCACCCCCCCCCCCCCCCACCCCCCCCCCCCCCCACCCCCCCCCCCCCCCACCCCCCCCCCCCCCCACCCCCCCCCCCCCCCACCCCCCCCCCCCCCCACCCCCCCCCCCCCCCACCCCCCCCCCCCCCCACCCCCCCCCCCCCCCACCCCCCCCCCCCCCCACCCCCCCCCCCCCCCACCCCCCCCCCCCCCCACCCCCCCCCCCCCCCACCCCCCCCCCCCCCCACCCCCCCCCCCCCCCACCCCCCCCCCCCCCCACCCCCCCCCCCCCCCACCCCCCCCCCCCCCCACCCCCCCCCCCCCCCACCCCCCCCCCCCCCCACCCCCCCCCCCCCCCACCCCCCCCCCCCCCCACCCCCCCCCCCCCCCACCCCCCCCCCCCCCCACCCCCCCCCCCCCCCACCCCCCCCCCCCCCCACCCCCCCCCCCCCCCACCCCCCCCCCCCCCCACCCCCCCCCCCCCCCACCCCCCCCCCCCCCCACCCCCCCCCCCCCCCACCCCCCCCCCCCCCCACCCCCCCCCCCCCCCACCCCCCCCCCCCCCCACCCCCCCCCCCCCCCACCCCCCCCCCCCCCCACCCCCCCCCCCCCCCACCCCCCCCCCCCCCCACCCCCCCCCCCCCCCACCCCCCCCCCCCCCCACCCCCCCCCCCCCCCACCCCCCCCCCCCCCCACCCCCCCCCCCCCCCACCCCCCCCCCCCCCCACCCCCCCCCCCCCCCACCCCCCCCCCCCCCCACCCCCCCCCCCCCCCACCCCCCCCCCCCCCCACCCCCCCCCCCCCCCACCCCCCCCCCCCCCCACCCCCCCCCCCCCCCACCCCCCCCCCCCCCCACCCCCCCCCCCCCCCACCCCCCCCCCCCCCCACCCCCCCCCCCCCCCACCCCCCCCCCCCCCCACCCCCCCCCCCCCCCACCCCCCCCCCCCCCCACCCCCCCCCCCCCCCACCCCCCCCCCCCCCCACCCCCCCCCCCCCCCACCCCCCCCCCCCCCCACCCCCCCCCCCCCCCACCCCCCCCCCCCCCCACCCCCCCCCCCCCCCACCCCCCCCCCCCCCCACCCCCCCCCCCCCCCACCCCCCCCCCCCCCCACCCCCCCCCCCCCCCACCCCCCCCCCCCCCCACCCCCCCCCCCCCCCACCCCCCCCCCCCCCCACCCCCCCCCCCCCCCACCCCCCCCCCCCCCCACCCCCCCCCCCCCCCACCCCCCCCCCCCCCCACCCCCCCCCCCCCCCACCCCCCCCCCCCCCCACCCCCCCCCCCCCCCACCCCCCCCCCCCCCCACCCCCCCCCCCCCCCACCCCCCCCCCCCCCCACCCCCCCCCCCCCCCACCCCCCCCCCCCCCCACCCCCCCCCCCCCCCACCCCCCCCCCCCCCCACCCCCCCCCCCCCCCACCCCCCCCCCCCCCCACCCCCCCCCCCCCCCACCCCCCCCCCCCCCCACCCCCCCCCCCCCCCACCCCCCCCCCCCCCCACCCCCCCCCCCCCCCACCCCCCCCCCCCCCCACCCCCCCCCCCCCCCACCCCCCCCCCCCCCCACCCCCCCCCCCCCCCACCCCCCCCCCCCCCCACCCCCCCCCCCCCCCACCCCCCCCCCCCCCCACCCCCCCCCCCCCCCACCCCCCCCCCCCCCCACCCCCCCCCCCCCCCACCCCCCCCCCCCCCCACCCCCCCCCCCCCCCACCCCCCCCCCCCCCCACCCCCCCCCCCCCCCACCCCCCCCCCCCCCCACCCCCCCCCCCCCCCACCCCCCCCCCCCCCCACCCCCCCCCCCCCCCACCCCCCCCCCCCCCCACCCCCCCCCCCCCCCACCCCCCCCCCCCCCCACCCCCCCCCCCCCCCACCCCCCCCCCCCCCCACCCCCCCCCCCCCCCACCCCCCCCCCCCCCCACCCCCCCCCCCCCCCACCCCCCCCCCCCCCCACCCCCCCCCCCCCCCACCCCCCCCCCCCCCCACCCCCCCCCCCCCCCACCCCCCCCCCCCCCCACCCCCCCCCCCCCCCACCCCCCCCCCCCCCCACCCCCCCCCCCCCCCACCCCCCCCCCCCCCCACCCCCCCCCCCCCCCACCCCCCCCCCCCCCCACCCCCCCCCCCCCCCACCCCCCCCCCCCCCCACCCCCCCCCCCCCCCACCCCCCCCCCCCCCCACCCCCCCCCCCCCCCACCCCCCCCCCCCCCCACCCCCCCCCCCCCCCACCCCCCCCCCCCCCCACCCCCCCCCCCCCCCACCCCCCCCCCCCCCCACCCCCCCCCCCCCCCACCCCCCCCCCCCCCCACCCCCCCCCCCCCCCACCCCCCCCCCCCCCCACCCCCCCCCCCCCCCACCCCCCCCCCCCCCCACCCCCCCCCCCCCCCACCCCCCCCCCCCCCCACCCCCCCCCCCCCCCACCCCCCCCCCCCCCCACCCCCCCCCCCCCCCACCCCCCCCCCCCCCCACCCCCCCCCCCCCCCACCCCCCCCCCCCCCCACCCCCCCCCCCCCCCACCCCCCCCCCCCCCCACCCCCCCCCCCCCCCACCCCCCCCCCCCCCCACCCCCCCCCCCCCCCACCCCCCCCCCCCCCCACCCCCCCCCCCCCCCACCCCCCCCCCCCCCCACCCCCCCCCCCCCCCACCCCCCCCCCCCCCCACCCCCCCCCCCCCCCACCCCCCCCCCCCCCCACCCCCCCCCCCCCCCACCCCCCCCCCCCCCCACCCCCCCCCCCCCCCACCCCCCCCCCCCCCCACCCCCCCCCCCCCCCACCCCCCCCCCCCCCCACCCCCCCCCCCCCCCACCCCCCCCCCCCCCCACCCCCCCCCCCCCCCACCCCCCCCCCCCCCCACCCCCCCCCCCCCCCACCCCCCCCCCCCCCCACCCCCCCCCCCCCCCACCCCCCCCCCCCCCCACCCCCCCCCCCCCCCACCCCCCCCCCCCCCCACCCCCCCCCCCCCCCACCCCCCCCCCCCCCCACCCCCCCCCCCCCCCACCCCCCCCCCCCCCCACCCCCCCCCCCCCCCACCCCCCCCCCCCCCCACCCCCCCCCCCCCCCACCCCCCCCCCCCCCCACCCCCCCCCCCCCCCACCCCCCCCCCCCCCCACCCCCCCCCCCCCCCACCCCCCCCCCCCCCCACCCCCCCCCCCCCCCACCCCCCCCCCCCCCCACCCCCCCCCCCCCCCACCCCCCCCCCCCCCCACCCCCCCCCCCCCCCACCCCCCCCCCCCCCCACCCCCCCCCCCCCCCACCCCCCCCCCCCCCCACCCCCCCCCCCCCCCACCCCCCCCCCCCCCCACCCCCCCCCCCCCCCACCCCCCCCCCCCCCCACCCCCCCCCCCCCCCACCCCCCCCCCCCCCCACCCCCCCCCCCCCCCACCCCCCCCCCCCCCCACCCCCCCCCCCCCCCACCCCCCCCCCCCCCCACCCCCCCCCCCCCCCACCCCCCCCCCCCCCCACCCCCCCCCCCCCCCACCCCCCCCCCCCCCCACCCCCCCCCCCCCCCACCCCCCCCCCCCCCCACCCCCCCCCCCCCCCACCCCCCCCCCCCCCCACCCCCCCCCCCCCCCACCCCCCCCCCCCCCCACCCCCCCCCCCCCCCACCCCCCCCCCCCCCCACCCCCCCCCCCCCCCACCCCCCCCCCCCCCCACCCCCCCCCCCCCCCACCCCCCCCCCCCCCCACCCCCCCCCCCCCCCACCCCCCCCCCCCCCCACCCCCCCCCCCCCCCACCCCCCCCCCCCCCCACCCCCCCCCCCCCCCACCCCCCCCCCCCCCCACCCCCCCCCCCCCCCACCCCCCCCCCCCCCCACCCCCCCCCCCCCCCACCCCCCCCCCCCCCCACCCCCCCCCCCCCCCACCCCCCCCCCCCCCCACCCCCCCCCCCCCCCACCCCCCCCCCCCCCCACCCCCCCCCCCCCCCACCCCCCCCCCCCCCCACCCCCCCCCCCCCCCACCCCCCCCCCCCCCCACCCCCCCCCCCCCCCACCCCCCCCCCCCCCCACCCCCCCCCCCCCCCACCCCCCCCCCCCCCCACCCCCCCCCCCCCCCACCCCCCCCCCCCCCCACCCCCCCCCCCCCCCACCCCCCCCCCCCCCCACCCCCCCCCCCCCCCACCCCCCCCCCCCCCCACCCCCCCCCCCCCCCACCCCCCCCCCCCCCCACCCCCCCCCCCCCCCACCCCCCCCCCCCCCCACCCCCCCCCCCCCCCACCCCCCCCCCCCCCCACCCCCCCCCCCCCCCACCCCCCCCCCCCCCCACCCCCCCCCCCCCCCACCCCCCCCCCCCCCCACCCCCCCCCCCCCCCACCCCCCCCCCCCCCCACCCCCCCCCCCCCCCACCCCCCCCCCCCCCCACCCCCCCCCCCCCCCACCCCCCCCCCCCCCCACCCCCCCCCCCCCCCACCCCCCCCCCCCCCCACCCCCCCCCCCCCCCACCCCCCCCCCCCCCCACCCCCCCCCCCCCCCACCCCCCCCCCCCCCCACCCCCCCCCCCCCCCACCCCCCCCCCCCCCCACCCCCCCCCCCCCCCACCCCCCCCCCCCCCCACCCCCCCCCCCCCCCACCCCCCCCCCCCCCCACCCCCCCCCCCCCCCACCCCCCCCCCCCCCCACCCCCCCCCCCCCCCACCCCCCCCCCCCCCCACCCCCCCCCCCCCCCACCCCCCCCCCCCCCCACCCCCCCCCCCCCCCACCCCCCCCCCCCCCCACCCCCCCCCCCCCCCACCCCCCCCCCCCCCCACCCCCCCCCCCCCCCACCCCCCCCCCCCCCCACCCCCCCCCCCCCCCACCCCCCCCCCCCCCCACCCCCCCCCCCCCCCACCCCCCCCCCCCCCCACCCCCCCCCCCCCCCACCCCCCCCCCCCCCCACCCCCCCCCCCCCCCACCCCCCCCCCCCCCCACCCCCCCCCCCCCCCACCCCCCCCCCCCCCCACCCCCCCCCCCCCCCACCCCCCCCCCCCCCCACCCCCCCCCCCCCCCACCCCCCCCCCCCCCCACCCCCCCCCCCCCCCACCCCCCCCCCCCCCCACCCCCCCCCCCCCCCACCCCCCCCCCCCCCCACCCCCCCCCCCCCCCACCCCCCCCCCCCCCCACCCCCCCCCCCCCCCACCCCCCCCCCCCCCCACCCCCCCCCCCCCCCACCCCCCCCCCCCCCCACCCCCCCCCCCCCCCACCCCCCCCCCCCCCCACCCCCCCCCCCCCCCACCCCCCCCCCCCCCCACCCCCCCCCCCCCCCACCCCCCCCCCCCCCCACCCCCCCCCCCCCCCACCCCCCCCCCCCCCCACCCCCCCCCCCCCCCACCCCCCCCCCCCCCCACCCCCCCCCCCCCCCACCCCCCCCCCCCCCCACCCCCCCCCCCCCCCACCCCCCCCCCCCCCCACCCCCCCCCCCCCCCACCCCCCCCCCCCCCCACCCCCCCCCCCCCCCACCCCCCCCCCCCCCCACCCCCCCCCCCCCCCACCCCCCCCCCCCCCCACCCCCCCCCCCCCCCACCCCCCCCCCCCCCCACCCCCCCCCCCCCCCACCCCCCCCCCCCCCCACCCCCCCCCCCCCCCACCCCCCCCCCCCCCCACCCCCCCCCCCCCCCACCCCCCCCCCCCCCCACCCCCCCCCCCCCCCACCCCCCCCCCCCCCCACCCCCCCCCCCCCCCACCCCCCCCCCCCCCCACCCCCCCCCCCCCCCACCCCCCCCCCCCCCCACCCCCCCCCCCCCCCACCCCCCCCCCCCCCCACCCCCCCCCCCCCCCACCCCCCCCCCCCCCCACCCCCCCCCCCCCCCACCCCCCCCCCCCCCCACCCCCCCCCCCCCCCACCCCCCCCCCCCCCCACCCCCCCCCCCCCCCACCCCCCCCCCCCCCCACCCCCCCCCCCCCCCACCCCCCCCCCCCCCCACCCCCCCCCCCCCCCACCCCCCCCCCCCCCCACCCCCCCCCCCCCCCACCCCCCCCCCCCCCCACCCCCCCCCCCCCCCACCCCCCCCCCCCCCCACCCCCCCCCCCCCCCACCCCCCCCCCCCCCCACCCCCCCCCCCCCCCACCCCCCCCCCCCCCCACCCCCCCCCCCCCCCACCCCCCCCCCCCCCCACCCCCCCCCCCCCCCACCCCCCCCCCCCCCCACCCCCCCCCCCCCCCACCCCCCCCCCCCCCCACCCCCCCCCCCCCCCACCCCCCCCCCCCCCCACCCCCCCCCCCCCCCACCCCCCCCCCCCCCCACCCCCCCCCCCCCCCACCCCCCCCCCCCCCCACCCCCCCCCCCCCCCACCCCCCCCCCCCCCCACCCCCCCCCCCCCCCACCCCCCCCCCCCCCCACCCCCCCCCCCCCCCACCCCCCCCCCCCCCCACCCCCCCCCCCCCCCACCCCCCCCCCCCCCCACCCCCCCCCCCCCCCACCCCCCCCCCCCCCCACCCCCCCCCCCCCCCACCCCCCCCCCCCCCCACCCCCCCCCCCCCCCACCCCCCCCCCCCCCCACCCCCCCCCCCCCCCACCCCCCCCCCCCCCCACCCCCCCCCCCCCCCACCCCCCCCCCCCCCCACCCCCCCCCCCCCCCACCCCCCCCCCCCCCCACCCCCCCCCCCCCCCACCCCCCCCCCCCCCCACCCCCCCCCCCCCCCACCCCCCCCCCCCCCCACCCCCCCCCCCCCCCACCCCCCCCCCCCCCCACCCCCCCCCCCCCCCACCCCCCCCCCCCCCCACCCCCCCCCCCCCCCACCCCCCCCCCCCCCCACCCCCCCCCCCCCCCACCCCCCCCCCCCCCCACCCCCCCCCCCCCCCACCCCCCCCCCCCCCCACCCCCCCCCCCCCCCACCCCCCCCCCCCCCCACCCCCCCCCCCCCCCACCCCCCCCCCCCCCCACCCCCCCCCCCCCCCACCCCCCCCCCCCCCCACCCCCCCCCCCCCCCACCCCCCCCCCCCCCCACCCCCCCCCCCCCCCACCCCCCCCCCCCCCCACCCCCCCCCCCCCCCACCCCCCCCCCCCCCCACCCCCCCCCCCCCCCACCCCCCCCCCCCCCCACCCCCCCCCCCCCCCACCCCCCCCCCCCCCCACCCCCCCCCCCCCCCACCCCCCCCCCCCCCCACCCCCCCCCCCCCCCACCCCCCCCCCCCCCCACCCCCCCCCCCCCCCACCCCCCCCCCCCCCCACCCCCCCCCCCCCCCACCCCCCCCCCCCCCCACCCCCCCCCCCCCCCACCCCCCCCCCCCCCCACCCCCCCCCCCCCCCACCCCCCCCCCCCCCCACCCCCCCCCCCCCCCACCCCCCCCCCCCCCCACCCCCCCCCCCCCCCACCCCCCCCCCCCCCCACCCCCCCCCCCCCCCACCCCCCCCCCCCCCCACCCCCCCCCCCCCCCACCCCCCCCCCCCCCCACCCCCCCCCCCCCCCACCCCCCCCCCCCCCCACCCCCCCCCCCCCCCACCCCCCCCCCCCCCCACCCCCCCCCCCCCCCACCCCCCCCCCCCCCCACCCCCCCCCCCCCCCACCCCCCCCCCCCCCCACCCCCCCCCCCCCCCACCCCCCCCCCCCCCCACCCCCCCCCCCCCCCACCCCCCCCCCCCCCCACCCCCCCCCCCCCCCACCCCCCCCCCCCCCCACCCCCCCCCCCCCCCACCCCCCCCCCCCCCCACCCCCCCCCCCCCCCACCCCCCCCCCCCCCCACCCCCCCCCCCCCCCACCCCCCCCCCCCCCCACCCCCCCCCCCCCCCACCCCCCCCCCCCCCCACCCCCCCCCCCCCCCACCCCCCCCCCCCCCCACCCCCCCCCCCCCCCACCCCCCCCCCCCCCCACCCCCCCCCCCCCCCACCCCCCCCCCCCCCCACCCCCCCCCCCCCCCACCCCCCCCCCCCCCCACCCCCCCCCCCCCCCACCCCCCCCCCCCCCCACCCCCCCCCCCCCCCACCCCCCCCCCCCCCCACCCCCCCCCCCCCCCACCCCCCCCCCCCCCCACCCCCCCCCCCCCCCACCCCCCCCCCCCCCCACCCCCCCCCCCCCCCACCCCCCCCCCCCCCCACCCCCCCCCCCCCCCACCCCCCCCCCCCCCCACCCCCCCCCCCCCCCACCCCCCCCCCCCCCCACCCCCCCCCCCCCCCACCCCCCCCCCCCCCCACCCCCCCCCCCCCCCACCCCCCCCCCCCCCCACCCCCCCCCCCCCCCACCCCCCCCCCCCCCCACCCCCCCCCCCCCCCACCCCCCCCCCCCCCCACCCCCCCCCCCCCCCACCCCCCCCCCCCCCCACCCCCCCCCCCCCCCACCCCCCCCCCCCCCCACCCCCCCCCCCCCCCACCCCCCCCCCCCCCCACCCCCCCCCCCCCCCACCCCCCCCCCCCCCCACCCCCCCCCCCCCCCACCCCCCCCCCCCCCCACCCCCCCCCCCCCCCACCCCCCCCCCCCCCCACCCCCCCCCCCCCCCACCCCCCCCCCCCCCCACCCCCCCCCCCCCCCACCCCCCCCCCCCCCCACCCCCCCCCCCCCCCACCCCCCCCCCCCCCCACCCCCCCCCCCCCCCACCCCCCCCCCCCCCCACCCCCCCCCCCCCCCACCCCCCCCCCCCCCCACCCCCCCCCCCCCCCACCCCCCCCCCCCCCCACCCCCCCCCCCCCCCACCCCCCCCCCCCCCCACCCCCCCCCCCCCCCACCCCCCCCCCCCCCCACCCCCCCCCCCCCCCACCCCCCCCCCCCCCCACCCCCCCCCCCCCCCACCCCCCCCCCCCCCCACCCCCCCCCCCCCCCACCCCCCCCCCCCCCCACCCCCCCCCCCCCCCACCCCCCCCCCCCCCCACCCCCCCCCCCCCCCACCCCCCCCCCCCCCCACCCCCCCCCCCCCCCACCCCCCCCCCCCCCCACCCCCCCCCCCCCCCACCCCCCCCCCCCCCCACCCCCCCCCCCCCCCACCCCCCCCCCCCCCCACCCCCCCCCCCCCCCACCCCCCCCCCCCCCCACCCCCCCCCCCCCCCACCCCCCCCCCCCCCCACCCCCCCCCCCCCCCACCCCCCCCCCCCCCCACCCCCCCCCCCCCCCACCCCCCCCCCCCCCCACCCCCCCCCCCCCCCACCCCCCCCCCCCCCCACCCCCCCCCCCCCCCACCCCCCCCCCCCCCCACCCCCCCCCCCCCCCACCCCCCCCCCCCCCCACCCCCCCCCCCCCCCACCCCCCCCCCCCCCCACCCCCCCCCCCCCCCACCCCCCCCCCCCCCCACCCCCCCCCCCCCCCACCCCCCCCCCCCCCCACCCCCCCCCCCCCCCACCCCCCCCCCCCCCCACCCCCCCCCCCCCCCACCCCCCCCCCCCCCCACCCCCCCCCCCCCCCACCCCCCCCCCCCCCCACCCCCCCCCCCCCCCACCCCCCCCCCCCCCCACCCCCCCCCCCCCCCACCCCCCCCCCCCCCCACCCCCCCCCCCCCCCACCCCCCCCCCCCCCCACCCCCCCCCCCCCCCACCCCCCCCCCCCCCCACCCCCCCCCCCCCCCACCCCCCCCCCCCCCCACCCCCCCCCCCCCCCACCCCCCCCCCCCCCCACCCCCCCCCCCCCCCACCCCCCCCCCCCCCCACCCCCCCCCCCCCCCACCCCCCCCCCCCCCCACCCCCCCCCCCCCCCACCCCCCCCCCCCCCCACCCCCCCCCCCCCCCACCCCCCCCCCCCCCCACCCCCCCCCCCCCCCACCCCCCCCCCCCCCCACCCCCCCCCCCCCCCACCCCCCCCCCCCCCCACCCCCCCCCCCCCCCACCCCCCCCCCCCCCCACCCCCCCCCCCCCCCACCCCCCCCCCCCCCCACCCCCCCCCCCCCCCACCCCCCCCCCCCCCCACCCCCCCCCCCCCCCACCCCCCCCCCCCCCCACCCCCCCCCCCCCCCACCCCCCCCCCCCCCCACCCCCCCCCCCCCCCACCCCCCCCCCCCCCCACCCCCCCCCCCCCCCACCCCCCCCCCCCCCCACCCCCCCCCCCCCCCACCCCCCCCCCCCCCCACCCCCCCCCCCCCCCACCCCCCCCCCCCCCCACCCCCCCCCCCCCCCACCCCCCCCCCCCCCCACCCCCCCCCCCCCCCACCCCCCCCCCCCCCCACCCCCCCCCCCCCCCACCCCCCCCCCCCCCCACCCCCCCCCCCCCCCACCCCCCCCCCCCCCCACCCCCCCCCCCCCCCACCCCCCCCCCCCCCCACCCCCCCCCCCCCCCACCCCCCCCCCCCCCCACCCCCCCCCCCCCCCACCCCCCCCCCCCCCCACCCCCCCCCCCCCCCACCCCCCCCCCCCCCCACCCCCCCCCCCCCCCACCCCCCCCCCCCCCCACCCCCCCCCCCCCCCACCCCCCCCCCCCCCCACCCCCCCCCCCCCCCACCCCCCCCCCGATGGGAATTGTAGTTCCTGAACATCTGGAGAGCCGCAGGTTCCCTACCCCTGGCTTAGTTCATGTCTTCTTCATTAGGTTGTAGAGTAGCTTTGTTTTAAGAGGTAGAGGTGTTGCTGTGGGCATGGAAGGAAGAGAGAGCCTCCCTCTGCTGTTCCCCTGGAGGGGAAAATGCCACTTTCTCCCTCCATGTGAAACAGTGGGAGGTGTGGGAGCCTTGGTATTATGCCCTTCTGGTTTTGTGCTGGAGATTTTATTTGAGCGGGGGGCTCTGATTAGGGTCTTGTTCTGTACCAGGGAACCAAATTTCCTGCAGAGCTGCTGGTGAGCCTCCTGAAATGAACCTGCTAACTTGAGCAAAGTTAGGTTGGGAGAGGCAAATGCTATAGGCACACAACTGAAGGATAACCTGGTGCCCACAAAATGAGTCCATAACCATCCAAACTTCAGCAAAATTGGCTGGTTTCTTTTTGAAGATTAACCAGCAGCCCTAAGGGAAATTTGGTGCCCCTACCCAGAGCAGAAACCCCACCAGAGCCCCCCAATAAAATATCCAGCACAGAGCCAGCTGAACATAAGTTCAAGCCCCATTTAAGTCTATTTTCCCACCATAGACAGTTGCTGAATAGCCTGACAGATTCTTAGATCTGATGTGGCTCCATTGCAGCCAATGGGTCATTTCTGGATGTGTGTAAGCAGAGTGCACATTTTTAAAGATAAAGACACCAAACTTTCAGGGTGGCTTCAGGAGACCATCCTGGTAAGAGCACCCAAGTTTGGTGAACTTTGTTTCAGGGAGTCCAATTTTATGGACCCTCAAACGTGTAGTTCCCATCTCCCATTCTCCTCAGAAGAAAAGTTCACCAAACCTGGGTGCTCTTACCAGGAGGGTTTCCTGAAGATAGCCTGAAAGTTTGGTGCCTCTATCTTGAAAAATGTGCAGTCTGCTTGTACACACCCAGAAATGTCCCATTGGCTGCAATAGAGCCAGGTCAGTTCAGAAGGAGAATCTGGGGAAATTTCATGGGGTGCCCGTCAGGGGTTCTCTTTTTAAGATAGCAGCACCAAACTTTCAGGATGACTTTAGAAGATTGTCTTGATAATACCACCCAGATTTGTTGAAGTTTGGTTCAGGGGGTGCAATTTCATGAACCTTCAAAGGGGTAACCCCCATCTCCTATCAGCTCCCATTGGACCCCCTGAACCAAACTTCACCAATCCTAGGCCCTTTCCGCACGGGCCATTTATGGCGCACTGGGGACGGCAAAAATGCCGTCCCCAGGGAGCCGTTTGCACAGGCGGCACTGCTAAAACGCAGCAGCGCTGACCTGGCTCCCCTCCACCACCCCTAGGGTGGCATCAGGCCACCTCCAAAAACCTCCCTCCTGGAGGGAGGTTTTTGGAAAACAGCGCATTCCCGGCGGCGCGGTGAGAATGGCACCGCCAGGAACGCGCTGTTTTCCCCGTCCCTCTCCCACTCACCTTGTCGCCGTCATCATTCTACAGGACTGCTGAGACCCTCCCTCGCTGTCCTCTGACCCCTGGAGGTTGGAGGGCAGCGTGGGCGGGTCTTAGGAGTCTGGCAGGGTGACAAAGGCGACGAGGTGAGTGGGAGAGGGACGGGGAAGAGGCGGCTCCGTGCGGAGCTGCCTCTCCCATGCCGGCCTCACCAGGGGCTGCTCGCACGCTGCTGTGTGAATGGCCCCTACCCCTCCACCAGCAGAATTCCTGCCGGTGCAGGGGCGCCCTTTCCGCTGTGCAGAAAGGGCCCTAGAGGATATAATCAAGAGAGTCTCCTCAAAATACTGTCACAAGACCAGGCCTGGGAGGGCCATACCTGTCTTGTTATCCTAGGTTCTTTTCTCCAGATACCCCAAAACCGCTGAGTTCTCAAATATTTTTTTGAAAAGAAAAACAGAAAACAAAAAAACGTTTTGATACAGATATCTCTCAGCTAACAGCACAGAGTTAAATATGTTGATTCAATTGTATATTTGACACAATGTTAAGAGAGTGTAATTAAGTTCTGAAAAATAAAAGCATTCGCAGAATTTGAGTCTTTTACAGTGTCTCATAAAACCCACAGATGCCAAACTAGAGTTTGTTTCCTTAAACCCTGTTCTCTTTTAATCCCTCTTGCAAAATAATTGATCCTGCACTTTATATAGAAATTGGCTCTCAGCAGTCCAATAAAAAGGGTTCTTTATAAAAAGTCTTAAACACCTATGTTATCTTCTTTTGCTTATTCAGAGGTTCTAATAAAATCTGGATACTTTGAAGTATTGATTGTTGTAAAAGTGGTTTAGCAGCAGAATCATTACTTTTTTAATCTTGGGACTGTCAACCCTCACTCTTTTCAACCTAAGATCAGGTTCTTCTATTAAGGGCTGCCATGACTAATTGTTTTAAAATGTTGCTGGGACAGTTCTAGTTCAAAAAAATCTAAGTTCTTCAGCAGTTCCTTAGTTCCTAAATTCTTAGACAATTCTAAGACAATTCTTAGACAATTCATTAGAACTTAAATGTAGCAGGGTAAACGCAGTCTCTCTGTTTCAAACTTTCAAATATTTTCAGTCATATCACTTGTAGTATCCCATATTTCTTGCCACATTCCAAAGAACCATTTACTTTGTGTTCATGTATGAACTTCCATTGCTATACTACATGGCTTAACAGAATTCTGCAGAAAAGGTCATAAAGGAATTATACATCAAAAAGAGTATAATTAGCAGTCAGAAAGATTAATATCAATGGTGTTTAGTGAAATTGCCTTTCAGAAGAACATTCATCTACTACTTAGATACGCAACACTTCTTGCTGTTAAAATGTTAGTTCTTCCTAGAAATATAAAATCAGAGGAGCACATATTTTTTATAAATCTTCTATGACACAATGTCATACCATAAGAATGTGAAGATCACTATCCTGTGAAGATCACTATGCTGTGAAGATCACTATGCCATTTAGATATCCTTTTCATAATATGTTTGTGTGGGTTATCTCTGTCCAACTACAATATAAGAGAGGTCCATTCTGTGCAGCAAAAATAAGATGTCCTGAGAACGCGCTCCCCCCCCCAAAGCATCTTGGGCACAGCTTTTTCCTCAAGATGTCTTCAGGACATTTTATTTCTGCTCGAGCCATTCTATTTTGAGGATACAAAACTATTGACTTTCCCCCACAAATTCATCTGCAAGTCATCTCCTCTGCAGAGCTGAGGAAACATCTTATTTTTCCCACCCAACCATTAAAGCCTCTTTCAGTTCAATTCACTGTCAGAGCCTGACATTTTGTGATGCTGCAGGGATTCTTCATGCCTGCAGCTATTTGCTTTTTTCCCAGGACATATGCTTGGCAGGTTCTGATCCTGGGTGCCTTTTCAGCCCAAAAAGTAACGGTTGTACTCAGCTTGTCCTGATGATTCCAACAATATATAGTTCCCCCCCTTTTTTTCAATGAGCTGTCTTTGAAGACACACAGATATGATTTTAGAATCACAGCTGATTTTCATATCATGCCTGCATAACCTTCACCAAATAGCTGTGCCCATGGAGACACCCTGCAAAACAAAACAGCAGCGGAGGAAACTGACAAGAGGCTTTAATGGTTGGGTGGGGGAGAAATGGTTGGGTGGGGGAGAAATGGCATCCAGAGACAAGCCTTCTCTGGGTGCCCCCCATGCCTCAGAGTGGGGTCCTTGCCCCCAGCTTCTGCCCTCCCCGAGCCTGGGAAGAGCAGAAGCCATTGCCAGCCTCCAGAGACATGCTTGTAAAAGCACAGAGGCCAGGGGTAGGGTTTGGGGATGGGGCTACAACCTAAGCCCCTCCCTTTTGGGGTAAGGGCCACATACCCTGAGTCCCACCCCCAACCTCCGTGCTTTTAAAAGCACATCTCCAGAGGCTGGTAGTGGTTTCTGCTCTCCCCAGGCTCTGAGAAGAGCCTGGGAAGGGAAGAAGCTGAGAGGGGACAGGGCACCGCTGCTGCCTCATCATCCTCAGGGTCACTTGGCCCCACCTACATCATCACTCCCATGATGTGATCGGGGCTGAGGGAGCCTGAAGACAACAAGGCTCATCTTCTTCACAAAGGAATCTGGTCACATGGGGGGGCTGATTTTGCATCCCCAAGTAACCAGATTAGTTGTGCCCGGGGACAGGGGTTACCCCTTATCCCCGGACAAATATGCCACTGCTTTTTTGTCCTTGCTGTCTGAACAAAAAAATTAGGAGATTTTTAAAAAAGACATTTCCAGGACATCATAGCTGTGCTATTCATAATGGACCAGAATGGCTTTGGACCTAGTTTTGTGAATAACTACACCTGTGGGAAAGAGACAGTGTTCCCATCTGCCTTTGGACCAGTAAGGAAGGCAATCAAGTTCTTCATAAGAATTGTAAGCTTTAGCAAAGTACATGGATACACTCCCTCCCATGGGTGTACTGAGGTGAGGCTCTTTCTTGTCCTTGCCTTCTTAGCTCTTATCCAAGGGTCAAGTATAAAGCTATTCCCACTTCAACCTTCAAGTGCAGCATCGGATTTA
Source organism: Sphaerodactylus townsendi (assembly GCF_021028975.2). Classification (NCBI taxonomy): domain Eukaryota; kingdom Metazoa; phylum Chordata; class Lepidosauria; order Squamata; family Sphaerodactylidae; genus Sphaerodactylus; species Sphaerodactylus townsendi. The sequence continues at coordinate 103,560,087 of NC_059427.1, read as the reverse complement.
AACACATGGTCATCCCACAGTTTTGTTATGGTAGTGTTTGAAAAGTCAGTTGTTTCTCAAAAGAATCATTTGCCTTTACGTGAACCAAAGTCAGTCCATTACAGTATAATTTTACACTCCCAGTTCCAGCCAGGTTGTGGATTAATTGTGAACTCATTCTGTGATTTAAAAAAAAATCAGATAATTTGATTTGATTCTTGATTTGATTTATTGGATTCAATATGCTGGCCCTCTCCTTTCAGTCTTGGGGTGGATCACAACATATAAAATATCTAAAATATTTAGTAAAACATCCAATAAAGTTTATTAACATATCTAATATAAGGAAACATCTAACAATAAAGTATAAGAAACATCTAATAATGAACATCTAAAAAGTATAATAAAATCCAAGTAGAATATTAAATTTGAATTCAGTAAAAAAATTAAATAAATACACATAACAGCACACCAAGGGGTCCCTGTGGAACTAAGTTGATAGTGAGAGGTTGGAGGTTGAAGATGGAGGCCTAGATGGTTAACTGTAGTTGCCTCAACCATATGTCTGGCAGAACAACTCTGTGGCCCTTTCCGCATGGGCCAAACACAGCGATCCAGGACAGCAAAAATGCCGTCCATTGGCTGCTGTTGGCACAGGAGGCACTGCTGCATCACAGCAGCACCGTCCTGGCCGCCCAGGAGTGGTGTGAAGCTGCCGCTGTAAACCTCGCTCAACAAATGAGGTTTTTGCAAAGCGCCATCTTCCCGTCGGCATGGTACAAACAGCACCGGCGGGAAGACACCGCTTTCCTCCTCCCCTCCACTCACTGTCCCATCCAGCATTGCTCTGGAGGGCTGCAGAGACCCATCCACGCTGCCCTCCGACTCCTGGAGGTCCGAGGGCAGCATGGTGGGTCCCTGCAGCCCTCCAGAGCGATGGTGGACAGGACGGTGAGTGGAGGGGGGTGACCAGAGATGGCTCCATACGGAGCCACCTCTCTGGCTGAGGGGAAAGTCAGGGCTGCTCACACTCCAGCGTGAGAACAGTCCCCAAGCCTCTTCATGCTGGTGGAGGTGCAGAAAGTGCCTGTGATTCAGGCCCTGCAGAACTGCACAAGGTGTCATCAGACCCTGAACTCCTCTGACAGAGTGCTCCTCCAGGTTGGGGCCAGAGCCAAAAAGTTGAGGCCAGCTGGATTTCCCTTGGGCCAAGGATTACCAGTAGGTTGAAATTCACTGAATGGAGCAATTTTAGGGGGACATACTAGGAGAGACGGTCTTACAAGTATGCTGGTCCCAGACCATTTACAATATTGCTAATTGTATCCTGCTGTGATTTGAAGAAGAAAAAATGGCAGGAAGATTTAAGAATAAAATTATGAAAAATTATACATTTTTGGTGTGTTCTCACACATAGCAATATAATGAAGTATAGATCTTATGCTGGTGCAGGGGGAAACTTCTTTGTGTGCAGAATACTACAAAGCTGTTGTTCCTTTAACTTTTTCAAAAAAATTTAAAGGATGCATAGATGTTTGGAAACTGTATGTTACATATCATCATATTCATTAATATTCATATTTTTGTAAGATCCAATAAGAAGTTCAAATATGCCATGCAGGGTGAAAACTCTTGCGGGAATGGCCAGCAAGAGTGAATATTCAGGAGTTTTCTTTTTAAGTAGTTTGCTGGCTTTAGAAGGTTATATTCTACCAACCTGAAGTTTAAACAGAATAAAATAATTTGAAAGGCTGTTTTCTTATCACTGTCTGCTAGAAGATGTATGATCCCAAGAGAAAACTACTGCTTCAGCTCTTCTATCAGGCAACTCAATATTCATTTCATAAAAAGAAAGCATAAATGAGCCATGCAAATGCTGCTGTGTTATTATGTGAATTCTTTCCCTCCTGCTGTTGATTTCAGTATTTCCTGAGTCCTGAAATTATACAAATCACCTTTGTATTCACAACACGGTCCTTCATGACTTGTCTCAAAAACACTGCTAAGAAAGAGGTTTCAGTCATGGGCAGCACAATTGGGGGGGGGGGGAAGCTGGGACAACAAGATCACAGCTGACCACCTCCTAAGCAGTTAGCTGTGCGGTTGCTAGCCCTGGAACAGCACCAAAAAGGCAATGACAGGGAAAAGGGATCATGGCAAAATGGAACACTGTCATAGAAGGAGGAGGAGGATTTATATCCCCCCCCCTTCTCTCCTGTAAGGGGCTTACAATCTCCTTTTCATTCCCCCATTCACAGCGAACACCCTGTGAGGTGGATGGGGCTGAGAGAGCTTCAAAGAACTGTGACTGGCAACACTTCTATACAGAGAAGAATGGAGTTTATGCTAGTATAAAATAATTAGGAGTATAAATGTTCAATAATTAGAAACAGATCTAAAATAAAAAGGATATAAAGCAAATGAACTTAACAGCTGATCACAGGAGATGCTGAATCAACATATCGGTGTTGCCCCTCTAAGCTACTCACTACCTCACTAAAGAAGCTATTTGTTTCACAGATAAATCTTATGTATAATTATTCCAGTCCACTGATATTAATGATTGCACTCCTAAGCACCCAATTCAGGCAAATTTAACTTTCCACTGCAAAAAGCAGCAAAGGAGTCAACAGATGGCATAGGCCAATCAACTGGCAGAATATACTTCATATGGCAATTGATTCACAGGTATATTCACCTGTTGGATCAACGATGTACTGGAAAACTCTGAGAATGATTGTAGAGTCCAATCCAGACAGGGGGTTGAATGTCCTTAGGGAGTGGTGGAGGGACACACCAATGCATTTTCCCCCTCCACCAGTGCAAGAGGTACCTGCACCAGTGGAGGGGGCAAAGCTGCACAGTAATGTAACACAGAAGTGTGGGCCTACACAGAGATCTGCTGGCATCCCAATCAGATGTTGGTGGGGGGCAGGCTGGGGCATTACCAGGGATGGAGCTGACATTAGTCAGTTTCTACCTCAAGTTTATGGCGAGTTGTACTGCTGCCCAGGTGGTGCAAGTCCATTTCCAGTGGTAGGGTGGGTTGACTTTTTCTTTCTCCCTGCACTACCAGAAAGCCCTCAGAAGAGCTCCAGGATGCCACCACAGCAGTGCTGTCTCAGCTGTTAAAGGCTCTGGATTGGGCTGCCCACCTCTTTATATGACATACCTATGTTCACTCTGGGACTGATTAAAACTCGATTCCTACCAGCTAATAAACATCTCATAGGAAAAAAAATTATAGTAAGGGTGACATGCAAAATTTGTTCAATCCTGAAGAGTAGCAATACTGATAAGGTTCAATGGCAGGAGAAGTTCTGCTTCTATTAAGATATCTATGTCCATTTTCTCTCCTGCCACAGAGATTTTGCAGTCTATCTTCCACCTTCTAGACTTCTGTAGCACAAATGTAAGCTCACAACAGGCCATTTCATGTGGATTCTGAAGCAATTCATGATAACATTGGAAGAACCTAGGTGGGTCACAGACTATATGCTTCAAAAGTTAAGGATGTGACTTGAGCTGCTATTTCAAATCCTTGATCATAATAATTATTTTAATGGATAATGTCAAAGTTAGTCACATCAGTCCTGAAAAAAAATCTAATTTTAAATAAGCATGCATTATACTTTCAGACTGTGATTGTTCTTTATTCTTCCTAAAAAATAAAATAAAACCATTTTCTTCACATTTGACTGATGGATAAATCGTATTTTTAAAAGTCCCTGGGCTACTGCCAAAAACATGAGTCCGACAAAGAGAAGAAAGGGGAGAGACAAAGAAAAATAGCATTCTTCTGTAAATGTTTTTATCTGTGGGTCTCTTTCCTTGGTATTTAGATCATTTACTGCAGAAGAACCAGGTGTTTTTGACTGATTAATGGACCCATGCAAAAGATGGAAGATGAAACCCACTTGTGGGAGCAGCAGTTGGTCATGCCAGTGGATTCACCCTTCTTGGGACACTTGCTGTCATAAGCCAGTCCCTGGACACTGAGGATTTGCTGCAGAGCCTGAAGACACAGTTGAGCCAGAACTGGCTCCTCCAAGCCCTTCCCTGCAAGCCAAGGCAGAGTGTGATGCTGCGCAGCTGGAAGAACCATCAGGCATCTGAGAGGAGCAAAGTAATGAGCCAGCTGTGCAAAGGAGACAGTGGCAGATGCTACAGTTACAGGGTAAAAGGAAAAGTGCTCACAGTGCTGCTGGGTATGGCAGAAGGCTCTGTAAAATGGAGACTGGAAGGACTGGGTCTTTGCAGGATCCCAGTTATAGGAACCAGAACTCCCTATATAAACCCTGTCTTGGGCTTGGCTCTGCCTGGGTGCAACATGTGTACTTCTTGGTGAGTACCATTTGCCTTGGCTCCCTTTGACCTCAGACAGTGGTGACATGGGTGCCAGAGGTGGCACTCAGAGTCCTCTCTGTGATAACACACAAACAGAGTCGTCCCCCCCACCACACATCTAGGCTGGCCTGGGCCGCTGGGTTCGATTATTAGCATTAAACCTAAGACCTAATTTTGGGGAAACAGAGTAGGTTACCCTGTTAAGCACTGTAAAACCCACTGATTGCATGATCCTTTACCAGGGAGTAAGCTTGGTTGCTGGCAATGGGGCTTGCTTCTGAGTAAACCCTCCTAGGGTCGTGATTCACCCATTGGAAGAGTTGCACGGTTCCTTCAAAGCAAAGCCACTGACTACCACCAAGCTTACTCTCGAGTAACGCATGCCTCGGAGCCAACCGGTTTTTTTCTAAACTAAAACCTCAGTATTCAGGTTAAATTGCCAGCACTGTTTGGAGGCGGTTGCTGGATGGTTACAACAGAGCAGGTTAAAACTGAATCCATCAAAGACGGAGATCCTCTGGCTGGGCCGCAGGGGGGAGGTGGGGGATTTCCAACTGCCGGAGTGGGAGGGGGCTTTATTGGCACCGGCCTCCTCCGTTCGCAGCCTGGGGGTCCACCTGGATTCGTCTCTTTCAATGGAGACCCAGGTGGCCCATATAACCCAGGTTGCGTTTTTCCATCTTCGACAGGCCCGGCGGTTGGCCCCTTTCCTCTCCCAGGCGGATCTCGCCACTGTGATCCATGCAACGGTCACCTCTAGGTTAGACTATTGTAACTCGCTCTATGCGGGCCTCCCCTTACGTCTGCTTCGGAAGCTGAAGCTGGTCCAGCATGCGGCGGCGCGTGTTCTCACAGGTGGTGCCTTTAGAGAACATATCCAACCTGTGCTGCGCCGCCTGCACTGGCTTCCAGTTGAGTTCCGAATCATTCATAAGGTATGGGTGCTTACCTTTAAGGCCTTACGCGGCCTGGGACCTTCGTACCTTCGGGACCGTCTTACCCCATATGTCCCTACACGGCCTCTACATTCGTTAGAGGCCAATTTACTGGTGGTCCCTGGCCCCTCGATGATGCGGCTGGCCTCTACCTGGGCCAGGGCTTTTACAGCCCTGGCCCCTGCCTTGTGGAACACGCTACCACCAACTATCTGGGCCCTGTGGGATCTTGGAGAGTTCCGCAGGGCCTGTAAGACTGAATTGTTCCACCAGGCATTTGGAGGGACCGGCCGCTGATGCCCCCTCCCCTTTCCCCCTCCTTTTCTTTACATTCTGGGTTCTCCGCTTCTCTGTTTTATTTTCCAGGGTGGATCTATGAAGTTCTGTTTTTATGATTGGATGCCAATATAATATTATTGATTGTGGTTTTAATGGGGGTTTTATTGTAACTATTGTTTTATTGTGTTGTTCACTGCCCAGAGCCCTTCGGGGGAGGGGCGGTATATAAAACCAATTATAAATAAATAAATAAATAAAATAAATGTTGGCACTTTGCGATAAATAAGTGGTTTTGGGTTGCAATTTGGGCACTTGGTCTCGAAAAGGTTCACTATCACTGCCTCAGGATCTCAGCCTGCTTGCCTACCTGATCTCCCGCCTGTGCTGTGACCCTGGACTGCTTTGACTATGCCTGTACCTACTGTCTGCCCTGACTCAGGACTGGTTTTGACTACAGATTTGTCTGCTGCCTACTTTGACTTAAGACTGGTTGACCATGCCTCACATGCTGCCCATGACTCTAGCTTGCCCAGCAACGCTCTAGCTCCTGCCTGTGTACAGCACACTTGCTCTGGCAAGGGATGATTTCACTGGCATACAACCCCCACAGCCCTTCCTGGCACTGGAATGTGGCACTGGATGCCACAGCAGCATTCCATGGCCACCACTGTTGCAGCACAGGTGTCGGCTCCCTCCAGCCCTTTGCCAGAGTTATACCAGCAGCCTTGGCCTCAAACCTGTGCTGCTAAAAACATGGCATACATCCATCCAGTCCAATGGGGGTTTCTTGGTGGTGAGAAGGCTTGTTTACAGTTCAAGCCTCCCCACACCAACAGGAAGCCTCCATCTTAGGGGCCGGGTGGTGCCACATCAACATCACAGCTTGCCGCCACCGAGTTAGGATGGGACTGTAAAATAGGTAGCTTATGAGACTTTAAAATCTGGGCTCTGGTTTCACTCTTATTAATTAGAAGTCTTTTGACTGCATTGGCATTGTATCTGTCACTGTAAAGTATATCTGAGGTGCTGAGTCTCAGTGGGTTTTTTATGGTATTATATACATACACATACTTTTGATAGGTTTTTGGTGTAGCACTACTGAAGCGTTGTTTCAGAAATATCAAATTACCTCCATATATTTCCGAAAATCATGGTGCTTTACTAAAATCATAGTTCTTTACTTGACAAAGAATCAATTTTAAGCCTTGTCCACAGGTCAAATGGGAGATAAATGAAGTTTCTGTGATTCTTTTTAGGGTATCTGTTCTCTGACATCAGTAGAATACAAGCTTTACACTCAGATGCTTATTTTAGCTTCGGTTTAAGGCATTAAATTCTCATGCTACTCCTATTAAACCATCATGCTTGTACAGTGCTAATAAAACAGCAGAGGTTGGCACAATCCATCTCTTAAAATAGATCACTAAAATGATCTCTGAGACTATATAAGTGCTGCATACTACTATGCCAAATATTGACTTCCCTTGCTAACTCTCCATCACATAAAACTTATGAAGGCAGTGTAAGTAAAGTTCAGTTGAAAGTAAAATATTGCAAAATGAATGGGAAGCATTTGTCAAAATGCTAAATTGGGAAGTTAAATAAGCACTGTAGTTGATCAATATTGTGCAATGATTCATTTATTCTCATGAAACCAGTCAGAGCAGAAACATTTCATTTGCCATGCCAAATCAACTTTCGTGGTCTTATCCTATGGGTCAGTGAACTTGGCAGGACAGCTCATAGAATTAAGCTTAAGCATCCCAGTGTAACAGTTGTTTTCTTCCAGCACTGGAAACTCTGAATTCAGCTGGCCAAATATTCCTTGCTTTATGTAAGTACTTCAAAAGTGAGTCAGAAAGATGCATGGAGTAGTCATGAGAACCCATAACAAATAACATATAGAGCCTGCTATACATGTACTTTCACAATGTGTATGGTAGGGGGGCGGGTACCATCAACTCACATCTGGCTTATGGTGACCCCATAGGGTTTTCAAGGGAAGAGATGTTTGGAGGTGGTTTGCCACTGCCTGCCTCTGCATCATGACCCTTGTGGCCCTTAGAAATCACCCATTCAAATACTCATTTGGGACAACCCTGATTAGCTTCTGAGATCTGAGAAAACAAAATTAATCTGGGGTTATATAGGTCAGAGCTTGTTCATGATAGTATGAGGTATTTTTATTAGCATCTAGTTCCTTCCATTATGGACTTTAAGATTGTATACATAAGGTTCCAAGAGGGTCTACCATCCAGACACTGACCAGATATGGATTTATTTCTTTTTAATAGGTTTTGATCTTATGTGCCTTCAAACCATGTTAATATTTACATCCCTCTGTTTCTTGATGATTATGATGATTGTGCCGAAATGTGCAGAGGTTCCGTCTGGTGAATAACCACAGGACACATCTTGGAATTAAATTCAGCCACAGCCCTTTATTGAGGCAGAAGCTGGGCAAGCAAGAGGAGCACATCCATTTTGTGGCCAGTCAGCACCCCTTGCTGACCCCAGCACCATACCCCAATCCATATTTGGGAGGACAGGAGGTACTGGGCCACCCAGACACCCACCTGCTGTGGCCCCCTTCCTGCTGTGGTGTCAGGCTCAAATTGCAGAGGCCCCCGCAGCATGCGCCATGACCCCAACCCACCCCAAGCCTCTTATGGAGGCCCACAACCACAGGGAGGACCAGTGCACAAGCTCTGCCTCCCCCTAAAGATGCGCGCCTCTGCCCAAACTGCCACCAAGCTGACCCTTCAACTCCCGCCACAGCTTCGCAAGCCCTCCAACCAGTTCAAGAGTACCCGCCACATGGCACGTAGCCAGATGTCCAGTCCACATTCAGATAGATGCACACTGTCCAAACAGAAGAGTGCACGCTCCCGAGTGGTTATGTCAGGGTGCGGGATGACGCTACCACAGAGCTCCCAGGCCACCCAAGCTACTGCATTACACACCTTATGGTATGCCAGATCCACTTTCTTCAGCTCCCAAGCATACCTCCAGCGAAAACATGGGAGCAGTCGAGACCAAAACAGTTTAATGTCTGGGAGCAATTTTAGGACTTCACAGAGGCCGGCTGCCATCCGCAAGGACTGTTCCAATACCTTTAAAGCTGGGAGGTCATTCTCGCCTAAGTGAATGACAAGCCCCTGAGATGCACCAAACCGCCAAAGTGCTTCCCATATGTCTGGCAACAAGGCCTCCCAGTGCATACCCTGATGGCCGAGCCAAACGACATCCAAGCCCTTGCCAAGGGCCAGGTCTGCTCCTCAAGGAGTTGAGTGCGTGTAAATGCCAGCCCAGTGGATGTTACTATGCCCGATGATCCATATCTTGGTCTGGCTTTCTTGCAGCTCTGTGTAAACAGTAAAACAACAGGTGAGATCCCACATCCAGTTTTGGCACCACCAATGCCAATGATCCCACCACCAGGCTCCTTGCTCGGGGACAGCCAATCCCTGATTTCATAGGAGGCCACTCCCATCCTGGCAAATGAATCTGGACTCCCACATGGAAGACTCCATCTGCTGATGCCCCTACCACACTGAAGCTACCCAGTCGTGCGATAGGCTACCGCCAAGCTGCATCAGGCGGACCTTGTGCTAACAAAACCTCAGACACAAAGGTTGGAAGCATAACCACCAGGCGCCCAACATGGGCCCAAAGAGGGAGGAACCCCAGTAAACCACCTCACCTCCATAAAGCCAGCTGACAGGAACCACCGTCTCACCCATGGCAGCAAAGCTCATAGACCCTAGAAGCCCTACAGATGCCCATAAGGGGCACAAGGAAGAGGGGGGGACAAACCACCCCCTAGCTCCCCACGCCCCTCCAAGCACTGCGTACAGCAAACGCCAGGGTGAAAAATCAGGAGGGGCATTGAAGAAAATTGGGAGGGTAGCCCAAACAAGCCCCCTGTTCTCCCTGGGTCAATTGAGCTCCTAGAATCGGGGATACCTGCACCCCCCTTCATCCAGTAACCAAGCTGGCACATCGGTTCCAAGTGCATTGAAGGCCATCATGGGATTGGAACAAAATCCCAGGCACCCTCGCTAACTGATACCCCGCAGGCAAAGCCCAATATAAGGGTAAGTGTCCCCAGACAGCAAATCAGGAAACCTGTAATATGCATACATCCTGGGGTCAGGACCACACTAGAGCCAAAGCCCCGACTGGAAGAAGTCATCCCTTCATATGGTCCATCTGCGACTAGGCCGAGGGACAGCCAAAATCTGTCGACTATGGACCATTCGCAAGGTTTTGCAGCTGCCCCTGGCCGGTTATCAGGCACTGGGACCTGGACACAGAAGCGATCCACCTGGGCAAAACAAAGCGTCAGGAGTGTTAATCCATGCTCTGGGGTAAACAGCAAAATGACAGTGTCCCCCTCGACAAGGCAACCAATGCCTAATCCAACCGCGCCACAGTAACCGGGTTGCCAGCTAACATTTTGGCATGGACGTAGGTAAGGGGGGTTCTTGGGTTTGAACCCCCCATTCATGTCCGAAGCTCCGCCCCTCCGTGTGTGGGTTTTTAAAACATTTTAGTGCTTTTTCGGTTTTTGGCCTGCAGGGGGCACATTGTTTGGGATAGCAGCACCAAACCTTCAGGGATTGTTTGGGGAACTCTCCTGATGATACCACCCAGGTTTGGTGAGGTTTGGTTCAGGGAGTCCAAAGTTATGGACTCCCAAAGGGGGTGCCCATCCGCCATTGTTTCCAATGGGAGCTAATAGAAGATGGGGGCTATACTTTGAGGGTCCATAACTTTGGACCCCCTGAACCAAACTTCACCAAACCTGGGATGTATTATCAGGAGAGTCTTTTATTGATATCACCCAGGTTTTGTGAAGTTTGGTCCAGGGGGGTCCAAAGCTATGGACTCCCAAAGGGGGTGCCCCATCCCCCATTGTTTCCAATGGGAGCTAATAGGAGATGGGGGCTACACCTTTGAGGGTCCACAACTTTGGACAATAGCCTGCGTGCCAATCGGGCGTGCCAGCCAAATGGCTGTCCATCCAAGGATACCAGCGTACGCTTGAGGACTCCTGCCCATGGGGAAAAAACCCACTCCACCAGATGGGGTAGCCACCAACAACCCCGCCTCCCATAACATTGAAAGAGAGGGTGGCAAACTGGTGTAACCGCCAAGGTCAAATGCATCTCGCCATCGAAACAAGATCTGAACCCAGCCATGCGAAAACCCAGCCATGCAAAAACAAGGAACACCAGGTGATCCAGCTACAATCATGGCTCCTTCTACTTCCAAGGAACTCAACCCGCCAGTACATTAGAGTCGAGGCCCCACCCATTATGTTGGCCAAAAAGCCATGAAGCCTGTCATGTAGCACCGCCGCATGATCAGCGACACAGCTTGCAATGCCCTGTACAATAATAAGAGAAGGGGGGGTAGAGGAGGGGGCAGCGGGTTGGGCGGTGCTCCCCCAGGCCTGAAATGCCACAAATGGGAAGGGGGCACCCCCCGCCATGCCAACCCCTGTGACGAAGTGGGATACAAACTCGTAGCCACGCCCAGTCTAACTGTAAAAAACCAATAACCCATGTGCTTCTCCATAGGAACCCAAGTTACTTGCGAGGGCCAATGTCCAGCCAGTCCAGATACTATTATCCCATTATGACTCCAAAAACCCCTGGTGGGACGGGGGGGCCAAACCGGCCAATAGTCTGTGAAACCCTCTAGGAGGCACTCTGCCAAAGGGTCCTTCCCCTTCTTGAGCAGGGACCCCAACCTGGAAAAGGGGTGCCTGACACAAGCACAGATTGTTGGCCCAAAAACTCACTGGGAGGAGACGAACTGGGAGACCGGCCACTCACACCAACCCGACTGGGTGAATGGCATCTTCCAAGGTCCCGCTCCTTCGGCTGACAAGATGACTCCGCTGACGGGGCCAACGCATCAATCTCCCACCCGGGAGCTGGCATTCCTGCTTGGGGTGTTGCCCCAGGAAGGCTGGCAGCGCCCGCAATCTGACCAAGCCACGTCATTACCAATACAGGACTAGCAAGGCCTTGAGGTATGGGTTATGTGGACAGAACCTCTGAAACCCCAGGTGTTGCCGTATCTACCTCTGATGCCCCGGCTCAGGGTATGAAATAGGGGAAAAGGCTGCTCAACCAAACAGATCAGCCCATGGAGGCCGGGGCCAAGTTAATTGCAGACTGCACCATCTCCACAGAAGTACCACACCCTGGTCCCAACGCCGCCAATGGTGGGGCCGCTAAGCTAGGAGGCAGTGGTGCCATGACTGGCAAGGGAGAACAGGAACCCACGGAGGGGAAGCTCTCACTCAGTACCCGGCTCTCTGTATCCGGAGCTACCTCCCCATAAAAGGCAGAGGAGGGCTCCACAGCTGGTAGAATCCCATGCTCTGAAAACCACCACCCAAGCTAGGACTGGGACCTACCCCCAAGCCGCATGGCCAAGGCTCCTCTCTCTCTATTCCCGCCGACGCTAACTCACATGCCACCTGATGAGCCAAGCTGCCCCCATTGCGATTACTCGCCGCCACAGTCGAGCAAACTGCACCCGCCACATAAATTAAGGTGGGGGGATGCTGTCGCAATGCCCAACGCTTTTTCCAAACCAAGGCAAATGAAGGGGGAGGGAGGGGGAGGGGTTAACCCAAACCCCTAAGTAGCAACCAATACCAACTTCGAAACCTCAACCCCTTCTTAGCCTAGTTCCCTGCCTAGCAACCAGCACATGATCAGTTTGTTCCAGGCGTCGAAGAAGGCCAGAGCAAACCACGTGCTGACTAATATATAGGGAGTGTGCTCCACCCCTAACACTCATGCGCATCACACAATCAGGCTGGGTGTGGCTCAGCTGCACAGCCAGCCCAGGGCATGTATGATCACTGCTCCGGAGCTCACCATGTGCCCTGCTCCCTGTCGCAATTATGGCCCAGTTGATTCTGAGGCCGTTATTTACAACTTACAATTTTAGAAGAAGAGTTGGTTTTTTAAATCCCATTTTTCACAGAGAACAGCTCGTTGTTTTCAGAGCTTTTGCAAGAGAATGGTGAGGACACAGATGTCTGTCTAATGGGAAGGGCCTTTCTGTCTTGGTTCCATCTTCACTGATGGGATTCTTGTTAGCATTAGGACCCAGATTCCAAACTGACATTGATACATGGCAACTAGCTGGGATTAGGACATCATGCAGTTTGCTTAACAGACAGATCTGGTGGAAATATGTGTTAAGTGAGGTATATACAGGATATTGCTTTTGATGATGTAATAAAACATGCAATTCATATTTTTGTAGGAAATCCATAGGATTGGTCTTTCCATTTGTCAAACTCGGTGTCTTTTCTTGAGCAATAACATATATGTTACACAGTATATTCAGTGCAGGATAGAGAAGGCTGCCCAACCCATAAGAAGGACGAGAGTCGAGCCATATCTGAGGCCCTCTGCTGTGCATCTTAGATGTGAATATGACATTATTGTGATTAACTTGATATCAATATGAACTTACATATGCTGGAGATTATAACTGTAAAATCTTTCTTTACCTTCCATCTTTTAACATTCTTTGATATAAGGTATACATGTGACAAAGGTATTTTTAAATCCCAAAGTAGACAGGCTTTCACATTAAGTTTTAATCCTCTAAAAGATAAGCTTAAATAAAATTTATTTTTAAAAACCCCTTCCTTCACATAATGAAAAAATCTATAGCTGTAGTGTAGCTAATTGAATGAAAAGTAAGGTTTTGAGGGGAGGGGTCTTCTTGTTAAACAGGAAGATATTTCTCTTTTGCTTGGAATATATTGTGTAAAGTAATTGAATTTGAAAAAAATGATTGCTAAAGGAGGGTGAAGTCAGATCAGGTTTTTTAATCCTCAGGCTCATTCACAGCTACAGACCAATGTACATAGAACTGTGTTATTGCAATTCAGTCATGCAGGACCTCTTAGGGCATGAAATTTCTGCTTGCTTTTTATGCCTTTGTAAGTAAGAGCATCTTAAGTCATATTTTGTGGCTCTTAATAGAATTGTCATGCTCTATTCTATGACACAATTGAATGTACTTTTGCTGCTCTCACATATGTTGTTCTCTTTAGTCTATCAATCCCAACTGAACATAGGCAAAAAGGTCAAGAAGGGAGGAACTTGTGTGCATGCGCTGGCTTTCCTTTCAGTTATACACCTTCTTCGGCAGGTCATACATATAAGAGCTGAACTGTAATTACTCTCCAGAGATGCAAATATTTGCTTGATATATTTAATAACAGTATTTGGTTATAAAGACAGATAAACTATCGGTGAGAATGATCTAATCCATTGTGGGCACATCACCCACATGTGGAGGGTTCCAGTGGGATTCAGCAGACCCCCCCCCTTACCTCCTTCAAAAAAGTTATGCACATGGAAAAGATAGACATAACCAACAATGTGAGGTCTATTTGTACTTATTTCTTCTTCTAGCCTTTGCTCATTTTGTCCATCATGTTCCATGTTTTCCTTCCACTGCCCTCCTACATGCTTACCAAGGGTGTATAAAGGTGAAACAGAGTTCTGTAAGGCACCTTGGAGTATAGGGAGAAGTCACTTTTTAAAAATGAAAACAAGAAAAGCAGAAAATGAGGGGGGGGATTTGGCATATTTTTTCATTCAAAATTAACTGGTTTCAGAACCTACAATGATAAAATATGGAGGAAATACTTGAATTTTACCATGACTATGACAATACATATTCCAGTTTGAGGAAAAGGCCTAAGCAGGAATCAAGAGACTTTGGGCATGTTTGAGAGGTAAAAAGTAGTGGAATAAATTCCAATCATTTTCATGGGAAGAAAGAGAATATGAAATCTGAAAAAAAATCAAAATGAAAAAAGGAAGGTAGTGAGATTCAAGCACGAAATGGACTTTTGTTACTACTTTGAATCTCCTTTTGTCTGACATACTTTTGTCTAATAGACATGGGAATTATCTTTGGACCAGCTATTAGCTGCAAAAGAAACATAACAGGGTGTTTTGATTACTGAAGGCAAAAAAGCAGAGTAAAAATGCAGGGGAGAAAATCCTCAAGCTGCTACAAAATCTGAGCTTAAACTGATCTGCGTCATTTGAAATATGCTAACATATTTAAATGGGGGAACTATGGATGCCTGCCCATATCTTCCTTTTACAGCAGACACACCTTGACTCCAAACACAGCCAGCATCTTTGAATCTGGTTTTGTTTAGTCACCAGCCATATCTCTTTCACCAAATGTGCTGCACAGCCACCACCAGATTCAGAAATATGCTGCTCAGCACTAAGGGCACTTCCTTCCCAGTCACACCCTGCTGCACAACTAGTGATGTGTTGTTTAGGACATGGCCTCCACAAGTTTAGACATCTGCAGATGCTTGCCAATTATCTTTACCATTAAGCTGCCTTATACTATATCAAACCATTGACCAGTTCAACACTGTCTATCTACACTGTCTTAGATATCTTACACATAGAAAACATGTGTATGTTTGTGTGTGTGTACACACACACATTGTTTATTTCCACACACATACACATAAACTTTTTTTTAAAAATAAATTGAATTAATTCTGCCTAACTTTTCTTCTTCTTTTTTGCTTGTTGTCTATGGCAATACTTCCAGAGGAGAAAGGGGGATGCAATAGAAACCTGGAAAGAACAGGAAAATGGGAGTAACCTGTTCTTTAGAAAACTACAACAACTTGCTCCCCTTTTCATCTACTTTTCTTTTTAAAATATTGTTGTTATTGTTATATAGCCTGGAAACACATGCCTAGCCTAAGCTGCTAGTCAAAAAAAGGTATG
The DNA here is from genome assembly GCF_021028975.2 of Sphaerodactylus townsendi. Classification (NCBI taxonomy): domain Eukaryota; kingdom Metazoa; phylum Chordata; class Lepidosauria; order Squamata; family Sphaerodactylidae; genus Sphaerodactylus; species Sphaerodactylus townsendi. Next base: position 103,544,729 of record NC_059427.1, on the reverse strand, counting down.
AGGCAAAATAGTGCCTCTCACAAGCTGCTGTGTGACTGCTACCTGTAAAAAAGGATCAATCTGAAGCAGTTTAAACCAGTCATGATGTGGTGGATTAGAAGGGCCCCACCCAGAATTGGAACTATGTCAATTGGAACTGTGTCAAAATGAGGGGGGCTCTGAATCCTATTCGCACTGCAAAAGAGAGAACTGAAAAAGAACTGGAAAGAGAAGAAAAAGGAAGATGGGGAGGCAAAATTTATTCTCCCCACTCAAGCGTGAGGCACTAAGGAAAAGGACAAAGCTATCTTCAAGGTTTGTTTCTACCAAAGGAAACAAGGGTCCTGGGCTAAAAATGTCTTTTCCCATAGTTCTTAAACAAGTCACACACCCTTCCAAAGAGCAAGGAATGAGGGGAAAGAACCTTTTCACTCAAATATGCAACCCTCCTTAATTCCAAAGCCCACAAATCATTCAAATATTCATTAACAATCACTCTTTGGCATCAACTGAATCTCATGAAATGATCAAGAGTTATCCAGCATACAGACTCAGACCCGCTCCACTACCAATCTCCTCAGCAGCCAGCAGCAGAAGCCTATTCTGAGAAGGCACAGTCAAACTATAAGATGAACTATTCATGCCTCACTATTGAGTGACAATTCTTTTCAGTAACTATTGATGCTTTGTGCTTCCTTTGAATTCCAGTTGACTGGAGCAAATACTCCCCACCATTAATGCTGGGAATTCTACAATGTACATGTCCAAATAAACCATTTGAAAGCATATATGTCATGAAATACTGTATTCAAAATAATACAATAGTACCAATCATGAATTGCCATATATCCTGCGAGAGCCTTAATTAAGCCATTAATCATTTATTATTTTTTACTTTGACATTAGCCTCCAAAAACAGCTTTTCTCTTTTCTATATATCCACCTACTAGTGATTTCTTCCAAGAATATTATCCTCAGTGTGAAAGCTGAAACAAAAACACAGAACTCAGCTTTTGAGTCACAAGCCCTATGGCTCAGACATTGGTTCCCTGCATGAGCAGCGGGTTGGGGAGAAAACTCCAGGTCCTTCCAGCTGGAAATCATGCAACAGCCCAGCATCCTTTCAGCCTGGAGAGTCAAGTGATATCAGAAGGCTAATCCAGTGCTGCTTTCACTCAGGCCCATTCTGTACTGGCCAATAAACACAAATGTAGGATAGCAAAAAAAAACATGGGGGGGGGGGTGACTTCACACAGATCCCACTCCTAAAACAAGTCTGCCCTATGCTATTTTCCCCACAACTGTTGTGGTTGTTGTTGTTTTTTGAGAATGGCGCTACTAGCAAGTCTTTTTAAAAATCTCGGTTTGCACTTGCTCACGAGCAAACTGTCAGGCAGGAGGTATTTTATTCGCCTCCACTTTCCTTCTTTTTTAATTTTGTGGTTTACTTCTACATAGCTACACAGGTGCAGATAGTCATATCGTGAGATATCAGCATGGTTGTGGGGGCTCATTTGTGCCTGTGTGCATAGGATTGGGAAGTAAATTTTGAAAAAGAGATGTGTTTCCGTGAGAAGGCATGACAGCAACCTGGATTGGTTTTGTGGGCTCCAATCACAGCCTGCACAGATGCATGTGAATGCGAAAACAGGAAAACAGATTACTTTATCTCAACTCCAACCCATTATACATTTGCTGTATAGAAAGGGCCCCAGTCTTGCAAACAGCCTGTACTGCAGAATCCTTCTCACTTGCTGCCTGCCTCTTCCTTACTACCAACTTCTATAGATAGCCACACAGTGTTTCCAGTTTTCTAAAAATTGTCCACATTATTGTACCTCAATAGAGATGTCAGTTTTGAAATTTATAAATATTCTGTGACTTTCAAAATCCAGTCCACTTTAGTTGGTATTTTATTGTCTGACCATTTTTGTGCATATAGAGTCCTTGCAGTCTGTATTGATTTAGAATATCATCTCCCATGAGTCCCAACAAAAAAGCCTATTTTTTTTTCACAATTGTTGTCTTCAGGATCTTTTGAATTTATTTTAATATCATGTCCCAGAAGAATTTAGCTTCTTTACATATCCACCACATATGAAAGAAAGAGCCTTCCTGTTGTTGCCAATTCCAGCATCTGTTAGACATATCTTTATACATCTTTGCCATTTTTTAAAGTCATTCATAACTTTAAGTTCACATTTGTCATCTTGGAAATTTAGCAATTCTCTGTAAGTAGGCCATTTTCTTGCATATTCTTTTCTAGCAAAAGCTTCAACTGAGGACAACTATAAAGGAGTTACACTTGCTATGAACCTTTCATATTTCAACCATATCCAAAGAAGACTCCTTCTAACTTAATGATTAGAAAAAAATATGCATTTTCCCCTTATTATACCACAAATATCCATGCCATCCAAATCTCCTGTCAACTCCCCCCCCCATCCAAGATTTTACTATTCTTCAACATAACCCATTCCTTTATCCATACCAATAAGGCAGCTTCAAAATAACAGTTTTTTCATTTGGCAGTGAGAAACCCTCTCTTTCCTTAGGATCCTGAATATTTTTATATTTAATTATTGCCTTCTTACCTAGCCAAATACAATTATTTATATTGTTTTGCCATTGTTTGAAACATAATGCAGAGTTAAATATTGACTTTTCCCTCCAACAACTTTTCCTATCTCTCCTCTTCCATGTTCCATTTTCTGACATTCAGTTCCTCCACCACTCCCACTCCCTTCTTCTCCCAAACACCAAACACCATGGGCTCTCTGTACATTCATTTTGGGCCAGTCAGAGCTGGCCCATCCCAGCTCACTCCTCCCTGCTGGGGCCTCTGGATGACTCGTCTGGCTGGATCTTCTTTGCTGGCTGCAGCCGCCTAGGTGGTCCTGCACCGGCCTCCAGGCTTCCTCCTACCTCATTGGGATGCCCGGGCATCTCCACTGGCTGCAGCCCACTGGGTCCCTGGGGCCACAGCCCACCCCCCTCCCCCTCTGAACTGGCAAGTGTGGGGCAGGTGTGCCAGGGGCTGCAGGAGTCTGGAGAGGGGGCCACCCCCACTCCTGGACACAGGGCCACGACTTGTTGTCTCCCTCCCCCTCCGAGCTGGTGAGTGTGTGGGAGGTGCACCCCTGCTCCCAGACACTGTTCTTTCCCCACAACCAAAGTGCCTCGCTGTTCACTCTAAATCTATATTTTGTGAATGGTGTGTCAACCTAACTGGTGCTTTTGAAGGACTGGTGTGGGGGAACATCTGGGTGCTGGGGAAGGGGCTTGGCAACCACAAGGGAGTCAGTCAATTTGTTGTGCTTGTAGTCATCATTCTGCATTGTTTCAAGCCTCATGTACAATTGGAGCCTATGAGCTACACTGTGTTTTTTGATGGTGTAACTTTGTGCATCTGACAGGGGGCATTCCCAGGCTGAAAGGACTTAGAAAGCCAACTAACTCCAGCCATGCACCCAGAACTCACCATAGCAATGCCAGGACAGAAGCTTATGCCTCAGTTGCACCAGTGAACAGCTGCAGTGAGGCTACATTTGCACCTGGATATGGTGCAGCAGCACTGGGGGCCTGTGCCAGCAAAACTGATCCTTACTCCAATGATTCTCGAAGATACACTGGGGTAAAGATCAGTTGACTCTCTGAAACTATTTGTACCCCTCCCATGGTTGTGTTCTTACTATTTTAATTCTATTCTCTGTACCAAATCCAAATTTCTTTCAACTGCAGACAAAATCATAAATTTCTACTTTTCCTTAAAACAGGTAATTTTATCACTTTTCTCCCATTTTTCTGTTCTCTGTTTTCTGTACAGAAAATTTTCCAGTTAGACACAGCTTTTCTTAACACTTCTACTGCTACTCTTATCATGCTCTGTTACAAGAAATCTAAACAAAGAGAATGTCTGTACTTGCTAGTTTTCATCTCTTGCTTCACTAAAGTCAAGATCACAGGTCATCGTACTGAAAAAAAATAGGAATTGTCCAGTGGAGGAACCATCCAGCAAAATAGTACCTGCAGGTATGCAAACTGTCCACTGTATGTGCTCAATAATCCACCGTGCTTCCTTCTTTCACAATTGGTAGCACAGATGTCTTGATACATTACCTTCTAAGTTCATCCTGTTCTGTTATAGCTGCTCTAATTTTGATATTATACAGAATGACTCTAATCACAATATAGCAAACTTAATCATAATACAGCAATTTGATCAAAGTGCACAAAAGTGTTTATGTGTTTATCAATAGCAAAACTAGATAAGAGTGGGCCTGGTTAATGTGAACAGTTCACTGTGGATAGTAACAGGAAAGTACTATATATATTGTTTTCCAACTGCCTCATCTCATGCCTAACATAGGTGTACATTTCCAGAAGCTGAATTCAGACTGAGTTTTATTTCTGACATACCACTGTTAACTGTAGTGGTCCCAACTACTCCCAGCTTATCATGAACATTTTTGACAGTGCTAAAAATATCTTTCCTTTTTGACAAGTTTTTATAAAAATGTTGATTATTCACTTACATTCCTTCACTCTCAATTGCTGTCCCATCCTCAGTTACTACATCATGTAGTCAAAAGTGACTGACTACCTAGTATTGTGATAAATGTAAAATTTCAATAACAATTTAAGGGTAGTTCCAAACTTCACATTTTTCAGTAGAATCTCAGCATTGTTGTTTTGGGCTTCAAAACTGTAAATATTCCTTTATAACTCTGTGTGCATGCAGTGGAGAAATGGGTTGGCAAGGTTTCCCATAGGCTTTCCAGATGCTTGCTAATTGCATGCAACTCACAGTAATTTTTTCTGATGCCTTTTGACGTTCATCTGGTTGATGGGCGGAAGCAGGCCAGCAAAATGGGGCAGTGATCTTGTATCACCACATGATATCACTTCAGGCACGATTCTGGGACACCAGCATTGCACTGGGGTGACTCTAGCATCCATGAGGTGAGTCCTAGGGCATTGCTCTGGTGTGATGCTGCCACTTCTGGGTCACACTGGAAGTGATGTCATCATGTAGTGACAAAGATTTGTGTTGCACCTCTGCAATAAGTACCCACCTCCCCCACATCTCCATCCTCCCTCCATTTCTCACTGGTTTCCCAGGGTTTGCCTCCCCCATCTCCCACCAGTTTCCATGCCCAGCAACCTTAACACACATAATTTCCATATTTTACACATTTTCTACAATAAACACAAATATAATATCGGTGGAGTCTGCAGCAATTATAATACATAGCATAGAGAAAAATCATACCAATAACTAATTTGGTTTCCTGGGTACACTGGGTCTGTAAAAGAAAATACACCTGTCAGATACAATCGAAGTAGAAAAAACTAAGGCCCTTTCTGCACACGCAAAATAATGTGCTTTCAAACCACTTTTACAACTGTTTGCAAGTGGATTTTGCTATTCTGCACAGCTTCAAAGAGCACTGAAAGCAGTTTGAAAGTGCATTATTCTGCATGTGCGGAATGAGGCTAAGTGAGTGAAAAAGTGCGAAGGAAAGAGAAGGTTTGTACAGACTGAACTGGTTTAAGAGAATATTAAGTAAATGAGGACAAATCATATTTAGAGATATAGAAGTGAAAATTATAACACATCCAGGAGTTAAATATGGAGGAAAGAAAATGAACAGCGTCTAGCTATTTTATTAAAGAATGCCAAAATCTTTCTGAGGATTTTCCAGTCCAAGGACAAATAGGCAAACTGGTAACAATACACCACATATACACAACTGGCATATGTTTTGTTAATTATCTGCAAACACACAGAGAGAATGAATCCAAAATGAACAGTGGCCTGAAGAGAATAGAGTCCTAGGAACTGCAAGCACAAAGTCATTTTGTAGTTTGGGATAGTGCCTCCTTGAATTTAGAAAAGCTCTCCCTTTGAAACTCCATTAATATATTCCTAGTCTTTGTTAAACTGTGGAGAACTACCAAAAGGAGATGCTATATTGCTTCCAAGGAGTTCCATTGTATCTGTAGCCTTATTTTTAAGTTTCCGGCAGCATTTGCTCAAATGACAGTGTGACACTAGAAAAGTCCAATAGAGCAAGATCAAAATACGGTAAGCTTTTAATGACATAAACCAATACATCTTAGATACTTTCTCTCTCTTTTGTAAGTCTGTTCTTTTGCTTTTTTCTCCCTATGGTACAGGACAAATGTATTATCTATTAATTATGAAATCAACTAGTTTCATTTGTGGAACTAATTTTTTCATAATTGTTATGTTTTCTATTATCATCCCTCTCCCCTTTGGGATTGTTCACATTTAACATTAGAGCTGAATCAAAGGATAAGGTATAAGTTGAATCATCTGAAAAGATTCAGTGCTGTAGCAGTACAAAAGCTAAGCTGGGACAAACCTGATAAGTATATAGGGAAAAATCACTAGAGCCCCATATAAGCCATTCTTGAATGGGAAATATAAAGTCACTAGCGTGCCCAGCCACCCATTGCTGTGGCTTCAGTCTGGTGAAGTGGAAAAGAAAGAAAAGGGAAAGCGAATGGTTCAAACATGTCTCATTGAACAATGCTTGCAAGGGAGGGGAGGGGCAAGGGGTCCATCGCTCCCCTCCCTCTCTCCCATTCTCTTCCATGGCACCCCGCCCCCTCCCTCCCTAACATTCCCTTTCCTCTGTTAGGGTGGGTGGCCCATGTCCAGATGGCGGACCCTGTTCCTTTCATTCCATTTCCTTGCAGGCGAAGTGTGTTGCTGTTGATGTCCATCAGATGGCGCTGTTGCAGAACCATACCCTGGTTTCAACTGTCACAGGTGTGGCAGGTACACAATACCTCTCACAGTTCGACTGAAACGCACCCCTAAGAGATGTGTGTATGAAAGGTTATCCGTTTCTGCTTGGCTTTCGGTTCCTATGTGTGTGTGGGGGGGGGGAGAACTGGGTGGAACGTAGCTTGTTATCATGGTTTACCTTGGCCAGTGTGGTACATGAGCTAGGTAAGTAGCTTAAAAGTCTACGCTTGGGAGGCATGGAGCTAATGCGCTGTGTTCAAATTTCAGGAGTGTTTGGTCCCTCAAGAAATCTCCTCGACTCCCTCTCCCTCACCTTCCCCTTCCTCCACTAGGGTGGGTGGGCCATGTCCAGATGGTGAGGCCATCCCTTTCACTCCAGATGACAGCAGTTTTCAAAGAAGGCATGGTTTCCCTTGTATCAGAGGGTGTTGCTTTGACGGCCAGCAGATGGCGCTGTTGCGGAACAGAACTGTGGTTCCAACTGTCATAGGTGTGGCATGTACACAATAATTGGCACAGTTGTGACATTTACACAACAGGAGGCATGGAAACAGTATGGAAACCTGCGACATTGTGTGAAAATTTCAAAGCGATCGGTTCAGTAGTTTGGGAGATTACCTGTCAGCAGAAAATGCACTGATAGATTTTTATATAGATAGATTTGTTCCCTCTGGCCCATTTCAGGAAGCATATGAAGCACCATCAATGATGAATGAAGAAAGGGAAAGCAAAGAATACAAGGAGAACATTTTACCCATATATATTGTTCAGTTGGGTCAGTAGAAGATAATATGAATTTTGTGAAATGGTAAGGCTAGCCTGATCTTGTCCAATTTTAGAAGCTAAGTAGTCAACCCTGGCAAATATTTGGATGGAAGACCTTCAAGAATACCAGGGTTTTTATGTGTAGGCAGGCAATGGCAAATCACCTTTGAATGTCTCTTGAGAACCCCACTGGGATTGGCATAAGTCAGATATGACTTGATGGCAAAAAAAATGAGTGTAGGAAAAAAATTCAGAGAGCTGAACTGCTTGTAAAATAAATGTTAACTCTAACAATTGTACAAGCACCCAGATGAAGATATGAGTCCATGCATGGGTTGCACCAGATTTTAATAAAGTTTGAACTACATCAACATAAAGGGCCCCAACTTTTAGCAGGGACTGCTGCCACCAAGTAGACTACCATGGACACTAACATTTTGGGCAGACCAGCCTATCCTGTCTCCGTACTTACTATCAATATTGCCAGGAGGTATTGAGCCTTCTCTTCCTCCAGCTACACACAATCAATCAATCAATCAGTCAGTCAGTCAGTCAGTCAGTCAGTCAGTCAGTCAGTCAGTCAATTTTTATTACAGTCAAAGACCAAAACATTATGTACACATTTTCAAAAATTTGCAATTCTCAGCATAAATTGAAAGACATATGAAATATACTAAAATCAGTACCTGTACCTATATTCCACTTATTCACGTCATTACTTACCGTTAATATAAATTTCTCACTTTAAAATTATTCATGTGTGTGTGGAATTTTCCTCTGCCCCCCAAATCCTGTTTAGTATCAAAACAACATCAACTAATCTCATATTGTTGAATATGGAGGGTAGGTGGGCAGATTCTCAGAATAAGACTTTGCCACCCCAGGGCAGGACTGGCACTGCTCAGAGTCCCCAACCAAAATTAATGACACAACACTCTTGTCTGTGGGGTAAATTTTTTGGCCATAGCCAAACCGTTTTATTGACAGAGAATGAAAAGAAGCATGAGGTGCAGCATGGGATCTCTAGTTTGACACTGGTTCTATTGGCCTTGTTTCTATTTGCATTTGCATGCTTTTGGCCAACAGTTGGTCTTGTGTGTTGGCTTCTTTGTCCTGGAAACAGCATGATTTTTCACATAGGAACCAATGGAGACAGTAGGATATTCAGGGCCTTGTAGAATTAGATTTTTGACCCAATTTCCTTTGACACTTGGGAAGGCTTTAATAGACTGGCAGTCCAAGATTCTCTAACATTTTGGTCCCATCTGCTTCAAAAACAGCCACCCCAGTCCTCCAGAAACAGAATGATTGGACAAAAAATGGAATTTGGGGAGGGGGAGGGGGAGGGGGCAGGGGCGGGGAGAGACACCTGAATCTAAATTTTGACATAGTACTGGGAATCCAAAGAATCCAGTATACAGGCGTGGATATCCTTCCTGAAATCCAAATTTGAAAAATTCTGATTTTTTAAGTTTACATCCCTAATTTCCCCTGACATGTACCTCTTGCTGTAACTGTACTAACAGGAATTTATGACAAAACAGTGTCTCTTTCCAAGAGATTTTTTTAAAAAATAAGGCCCTTTCCGCACAGGCCTCCGGGCGCCCTCACACTGCCAAGAATTCTGCCGGCATGGGGGTGGAGGCCATTCGCACGCAAGCGTGCGAGTGGCCCCAGCAGAGGCTGGCTCAGGAGAGGCGGTTCCGCATGGAGCCACCTCTTCCCTGTCCCTCGCTTACTTGCCTTGTCCCCGTCGTCGCCCTGCTGTCTTCCTAAGCCCCGCCCACGCTGCCCTCCAACCTCCAGGGGTCGGAGGACAGCGTGGGCAGGGCTTAGGAAGACAGCAGGGCGACGATGGGGACAAGGCAAGTAAGTGAGGGAAGGGGGAAACAGCGTGTTCCCGGCGGTGCTGTTCGCACCGCGCCACAGGGAACACGCTGTTTTCTCAAAAACACCCCTTTAAAGGGGTGTTTTTGAGGATGGCCTGACGCCGCCCTGAGGGAGGGGAAGGGGAGCCAGGTCGGCGCTGCTGCGTTTCAGTAGCGCCGCCTGTGCGAACGGCGGCCTGGGGGCAGTGTTTTTACCATCCCCAGGCCGCCATTTTTGGCCCGTGAGGAAACTGCCTAACTGTCTTTAGTTATTTGGGGTGTATAACATTAGGGAAATTGAATATTAACCTCATAGTACTTAAAAGAAAAAACTCAGTCTGAAAAAAATTAAATTTCTTAGAAATCTCCTAATTCCTTAAAGCCAGCTTGCATATTATTTGATTAGTGCGGCTGCTGTTGTTGCTTTCCAGACACTTTGTTTAGACTTTGGAAATGTAGAGCAATCTCTTTCATTTTGTTGCATTCGTTGTATCAGTGTGCAAAATAAATTCATGCATATGGTGATAATGAGTCATGTTGACAGGTCACTAGCAAAAGAAAGATTTCATTTGCATTTATTTTCAGTTTTACCCTTTCATTTTTTATTTCTTGATTTAATAGAATCCTTGGAACTTGAACAGATTGTGGAAACATTTTGTGAGGTTAGGGGGGTAACATAGATCTTTATGTTCCTACTTAAAAGGATCATACATAGAAAGATGTTAATTGAGATTACCTGACACGTTTTTGCTTGCCATGCATATTACATGGCATTTAAAAGTAAATTTATGTGCAAAAGCTTATTGCTGAATGCAGCACAATAAAGCACACTTCACACCTTACATAACCTTATGCACCTGTTTTACGGCTACAGAACAGGGATGTTACCAAGTGTGACTACAATGATTTAATTTGAAAGTTCATGTTTGATCAAATGTGAACATTTCATTTGTGTTTTCTCTGTGTTTGAGATGAAGCTGTGGTTGTCCTTTTTCCCAACAATATTACTGAAACCTTATATACTAACAGTGAAATCGGTCAAATTTTTGGCTACTTAAATCTGGTGAGTGGAACCCTGATTAGAAAAGACAGATCTTTCTACAAATCATTACTGGAATGACCATGCCAACAAGGGAAGAGGCCTCAGCAGGGGATAATGCTGTAGAGGTCACATACCAAAGCAGCTAGGGTCACATGGCTGTTGGAGATCTCCTGCTATTACAACTGATCTCCAAGCAACAGAAATCAGATCACCTGGAGAAAATGGCCACTTTGGAAGGTGGGCTCTATGGCAATCCCCACCCTCCTCAGGCTCTACCCCAATAAATCAGCAGGTGTTTCTCAATTCAAAGAATACATTTTCTCTAGGGGGACAGTTCTTTGTCATCTGAAGTTCAGTTGTAATTCCAGGGGAATTTCCAGGTCCCACCTGGACATTGAAAACCCTGGGCCTGGCAGCAACATGTGAGTAATTTGATACTACCTGACTAGCATGACTCAACTAGGTCTGGCTGCTTGCTATTGTTCAACAGCAGCTACCCTATGAAAAACAGTGTAGTGTAATGTTAAAGCTTCAGAGCAGAACCTATGAGACCCAAGTTCAGAGCTCCATCTTGCTGTGGAAGCTCACTGAGTCATTTTGGACCAGTCACATACTTTCAACTTGACCTATCTCACAGGGTTGTTGTCATGAGTTGATTCTTGGGAGATGAGGAATCTGATGCGGAGTCTGAAAGCACTGTGGACCAGGAGCTGCAGGCAACAGAGCCAGCTCCAAGCTCTGTTCTGCCAGCCAAGGCAGACCCAACTCCAAGCTCTTCCTGGCCAGCTGAGGCAGAGCCTGATGTTGTGCAGCTTGGAGAGCCATCAGTTACCTCAGACAAGCTGAGTAATGAGCCAGCTGCATGAAAAAGACAAAGACAGCAGCTAAGTTCTAAAGGAGAAGTGTTCCCATCACTGCTAGGTATTGCAGAAGGCTCTGTGAAATGGAGGCATCTGCCTCTGAGGAGGATTGAGTCTTTGCAGGATCCCAGCCTCATTAGCCAGGATCTCCTATATAAACCCTGCCTTGGACTTGGCTGTGCCTGGGTGCAAGGAGTGTGTTTAACTGAAAAGCACCATGTATTGGGTCCCTGCTCCACACCAGTTACAGCTGTGCTTACCCTGGCTGCCTGCTTGAACTACTGGACTTGCTTGGCTCTGAACTGTTTGACTATGCTTGCCACCTGCAGCTACCATAGCATCTTTTGTAGCATGTGAATCACTGAATGCAGTTGTTTTATCATGTAGCCATGAGAGTTTCTGCAAGAGTTTGAATACCTCCTTGTTGCCTAAAATAAAAGTATAGGCCAGTGGTAATGAAACTTTTGGTCAAAAATTCAGAAAATGCCTTACTTGATTCTGTTGGCATGCCACCCACTCCACCCCCAAATAAATAAGAAACATTTTTTTCACATTTTCTTTTAATTAAAAAATATTGTCCAATAATGTATGATTCTATGTATTTTGTGAAGAAATGTCAAATAATTACAAAAATGTCACAACCAGTGAGAATAGTTCTTATGTGTTGGTGAACACAGACATGTCACCTTTGACACGCTTGTCATTGGTTTACCATCACTGGTATATGGCCTCAACCAAATAAGGGGTTGAATCTGCCTGTGGAAGTGACACACGGCCACCCTGGTGGACAAGTGATTCCACCAGCATGCAGCCAGTGTAGGACATTGTGCCATTTGTGGTGCCACTGCATTGGCACTCGTGTTGCAGCCAAAGTAGTGGGGGTGGGTTGGGGGCATGACTGTAGAAGGAACTGACAGTAGCCAGCTTCCTCCTGGCAACTCACCTGGCCTAGACTTTGGACTTAAAGCATCTGAAAAGGTGCTGTAAATATTTTATGCCCAATGGGGGCATAATGGGGAATAATCAGTGGTGGGGAGGCTTTTTTGCCTTGCAAGCCTTTCCACACCACCTGGAAACCCCTATGGGATCATCAGGGTGGTGTGGCTGCAGCGCCATGGCCAGCTGCCTGGGCTCTTGGATGAGGCTGGTAGGCTTTTTAAAAAGTAGCAGCACCTGTCATCACAGGACAAGAATCTTCATTTGCTGACTTCAGGCAAGCTGTGAGTATGCAAAAAAAAAAACAATTTAAACAATATGTTTATTTTATAAAGCATCCTGTTAAACACAGCTTCTCTCTAGAATGTTGAAGAGTTACTATAAAAATTATGCACAACCTTACTCTGTGCTTAGATTCATCTCTTACAGCAGTAATGTTTTGTTCCACCTTCTGTTGCAGCCACTTTATAGTTGTGGCCTCTACCCTGTCTCAGGATTCCAAAGGACCCCACAGACTCAAAAGGTTGGGAACTCTGACTTAGAGTTAACGCACTCGTAGTTGTAAAAATGTACTATTCCTGTGGCATTTGACAGATACATGGGATCCTCAAGAATTCACAGAGAGGAGAAATTATATGATTTCAATTGACTTACATTGGAGGATACATAGGATTGCACTTTTAAGCCTGCAGGGCTAGGAAATTTTGCAGAGCCACCCCACAAGAAAGTATAGTAATCCTTCTGCTTCTGCTCATGCAAAATTAAGCATCTGTTGAATGGTCTGGGTAGAAGACATTTCTGAACAGTCCTTCTAATTTAATCCTTAATGACTTTAAAACAAATATTATAACGCCTTTTTAGTTTGGACATTTTGCATACCTCTTTACCTACTATTCTATTCAGCTTTAGGCAATAGGTTCCTAAAATTGTGTTGAAAAATAAGGTGGAGCTTTTTTTTAAAAAAAAGTTCTGCTTTCTGTTATGATCTGAAGGAATCACAGGAATCAATTTTTGAACTCATTTCTGACTTTTCCTCTGTGTTGGTAAAAGTGTTGCTTTCTTACAGATTCAAGTGTTAGTCCCTTTGAATTACTGCTATTCATGTTGTTTGAGACCACCAGCAGCAGTTGCCTAATTTGCTAGTTCTTTTAACTCTTTCTCAGCTTTGCTTTTCATTATGGCAACACAGGTAAATGTAAAGCAAATCAAAGAATGTCAAAGATTTCAGTCACCTATGAAATCATGTCTGCCTTTATAAGCCCCAAGTGTGAAAGCAGCTTTTTCATTCACTTTGGACATAGAGCACAACAACAGGGAGGACCAGAGGCAGCTGTGCTTTAGATCACATGAAGTAATTTGCAGACACATTTTAATTGCCTTTTAGGGAGCATGAAGGAGTTCCAAATAATCTAACGAGTTTCAGCAAACACCTGCGAAATGCTTTTAAAAGGCTATGTAAAAATAAAATGAATGAAATATAGAACAAAGAATGCCAAGGGAATGTCGGAACAAACAGTTCAATTTATTTGCATGCATCCCTGCATTGGAATAATTGGAAAGGTATAAACATTTGCATAGAGATTTTGAAGATCCTCAAATTGAAGGCGTAGGAACAAGATCTCATGTCAAATTTTCAAATACCTGACAATGAGTCAAAATATTATTGAGAATTGTGTATTGTCTAAAATCTATTGACACCATTTTATCATGAAGACTTGTGACTTTTCTAGGTGACTAGGAGACTTCCGAGATTATCTTTGTAGAGATAATGTCTTGGTTCCCTATTTTTTAAAAAATCATCAACACTTTTACCACCTGTTTTAGTTCCCTACTGTTTGGCGTTGATGCTTTATATTTATTTGTATGGTGTACACATGAAGTATGCACAATGAATGGAGTATTTATTTGTATTTTATTACATTTTACATTGCAGGACATTGATAATATTACATATGCAGAATTTATACATGCACTATATCTTATTTTTTTATAATGTATAGATTATGAACAATAATGGTTTATTAATGTACAATTACTGTTAAAATGCATATATTTGATAGGAAAAGTTCTGAAAACTGAAAATTGCATGAAAATAAAGAGCAAAAGGGTTCATTCACACAAAGGAGAAGTGAAATTCAAAGAGCTTTAGAGACTGTATATTAGCTTTTGTAAGAATGGGTTAAAGGCAAACTGTCCCACTTTCCTTCAATCTGTACTGTGGAAGAATTCTTAGGTTAAGCTGTTGAAGTCCATGCTGCATTTCCAATCCAAACAATGTGACAAGAAAGGGAAAATTTCCAGAAGTGACACATCACCTAAAAATCATGGTTGTTCTACCGTGAAATAAGAGGGTCCACATGTATGTACATTCATAAAGGCACACTTAACCTTGAACAAGTTCTGGAAATCTATGTCCTTTTATGCACTTGTAGTCTGCCTCACATTAAGAGTACATTTCCTTCAGGTTGGATTCTCAATTATGTACATTTTGTCCTCTTCAAAAGTCTCTGAGAAGCTCCTTGGTTTTTTGAAACTTGGCAAAGTTCTGCTTTTTCTTCTCTTTGAAGGAAAGGCAAGAGGAATTAGCATGCATTACTCTTCCTTTGGGGTTTCAGGTTCTTCCTCACAGGTCCACCCACACAACAGCTGTCCCGAGCAGGATCAAAAGGGCTGGTTTTTTCGCACTACAGGTCTATCAATGGAGCAATAAATCCATGAAATTGTCATTGTCTATTACATTATTGATAGGCCCAAGTTGACACCACCAAAAAAAAAAAAACCAGTGGCAGACTCCAATCTAAACGGAATCTGAACAGAATGTGGTATTAAAGCAAGGCAGACAACAAGTACATAAAAGGCCACAGATACAAAAAAAAACAATGGGTGGGCAAAATTGCAGATCAGCTTGGTGTGGTTGGGCCACTTCACAGCAGTAGACTTCCCCTGCAAACAGAAACAGAAAGCTGCAGGGAAACTACTGTGCAAGATAAAACAGCCAAACCATAAGCAATAAGTACACAAAAGCCTTATGTACATGTAGAGAAGAACTTCAGAGTTCCTTCTCTAAGTGAGATGCATACAAAGTTTATCCTACTTATAGGGAAGCAGACAGATTAAAAGGTGGGACCTGGGGATCTCTCAGAATTACAGCTCTTCTCCAGACAACAGCAATCACTTCCCCTGGAGAAAACAGATTTTTGGAGGCCAGTTTCTGATGTCACTTTTCTCCCCAGGATCCGTCCCCAAATTTCCAGG
Source organism: Sphaerodactylus townsendi (assembly GCF_021028975.2). NCBI lineage: Eukaryota > Metazoa > Chordata > Lepidosauria > Squamata > Sphaerodactylidae > Sphaerodactylus > Sphaerodactylus townsendi. The sequence goes on along the minus strand of NC_059427.1, from coordinate 103,529,246 downwards.
AGTTTCTCAACCTGGATCTGGCAACCCTGCTCCTCATCCCCTGCTAGTGGTCAGGGTGGATCTGACAACCCTAGATAGCTCAGAATGTTTTATTAATATTTGGAATGGATTTCAGTGACACACAGTCATCCTGATGTTTTGTTTTGGGGTGATCTCAATGAGTCACAGGACAAGCCTTTTAGCATAGAGGTCTCTTGACTTTGCCAAGGTAGAGTATGGGCTATGCTATCTTGGGAAGAGTTTTTTAGAGCTGAAGTGAAAGAAATATTCGTGATTGCCTGTGCTTCAGTAACATTATACAATATCCATGATAACAAATATCCATGATAACAAACACTAGATATTTTAATGACTTAGGCTATTTCCGCACGGCCATGCTGGGGGGTGCGTCGGTGTATACAACGTCGACGCACACACACCCCAGGACCATTCGCATGAACGGTTCCGGTAGGGGCAGGGAAGACGGCGCAGTTCTGCATCGTCGCCCAATCGATGTACCTTCCCTGCGACCTTCCGGTGCATCGCCCAGGCCAGGGGACATGCCTCCCTGTCCTGTGCAACAGCTCTGGAGTCGCAGGGCAGGGGGGCGTGTCCCCAGGCCTGGGTGATGCGCTAGAAGGTCGCAGGGAAGGCACGTCGATCGGGAAAGGGGGGATGGCACTGCAGCAGCTGGAAGCTGCTGTTTCCAGAAAACCTCGCTCAGGGAGCGAGGTTTGGAAACAGCAGCTTCGCGCCACTGGGGGGGAGCGAGGGCGGCGCGGCTGCGATGCAGCTGCGCCCCCATGTGAACAGTTCCCTAGGGACGGTGTTTTTGCCGTCCCTAGGGCGCTGTAAATGGCCCATGCAGAAAGGGCCAAAGTAAAGTTTTGAGAAATAAAGCTTTTAGGGTGAACTTGAAGAAGGATAAAAATATTTCATGATAAAACATTTCAGAAGGGTTGAAAAGAGTGTCTTATGTGCTAGCTACAGTAGTCCACATTTGTTAGTTTATCTGTAAAATGAGAATTTTATAGCTTTTTTTGTCCAATTTCGATGGAAAACAAATACTAAATATCACAACATCTTGTAAGGTGAAAGATATATACACATATATACACATACACACTCATTAAACATACACCTGAATAATACCAGTTTGACAAGCAAAACTATGTTTGGCATTTTGAATTTTATCATTTGAACTCCAAAGAGTGATTTGTGGCATGCAACAATGTTTTTAAAAGACCTTTTGGAAATGTTACAGTTCTGAAATGAAGAGGATACCAAATTGTTTGCTTTACTGAGAGGAGGGGGGGGGGTCTGTTTGAGTGACATGAATGAAATGACAGTTCATCTTTCATATAGGATGCTGTGCTGTGAAGTTGCTATATCATTACTTTCTTTAGCAATGAAAAATTCCATTAAAAATCATCCCTATCTGTGACACACTTTGTAGTATTGTACAACTGAGCTGGATAGCAAGGACAAAGCTAACACTGAAAGGAAGGTTGTCTACTATCCACTGTAGAATTGTGCTTAAAAGAAATTTTGGAGTTGAAGAGAAAATGTACACAACCCCTTCCTTGTATTCTGATTCATTTTGAAAGCTTTTTCAAAATCTATACAACGTAGACATGCTTGGCAGGTATGCTGGCTGTTTCATTCATCAAAGCGCCACATCTTAAGGCAGCAGAAACTAATCTTCTGAAGGTAATATATACTAAATGTGGTCTTTGGGCACTCTTACAGTTCTGTATACAGTACTAAAAGGGTAAACTTCAGAAAATGGTAATGTAAGATAAGATAAGTGCCATAAGTCAGCATGCCACACTTCTCAGCAGCACTGTGTCAATAATGATGTAGTCAAAAATACTCAGGATGGTAGAGTGGCATGTGGTAAAATGAGAATTTTCTTCAGGACATTTATTAGTAACCATTGAATGTTCAAAGCAATTAGAACAGCAGTAGAACATAGAGTAAATAGTGAGACAATTAGTCATTCTTCATGAGGACAAGGATCTCGAAGTTGGCTCATTTGTACCTGCTCTATCCATGTTCTGATAATTTCTGCTGTTGGTAACTTGTCATTAATTGGAAGAGGAGCAAAGTGTTCACATTAACAATATCTTCTTATTTAAGGGTAGGATTTGCTATCAGTTGTACTCATTAATCAAAAACTTTTTTCTCAGCATCAACTGAACATATGTTGAACTTAAGGATTTTAAATAGGCTGGTTTTTAAATCCATACTTGAAGATTTAAAACAATTTTCTGAGGTGTTCCGCAGAACATTTGCATCATCATTGACTTTTGGCTGGTTTTTCACACACACACACACACACACACACACACACACACACACACACACACACACACACACACACACACACACACACACACACACACACACACCAGTCTCAGTGGAAGAAAAAAAATTGAGGTTAACTAGTAGATAAGGTTAGTAATTGTTTATTTTCAAATGGCAGCTACAGGGAAGTGTGCTAGGATGTAACTGATCCAAATATATTGATATTTTCCAGGTATATTTGGGTATAGGAATGATATTCAGGATTCTCAGCAGTGCTGGTACCTAGGTCCCAAATATTTCTAGAAATATTTCAGGATCCCGGCCTTGATTATTCTTTCTTTAACAGGTTATATGGGCAATTGGAGAAGGGAGCAGAAGCAGCTCTCACAGACATTTAGGATCACACACTGGGGGGGGGGGGCACTACAACAATCTGCCCAATCACAGTGGTTTTCTTATAGCCAATAGCTTTTTGACCATGGCCAAAGAGGATAAAAATGGGCCTGAATTCAACATGACTTCATTTTAGGATGAGATTTTTTTTTTACTTCTCTGGCCTGGCAGCTTTGGTTTGTCTGTGCCTTGAATAAATTCACCTGTTGCTGTCTACTTGCCTCTTCTTGTTCTGTGCCAGAACAGTTTTGCATTTTGTTTTTAAATATTATCTAAACTATCAATAAAGCTTGTTGTGCAAAAAATGCAATGGGTTTTTTATAAGCACGAGGAGTCTGGGATCAATTCCCATAACCTCAGGTTTCTGCCACAAGAACTCCCTAGTGACTGAATCAAAGGTCCCTTTGAGATCAAGGAAGGCAGTGTAGAGATTGACTTTGCCTCTCTTAATATATTTGGAGATAACCATATTAAGGACCATGCTATGGTCTAAAGTGGAATGTCCTTTTTTGAAGCCAATTTGTTCTGGACCCTTTTGTTCGCATCCATCCAAGATGAAAGTTTGTTGAACAAAAAAATTAGCGTAAATCTTTTTGGTTATCGAGAGCAGGCAGTGATACTGGCAGATTATACCTTCCCCAGAGATCTGGTGGCAGAGGCTTACTGCAAGTAAAACAAACAGTGGAAAAGGAGAAGCATGTGCTGGCCGATTACGTGAATGGAAGTCAAGAACAGGCATTGATTGAGTGAAGAACAGACATTTGCTGAAGACCCAGAAAACCAAACAGGAATACAGAAAAATGTGACTAAAATGAGGACTGAAAGCTGGCACAACAAAGCACTGCACGGCCAATTTCTGGAGAAGATCAAGGACAAGGTAGACAATAAGAAGACCTGGCTGTGGTTAACAACTGGAAGTCTGAAAAAGGAAACTGAATCCCTGATTTAAACTGCTCGAGAGCAAGCCATTAGAACAAATTCAATCAAGGCTAGAATTGAAAAGTTCTCAAATGATGCAAAATGCAGATTATGGAAAGAACCTGATGAAACTATAGATCATGTCCTCAGCTGCTGCAAAAAGATTGGCCAGACTGAGTACAAACAGAGGCATAACTTAGTGGCCAAGATGGTCCACCGGAATTTATGCAAGAATTGCAACATAAGAACAGCTAAGAACTGGTGGGAACATTGTCCGGAGAAAGTAATGGAAAATGAGAAGGTCAAGAACCTGTGGGACTTTTTAATCCAAACTGACAAAGTGTTGAAACAGAATACACCAGATATCACCGTGTTCGAGAACAAGAAAGTGACCATCATCGACAGCAGTCCCTGGTGACAGTAGGATCATTGAAAAAGAACATGAGAAGGTCACTAGATACCACAATTTGAAAATCGAGCTTCAATGTCTATGGCACAAACCAGCTGAGGTCATTCCAGTGGTAATTGGCACGCTGGGTGCCGAAAACACTAGGGCAGCACTTGAAACATCTTCGAATTGACAAAATTAACATCTGTCAGATTTAGAAGGCAGCCCTGCTGGGATCTGCATGAATACTTCACCAATACATTACAACTTCCTAGGCCTCTGCGTGAGGCTCAAATTGTAATGAAGGCCAACAACCAGCTAAAGATCTGGCAGCTGTGAAATCAACAACAACAACAACAACAACAACAACAGGGCAGCATTTGAAACATCTTCAAATCAACAAAATTAACATCTATCAGATTTAGAAGGCAGCCCTGTTGTGATCTGCATGAATACTATGCTCATACATTACAACTTTCTAGGCCTCTGGGTGAGGCTCAAATTGTAATGAAAGAACCAGCTAAAGAACTGGCAGCTGTGAAATCAACCAATAACAATAAACAATTAAAACAAATTAATGTGCCCTGACTTGACACTTTAGGTCAGATAAATTGATCCTTAAAGTAAAGGAAAAATTTGTGACCTTTTTATGTGAGGGGACATCAAAAAAAGCAATTGCAGATTAGTGCTGAGGAAAGAAAACTCACAGACTTCAGGTTAGTGCATCAGGTTCAAGAATAGATTAGTTAGTGTGCAGACTTAGAGTGAAGGGTAGTAGCTAGCAATTAGAGGACGTGCGGTCTTGGAGGAAAATACTAAGAGGGCAGGCCCACAGCAGCCTTCTGTCATTACATCCTGCAGTGACTGGCAGGTACAGTGGGATGAGGGGAATGGTACAATGAAAAGGCTGTCGCTGGAACATGGCTCACAAGATGCCTGAGGTAGGTACTGGCAATGGGCAGTGGTCTGGTGCTCAGGCTGACCCTCAGCAGCATCAGCAGCAAAAGGAACTGTCTTTCAGCTGAACTTGGAGCATTAGAGACCTCTGGCTCCTGAGTTCATGCCACAGACCTGGAGGCTGCTGAAGGAACTACAGGAAAGTATGCCAGAGCCCCTTTTTTCAGTTCCTCTGGAGTTCAGCAGGATTTTCAAAGAAGATGGAAAAGGTGTGACTGGAGGTAGCTCAAAAAAAAACCAGAGATACAACCCAAAATGCTACCATTTCAAATCCTTCTCCCTCAAGCTTCTTCTTCTTCTCCCCCCACCCAAATGTCTGCAATAAACCCTGCCCAGGAAGTGCCCACAGCTGCTAATCAGTATAAGTGCCCCTATACTTCCACAGTCTGGAAGCATTTCCAGAAGATTGGAGGATCCCAATTCCACCCAATGCCAGCTATACAAGGGGAAGACCTGGGTTCAGGGGCGTACCTAGGCAAACTTGAGCCCTGGGCAAAACCTGAGTTTGATGCCCCCCCCACGGGTGGCCCCCACCATGACCAAACAATAATTTTTTCCACCAGATCGTTTCAAAGTCACCATCACATTATAGAACATCCCACAACTCACAAATCTGAACATAGCAATGGGCCATGCCACACAGCCGAAATAATATTTGGAAAACATTTTCAAAATGCTTTCAAAATGTTTTATTACTGCTATGAAAACATTTTATGGTGTTGTATCCAGTCCCCCCAATTGGGGGAAACAGCATCACTTTCAATGTTATTTAAACTGGGGGGGCCCCAGACTCTCCCTTTAAGGTGGATTTAAAAGGAGAATCTGGGCTCCCTGGTTTAAACAAGTGATGCTGGAATCCACCCCCAAACAGCATCATTTTAAATGGTGTTTAAACTAGGGACCTCAGATTCTCCCTTGAAATCCATGCCCTGAGCAGGTACAACAACAACAACAACAACAACAACAACAACAACAACAACAACAACCTTTATTAGGCACTGAGAGAATAAAAGAAAGAAAGAAAACAAGCATTGGTGGGAAGGGGAGGAATTTTAAAAGAGAATCTGGGGAAATTTAGGGGTGCCTGTTGTCAGGGGTGCAATTATTAAGAGCAGCACCAAAATCTTCAGAGTGTCTTCGTGAGATCTCTTACTGAGGATACCACCAGATTTATGTGGTTTGTTTGGTCCAAAGTTATGGACCCCTCAAAGGTGTAGCCCCCATCTCCTATTAGCTCCCCATTGGAAACAATGGGGATGGGGCATCTCCCTTTGGGGAGTCCATAACCTTGGGACTCCCTAAAACCAAACTCCTCACCAAACCTGCAGTGACATCATCAGAGAGTCTCCCAAAAAATCCCTGGAAATTTCTTAGGCAGCATTAGAATCCAGCTCAGATAAATTATACTCTCATCAGTTTCACCAGCATGGCCAATTGGCCATGCTGGTAGGGGCTGATGGGAATTGTAGTTCCTGAACATCTGGAGAGCCGCAGGTTCCCTACCCCTGTGCAGCTAGCCTAAAATCTGCACCCCCTGCAGGCCAAAAACGAAAAAACACTGAAAATACAAAATCCCTCACAAACCTGCAATTTTGTCACCCACCACAAGGTGGCAGCTGCCCACTTTGCCCAATGGGAGGTACGCCTCTGCCTGGGTTAACCCTCAATGACAGAGATGAGGTACCATTTGTTGGGGGAGAGACTTAGGAAGCCTGAGGTGCATTTTCTGCATGGCTCATCTTTTTCATGTGCTGATGAGATATGCCTTGACTTTGGATTCTATAGAGAATCCTGAAGATAATACTTCATCTCATAATTTCCAGTGTCTGCTCCATAAATGCTGAAATCTCACAACTCAATTCTTATGCAGGGTAAAGGCAACCCATATGCTGCACCAGAAGCAGACCATGACTGGCAGTGATGTCAGCACTTGCTAGAACGCCACCTGTGACATGCTTAATTGTCTGGTGGAGCAGAAGAGAGTCTTGACCAATTCGACTTCAGAGGTTAACACTGTGCAAGAGAAGAGAGTGTTTAGCAATTAGAAGTAACTGAGTCTCTCCCAGATGCTGGAAGCCTTTAAACCCATTAAAGAAATGATCAAAGCACTGTCACTTACTCCCAAGATGTCTATGGAGATGGAGGCAGTCCCCCCATCTGGGAACATGAGGTACACATGCCAGGTTTTCACAAGCACAATGGTGAGGAATGACCTGGCTGATTCCTACAAGTTGCATTCTTTCAATCTGCTCAGCTACTGGGCATGTAAGCTACTGGGCAGTCCTCTTTTGTGCCTCAGAAAGTCATCTTGTGTCTTCCAATGAGCATGCAGAGAGAGCATGGTTTTTACCAAGTGGGCAACATCATCAGATCACACCATTTATGTATGCTTTGATGAAGGGTTAAGCAATTGGTCTTCCTGAAGGTCAACTTGCTGCTCTTTGACTACCCAGTCCTGGACTTTTGAGACTGAGTGAAGTGAGCTTGTGCTTGCATCCTCTCAGTCTGTGCTGGAAAATCAGCTGAGGGAAAGCTGTTCCCAAAACTTAAACTCAGAAGTAGAAAGAAACAACAGGAAAGTTATCCAAATTGACTGTCACTATATAAAATTCACATTCCAAATTATATTCTTTCTAAAAACCCTAAAAATAACCCTCAACTGAATCCCAGCACTTCTTGGCACAATTCTGTACAGAAAATAAATAAATATAGAGCCAAAAAGGAGTGTTCTTGACTGTCTCAAAAGGGAAAAAACTTCAAATATAATTGGAACAAGAATAGATGTTTGCAAAATAGATTCAAGCATGTTAACAAACCAAGCAAAGCCCACAGGAGCATCTAACATGAAGCTCATACATTCTGATTTCCATTGTGTTTCTACTTTCCAGGAGTGGGAAAGAACAGAAGCACTGGTAATGAGGGCAGCAACAGCTCCTGAGCCTCCTCTTCATCGGGTTTTTTCACTGATGAAAGTTAGGATGGTTCTTCCAGATGTTATGACTATTACCTCTATCACCCTTGCCAGCATGGCCAATTGGTCATGCTGGAAGGGGCTGATGGGGAATTCTAGTCCATAACATCTGGAGTGCCAAAGGTTCGCCACCACGGGTATAGGCTGCAGACTGCAGAGAGAGTACCTGGGTGCCTCAGGTACCTAGCCCACTTGCTTTCTGATATCTTTCTAGTGATGTGGAGCACTTGCACTCCAGGCGATTGTTGGTTTCCTCTATCAGCTCCCTCAAGCCAGCATGGCCAATTGGCCATTCTGGTAGGGGCTGATGGGAATTGTAGTCCATAACATCTGGAGTGCCAAAGGTTCGCCAACACTGTTCTAGTGTATGTGTATCTGTGTCAGTGTCTTGCTAGTTCTGTCTGGCTTGGGTCTGGCTAGACAAGTCAGTTTGGCTTGAGTTCTCTATGTGGCATTGGCTCTGTTGGACTTGCCACATAGGTCCTGGAGCCTGCCCAGCTTCTGAGGTTTAATACTGGTTCTGTTGGGTTTGTAGCTGCATCCCTTGCTTAAGTTGTCTTGGATTCTGTAGTTTGACAGCAGTTCTGTTTGGCTTTCCACATTGTCCTACAGTTGTGCTGGTTTTCTCTGGTCTTGGTGCTGGTTCTGTTAAGCTTGTTGGTTCTGTTTGCATTGGAAGGCTTTTGATGCATGCTGTTATGTGCTTATCTAATGTCTTTACCCTGGAGAAAGCAGGGATTTCTTCCTACCACAGGAAACAATGGAGGTAAGTAAGATTGCTGGGGACATCTTCGAAGCCTACAGAATTTGACTCCTTAATCCAATTTGCTTAAAACTTGGGAGGTCTTTAGTGGACATGAAGTATTATGTCTCCTACAATGTTGATGTCATTTGGTTGAAAAACAACCACTTCAACCCGTCCAAAATAGTTCCCCATAGGGAACGATAAAACCTGAATAATTCCAGAATTGTGGGGAGGGGATCAAATCCTAAAATGGTATCAGCGGACCCAAATACCACCAAATACTTGTATTTGTGCTCTATGTGAAATCCAAGGAAGCAAAAGAAAGGGTTTTTTTGTGGGAAGTAAGTTTCTGAACCTATGCTAAAAGGAATTCTCTAACCTGCTGAGTGACCTTTCTTTACTGTCCTGTTCCTCTCAGCATGGCTGCTAAGAGAAGAAGTGCTGTCCTACTGTTTTCAGGCTATTCACACTCCCTTGAGCTATACTGTTTCATAAGATGGCTTTCAGAATAAAATACCTTTCCTCCAGGATATGAGTTGTTAAGTTCCATGGTGGAATAAAGATTGGGTATAAGTGAAACAAACAAAATGTAACAAACCCATTACACTCACTTTTACATCTTGGAGGAATAGTGGAGTATAAATAAATCAAAATTTTCTAGTATCCTGCCCTTTTAAAAAGAGATCTTTAAAACTTTTATCAAGCTTAGCAGTCTCAATATACAAATTCAAAATGTATGGAAGCTCCTCAATCAGCAACTATTTCAAAAATGTAAACCCAGATGATTTTCCCAAGGCTACAACATTATACAGTGCTTCATACTATGTGGTGTGGCCTATGACCCTTTGTTTAGTAAACAAGCATTTTAGATTTGCTTAATGGAATCAGCTAAGTACTATGCATCAGCTTATTGCGATATATATTTGACACTTACTTTGAACCATTATTGGTTGAAGGGGATTTTTTAAAAGTAACACAGGGCATGAAACAGATTTGGCATATAGAAAAGGTAAACCAAAAGAAGAGATTAGCACATTTATTTGAAATTCTAAGGGTCACATGTCTTTGGTTGTGATATGAAATCTTGCATGATCCCATGACTATGCAGTGCCTATGCCAGTGTTCAATATGATATAAACATAAACATCCTTCCTGCTACCCAAACTCTGGTATAAGTGCATCGTTCAATTCATTCTCCTTCTATATGGAGGAGAAGTTGATCTACGACTACCAATCTTGATCCTCCTTGATCTGAGGTTGCAAATGCCTTAGCAGACTAGGTGCTCGGAAGCAGCAGCAGCAGAAGACCGTTGCTTTCATATCCTGCATGTGAGCTCCCAAAGGCATCTGGTGGGCCACTGCAAGTAGCAGAGCGCTGGACTAGATGGACTCTGGTCTGTTCCAGCAGGCTCTTTCTTATGTTCTTATATCCTTTGGGTATTAGACTCCCAACACCATTGTCCTCCATTGATGCAATCCCATGTTCAAGTTGTTTCTGGTGGTTCCTAGATACGTGGGAGCATTTAAATGCTACCCTCCTTTTCCTCTTCCTCTTCCTCCTCCTCCTCCTTTTTTGATACATATTTTATGGGATACATTTGGGATACATATTTTATGGGATACAAAAACATTTTTGTATTCCATGACTTTTAATTTTTTTATCTTTCCATTCTGTATCTGGCCATCCAAACACAAGGGTTCCAGTGGATAATCAATATTGAGCCAGATTAACACAGGCTCTTGGTGTAGGATCTGGAAAAATGGAGTTGGCCAGGACTAGAATGAGCTAGGTTGGAGAAGTGTGGATGCACCAAAAGCCAGAGGTCAGGTGAATGCTGATAACCCCCTTTGCTGTATCCAGAATTGGATCTTGGTTAATGCAAAGGATAAGACTAAGACTGGAGCATAAAAACTCATTGAACTTTCAAGGATGAACTCCTTCACCTGGTCCAGGCTCTGGATCTCTCTGGGCTTTTTTTTTGTGGTGGGGAGTCCCCAGGGTGCTAGAGGTATATTGGAACACTCAGGGATCTGCTTATTCCACTAAACAGGAAACAGCTGCATTAGAGAGGGCACAGGTATAGTGAAGAGTCAGTAAAGGGAAGTCAGCCCTTCAGGAGCCTTTTTTTTTTAGACTAGCCAGGACCAAGTCAGTGGTTCTAAAGTATGTAAAGCAGTTTCTCATACAAATCATAGAGACCCTGGCCTGTTTTATATACTGGAATGTGTTATAAGCTATTGAGGCAGAAAATATACAACAAAAAGGCTCATGTAGACTCAGATTGAGAGCTACTGTACTCTGTAAAATCTTAGCATTGAAATGGCATCACCCTTTCCAAATTATTTGTTGTCCGTCAAGTCTGATTTCACTGTAGTTTATCATCATTTATAACAACAAAATCAGACAACTTAAATTACAAACGTTATTCAATATTCGAGAAACATTCAAATATGCTTCAAATATAGACTGATGCATCCTACAAACTTGAGTTAAATAAGCTTTGCAATTGGACAAAAAGGCCCACCCTGTGGTTCCCGGCAAAGCTTGTGGAACCAATCAGGATTGCAAAGATGGGTAGGCTTTCACTTGTGCAGTCCTAAGAATGAATTCTGAGTTGGGCGTCCTTCCCTAGACAAAAGAAGGGATAAAGGCTCTCACTGAAGGAAGAATTTTCTCTGAGCTCAACAAGCACTTTTCCGTTGTTAGTGTCAGAGAATGCCACGCCTTTCCCAAGTTAGTCCACAATGACCCTGATTCTCATGGGCCTTAAAGGATTCCTTGGCAAAGCGATGTCCAACTCTCCAAAACTGTAGTATTGATCCTCGCGCATCCCAATAGCATAGATACCTTTCTTAGAGCTCAGAACTATTTCTCCCATACTTTCTTAGAGCTCAGAACTATTTCTCCCGACTCCTTGGCCACCCTGATAGCCCAGTTGCCCTCAGTCCCATCGTCAACATCCCACTAACATCTGCCAGAACTGAACTTTTTCCATCCTAACACAGGACAACACAAGTCGAATCTCTGTGGATTGTCAGGTGCTTCTCGAGACTGGTTGTCCCACCTCACCGCTTTGCAGTCTTCAGATAGAACAAAATTTGGGTGTGCTGTAGCAGGATCCAAAAGTAAATCAACTTTCTGGTATTGCAGGTTCAATCCAGTGTCAAACAAGTCCTGGTTGATTCACAGAATTCTTCACAAAGTGTTGAATATCACACAGCTCCCATACTTTCCATTTCAGTGCTGGGGGGGCATGCCACTGGTTTCTGAAATACCTCCTTTGCCCACATCTCCAAGTTTCCACCTTGCTGCAGGAGTTCATCCTCCGGCAACTGACACATCTGTTCCATCTATTGGAGGATGTGGTTGTAACAAGTGAGTTTCTCCCCTGTTCAGCTTGTGTCCTCTCTCCATTTTCTCACAGTCTCATTGGACACTTTGCTCAGCTCATTCATTACATTGGTTTCTTCATCTACCAAAAATTCCTGCAGCTCTAGGAAGTCAGTTGTCATTTTCTCTTTTGCGTTTTCTATTTTCCACTTATAGTTCCTCACATTGTTTCTCTGTTTTCTCATATGCCTCATGCAACTTAATAGTTTTTCCTTGAACTCTAGTGTAGCTGCCTTCACAGGAATGGTATTGTGGGCCTTGTGGCTTTCCGATTTGTCACACAGACAGATACGGACTTGATCGTTCCTGCAGAAATATTTCAGGAACTCCTGGTGACTGTCACCAGTCTTTCCCTGCTGTTTCCATCTCTCTGTGGCCATTCATCTGTTTAGCTATTTCAACAAAAGTCACCATGTCCCTGTTTGGCTCAAAATTCTGGGGCTGAATCGGTGCTCGGCACTGGGGGAAGGTAGCTTCTTCAGAAGATTCTGCCAAGCACAGGGCAATGCATGCGTGGCAGAAACTGTGTGCACAGTCGATCCTATGTGGGTCCGTGAAGTATTCCAGGCAGATGGAGCAAGTGACTTCGTGACGAAGCCTTATTTTGGGACGCTTGTCAGCCATTTCCAGACAACAAAAAGGAATTGGGCACCCCTTTGCAGTCAGAAAGACCAAGTGTTGGCCTCCATAAAACTGGGAGAGAGGTTAATTCAGAGGCTAAGATGGAAGTTGAGCAGGGTTACCACTTTCCCATTGGGCAATGCGACCACGACTACACACTCACTGGAGCTGCTCCACAGAATTTAGGCAATCAGTTTATACGACTTCTGTGGACAGCATCAAACAGTCAGTCATTCCATGCTGCAAGCAGAGAAAAGAAGGTGAAGATCTCATCATTTATATAGACTTCAGTCTTCCCACTTAACTTGGAGAAGGCTGCTTTTTCACTGTGCTAGCTATTTCAGTGCTAGATAGATATGAATTATACTTTTAATGATACTCTGAAAAGGAAAAAATGATGCTACCACCCCACCTGTGCTTCTAATTAATGGTATCTGCTAGAAGAGAATGGGATGCTATTGTCAACATCACAGTTAACCATGGCCAATTGGCCATGCTGGCAGGGGCTGATGGGAATTGTAGTCCATAACATCTGGAGTGCCAAAGATTCGCCATCATGGACATATGGTAACAACTTGGAATAGCATTCATGTGGAGGCTACTCCACAGAAAACAGTTCATGCCCAGCAAATCAGTACTTGGACTACTGGCCCCTGTACAATTGTCTCCATCTACCAAAAGGAATATTATGTAGCAAAATGTTAGACACTCTCCAAGGTGCCAGCTGATGAGATGGCCAGCCACTGTATTTGACCGGTGCGTCATGCCTTATAGAAGCAGTTTGACATGGTCTTCACCTGACAGGAGATCCATTTGTGAACTCCAGTCTATGAAATGGCAATGCTTGTGATAAAGCTGTGCAAGTTTTGTATATTTATAAGGAAATATATGCTACAGTCTGATCTTTGTAGATATATTTGAAACATTCTAATAAGATGAATAATCAAGGGATTCCATAATTGAACAAATCCTAGTTCAAGGTATCAGTCAAGCATTTGTCCAGAATAAACCAAAAAAAAAAATTTCCATGTTGTTATACATTATATCATAGCTTAGCAGTTATTATATGTATGGAGTGAGTTGCTCAGAGATACTCTCATATCCATCATTGATTACCTAATTACACAGTCACTCTATCAGTAAATCAGCGCAACATCTGTGACCCTCTATGTCACTGTAGCAGCCCCCTCCTCCTATCCCTCAGGAGCCTCATTGAGGCGATTCTGCTGACATAATATATTCATTATCCATTAGATCTGACACATGCTCTGCAGTGCTCAATTAGGATACAATCGAGCGAGGGGCCCAGTGTCAGCTGATGTAATGACTTTCTGTTATCTATCTTTAAATGATAAATGAAATGAAAATGTTCTACTCAAACCAAATATAACATGGTTAAAAAGATACCAAATGGCAAGTATGCATATATGTGCTATGGTGTAATGTAATGGGCATGCTATATCTTGTATTGAAGACATTGTTTCAGAAAGACTGTAGAATCCTCAAGTTGTCTTGCCCACATAATACTGAAAGCTTTGCTCCTAAATATTTCTCAAAGACAGATTTAAAAAAAATATTCTTAATGCCAATTATCTACAGGGGACTGACTGAAATTATTACCAGTTATTTATGGCAATTAAGGTAATTTTGTAATGTTGATTTATTTTGTTTTTTTTAATTGTTACCAGATATTTTGCTTGATTTGTTTAGTTCAGGGGTGTGGAATGGAAGCATGACCCTAAATCACAGTTGTAAATATAATTATAATTCATTCTGCATTTCTCCTAAGTGGGTGAACATGTGTGCATCTGCCATTAACTTGCTGCTTAATTGCTAATCTTTTTGCAAGGATGATGCAATTCTTTGAGTTAACCAAGTAGCAAAAGAGTACTTTTCTGTAATCCCAGTTAAATTTCATCTCAGTTTAAAACCACAAAAATCAGCATAGAAACATCAGTCCATAGAATCCATCTTGCACATCTAAGATATGTTCATGGAACTAGAGGGTCTCTTTTGATCTGTGAAGAAATCTACTCCTTATGTTGTTGGTAGCTTGGTTACCTAGCAGTAGAACTTAGCTTGATTTATTCTCAGAGAAACTTCTCATAGCTGCACTAACTCCAGATAATTCAGTTTCTCTAACATAACATTTTAGCTTTCAGACTAGAAAGAGTCTTTCAAATATGCTGACAGTTGATAATATGTAAAGATGGGGTCCAGAGCAGGTCATTAAGGAGAGGCTCCGGTATTTTTCTAAACTTAGCTAATTAAAAAGACTTTGTTAGACTTCAGTAAATTCTTGTAACTACCTTGGTGATGGAGCTTGTGATGAAGTCAGTGCAGCCTGCAGCAAACTTAGAGCTCAGTATGTTTGGTATGCAGAGCTGTGGAACATCTTCAACTTCTGTGTGGCTGAGCCATTGCTTTCCTGACTTGCAGTGTTGCTGCCGAGAGCCATCGATGCCCAGGACTAGTAACAGACCTCATGTTCAATCTGTGGGGAGACCTGTTTGGGGGAGGCTGGGGGCCAAGCAAAGGAGAACTGGTGGCAGAGGTTTTCCCATAGTGATGGACTTGGATTTCCCATGGTTGGAAATGTATCAATATATTTCTACTTGATTGATGTGTATTGCTACTCTGACGTTGCTAATGTATTGATTTATATTAATGCATTAGATATTGTATGGATTTAGTTGATACTTGAATTGTCTGTTAATGCTGCTGTTTTTGTTCTTATAAGTTGTATAGCTTGAAATGCTTAGTCACCATCTGAAATTGGTTCTATTTAGTCTTATGTATTTTATTATTGTTACTGTTTGTTGAAATGTATTGTTTATCATGTTGTTAGCCACTCTGAGCCCTTCTGGGATAGGGTGGGTACAAATATAATTGAAAAGAAAATGAAATGAAAATGTATAGATTTAATGGAATGGACATAGTGGTCATCAGAAAAGTGAACTCTGGGAAAACCCAGCAGGAACCTCAGGAACATTAATTATACCACTGGTGTTGACACCATTTTGTCAGAGCTGATGCAATAATTAATTCTAACATGATTCCTTATTGAGTTTCAAAACATTCAACACTCACAGTAGCATTGAAAGCTTTATAAACACTTGAACTAGGAACTCCAAAAGGCTTCAATGTCACAGACTTCACCCATCTAAATGCATTGTTTGAGAATTCTGATTGCCTGCCGAGGAGTAGTAACATTTTCAATTATATATTTAAAGGTTGATGATATATCTTTAATAGACTATTGCAAAAGGGTATTTAATACTGTATCAGGATTATAAATATGTGGGAGACTCAACTACAGTTATTTGTTCACATGATAAATTATGATTCTATTAATTAGAACTGAAGATCCCATAAGCTCCCTATTAATGTTCTCACTAAATCCAAGTTTAATTTAAAGCTTCCTATTTTATCCTAAACCCCACTTTTAAAAGTGCTTTGGGGCTTTTGATTATTACAAAATTTGTCTGAGAGTATTGCCAAGCCTACCTATGGAGGATCAAAAGGATCCTGTTTGGAATACAGTGACATCTCCACCATCTCAGTCAACCCATGGGGTGACTAGAACCGCAGTGCAAAATGGGGAGCCTATTTTGGGCACTGGCTCAGTGTACCTACAAGGAAAAAAACTTTGGGCTTGTATCCCTCCAAATCAACTTGCATAATGCTCTCTCACACCCTTCTTGACAGAATTAAGTCTACACAAAAGACCTTGTCCTGGATAGAGATTCCATCTCCAGTCCTGGAACATACTGGGCTTACCTACCCAGTGTTGTACTAATGTTTCTTCCTCTGACTACCTTTAATGACCATCTTATTTTGCATTGTCATTGTTTCACAGCTGTAATTTCATCAGCTCATTTCTCCCTATGAGATACTCCCGAGTCTGGAACCACAGGCTTATATCTCAACCCATTTGACTAATGACCCAATCATTAAGGTTGTTGTCTGTCTCTTGTCTTCCCAGGAAGGTCTAGAAATCCCTTTGTCTAGGAAAAATAAGGATCACTCTACATAACCCTGTGGGTCCATTTTTCTCTATAAGAAGCCCACTCTACCAACAGATAGTGATCAGTATCTCTGAACATCTCTCTGTCTGTGATACTGTTTCATAGACCTGTTCCTTCTGAGCTAAGCATGGGTCATTCAGTTGTCCATTAAACCATTCCACTCCGAGATCAGGTGACTATAACTTTTATTGTCCCTACCCATATATTCCTTATTTTTTCCAGACCTATACCCTCAAAACTGTCTATATCCTCAGACTATGTGTGGGTTCTGCTACTTTTATTGTGTACTTTTGTATCCCCATTATCCCTCAATAAAAACTGTTAAACTTTATTTGCCCTCCTGCAAGTTTCTTCCAAAAACTGGCTCGTATACATAGGAAATCAATGTCACAAGTTGCCCAGCCTTTTGCTAAGTCAAGAGCGTTTGTGTGAGTGAGTTTTTTATACTTGCACCTAGCAGTGACTATTGAGAAATTAAGAGGTTTTTCCTTCACCGACTGAATTACGTGGTTCAGCCACCCACCCATGGCCACTAGCATCATCAGTGAGGCATGCTTGTATTGCAAGGGGGCAAGATCCAGGTCATATCCTGACAATTCCTGCCACGGGAGATAGCTTGTAGTTATTCTAGGAGGCTGTGCATGTTAGGTTCTTCTGAAATTGGTTAGGGCCACAGTAATTGGCTAGGGACTCTTGGTGACTAGAATCATCAGCACCATCTGAGAAGGGTTGCCTGTGCATCAGGAAAGGTGACAGACCTGCCATAATTCAAGGGTTAGAGAAAAATCCCAGACTGCCGAGCTTAGATGCCCCTCCCTTCCCAAAATCCAGACACTTTAAAAGGACTTCCACTCAATTTGATTCTAAAACTTCGACCCCCCCCCCCATTGGTCTGAAATACCCCCCGGATGAACAGCTGTAAGTTCCAGAGTGTTCATGACACAGGGACAGGAGTCTTGGTCAGTCCTACTGAATAGTAGGTGACAGAGTTTTAAAAACTCCATCCCTGAGGTCGGCAGTTGCTGCACAGGTTCGCAGTTGTGGAGGATTCCAGAACTGTGAGGTATATGCATGAAATTTTGTGGAGCCAATTGGTATATCAAGGTATAGACCCTCCTTGGCCAGGAGCAGCTCTATCCCATCTGCGTTGCAATTTTCTTTTGCAAATGAGAAAATGTCCAATATTAAGCTCAAACTCAAGAAAGTTTCAGCTTTTGACAACCTGGAGAAATGGATAATCAAAGAAGGGGACAAACTCCTGGGATGCCTTGATCCTTGGAAAGCCTTAAAAAAACACTTTCCAGGATCAATGCAAATCAAAAGCATGGCAACAAAGGATTGAGGAAAGATGCTGCGGCTGCATGGGGCC
Source organism: Sphaerodactylus townsendi (assembly GCF_021028975.2). NCBI lineage: Eukaryota > Metazoa > Chordata > Lepidosauria > Squamata > Sphaerodactylidae > Sphaerodactylus > Sphaerodactylus townsendi. The sequence continues at coordinate 103,511,179 of NC_059427.1, read as the reverse complement.
TTTGCGTAGCCCTACAGGAATGGCCAGAAAAGCTCAATGAAGCCTACAAAATTGAAATTATTGCTCTCCAAACAGAAAATTTAAAGCTTTTAGTAGACCAGAGCAATAGTGCATCTGCAAGCAAAAGATTGGAAGAGGCTGCACACAACTAAAGGATGATTGAGGGATTGGAGCACCTTCCTTATGAGGAGAGGCTGCAGCATTTGGGACTCTTTAGTTTGGAGAGGAGACGTCTGAGCAAGGATATGATTGAAGTCTATAAAACATGCATGGGATAGAACATGTTAACAGAGAGAAAGTTTTCTCTCTTTCTCACAATACTAAAACCAAGGGGCATACATTGAAAATGCTGGGGGGAGAATTAAGACTAATAAAAGGAAACATTTCTTCACACAACGCTTGATTGGTATTTGGAATATGCTGCCACAGGAGGTGGTGATGGCCACTAACCTGGATAGCTTTAAAAGGGGCTTGGAAAGATTTATGGAGAAGTTGATCTATGGCTATCAATCTTGATCCTCCTTGATCTGAGATTGCAAATGCCTTAACAGACCAGGTGCTCAGGAAGAAGAGAAGAAGAAGAGTTTGGATTTATATCCCCCCTTTCTCTCCTGTAGGAGACTCAAAGGGGCTTACAATCTCCTTGCCCTTCCCCCCTCACAACAAACACCCTGTGAGGTAAGTGGGGCTGAGAGAGCTCCGAGAAGCTGTGACTAGCCCAAGGTCACCCAGCTGGCGTGTGTGGGAGTGTACAGGCTATTCTGAATTCCTCAGATAAGCCTCCACAACTCAAGCACCAGAGCTGGGAATCAAACCCGGTTCCTCCAGATCAGAGTGCACCTGCTCTTAGCCACTGCTCTTAGCCACTACACTACTGCAGCAGCAGCAGAAGGCCATTGCTTTCACATCCTGCATGTGAGCTCCCAAAGGCATCTGGTGGGCCACTGCAAGTAGCAGAGTGCTGGGCTAGATGGACTCTGATCTGATCCAGCAGGCTCTTTCTTATGTTCTTATGTATGCAAGGAGTCACAGATATCCTATGGGAGTCTGGAAAGTGTCCACTAAGACCACCTGGAAGCATGCAGAGTCCAGATACCCAGAGGCCATCCAGCTTGTGACCTATTCCAACCATGGTCCTCACTATTCCTATTATAACAGGGAAGGTCAAAAGTCCGCCCTGACAAAAAGGAGTTGGGGGAGGGGGGGCCAGGACCAAAATGGACGAAGGAACAGACAGGACTTCAAATAAGGTCTAGGATCCAGCCACCCTCAGGTTAGCCCTGAGTGCTTTCCAAGATTGCAGAGTGGTCCCTCAGTTATCCAGCAAGTGTTAGAACCCAGCAAAGTCAGATCCTTTTGTCACTGATGGAGTATATCTAGCCATGTACATTGCTAGGTTTGAAAAACAGAACCAAAATAATTTATTCAACTACCCTGAATCGTACACATTCTTGTCAAGAACATTAAAGGGTGGTTATTTCAATTTTAAGAAGAGACAGACATGACAAGGCACATAAAACAGTTCATAAAAAAGGTTTAAGATGCCAGTCTGCTTCCTGAGCACTTTTTAAGGCTGTATGACAATTCAGTTATGTGTAAACTATTTACTTTAGTAAATGAATCTGTTAATTAACTGAGATCCAACCTCAATGGCACCCAGTTATTAATATAGTGAAACTTATGAATCCAAACAATAGTATATCTATTATTCATGAATAGTCAGAAATCTTCCAGTCTGAGGGCTTTTCTACACACTCACCTGATTTTCTGGTCAGTCAATGAATAATGCATGGTTATTCTACATGTGTGCACTTCTTCTGCATTTTCACAGTTGGGGAGTCAGTTTATTTTCTTCCACGTGTGCCTTAATCAGAATTTTCAGGGGAGGATGCTGTCATCACCGCTGTTGCCATCAGTAGCATCACAGCACCCCCTTTCATTCTTTGTGCATGCTTGTTTTGATATATCAAGATTATAGCTGCATTTTTTTTTAAAAATGCCACTAAAATATTGATATATTGCTGTAATAATAGGTCAAGCAGGTTCTCTGAATTCCCTGTTTTCATTTTTCTAAAATATGTCTCATGCTCTTCCCTTGTGGAGATATACGGAAAAGGGCATATCTCTGCAAGGGAAAGGGGATGAAAACGTACATTTAAAAAAGGAAGCTGGGAATTCAGAGAACCTGTCTGACCTATCATTACAAAAAGAATGCCTAAGCTTCACTTAAAAATCTGTATTTCCCACTGAAACCAGTAAAAATGATGGGCAGTCCAATCCACATACCAAAGCTGCTGGGAACAGTGCTGCTGCTGTGCCTTCCTATAGCTTTTTGGTGGAATGGGAGGCAAAGAAAATGAAAAAAAACTGATATCAGAAATCCCTCTTTAGGGCTAAATGGAATTGTGTTATCAAAAGGATTCAACTCTTAGGAATGCCCCGGCTTGTGGCATTCTGTGCTGGCATCTGATTGGATGCCAGTGTAGCTCTGCAGCAGCAACCATTTCCAGCTTTTGCCACCACAGAGCTTAGGGTCAGCAGAACGCTTGTATCTTTGCACTCTCCACCAGCAGGGACGCTCCTTATGCCAGCATAGGGAACATGAACACCAGTGTGAGGCCATGCTGCATCACAGTGGTAATTACATCCCCTTTGGATGGGGTCATATATAATTGATTTTGTAATATGATTAGACACTAAAGAATCAAATGCAAATTCAGTCCTTATATCAGTCTAAATTCATATTTTTGCACATTTCCCTACTTAACTCCTTCCATCTTTTCATACATAGGTTATTGTGTGCAAGCATTCGCTAGGCAGAAAATAGCAGTTATTTTTACATGATCAAGCCCATTAATAAAAGTATGGATAAGAGTGAAGTCCTCCAGGAAAAGATGGAAGCAAAGGAATAAGTAAAGTAATTCCAAAGTGCAAGTCAGTATCCCCAGCCAGAACATCAGTATCCCCAGCCAGAACATCAAAGGGAGTTGGTGTCCCAACCAAACAAGATCAGTTTGATTGCACTCAGACAGAAAAGAGAAGTGAGTTGCTAATGATATGGGATGCAGAAGAATTTTGTTAATTTTATTTGAATAGTGGTGATCATTTTGGGTTGGGCTTTTTTGACCCATAAGAGGAAATAAAAGCTGCAAAATATGTTCCACTTACATACAATTTTTAAGAGAAAAAATGAACATTAATATGGATGCCTGCTTCTCAGAGTGAGGGGTGAGAGGAGTAGTGGGGAGCTGGCCGAACAGTCCTTTGTTATGCTGATGACTCAGAACCATGGTTTTTAACTACCCTGCAGCTGTTCTGGCTGAAAATCCTTTATTATACTGATGAATTCCAATGTTAGCCTATATTTCCTGTACAACTACAATTGTAGATTATTTCACACATGAACAGATGACAATGCTTTTTAATAGTGCTGTTTACATATTACATGAATGTCCTGCATGTAAGAAATATGCATTGACCATACAATGTAACTGCAGACCGAGTTTGGCTTTGATTATTTTGTTACCAGCAGATACACTGAATGTAACATAAGAATTACTAGATGCATGTATACCCAGATTGTCCAGGAGTTCTCTGTAATGTCTATTAAGATCAGCATTATTAGCATCTCTACAGATGTCAGGTACAAATCTATCATATATTCCATTATCTGAATGTTTTAATTAAAGTTTCTGGGAATTTCTTTTGGGACCTCCTGCATGCAAAGTATTGCATACAGGGTTACCTTTCACAGTCATTCAGAAAGATGAACTAGTTTAGCATATGGTAGCCAAATTATTAGCTGCATGTATCAGTGGCTGCCAGTTTCTTTCTAGGTGAAATTCAAGGGTCCTGGTTTTTATCTAGCAAGCTCTGAGTGGCCTGGAACCAGATTTTCTGAAGGACTTCCTTCAAAGACGTACCAGCAATAAATGGCACCTGGGGCAACTCCCCTCCATGCCCTTTGCGCCACACGTGTCCCATCTATCATGGGGGGGGCAGTAAGTGGCAGTAGCCCTCACAGCCTTTGATCAAGGTGGAGGGTGGCAGGTGGCAGCAGCCGGCACCAGGCTGGGAGACCTGCCACAAGCCCATTGAGGAGTACCCCTTGGCAGACTCCCGGTTGGGCATCAGCTGCTGCCGGCCCGCCACCTCCATTGGAGGCCATGCCTGCCTCGCTTGAGGCCCCCCAATTGAGTTGGGCAGACAGCAGGCCAGGTAACTTTGCCAGCAGCTGCAACTCCTTCTCCCCTCCACCCTCGCTCTGCCCCGCCGCCAACAGACTTCACTGGCCCTAGCACTGAAGACCAAGCAGAGAGGGGCTGGCCAGCATTCAAGAGGGGTCCTGATGCCATCTCACTCCACACCACAGGCTGTCACCACCTGCCCACCATGGCTCCTCCCCACTCGCAGCCCCTCACAGCGGCCTGAGGGGAGCCCCGGCATAGCCTGAGGGAGGTCAGGAAGACAGCCGGCACATGAATGGGTGGCTCGGGCTGGGGGAGAGTGCACAGCAGGGGGGTAAGGAGGGGGTGTAGAGTGATTTTTCACTTCCATGTGACCAAATGGGCTGCACTCGGAGACATGTGACACCACTTGGCCAGTATGCCCTTGACTTCTTTTCCCTATGTTAGTCTGCCCATTGAGAAAACCTTTATTGTAGACTAGCAGTAAAGTCCATTGTGCAAACAAATACAGCAGGCTCTAGAAAACTGTTAGGGAGGATACTCATGTGTTTCTTGACTGCCTGGCTAGGCCAGGCTACTGGCTGGGTAGAAAGAGCCTTGCTGCTCGCTGCTGTTCCTTCCTTCTTTCCCTTGTCCTCTGTCCCTCCCTGCTAGTGAAAAGGCCTGGATTCAAGCACATGTCCCTCCCCCCTGTTGGCTGTGGACAGCTCTGGGCCCTTCTCAGGGCTGTCCCACCCTCTTCCCCATGTGTCTAGTCTCAATGAGAGCAATGCCTGGGCTCAGAGAGTCACCTAACATTCACTTGACCTATTATGAGGGAGTTATAGATTTAAAGGAATCCCACAATAGACTAGATTAAAGCAACAACCTACAGATTTTTATTAAGGATGTGTATGTCTTGGTTTAGCATTTGTTTTAATTTTCTTCACCCCTGTCAGTATTATAGTAGCAAGGTTATAGGAGAGCATAACAATTCCAAAAAGAGGTTTATTGTATGACTGATTCAGACTTAGAATATGAAACAGAAAGGCTTTCAATTTTTTTGACAGAAACAGCACCAAAAATTTTATAATACAGAATAGATAGACTCTTCCTCTTATAATTAGTTATTATAGAAACAGCACTAAATCCTACCTATCTTTAAAACAGCTAAAGTGTGTAATGGACTCCCTGCCTAACCTCCTAATCATTCTCCCTCCAAAATTCAGCCCTGTCAGTAGGCCAAACTCCCAAAATTTCCTTTTCTTTTTTTCTCTTTTTTGCTTGATGACAACACGTTATAGAAAAAACTGTAGGGATGCACTGCTGACCCAGCAGCACCGTAAGTAGAGCGCTGGCACACCGGCGCTCCTACGGCCTTCTGGTCGCACCGCTCCCCCACCTCTCATCTCCTCGATGAGTCAATGGTCATGAACTACCTTGGTTACAACCACCGGTGTCCCCGGACTGGGGACAATGGTCTTGCCCCCAGGTGAGGGGATAATAGCTCCAGACGCTGATGCTCCTCTCCTCGCGACGTAGGCAGCGCCAGGTGAGATCATGCATCACATGATGATCTTCAGTCTCCTCGCTTCCGCCTCCTCGAATTCCCCTGCTCCGCTTCTACACTCGGCTAGAATCATAATAAAAGGTGCCAGGAACCAGCATCGCGGCAGAGTCGCTTAGGAACACGGACAATTCGCCCCGCTGCCATGGCACTTCCACCTCAGATGTTATCACGCTGCCTTTGTCTCTGCTTCTTAGCGCTTTGATCTCGGGTCAATACCCACATACGTTGGTGCCTTCTAAACCCGGAATCCTTCGAACCTCCACCCTGCTTTACCGCCGCCTGGGAACGGTCAGCGTACCGACGCCCGCTGGATCGGGCGCATTCAGGGACTCCACTTTTCTGTATCACCTCGTCCGCTGGATCGCGCGATTCAGGGACCCGAAGTCCCAGGGACACTTCGTCCGGTCGAACACCGTAGTATGGGGAGCTTGCAAAAGCAGGGCTTATGACAAGCATCGCTAATCTAACTAAAAGCGTTAGCTTAAACGCCGCAGGGTCCCCATAAAGAGAGGGGAGCTGCGCAAATTGGTTGAGGAGATTGGCTCAATGTCCATGGTGCACCGGAGGGGGACATTTGAATCTTAAGATTGGGGAAAACATCGGGCGCACTCTTCGCGACAGAGCCTCGGGCGCCGATGTCACCGTTACCGACGCGGTGACAATGTTATGTCACGCCATCAGCCTGCATTGCCCATGGCTCCCTTTGCTGTAGATCGCCTCCTTTCTCGACCTTTCTTCAACTTCAGTTTCACCTCGAATTTCTCTATCCTCTAAATTGGACGCTTCGTCCTCCCCTTCTGCCCCCCCCCTTTGCTCCCCTTCTGCCTCCTTCCACTCTTCTCCGCTGCTCGGGCCTCCCCTTTGTTCCGCCTTCATTTTTTCTGAAGCTTCATATCACTCGCCAGCGCCAATGCGCACGGCGCGGTTTCGAAAACCCTCGCGAGAACGCATTAGCCACTCCACTCCGCGAAAAAAGCGGAAACCCCGGACGTGAAGATGATGCCGATATCCGCGCTTCTATGCCCCGCTTCACTTCACTGGATACCGAGGGGAGGGGATGGCATTGGTACCGGCGGGTTGTCGAAAGCACCGGGCCCTTAAGCTTATAATATTCCTCACCGAGTCTTGCAAAGCCATGCGGACGAGGGAGTCAACAGCCCCCCTATGTGAGAGGCATGCTGGAAGCAGTGCTGCAAGGAATCACCTAATGGTTCCGGATGACTGGAAGACCACCTTTCGTGATGCGCTTGAGCCCTGCACAATATGTGATCTGGGAAAGCAGTGTTCCTCGCCAGCAATGCCCGCTAGGAAAGCCGGGTTTCGGCGGCGCCTTCTTCACCGCCGCGGTAACTTTACTGGCTTCACATGCCTTCGGGCCAACCCCCCCAACGATCAGATTAGTCCTGCCAGAGGCCACCCCAGGTCGCTTCTAAATGCTTCTACAAGGCGCTCATCAAGGTTCCCAATGCCGGCCAGCTAACCCTTAAAGTTTCTCCTCGCCATCCGCAAAACCCCAAGAGCTCCCACGCTGAATTTGTGAACAGGCTCCAGGAGGCTCTCAAGAGGCAGGTAGATAGCGGAGGAGGCCCAAAACGAGCTCCTCATGCGCCGCCAAGGAGAACGGGCCCACTGAGTGCCGCAGGAGCAATCACGGGCCTAGGCAAAGATCCTGAACTGGCCGACATGTTTAAAGCTTGCCAGGACATCGGATCCTCCACCCACCAAGCTAGCCTCTCCTCGGCCAAGCAGCACTCTCCACCGCCAGGGGACAGCCCCAGGATGATTGCTTTAATTATGGGTGCAGGTCAGGACACTTCCGGGAGGGGAGGTAGGCAGCCCGGGCGGGGGGCTCTACAACTTCCGGCGGAGGAGGGTCTTCTCCCAAGAGATCTAAGGCCCCCGAGGCCGCCAAAACCCGATGCCCCCGGGTGCCAGAAAGGCTTCCCACTGGAGAAGCGACTGCTCGCTGGGAAACTTCGGCTACCGGCATCTCCCCCCAGCCCAGGACCAAGGAGGAGAGTACTAGGAACAGGCCCAAACACCGGTGACCCACAACACCCAAACCACCCTTCTCGTGGCATCTCGCCCACGTGCACTCCAGCCCATCTCCCTCTGCTCCCCACAGGTCCTCGCCGCCTCAACCCAGTAGGTATGGCTAATTCCCATCCCTACCGGGACCATTGGGCTGGTGCTGCCAAAGGCCTCCGCCGCTGAACAGGGATTTTTCTATCATCGCCCTCGGAGTGATCGACTCCACGCACCAGGGACCCATCCATTCCCGCGTCTGGATGAACATCCCAAGCAGGAGTTGCTGTTCAGCGGAACCAGCTGGGCGCAGCTGATCCCTTCCTGCCCCATGCGCGCTGCCTCGGGCCATCGACGAATAAAGGCCACGCAGCCCCGGGCAGCCATCAGGCGCAGCCAGTACTCACCATCGCGAAGCGTGGAAACACCCATCGGAAGTTTTCCTCACTGCAGATCTGGAGCCTTCACCATGGAGGGGTATTTCCGTTCAAGCGGCTCGGTGGACACCGGGCGCTGATGTGACCGCTATCAGAGCAGCCGAAGTGGCTCCGACCAGTGGCCAACCGGAGACCTGTCCGCGACATTTTGGGGTGGGGAAGATAAAATCATGAGACGGAGCTGGCCCCGCCTCGCCACGGCCCACAGCCCAGGGTTTCTCGAAAGGCAGTTCACAGTCCGGGCCTCCCATCATTCTGACATCCATGTCAACTTCTCTGGGAAGGGACCTCATGAGCTCAGGGTCAAAATCCACTCTAGTCTGGGATGGATAAACCCATCACACAGATTATTGATCCTAATTGTGCCTTCTGGAACTCATTCTCGAACTTCCGCGAAGGAAACCATCTCCTTTTCTCTTTCTCTTCCCCCCTAACTTTCAACCAGTAAAGGCGGGAGGGCCAATTGGCTGACCGGCCCTCCCCAGGTCTGGCCCGGCCCTGGTACCGCTATAGGCACTGCCAGGACAGGCCCCAGGTTAAAAAAGGGCCGCCACCATTATGCCCCTAATACCCAAACCCGTTTAAGCTATGGCTGCCTAGCTTCTGGCAACTTTACTTCAATACCATGTCCAAAGCCAGTGCTTAATCAAAACCGCTTCCTTATGAAGCTGCTTCAGCGATGCAATTCCCCGCTATAATTGGATACAAATTCTTGCACCATTTCCAGCCTCTTTGGCATTACAATCCACCAAGGTCACGGTAGTACATTTTCCATGCAAAGAAAGGCCCTCCCCTTTTGTGTGTGGAGTTTACCCCTGCAATCAGCCTGATTGCTTTGTCTCCTGGATGCATTCACCACCCAAAAGCGCATCCAAGCCCTCTTTATGTTGCAAATTAGCATGCATACCCACAATTCCCCCAGGGTCCTTTGCCCCCTCGAGGCTCGGACTTTTCGCTTCTTGACGCGACTCCCTGATGACGCCTCTGAAGCCAGCTCTTATCAGGATCGCCAATTACCCTCTGCCCCTTCCTGTCAAAACAACAATTTAAAGAAAGAGGAGTGGGCGGCCCCTGTGCAGACTGTGTATTGGGGAAGCAAGCAACCCCTACGCAGGCTGCAAGATAAGCCTCTCGTGATATAGTCGCCTTTATAACAAACACTAAATTCAACAAAACTTTTGATTTTGACCTCCCCGCCATCGCTCTCCAAGCCTGGCAGGACCCTCGCCCCCTCCCTATAACCTGGGGAAGGGGGTGTGCTTCAGTCCTTTCCTTCCTACAGATTCTCCTCGCGGATCCCCGATCCGCCATGACAGGCCAGCCCATGGAATGGAGCCAGGGAGGGAAACCAACCCCATCCCGAGATGGAACGGCAATCTTTTGAGTGATCCCGCCCAGCTGCCTTCAACGGGAACGCCACCTACCACTTTGTGACGGCCTTCAAAAGACCCGATGACCCGGGGAATGTCAGCTAAACCGCAGCAGCTTCAAGCTCAAGAGTCAGCTGCGCCAGCAAGCACACCCCTTCGGTGACCGGAGAACCTCTGTGCCGCCTCTTCTTGCAATCATCACCGCTAACTCGGGCGACCACCATCCTTTGCCTGCTCTGCTGTTGCCTTTCCTGCCAGTGGCAGTCGGCCACCCTGATGAGCTTTGACCAAAACCAACATCTGGAAGCAATTTGGTTGCCACTGCCAACGCCAGCCCTTCTGCTCCGGGCCAGTATACGAGTCGGAGCCTGCTAAGCTCCTGCCTGCTCCCCGCTTGTAAGCTCCCCTGGCACTTCCTAGCGGAGTCTGGTTTAAGCCCTTTTATGAATGCTTTCAGCCACGGCAATTACTCTATGAGCACTTCCACTGGGGACTCCGCCGCTGCCAAAACCTTCCTGCCGGGCGCTTCCCCTTGTCACCAAGACTGTCGCTAATCACAAGTCCAATACTTGGCGCCTCGCATTGCCGGGCGTGGCAAGATGAGAGACCTAATCCAGTGCCCATTCAATCGCCTTCCGCCAATTGAACTGCACGCCAAGAGACATCGAGTGACATTCCCCCGCATGGAAATATCTTGTTCCCCCGCAAGGGTTGGTTCTGGACTTCATGCGGGAGAGAACTTTCAACCATATCCCTTGCTCGGCTTTTCGCCGGGACTCTCTGTTGCCTTTAGCCGCCAATTATCGCCCCTTCCTGCCTCAGGCTCCACCCCCCGGGAGCTCGACGTTGCCGCCGCCGCTTCCACTCTTGCCCTCTAACCCCTCTCTGCCGCGGAGCGACGCTGCTGCCCTCTCCGGAAGCGGAGTTTGTCTTCCTCGGGCGATTTCGAAGTGGAGTCCCCGAGGGGCTTCTTACAACGCTAAGACCATTGGCTGGCTTGGCCTGTGCACTTTGGCGGTCCATCAACTCCACCTCCATTACTCTGGATGCTCTTGGCCTCCGGAAGCAGCAGGTCCACGCTTCGCATCCTTTAGCATAATCGCGTACGCTATTGGATTATTTGTTGTTATTGCATCACCAAGGTTGTGAGAATGTACATGATACGTGTTGCTCTTTAATCTTTCTGATAATTCCCATTTGATTCATATGAAAGCGCGGAACCGCAAAGATATTGTATCTAATTCAGTGGTATGACGCTTTACCCCACTGGTGGTCAGCCCTGGAGCTGGCTACCGGGGATGGTTATGCTATTGTACAGCTCTTGCATTGGCTTGATTTTCGTGTCCTCATCGTTGATCCTGTTTCATTCAATGTATATTCGTCTAATATTGCTTGTAACATAGTGTAAGAAAACTCCTCGACTTTTCCCTTACATCACAAATCCAAGTTCTACTGTTGCACAAGCAGCTCGGCCGCTACGAAACGCGGAGGAGACGAAGCTTCCCCTTTAAATCGCTTCCCTAACATTTCGCCGCCGCCTCTTCTAATGTAAAAGGAGGCGATAGGATGCACTCGCTGACCCAGTAGCACCGCAGTAGAGCTGGCACACCGGGTGTCTTCACGCCTTCTGGTCGCGACTCGCTTCTCTACCCCTCATCCTCGACGAGTCATATGGGTCATGAAACTACCTGCTTCACAACCAATCGGGTGTCCCGGACAAAAGTGGACAATGGTCTTGCCCCCCAGGTGAGGATTTCAGGCCCAGACGCTGATGTTCTTCTCCGCGACGCAGGCGCAGCCAGGTGAGATCATGCATCACATGATGATCTCTCAGTCTCCCCCGCCTCCCTGCTCTCCTTCGGAATTCCGGCTCTCTTCTACACGCTAGAATCATCATAATGCGCGTGCCGTGGAACCAGCACGCCGCAGAAGTAGCTAGGAACACGGGACACCAAGGCCTCCCGCGAAGTAGGGACCCCCCCCTTCCACTGGTGATGTTATCACCGCCTGTGCCTTTGTTCTCCTTATGCTTGACCTCGCGTCACTTACTACAAAAAAACATTGTGGGTTGAATGAGTACCATATGTTCTTTATGGATTAGATAAGACATGATCTTTTTCAGTATAAAATGAGGCAATATTCAAACCATGTGACTCTTTATGATACTGTTTGCAACTAGGTAGTTAAGTTTTGGACACACAGAATGCATTGGATCTTACACAAAAATATAACACTCAAAAAAAAAATCCAGCACTGGTGATCCAAAGATATTTGAGATCAACAAATAAAAGTGAACTGAATATAATTTATTCTTTCTATTTCATACTAAACTGCCAATTGTTTGAAGGAAGAAATGAAAAGGTGATCAGGATAGAGGTTTGAACGAGAAAACAAGCCCCTTTCAATCCACAAGTCATATAGTAGAAAGAGGTTGTCTCTTTTGCACTTCTTAAACTATCCCCTGTATTTGTCAATCTAGTTTACAAGATGTGATCTTCACAAGATTCCTCAAATAGCCCAGCAAATGATGATTTCTTGTCTACCTTTCTTTCTTACATCCAAAAATTTAACTAAGTGGGGCTAGTTAAGTGGGGCTAGTTACTAAAGCAGCATACAGCCACATGACCTAATGTAAACACTAATGGTTTACATTAGTGCAGATAATCCAGTTTTAATGGCAGAAGACATTGTCCAGTCACAGTCCAGTCAATGCTATGAGAGCCAATTGATTTCAGTTGGAAATATTTAAGCACATGCTAACTTTCCTACTGGAATTAATGGGACTTAAAAGGGTTAAATCTGTGAACTTCACCTTCTCTCTGAGGAATAGACTGGACTCTGCAAGCAAATTTCTCCTCCACAACAGAAATCAGAAGAGATATAAAACCAAAAGAAAAATGTAGGATTGAGGAAAAACAGCTCATCTACCCTCCCCCCCCATTAAATCGGAAAACGGATTAAAAAACATAACTTTTAAAAAGTCTTAACATCCACCAGAAAAATAGAACAAATGCTACAAACAACAAAGAGAAATCCCCTTCCCCCTCCCCCCCCCCCCCGGAGTTTATCACATACTCAGGTTGAAGCTGATTGTTAATTGCGTTTAACTGAAAATATTGTTTTAGTGATCATGATTTAATGTGATGGTTTTATTAGTTGTACACCGCCCAGAGCCCTTTGGGGCGGTATATTAAATCTGATATATAAATAAATATAAATAAAAAATACCATGCAGGTGTGGACAAGTATACATACAAAACTCCAGCATTCTTTCAAGAATTAAAGAACGTGAAAGGCACTGCTGACTGTAATGTATTGTATTGTTTTAAGAGTCTGCAGCTGTTGCACTGTAATTGGTAATCAGTAAGTGTGTTATATTGAGCACAGCTGCAGAGTGATTTTAGGCTATGTGTGAGTAGCAGCTATGGAATAAAGTACTATGTTTTGTTCCTCCGACTCCTGTTTCTTGAGACATGACATATTGGCTTAACGAGTGATGAACTTATGAAAGGTCTTGGAAGGTTTTTAGTGAAGCGTGGAATGTGAGTAAATGATGGCCTTTCAAGGGCAGCTGGAACAGTTTAATTTGGAGTTTCCTTTGAAGTGGCAGAGTTATGAGGCCCGACTTGGAATTTTTTTATCTTCTGGCAAATGGCAACAGACCCAGAAAGGAAAAGAGCTGTGTTTTTGAGCCTCTGTGGTGAAGGGTGTTTGGACTCCTCGCCTTAGCATTGATAGCCTAAGAGACTTTATCAGCAACGCCACTTGTAGAGATATTATTGACTGCATTAAGGAACCATTTCTTATTCCCCAAATCTGTCAGAAATAGCCAGACGGAGTGTTTTTTTAAGCAAACGTGATCAGGAGGGGTCTGAAAGCTATTGCAGATTATGTTGCAGCCTTACGACGGTTGGCACAACAATGCAATTTCTCCAATTTGGAAGAAATGTTAAGGGATCGCTTTGGTCTCGTGGCCTGAGAGAGGCATCATTGCAAAAGTTGCTGGCTGGCAAAGACAGACTTGACTTTCCAAATGGCAGATAAGAAGCCTTGAATTTTGAACTTGCTGCAGCCTCTACTGGGAGGTGCTACTGTGCCAGGAGCACACAGAGACTGCAAACAGCTGGCAGTGGGACTGTAGACCCTGGCAATGGTGAAATTCAGAGACTGCAGCATGGTGTAATGTGAAGATGGGGAGACTCACCACAACAGAGAGGGAGGGATGTCAACAGAGAAATGTTTGGAGTTGTGGTAAAAGGCCCCATGAGAGAGAAAGGTGTAAATTTAAAGAGGCACAATGTTTCTTGTTGTAAACATTGGGGCATATTGGGAGAGTGTGCAGAGAAAAAAAGGCATCGGGCGCTAACCAAGAAGACATGTTCCCCGCTCAGTCTGCTACAACACTCTGCGGGATGCAATCTTGCCAAGTCCCCATGTAGCTGGCTTTACTGGCCAACCCCACTTTGAGCAGTGATGGTGTTCGCGCAGCTGTGGATGTAATTAACCACGTGCAACCCGGAAAGATCCAGCATAAGTTGACGGGTGACTGTGGAGGGATCCAGGATGTCCCTTTGTGTGATGGAAGTGGATTCTGGGTCAGCATTCTCCATCGCTTCATGGGGACACTTTATAAGACATTTTGCCCACAGTGATGATTTGGACATTAGATTCCTTGTGACTTTACCACTTACGGATTATCAAGGACATAGAGTACCTGTGGTTGGCATGTGTAATGTGCATGTGAAATAGACGCATATGTTTGATGGATGTTTGCAATTGTTAATAGTGGAAGGAAGGCTTTTGACAGCTTCATTGGGGCTGGACTGGTTCGAGGTTGGGAATCTTTCACAGCAATTACTGGAATTCATGAGGTTAGCAAAGTTAACATGGGAGGTGCTAGTGGAAGAATTTTAAGAGTGTGGTTTGCTGAGGGACTGGGGCAGTATAAGGGTCCACCTATATCATTGTATCTTGATCCTTCAGTACACTGCTAATATCGCCTAAAATCACGCCGTGATTCCATTTGCTTTATGCTCTAAAGTAGGACATTTGCAGAATTAGATCGGTTATTGAACAGGGAATACTGGAACCAGTGGTAAATGCAAAATGGGAAACTCCAATTGTGACCTCCCCTGAAGGCCATTAATGGGGATGCGAAAGCGAATTTGTGCTGCTGATTATAAGTGCACAATTAATGGGCAAGGCATTGCAGAAACATCCGTATTCCAGTGCGCCAGTTGTCAGTCAGTTGTTAGCAACATATGGCAGTGGGGAAAGGGTTTTTGCAAAATTAGATCTAGCGCAGGCATACCTCAACAGCTGGAAGTGCGGATGATGCCACTCGCAGAAGCTCCAGACGATAGTGACCTCACAGGAGGGCATTCAGAGTATAAAGCCGGGCTGCAATTTGGAGTGAGTGTAGCTCCTGGGACATTGACCAGGAGCTTGATGGAAGAAATATTAAGAAACTTGCCGGAGTCATACCGTATTTTGATGATGTCTTGATAGTGGGTGCAACTGAGGAGGTTCCAACCGATGACACGGGTAACGGAAAGCAATTGCAGTGCTTCTCAGATGTAGGGCTGCGCTGCCGAAGCGTGAAAAATGTGTGCTCTGGAGTAGCGCAAGTAGAGTTTTTGGGATACATGGTAGATGCGCAAGGGGAATCCACCCGACATCAGCAAAGCTGTGAAGGCCATCCAGGATGCCCCAGCACCACAGCTCAAAGTGCCAAGAGCCTACAGGCATATTTTGGGATTAAGCAATTTTTACCATTCATTCTTAAAGCATATAGGCCACAGTGGCAGAGCCACTGCACCGCTTTATTAGATAGTATGGCAGTGTGGCAGTGGACAAGTCCGCATGAGAAGGCATCTGGTGATATCAAAAGATTGTTGTCAATAGAAAGTGTATTGGTTCATTTTGATGAGAGGAAGCCATTAATTTTGACGCAGCGATGCCTCCCCGTGATGGAGTTGGAGCAGTAGTTGAGCCATCAATTGGAGGATATGCTGGAAGCTCCAATTGGCAGAGATATTCTAGGACGCTATCTACAACGGAGCCGCATCACGCTAAATAGATAAGGAGGCATTAGCAATAGTGGCTGGGGTTAAGAAGTTTCCATGGATTACGTGTATGGGCTACCATTTGTGATTGTTACAGACCATAAGCCGCTGTTGGGATTATTTTCCCTCAGAGCGCCAGACACCACAGGATATTGTCCCCTAGAATGCTGCGCTGCGCAAGGCCGTTCCTGAATGCATATGATTATGTTCCTTTAGCACCAGTCGGAAAAGAAAATTCGGCATGTAGATGCGCTTTTGAGTCGCCAAGCCAGCAATAAAGGGAGGAGGAAGATCACCCCCCACCTTTGGAGGTTTTATTGTTGGAATCATTATCAGAGCCCTCCAGTGCAAGCGGCAGAAATAGCAGAGAGGTCAGCTAAGGACCCAGTGCTTGCCCGAAGTCTTGAATTGGCCATGGAAGGGTTGGCCATTGGGTAAGTTAGAGGACAAAATTCAGACCATTTGGAATGAGGCAGCACGAGATATCCGTCCAATAAGGGTGCTTACTGCGGGGAAATAGAGTAGTGATCCCAGCAGTTTTAAGGATTAGGTGCTGGAGGCCCTAGTACGTAGGGCACCCTGGAATAGTGAGAATTCAGCCGCATTGGCCTCAGAAGCTATGTGTGGCGGCCAAAGATGGATAGTGAAATAGAAGAATGGGTGGCCAGGTGCAGGGAGTGTCAGATAACTTATCTGCCCCACCTCAGGCCCCTATCTATCAATGGGAGTCCACAAAAAGACCGTGGGGTCTGCTACATATTGAATTTTGCAGGGCCTTTCCAAGTTGTGGTGTTTCTCAATAGTGGATTCCATATTCCAAATGGCTAGAAGTGAAAGTGCCAGTAATGTCAACGACATCACAAACAGTAATTAGGGCACCGCGTGAAGCATTTTGCAACCCATGGCCTCCCGGATACGGTGGTATCGGATAATGGGACAGCGCTTGTATCCAAGGAGTTTAGAGCATTCCTGGCTAATGGCGTTATTCGCCAGGTTACCTCGGCCCCTTTTCATCCGGCTACAAATGCGCAGGCAGCGATGGTGGCGGTGACAACAAAGGATGCATTATGCGCTTAATAGTAGAGGGGGGGGGATTGGCACCGCCGGTTGGCTTAATTTTGTGTTAACATTGTTACATAACATCGCGTACAGCCACCGGGAGGAGTCCTGCAGAGTTGCTAATGAATCGGAAACTTACTTATCGCCATAATCGAATCGCATCCCCGATTCAGTTGATGATCGTCCACCTAAAAGAAGATCAAGTGTTGAAAGCACCTCGGACATTTGATAGGGATGATACGGTGTATGTCCGGAATTATGGAGCATAATCCGTGCCGGGTCCCAGCAGCTGTGAGGCAGCCAACAGGGCCCTTGTCTTATATAGGGTGGAAACTGAAGAAGTGGGCAGGTGATCCGCAGACATGCTGCTGACCAAGTAAGAAAGAGAGTGCCAGGTCCGATAGAAGGATCAGGAACCCCAGGTCCTCGAGGGAATCTAGGCTGCTAAGGGCTTAGGATGAGGATGGCGGATAAGCGCAAAACAGCGGGGTCCAATTGTCCTCGAGGGAATTCAGCTGGCGTTAAGGGGGCAGATGGAGTATGCGGTGATAATGAAACAGCAAAATACCAATTGTTTTGCAGAACCAGGTTGTCACAGACTCAGGAGCTAAGAGTTTTGTTTCGAGACGATCGTGATGGAAGAGAATCCCACCAGATTATTACAGGAGTTAGGGGGAAGGGGTGTAATGTATTGTATTGTTTTAAGAGTCTGCAGCTGTTGCACTGTAATTGGTAATCAGTAAGTGTGTTATATTGAGCACAGCTGCAGAGTGATTTTAGGCTATGTGTGAGTAGCAGCTATGGAATAAAGTACTATGTTTTGTTCCTCCGACTCCTGTTTCTTGAGACATGACACTGACTAATCCAGCTTGAGAAATCACCAGTAGCTAAACATGCTCTATACTAAAGCAAGTTGGTCATGGGATCTTATTGGACTCAGCAATTCTTGATAACTCTGAAAACTATTATGTCAGATTACAGCACCAAATCCTACCAATCTTTAAAACACCTAAAGTCTGTAATGGACTCCCTGCCTAACCTCCTAATCATTCTCCCTCCAAAATTCAGTAACCATCAGCTCTGTCAATAGGCCAAACTACTAATTTTTCCTTTTCTTTTTTTTTCAATAGGGAAGCCATTGAAATCCACAAATGCCAGAACAGTTTCAATAAAGAAGAAGAAAGTCTTAAAATCAACAAAACCTGGTTACCAGTACCAGAAAAACACCAAACCCAGAAACATTCAAAAGTGACTGCAAATGAAGTCCACGCAGACAAATGCTAATGAAATTGCAAATGCAGTTGCAAGTGCAGTTTCAAATGCAAATGTGAATGTAAATACAAATATGATTGCAAATGCAGTTGTGAATGTGATTGCAAATGGTATAGCAAATTCAACTGTAAATGAACTCCACCCAAATACATGCAAATGTGCCCAACACCATGAAGTGGAAAAAACATACCTTCCTGTACAATCATTCCACACTGCCCCAGAGAGAAACGCATCTTATTGTGACATGCCAAAGATGCTGGTAAAATATTAGAAGCAAAAACTACCAGACCATGGTCACACAGCCTGGAAACCCCACAACAGCCAGCTGATTCTAAACCCCAAAAGCCTCTGACAATACATTAAATTGGATTGTTTCTGGAATTAATGGATTTCATTATATGCACTACACAAAGAATAATTACTAAAATAAAAAATAAATTCAAAGCCCCATCTGGAGGTTGGGGAGGCTGCTGATGGAAGTACTGTGGACTTCTGGTGGAAATGTCCTCCCTGGGGCACTTACCCAGCAGCAGAGGGGTGAAACCGCTTGCATGCGGCCACAACCAGCCTCCCCCAGCTCTGAGATGTGGCATGCTGGTAGCACCGGGGGGGGGGGCAGGGTGAGGGGGGGCATAGGAAGGAAAGGAGCCGCTTGTAGTCAGCTTCCTTCCAGCCATTCACCAGTTTACACCCTCAGCAGGGAATCCAGACTTATGTGACCATTTGGGGTTGTGTAAGTACATAGAGCCTTCTGTTTTGCAAGCCTCCCCATGTTGCCAGGAAGCCTCTCTAGGAGTGGCGGGGCTTTGCTGTCATGGCGCCACATCCACCTGCCTTGTCACTTGGATGGAGATGTCTGTCTTACTAGTTCTGTGACAATCTGTTACATTCCACTTATGTGAGAACAGAAAAATCCATATATTTTCATCTACTTTTTTAGCACCATGAATTATAATCAGGTTGTGTAGCTGCATGTAGAACTGAATTATTTTGGATGAATGAGTACAAATCTCCCAAGCTATAGTATTACCTTTGGGAAGGGGGGAGGCAGAAATTTTATTTTCTTCAGAGTGCAATAATTAAGCCAAACTCTATTTTCGGGCCAGACAAATACTCTTAATGAATTTTACATTTGGTAATAGTCAGGTATGCATCAAATGTATTGTGAAACAAATTTTCTATTGTGTTCTTTTTTCTTTTAACTTCATAAGTGTGGGGCCTTGTTCATTTGTAGGTTACAAGGAAACGTTCTGTTTCATGTACCAATAGATGCTTCAAAATAAAGAAAATACTTTTATATTTTTACTCAGATACACTAGGAACACTACATCTAGCCAAAGAGAAAGAAAGGAATGCCAAAATCTTTCAAAGACTAGGAAAGCCAAAATCTCCTGTGAGTCTGAAATACTGTCATTGCCGCCTCCTCCCTGAAGGGAAAACAAAGTTATTCTCTATGCAGAGTAAATATATGTGAGGAGAGGGTTTTTTTATAAAAAAAATCTGATTCAGAGAATTAAACAAGTATAATCTCACAAGTGAAAGCGGCCATATCATTTAAAGAATGAACTGTGTCCACCTCCATCATTGTTCTTAACAAAGCCATGTGTGTGTCTCTTCTGACCCTATGAATTATTGACACCCCCCTCCAAAAAAAACCCCATCCTATTGTTAGTAGCATTGCTCAGGTCTTTGCAAACTCAGAACTATAACTTCATTTATTGAGTCAATTCATCTCATGTTACATCTTCCAAGTGTAATTGATTCTCAATTACACCTGGAAATTGTGCATCTTGATAAAAGCTGTGAGCTGAATCCAAAAGCTGGTGGAGCAGGACTCTTTTCCCCTTCCTGCTGCAGCCCACGGAACCCCCATAAACTCTGTTGCTGGAGATCAAGCTATCTTCATAAACAGAAGGGGGCAAATGATGGGGGGAATGCAGTGTGAGTAGTAATTTGCAAAAATTATCCTCTCTTCCTCTGCCAGTGGAAGTGCCATTCTGCTTGGGTCACAGCACCATTGTGACATCACCCTGTTCCCCTCTACAAGATATTCTACATTTTTCTTTGTAGGAATACTCCAATGGGGTGTAATGATTAGACTGTTCAGTTATGACTGCAAAAGCTCTGGTTCAATTCCTGCTCAGGCCTGAACTCACTAGGTGATCTTGGGTTAATCAGTCAATCTGAATTTGTCCTACCTTGTAGTGTTGTTGTGAGAATACAATGGGGAAATAGGCAGGAATGGGGAAATAGGCAGGAATGGCAGAGTAAAAATGACTGGCTAGATTTGCACTGGTTAAGAATCACTGCAGGCCATATCTTTACAAACATTGTCTGATTTTAATGAATTTCCATTGCAGTGCATTTGTGATACATACTAATACACATTCTAAAGCTTTTCTCTACTCATTTTTACATAGCTGACATAGCTTACTGCTTAAAATAACTAATACATTCTTAAATATAAATAGGCCAACATTATTTATGTGTAAACAAAATGGTGTATTGGAACATTCAGAACTAACTGATTTATTGTTGCATATGGTTTTTGTGGATTAGAGACCACTTTGTTAGATGCAGCAGGGCATACGTCATTCTTCTGATGAAGTGGGCTATGGTCCATGAAAACATATGCCACAATAAATCAGATGTCAGTACCACAAGACTCATTTTTGCTGCAATGTGGCTACCCTTTGGAATTATTTATATCAGTGACTTGCCCATTGCTATTGTGGAGAACATTGACATGACCCAGCAAGGCTGCAGTTGACAGGGAAACTTTACTTCTTTACGTTATGAATGTTGAAAGATTTCTGTGTACGGGCAAAGCAAAGGCATAGCCAGGAGCAGAGCAAGGGGGAATTGTGTCTGGGGCATGCATGCACCCTGCACCCTTGCCACGCCCCTGTCCGCCCCCACCCCACTCTGGAATGCCACAGAACACCCCTGCCACACCCCAGAACACCCTTGCCACATTTCCACAGGGGTACGCGCCCTCGCCACTCCCCACTCGGGCACACACTGGGTGCATCACGCTCCCCCTTGGCACTACACTACTGATCATAGCTACTGTGACTGTCATGAAGTAGCAGAAAAAGAGAGCAAAAGGTGACCACAGTGTGAAATGCTAATCCCACAGCTTCAGAATCATTCTACAATCCAATTGTTTCCACTCTTTTATCCATTTCTAAAACAAAATGTCAGGCTTTGATCAATTTTGCTATTATTAAAAGGCTAACTTGGATACAAATGATGTTGATAATGTTCATTATGCAGTTTCAAGCTGTTACCAGAACTGGAAGACGAGAGAAGGAATGAAGGAGTTTAGATAACACAACATCTTATAGATCAGCGTTCTCAACCTGTGGGTCATGACCCCTTTGGGGGTCGAACAACCCTTTCACAGGGGTCGCCTAAGACTCTCTTCATCAGTGTTCTCCATCTGCAAAATGGATAAATGTTACGGTTGGGGGTCACCACAACATGAGGAACTGTATTAAAGGGTTGCGGCATTAGAAAGGTTGAGAACCACTGTTATAGATTGTGTATACCAGGGTAGATCTCAGTAATTATACTCCAAAATACAATTACAAGAAAGGGAAAGAAAGTGGTTGTAAACATACACAAATAACTTTATTGTATATAAATAATAAAAATAAAAATATAAAAAGCTTTGACTAAACACCTGACAACTGTTTCCCTAAGCACTCACACACATGAACAAGAGTGCACCTTATTAGAGGGAGAAAGGCAAAAAATGGTAAGTTTTGGGAAGGGGTATACAATCTTGGATCTGGGACTTGAGATCTGTAGAGGTCCAGTTGGTTGAAGCATCAGAAGTCTAAGCAGCAGAGTGACAAAGCAAGGGGGAAAGACCTGCAAAGTGCCACAAGGCATCCAAGAAGGAAACTAGAGTTCTCACCTGCAGAAATCTGAACCAGAGATCTGAGATTGCTGGTGCTTGGGGTCCTTTTATGGACAGAAGGTCATAGTGGGGGTTTGACTGTCCTGACTTTGATTGGATCAAGATAAGAAAATTGATTGCTACTGACAGATTTAAAGTTAACTACTGTCATACTTTGGTGTGGGGGAGGGAAGGAATGGGAATATTACCTTGATTAGATTATTGTGGGCCAGATCTACATGGGCACAAAGATACAGGAGAGGCAAAAATGACTAATCAGGTTATGGTGGCAGCAGGGGTGGGATGGGTGCCTCACCCAGGGTGCTCACCATTGGGGTCATGTGGGGATGGAAATTGCCCCCATACTCCTCCCCCTAACACCAACCCTTGCTCCACCCTGCCCAACCAAACAGGCTCTGGCAGCAGGGCGAGGATGTTTTTTTCAGCTGGCTGCCTGCTAAAATAAAGTAAGTGGGCGGGGCTCTGAGGGGGTGGGGCTCCACAAGGGGGCTCTGCAGGAGGCAGGGGCCATTTTGCCCTGGGCACCATTTCTCCCCCTCTATATCCCTGGGTGGCAGGCAGCTTAATGACTTAAATGCTTTCCTTCATTGAAGTCACCAACTTTGGGTTGCCTTCCTTGAGGCCTTCCTTGATTGAGTCACCAACTTTGAGCTGGGCAGACCCATCCAGGTTCTGTGATCTCACTGGGCAGTATCCTCAGTATTAAAAAGTTTTTTGTAAAAATATCTGTCTTGTCCATTCATAAGTCCAGTCTCCAGACTGAAATATCTTCATCATGGCCTAACTGATAATTAGATATTTTGATCTTTGCCAGGATTGAATAAATGCACTTGTCCTGTTATAAATAAAAATTAGGTGATTTATTCATTTCTGATTTTCTGGAAAAGTACAAAGTAACTTTTTATTGGCCCCATGTTCATGGCTTCTTCTTCTTTTTCTTTCTTTAATATCATTATTTTACCATACAATTCTCTTCCATAGCCTCCTGTTCCTCCAGAGTTTACTTTTTTAAAAAACTAACCATATATCATTTTCATGCATCTTTGTTAGACTTCTCACCCTTGAAGAAGAAGAGTTTGGATTTATATCCCCTTTTTCTCTCCTGTAGGAGACTCCTGTAAGGGGCTTACAATCTCCTTGCCCTTCCCCCCTCACAACAAACACCCTGTGAGGTGGGTGGGGCTGAGAGAGCTCCAAAAAGCTGTGACTAGCCCAAGGTCACCCAGCTGGCGTGTGTGGGAGTGCACAGGCTAATCTGAATTCCCCAGATAAGCCTCCACAGCTCAAGCAGCAGAGCGGAGAATCAAACCCGGTTCCTCCAGATTAGAACGCAGCTGCTCTTGACCACTACTCCACTGCTGCTCCTTGAGGGATCTTTACAAATATGGCTAGTTTCTAAGGTTGTTTTAGTTTTAATAAAGCATCCCTGCCAAGAATGCTTTTCTTAAGGTTTACATAGGACAAACAAGTCAGTCTCTACATAAGACATATTAATGGCTAGGCATAAATCAGGGATTAAACTGGAAGCATTCAAAGATGTAAATGAACCTATCAGTCTCTTGAAGTGTTTGATGTATGACCTTAAAGCACTGTATGTAATCAAAAGATGTTTAGGAAGCAGATAATCGCATAGTTGCCAGATTCATTGATTAGTTTACTGCTGTTGTCGTTCCTATTGTGTCCAGTACTCTCCCCAAATTAGAATACAAGATAACCAAGTATTGGGTCTAACTGGTCTAACTGGTTCATTTTGAATGGCTGATCAGCATCATAAAGCATTATCTGTATAATGGTGGGCTGTGCAAGGCAGCCTTTCATGGCTACCTCAATTTGTAATTCCTTTATTTTAAAAAATACAAAAAAATAATGGGGAAAATCACAAAATCAGAATTTTTAAGTGGGGGAGGTACACATAAGCAAAGACAAAAATATAATAACAGGGACAGCAATTCTACTCAAAAGTTTCTTTTAAAAGCTTCCTAAATATGTAAAAATAAATTTATACATAATTGTGGTCTGTATGCCATGTGCTCAAATACTGATAGATGCCACGTGCTCAAATACTGATAGTGTCATAAGGTCCTCAGTCTGTTGATTTACCAGTGTGACGAATACAGGCACTTAGACACATTCAGGCAAGTAGAATGCAGACTTTAAAGGGTTAAAATTAGAACTCCATGTGGTTGGCTGGAGGGAATCGGTGGGGGTAGGGAAGAGAGGTTTTTTAGCCAGTGCACAGGAATTCGGGGGGGGGGGAGTTTTATGGAGTTTTTGCTCAGAGAGAGGACTGAATATTGGGATGGCTCTGTGGAGGGGTTTTATTCAGTCAGAGCAGGTTGAACGGAAGCATAACCAGACTGCTTCATTCTCTGGCAGTGTCCAGAAGACTCTGTGGCCGTTTCCGCACGGGCAGAAAATGACAGCCTGGAGACGGTAAAAACGCCGTCTCCAGGCCACCATTCGCACGGGGGGCGCAGCTGCAGCCCGCAGCCGGCGTATTCCCAGAACGCTGGGAAGCGTTCTTTTCGGGAATACGCCGTCGTGAAGCCACTGCCGAGCGAACGGCAGCGGCTTCACGCCGCCTCCCCCACCTGGCACTTACCTTGTCCCTGGGCCTCCGGCGCATCGCCGAGTCCTGGGGACACGCCCCCTTGGCCTGCGCCGCTCGAGCAGGCACGCAGGGCCAGGGGGGCGTGTCCCCAGGCCTCGGCGACGTGCTGGAGGCCCAGGGACATGCCGGGGCAGCGGGGTGGCGGGGCTCCGTGGCGCCGGCGTCCCGCCTCCTCCCAGGACCGTCTGTGCGGACGGTCCCAGCGTCTTCGGGGCGGCGCGAAATGCGCCGACCCAGCCGTTTCCGCCGCCGTGCGGAAATGGCCTGTGTAATAGGAACTGAAAAAGCAGAGGAAAGGAAAATATACTTTGTCCCTGGTTTAAACAGGAAGCACACTAAAGCTGACACAGGGACCGGGTTGATGTTTGAGGTTCTCTAAACGGGAAAAAATCCATTGTGGAAAATAAGTGGAATACTTATTGAGGTGGTGATCCTGGAAAAAAGGAACAGGAGTGGATTTTTATTTTATGCACAAAGATCTGAAAATTAGAGAAAAACCTAGCTCAATGCAACCCAGTTAAAAAATCAACCTGTGGCCAAGATAGGATTTTCTTTGGAGAATGTAACATCAAATTTTAAAATAGGTCTGAGGACAATTTTCTTAGGAAAAGAAGCACTACTGTTTGTTTTGAAACAACTTCATTTATTTATTTAATGAAACATTCTAGGGGGGAAGCCTGAGATTGTAACAACTCAGAGAGAGAGAGAGAAAGTGGCTGAACTCCAGTAAAGCAATAACTTGTGGCAAACATGGCTGAAAGCTGCAGCCTGCATTTAACTCTAAATCAGCTTGCTGACTTACCCAATTTCAGTTAACTTGTAAATATTTTGACCTTGCCAACATCATTTAGTGTTACTGAAAATAAAACTTCTTATGTTTGTTTAACTTTTTGAAAGCACTAAAAGCTTCTTGTACCTCTATTCATTGGTAGGAAGTCTGACAGGAAAATAAAAGAGTTTTGGGAATGTTTATCTTGCTAATATAATTCTCTGTCTCCACTGAACTGTTTCTTGTTCTCTTAATAAGATGCACCTGAATAACCAGGGGCAGCCATTGCTGCTGGGGTGAGCAGCGCAGCAAAATAAGGGGTTGCAAGGTAGGAATTGCATGCTGCAGAACCGGGTGCATTGATTGGCTCCCAGCCGCTTTGGCGGGAGGAGCCTGGGTATATATAGACGCCTCTCCAGGTCCGCGCCCTTCCCGGCGGCGAGACCCAGCAAGGCGTGGTGGTGTGGTTGGCGTCTCGCATAAGGCCTGGAAGGAGACTGGTTGCGGCCTCTAAACTTGCCTTTTCTTTCCTTTTTTCTGACTTTTCCTCACCTTGCTTGTTCTCACTTTTATTCCTTCTTTCTCCTTGCTGGTCGTGACCACTCTCGCGCTCGCTTGGGTCCCAAGCGGGCCAAGAGCAAGGAACCTTCGGGCAGAGCTCGAGCCCTCTTAAATAGGGTTCAGGTCCAGACCGGCCCGGGATCTCCGGAAGGCGGCCCGGTGGTCGGGCGGATTGGTGCAGCGAAGCTGGCGGCTGCGGCTTTGGGTCTGTCCCCCATTGGCGGGGCGGGCCCGCTGGCCCAGTGGAGCACCCCTTCCCGGCGGGGGAGGGCTCTCCCGCGGCCTCTACGGAGCCGGCCGGCGTCGCGGGCACTGATCCTTTCCTGGTATGCAACTTAGCGGATACGCTGATGCACCTCTCGCAGGCCCTCGGCGGTGTGGCCAGCGATTCCGGTCCCCCGCTGGGTGCAGGGGAGCCGGAGCCCCCCACGTCAGCGGTTGCCGGCGTGGCCCGGGCGGGCACCTCGAGCGGGGCGGCGGAGGCCCTCCAGCTCTCGCCGCCAGTCAGCGCGTCCACATCAGTGGACGCATCCGTTGGCCCCTCCGTTCGGGAGAGCAGGAGGAGGAAGCGGTCGTCGAGGCGTTCCCGGTCCTCCAGACGGTCTCCCAGCTCTTCATCTTCGGGTGAGTCCTCCGAGGACGACGATGCCCAGGTTGGGGGGGAATTCTGGTTCCAAGGGGAACACGTGCCCGCTCTCCCATTTTTGGATCGCAAAATGCAGGCGCTTGGGGGGTGCGGAGGCGACCCTTCCCAGCCCGGCTCAGGACGACCGCGGCAACCCGCCTGGGTCCCACCTCCCCAGGAAGCTCCGGGAGCAGGCACTCGATGGGTACTATGTCGATACATTCAAGTTTCCCCGGCGGGAGGGCGTATATGGCTTGTCGGGGGGGAAAGCGGACAGAAAGCGGTGGGACCCGGCGGCAGCCGAGCGTACTTTTAGCAACTGGCTGCAGGGTTTCACTGAATTCCTGGCCCTCGTCGGGGCCGCCTACCCCCTGCGGGCCTGGCACCTGGCGGCCCACATGTCCCACGTGCTGCGAGCTCGGGCGCTGGCCGGCGAGCCAGCAGCCATTGCCTACGATGATGCCATCCGGAAGAACGCGTCCCTCAAGAGCCGGTTCCGCTGGGATCTCATCCACGACCAAACCTGGATGGTCGTCGTCCAGCTGGCCGTGAAAGGGGCCGTCGAGCCATCTGCCCCCGTAAATCCGCAAGAGCTTTCCCGGGGCGGGCGGGGGCAAAAGGGCTTTGTTGGGAATTCAACCGGGGCGCTTGCCAGCGGCCCAAGTGCAGGTTTGAGCATGTTTGTTCCAACTGTTCTGGCAGTCATGGCAGAGGGAGCTGCCCCAAGTCGGCGGGGCGCTCCCCCTTGCGGCAGGCCCGGTCTCCCGGCGCCGGGCCCACACAAAAAGTTTCCGGTGGTCAAAGCAGTGCCCCCGCCCCCGCAAAACATTGACGACTTTTCCCAACTGCAGTCGCTGGCTCCCACACCTGTTCGCCTTCAGCCTTTGCTGGTGTGGCTGCAGCGTTACCCAGACAGGCATGCCGCGTGCCTGCTGGGGGCAGGTTTCTCCTCTGGTTTTTCGAATCCCCTACCGAGGCCCTAGCAGGGCTTACCAGGCGGACAACTTAAAGTCGGTCCGAGAACTCCCTGGCGTGGTGGCTGACAAACTTGCCAAGAAAATCAGGGCCGGTCGCATGGCGGGCCCCTTCAGCCACCCGCCCCTCCTCAGCCTCAGGGTCTCACCAATTGGCACTGGTGCCCTTCTGGCAAAATGTGACATTCAATCTGCTTTCCGGCTCCTGCCCATTCCCGCCCCCTGGACTTCGAGCTGCTGGGCATCCATTTCCAAGGCAGCTGGTTTGTGGACAAGGCCATGCCCATGGGCTGCTCTTTTGCCTGTGCAGCTTTTGAGACTTTCAGCAAGTTCCTTGAATGGGCGTTCAGCAGAGGGTGCCCTCCGGGGGGGTGACTCATTATCTGGGTGATTTTTTGTTCATCGGTGGGCAGGGCACCAGGGAATGTGATTTTGCTTTGCAGGCTTTCCAGGCCCTGCCGGCTGAGCTGGGGGTCCCCTTGGCTCCCAACAAGGCAGAGGGGCCCTCCACTGCCCTCTGCTATTTGGGCTTCCACCTGGACTCGGTTCAAGGCGTCTCCTTGCTCCCTGCGGATAAGCTCCTGGCCCTCACCACCCTGCTGCAATCCGTGCTCCATTTAAAAAAACATGCAGGGTTCGCCAGGTCCAATCCTTACTGGGCCACCTTTATTTCGCTTGCAGGGTGGTGGCGCCTGGCAGGGCGTTCTGCTCTCGGCTGGCTAGGTCCTTGTCGGGCTGCAAGCCCCTGATCACCGCATCAGGGTATCCCGGGGTCTGAAGGAGGATCTGCAGGTCTGGCTGGCGTTCCTTCGGGGCTTCAACGGCATTTCCCTGTGGCAGGCACCTCTGGAACCCGGCTTGGAGTTGCAGGTGCACTCTGACGCCTCCGGTGCCTTTGGTTTTGGGGTTTACTTTCAGGGCCGGTGGGCTCAAGGTCTCTGGCCCCCGGCCTGGCATTCACAGGGTATCACCAGGGATCTCACTTTTCTGGAGCTGTTTCCCATCTTGGTGGCGGTGCACGTCTGGCACGACCTTTGGCAAAATTGAAGGGTGCTTTTCTGGTGTGATAACCAGGCTGTGGTTCGTGAGGTGAACAGGCAGTCCTCCAAGTCGGCACGGGTCATGCGCTTGGTTCGCAATTTGGTTCTTACCTGCCTCTCTTTTAACATTTCCTTTTAAGCTGCTTTCGTTCCAGGTTTGCAGAATGAGATTGCTGACGCCTTATCTTGCCAGCAGGTGGATCGTTTTCGGCGCCTGGCCCCCGGGGCGGAGCTGTTCCCGGCGACAGTGCCGGCGTCCCTCTGGAACCTTGGCAGCGAGCAGTCGTCACAGGTGTTTTGAACTCGTTGGCACCGGCCACATGCAGGCTGTACGACCGAGCCGTGCGGGACTTCGTGAGCTTCGCCGTGACCACCGGGAGGGATGTCCGCGGCGAGGTGGACACGGGCCTCCTCCTCGAGTACCTGTCCGGCTCCATGGGCAGGGGATGCACCCCCGCACCATTGGGGTGCAGCTGGCGGGCATCGCCTTCTATTGCAGGGTCTCGGGTTTTCCGGACGTTATCAAGGCGTTCGTCGTGCGCCGGCTGGTAGCTGGTTGGCGCAGGGTCGGCCCTAGGCAGAGGGATCTCAGGCGCCCAGTCACCAGGGAGGTGCTTCGGGCAGTCACCGGGGTGCTGCGGCAGGTGTGCGCTTCACGCTATGAGCGCTTGCTCTTCACAGCCGCTTTCCACCTGGCACACCATGGGGCTTTCAGGCCCGGGGAACTGGTCGCCCCCACCAGGGATCGGCCTTCCAGCACCGGGCTGCAAAGGGAGCACCTAGTCCTGTCTGGGGACATGGTCTATGCGTGGCTGGCTCTTTCAAAAACCGACCAGGAGGGTCGCGGTGCTTGGGTCACCATGCCAGCCCTACCGGGCGACGCCTCCTGCCCCATCCCTCCACTCATCACGTGGCTCCGGCACAGGCCACGGGTCGGTGGCATGCTCTTAGTGCATGAGGATGGGTCCCCCCTCACCAGGTTCCAGTTCCTGGCGGTGTTCCGGGCATGCCTGGCCCGGGCTGGGCTGCCGGCCGCTTAATTTGGCCTGCACTCCTTCAGGATAGGTGCCGCCACGGCCGCGGCACAGGATGGTAGGACGCAGGAAGACATTTGCGCTTTGGGCAGGTGGCGGTCCGGGGCCTTTCGGGCGTACATTCGCCCACACCTGACTTGTTAATTCTTTCCACAGTGCCTCCAGGGACGCCGCAGACTGTCTATCGACAGGTGTGGGTCGTGGGGCACAGCCTCATCAACCGTGCTGAAGAATACGCCTGCACTTCGGACTGGGGCCGACATCTCGGACTCGGGGCGCACGTGAGGATTGTGTGGATGGGGCAGGGGCACATGCTGTGGCATGAGCTGGAGCCCATAATAATTGAATATATTTTCCAGTCGGCCACACCGGACCTATTGGTCATTCATTTGGGGGAGGAGGACCTCCCTGCCAGGTCGGGCCTTGACCTGCGGTGTGCGATGGCCACCACACTTCGGAGCTTTGCCAGGCATCGGCCTGGTATGACCTTGGTTTGGTCTGAGATGCTGCAGCGGGTCCACTGGAGGGGAGCTGTGGATCCCACTGCCGTGGACAGAGCCTGCAGAAAGGTCAACAAGGCGGCCGCCAAGGTGGTCCTCTCCCTTGGGGGAGCGGTGGCGGACCACTCCGAGATCTCCCGGGACAACAGAGACTTCTTCAAGCCGGATGGCGTCCGCCTGACCCAATGGGGTTTGGACATGTGGCTTCAGTCCATTCAACTTACTATCCTCCAATGGTTGAGATAGGGACAGGCTCAGGCTTGAGGAGCCTGGGCGGTGAGCTGCGAGGGAGGGCAGCTCGTGGCGGGTTTGCAACGGTGTCGCACATCTGGGGAGAGAACGAGCCTTCCGGCTAGGGCTCCCAGGCTTGTGCCCTGTTATGGGCCGGGGGGTGGTGCGGGCAGGCTGGCAGGCAGGCAGGCCGGGCCGCTGCCCGACACCCCAGGGAGTGGGGTTGGGTCGGGCCGGTAGGCGGCCATGGGCTTAACCGGTGCCCGACACCCCAGCAAGCAAGGCAGGAGGACGGGCTGTGTGCGGCCTTGGGGCTTAGCCGGTGCCCGTCTCCTCAGCATGGGCGGGAAGAGGGTGGAAGCAAGGAGTGTTATCTCTGGGGCTTCCCTTCCCGCCAGTCCCATATGATGGGATGGGATGTGCGACCCGTTTGCCGCCCAGCTCTTTTGTATATAGTTATTGCTGTTATGTTTGATATTTCAATAAACGGGCTGCGGCCCATTCCTTTTCCAGCCTGTCGTCGTGGTGTATTTATTGTGCAAGTAAGTCTCACCATCTGCAGCAATGTAATACACTCATGTTTGTAAGGTGGGAAATAAATATCCATTTACACCACCTTGGTACTGAAACACATTAGGGGGATGTTCAGCGAACCCTTACAGTAACAAAATGTTGGCAGGGAAATTCTGGAGTGCACCTTGCCAGGGCAGGACAGAGGAAGTCATCTTTGTAGGCATTCATCTTTCTAATGTTGTAACATGAGTCTTTTAGCTATAGAAAGGGCATGGTTCCCTCCATTTTGGCAATATCATCCCGCTCCAAATGCAGGCAGAAATTTATTTGCCTGTCTTTTTCCTCATTTGCATGGTAACTGCACTGAGTTTCATTTCCTTCCTCCAATGTACCACACAGACAACCAAGATTAGGTTGATGCTGCTCAACACTCAGGCCCACTCCACACATGTCAACAACGCCGGCGCAAGCCCAGTAAAAACACTGGTTGGGGGGAAAACTTTGAACAGCTGCTGCCTCCGAAATGAAACAGCACTGTCCTTTCACCCCCACCCCAAACCCGGTGTTTTTGAAACTTGCTAAACTAGTGAGTTTTTTAAAAAAATATATATTATTGTGCACCCAGCACCAAGTGAACAGCACTGGGTGGGAGGTGCCGCTTTTAGGCATGCCCTTTTAAAACTTACTTTCTCTTCCCTGCATGGCTCCGCAGGGTTGGGACACATCTCCTGCCCTCTGACCCCAAGGCATTGCCATGGTCATGGGAGGGATGTCCCCTCGTCCCTGCAGAGCTGCACAGGGAAGAGAAGGTAAGATTTTTTTCAAAAATATGTGCCTCCATGCAGAGGCACCTCCGTGAGCCGCAGCAGCTCAGGGGCCACCCACATGGAAACGTGTGAATGGCCCCTGGGCTGTACCAGGGTCATTTATCCCTGTGTGCAGCCACTTCATTGGCCCATGCGAAGTAGGCCTCAGAGTGTTCCTTCCCATCATGGAATGAATTATGGACTTTTCAGGGATCTCATGATAATGCAGCATGCTCAGAGATTTCATGCTAACCCACGGTGCTCAGCATTTCACCCTACCTATGATAAGCAAACCCCTGAATTCCAGTCACACAAGGGGATTAATTTAGTATAACAACTCTTTTCCCTCCTTTGTCACAGTACTCAGGAAAAAGGTGAACCATTACACCTATTCAGATGTGACATTTAATTGCTAATGGTTGGATGCAAAATTAAAGCTCTCATTTCATTCACCACTGTTCTTCTCAAGGTCCTACTCACCTGATGCATAGCCAACTTGATTTTGTAGAAAATATACCTCTGCACCAAACAGCTATAGATCAATGAAGACCGATAAATTTCAACTTAAATTTGCTTACTAAAAAATTCCTCTTATTCTGTTCTTTCCACAGATACTGAAATATGCAAGTGCAAAATCAATTATTGTACATTCACACAAATATTAAATAAATGTTCTTATTCATATAACCAAAATTATTTGTTGTTAATTTTTTCACAAAAAAGAGAACTTACAATTATATCACCAGTTTAAGTATCAATTTCGAGGAACTTCTCAGCCCATGTATAAAGCAAACATAACAGAATTGTATATAATTTAGAACAAAGAGTCCATATCAAGGAACATATAGCAGCAATCCATAGAATATCTCATACAATAATTTCACTTAGTACAAGTCAGGATATAGCAAAAAGCAATGTGTGACATATGCTTGTCTTGAATGGGCAAGAAAACACAAAAGGTCACTGTACGTCATAGTCCAGGTGCTGGGTGAGATCATCCATTTGGTAATTAGATGGGCAAAACTGGCAGAACTATAAAGGAGGCAAACAGAACAATGGTGGTAGTTGGTTTGCCTTGTGAGTGAAGTAGTGCGTTATACTTTGTGTAAATTCTTGGAGAACGTTGTACAGCATCTTGTTTGTGATCCTGTGTGCGCAACAGCAGATAAAATCCTTCCTGTTTGTAACGAGACTTGCTGTTTGCATGTTTTTCTTCACTGCCAACAGTTACCTACTGGTATTCCAGACTGTCCAGAAGTGGCTTCTAGCCCTTCCACTGGATTTTGGCTGACAGTCCATGCTCCACTAGTGTGTGACTATGGCCCTTTCCTCATGGGCCAGGGAAGTAGCTGCACACCAGGTTAAATGACCCTGGTGAAGCCCCAAGAATGTTTGCACGCTCCTGTGCAGGTGGCCCCGGAGCTACTAAAGCCCACGGAGGTGCCTCTGCATGGGGGCGCATCCTGTTCTTTAAAAACTTACCTTATTTCCCTGTGCAGCTCCACAAGGATGAAGAGACACACCCACACAGCCACGGTGATGCCTTGGGGGTCGGAGGGCAGCATGGGCATTTCTCCTCATCCCAGAGGGATGCGGAGCTGCGGTGGGAGAGAAGGTAAGTGTTTAGAAAACAGGATGTGCCAAAAAGCGGTGTCTCTGACCAAGTGCCGTTCACTCGGCACCAGGTAGAAAACAATGTTTTTGAAAAACCTAGCTCATTGAGTGAGTTTCAAAAACAGCATTTTCCTGCCAGTTTGGGGGGGGGGGGTAGACAGCACTGCCTCATTTTGAAGGCAGCAGCCATGCAAAGTGTGCCCCAGGAACAGTGTTTTTACCATGCCTGGGGCACTGTTTTTGGCCCGTGTGGAGTGGGCCTATGTTCCAGTGCACTATCATAAACCACAGAGAGCTTTTAGTCAATGACTTTCCTCTATACAAAAATATTATACAAACATTATCAATATGTTGACATACATAAAAGATAAACATAAATATGACATAGCAAATTTTCTCCCTACCGGGACTGTGGTTCCACTGCCGTTCTCAGGCTGCACAATTGCCCTCCAAGGGAAGCAACAAGAGCTCCCATGCATCGCAATTCAAAGAAACAGACCTGAAATTGACAACACCTGTAAAATTGTCTTTCTTTTGTAGTCTCAAATGATGTTTCAGCCACTCCCAAATGTATGGCAGGATTTGACTGAAGCACCTCTGTTTTAAACACTTTTTTTCCTCCTTCAAAATGGCACATAAAGGGTATTATGCATTCCCAACTTGTCAGCTCTGGCTCCATTAGAAAGTGCTCAATTATATTATAATCGAATAGCTGCCCAATATGAACCACATAATGGCTTACTGATTATCTGCCTTTAAATGATGTATGAAATGAATAAATAACGTTCTTCTCTAATATAACATAGTTAGAATGTGAAACAAAAAAACCCTGATTTCATGTTCTTCTTCTGTCCCAAACATATTTTATTTTAATTCTCTACAGCAGTTGGTCTGTTGCTTGCTTTCCCTTCATCAAGATAAGCACTGATTGAGCCACCTAAAACAGCATTCATCTTCATTTCAGCTTTCAAACTGTTCTAAAGGTGTTAAACACTGCTTAAATTGTTCTGTTTCTCCTTTCTGTGCTGTGTTGTTGATAAAAAGCAACTCACATTTATAAGAGCTATTGGTGGGGATAGTTCAGTATTCATTGGCACAGCATCAAGTCTAGTGTGAGTAATGTGCTGCAAAGGAAGGAACATTAGGGACAGAATACATTATTTATTGGCAATATTGCCATTATCTTTTTTCATTTGCCATCTGCGATATTACAACTGTGCAATCAATAGGCTATTGGAAAGTCACTCTAGCCTTCATTCTCTACCTCTACAGTATGCCTCAGTATGTGCCAGAATACCACAGTATGTGAGACCAAGTCATACAATCTAACTGGCATAGTGTGTATGCATGTATACTGAATATGTCTGGCAACTTTGGCACATGATAAAATGGCCATATGATGGTTTCACCATGTACCAGCTTGCAACTCAACCTACAATGACTACCTCCTCACCAAGTTGCCAAAAGTGGATTTGGCAGTGATGTGATAAATGTGAGCTGATTTGCTAGCTGGACATATGGTGAAGCAGTCATACATATACACATCATACGTGCCAAGCTTTGGCCAGACTCACAGATCATCTTTTTTAAAGCACTCTGAGGAGTTATCCCCTCAGGCCAACAAGCTTCCCATACCACTTGATGTTATTGAGCAGTTTGAACATTATAAGTTGTGCTGAGTTTCCAGCATTAATTCATTTTGTTTTATATCCATAATGTAGAAATTCACAGACAGTCAATGTGGAGATTTCACATTTGTGTCACAAAAACTGTACAAATATTTTATTTGAAAAAGTCATCTCATCCAAACTTTGGAGGTTCTATTCTCAGTTACGTGGATCAATCTTTCTGGTTCATATAGAAGGATGCTAATTCATGCACATTTTGACTTATTTCAAAACTGTAAAAATCACTTTCCTCGCAGTCTCTTTCTCAAAATGTACTTTTTGGGAAATATGACTGAACAAGGAGTTTGAAAAAGAGGAATCATTTTTCATGGCAATGAACCCTAAAAGCTCCGTGAGCAGCCATCCTCCATTTTGTCACTGGCCACCATAGTGGATAGAATGGATGGCAGCTTTTCTGCACATAGTGTGGGAATTATGTATGCATAGAAAGTTGGATGGTATAGTAAAACTGGAGGATAAGCTTGAAGAAAAAACTGGAACTCTCCATCCTATCCCTACTCATCAAATATTATTGTAATTACCTTTTCTACACTGAACAGGCTGAAATCATAAGAACTTTTTTTCTGTAAGTAAGTCCCATTTAATAAAATAGTGCTCACTTCTGAATAAATCCAGAAATCTAGTCTCTGTGGAAAGGTCAATAATGGATTTACTGAAAACATTGGTATGGGAATGAAAAGTGTGTATACATAGTACTAGGAGAAAATGGTCTGGAAACATCTGTGAAAGTCTATAGGAAGATATGGATATTCAAAGTCTGGCTTACAGGAACTGAACTAGGTCTTAACCCAAAGTATTGAAGGTGTTGGCTAAGAGTTTCAGTGGCTAAGAAAGCCAAAGACAAATTATTCAGGGAAGTAGGAGTCATAGGTGGATCTTTGACATGCCACCTGTGACTCTTCCTCCATGCCATCTCGTCCCTGTTTCAGGAAAGTGGATAAGGGGCTTGCCTGATGCGGTCTCCAGTTGGTAGATGGTCCCCCACCTGAAACAGCTATCAACAAAGGAACTGGTAATCTACAAGCCTTTCTAAAATATAGATCTCATTTCAAAACTAAAGTAAATAAAGCTCTTTGGACTGATAATTACAGATGTAACTGTGATCCATGGAGTGAGAACTTTTGGGGTCCAAATTTACATAACATAGAGGCCATCACCATTGAAGAATGCATTGCTGCTGCTTTCCTTTTGCATTTTTGTGTGAATGTGTGCTTGTCGAGGAAACCTAATAAGGAATTCTGAAAATGAATAAAATACTACACACAATAGGAAGAGAGAAGTTGGTGATGAATGATATTCCTTGTGTATTTCCAGAACTAATTAAGACATTGGATATTCAAAGATCTAGAATATATATTTGTTTGAGTATTTCAGAACTGTTGTCTACAAAGCAAAACCTTCTGGAGAGAATAGACCATTCAATGAAAATGGATTGCTTGTAAACCTCAACTTTTCCATAGGCTTTACTGCATCAAATTGATGACTTGCCCACACAAATTCTATTCAGCTGAACACTTGCTTTGGTACCTGTTGGCATCTGCTGATTCCTTGATTTATTAACCTGAGGCTGCCTAAAACTGGCTTAACCTGGCAAGATAAATGCCTTTGATAGCTTGGAAGCAGTTATATGTGATACACTCAGTCCTTCACATTACATACTTGCTTCAAATTCAAAAGAGTACCGGTAAGTCAGAATCAGGTGTCAGTGTTCCTTTGTGACATACCACACAGCAATGAAGGAAGAACTGTGAAGACAAAAAGTGTTCGAATTATTATTCCTTTCTAGATTTACAAAGTGTTTCATAGCTCTCATTTAATCATACCAATATTTCTGTTTGGTTGGAAAAGCTGAAGACTCATTTGGACAAAACATTATTATTATTATTATTATTATTATTATTATTATTATTATTATTATTATTATTATTATTATTATTATTACTACTACTACTACTACTACTACTACTACTACTACTACTACTACTACTACTACTACTACTACTTTGTAAACCGCCCTCCCCCGAAGGGCTCAGGGCGGTGAACAACACAGATAGAGCACAACATCAAATTCAATACAATAAATATGGATTAAAACAGCTCTAATAAAAATAAACCCTACCCCAACTAAAATACAGCATTGATTAACTCAGGATGGCGCCTGCTATCAATTCCCATAAACCCCAAAAGGGAAGGGGTGGTAGGATCTCCAAGATGTTATAGCGGGGGGAGAGGAAAAGGAGGGCCCCTTATCAACGGCTGGTCTCCCCAAAGGCCCGGTGGAACAGCTCGGTCTTGCAGGCCCTGCGGAACTCAGCAAGATCCTGCAGGGCCCGGACAGCTGATGGAAGGGAGCAATTTGTTCCCACCCAGGCAGGGGCCAGGAGCTGTGGAGAGGCTTCTGGCCCGGGTGGAGGCCAGCCCCACATTATCATTCGAGGGGCTAGGAATCACCAGTAAGTTGGCCTCTGCGGCGACGCAGCTTAGAGGAACGCCTATTTGCCCCAGGACATATATAGGGGTAAAGGCGGGTCCGCATGAGCAGATGTAATAGCGGAGGTCCCCAGGCAGCATAAAGGCCTCTGGAAGGTTAATACCAACACCTTGAAAATGATTTGGAATTCGATTGGTAACCAGTGCAAGCGGTGGAGCACAGGGGTAATATGTTCTCCCATGGCACCCCCTGTGAGCATACAAGCCGCTGCATTCTGGACCATCTTCAATCTCCGGATCAGCGGAAGGCGCAAAGGGAAGAGGTTCCGAGCGTGAAGCGCGAGGGTTACACAATAAGTCTTAACCTGGAGGTGACCGTTGCAATGGACCACGAGTGGCCAGGTCAGCTTGGGGAAGGAAGGGGCCAGCAGTCCGAGGCTCTGGACGTGAGATGGTGTAAAAAGCCTGGCCACCCGGGTTATATGGAGCCACCTGGGTCTCCATAGAAAGAGGCGAATCCAGGTGGGACTCCCCACGTCCACCGAACCGGGGGGGGGCTGAGGTGCCAATGTAGCCCCCTCCCACACCGGCGGCTGAAAATCCCCAACCTCCCCCTCTTGTCCCAGCCAGAGGATCTCCGTCTTTGCTGGATTCAGTTTCAGCCTGCTCTGTTTCAACCAACCAGCCACGTCCACCAAACAATGCTGGAGAGTCGCAGGGGCGGCAGCCGTTCCCCCCTCCATCGACAGAATGAGCTGAGTGTCATCAGCATATTGGTGACACGTCAGCCCAAAGCTCCGCACCAACTGAGCAAGGGGTCGCATATAGATGTTAAAGCAGCGGCACCGACTCACCGGGGGCCGCCATTGCCGTCTGGGGAAGGGAGCAGCCTCCTCGTTGCGTCGGCAGGTCCCTCCCCTGCCGATTGGGACACCCTGCGGCTTTGCGCATGCGCCGGGCGGCGGGCCAACAGGGGACGTGGGAGGGGCGCGCGCAGGCATGACGTGGCTTGCCGGCGCCGCCCTCCCTCCTTTTAAGCCAGAGCCAGCCTCGTGGCAGCCCTCTTCACTGGCTGCCCGGCGATCGTCGACATCGCATCTAGCGTGACTGTTCCTTTCGTCCGGCCGGCCATTTTCTTTCATCGGAAGCAGTGCAAGCTGACCCAGGTGGGATCGCTCCTTTTTCTACCTCCCTAGCCTTACAACAGGAGTTCAGTTTCCCTGTTCCCCTGCCCCTTCCGCTGCCGTCGGCACTGCCGGCCGGCCGGCGCTTACCGGGTCGCTCCTTCGCTCACCAGCTTCCGGAATTTTTTCCTCGTGTCGGCCCCTTGACCTTCGGCGGGCAGGCTCCGGCTCTTCCCGGCATCTCTTTTCTCAGCCGCCGCTTAGCAGCAAGCGGCTCACACTCACCGCGGCCCTCCCCTCTTGCCCGGCTGCCAGCTCCGGCTAGTTCCGGTGCTGTTCCCCGACCTTCGGTTTAAAGCCACGCTACGAGGGGAGTATCCCAGCAGGGCATCAGTCGGCATCAGCATGCCGCCCAAGCCTCAGCCAGAGTGCGCCCAGGTCCCGAGCACAGGAAAAAAGGCCAGCGCAAAACGCAGGCATCTGGAGCCTGCTTCTCCACCCCCACTCTCTCGCCCACAACGCGTTTCACGGAGTTGTGGCACTAAGCGCCACCAGGCTTTGCTTGGCATGGACCAACAGCCATCCCTCTCCAGGCGCACTGGGCACCATGGGGTCACCACGGGTCGGGGGTCCGAGCCCCCCAGCGGCCGGCAGCCTCCCCTTTCCGGGCGCACGGGGCGTCATGGGGTCACCACGGGATGGGGGTCGGAGCCCCCCAGCGGCCAAAAGCCTTCCCTTTCCAGGCGCACCGTGCGTCATGGGGCCACCATGGGGCAGGGGTCCGAGCCCCCCAGCGGCAGTTCCGTGGGTCCCAAAGGGAGTGCACCCAGGGGCCCCCGCACCAGCAGGGCAACAAAGGGCGCTTCTAAGACTAGGGGCTCCAAGGGTTCTGCCAATCAAGTGCCAGCTGCACGTCTGGCTAGCGCGTTTGCCCATAGCGGCACACCGCCCGCCCCCCCAGCCCCTTCGTCAGCCAGCTGGGCAGAGATGAGCAACCTCCTCGTTCAGGGCATGGCTAAGGCCCTAGCTCAATTTGCCCCCGGGGGACGACCCCCTGCTGATGATCCCGCCCAGGAGAGCTCTTCTTCCGCTCCCACAGAGGGGGCCATGGAGGGGGCTTATTCTTCTCACACACAGGACTCAGGGGCCCCTGTGCTGAGGTCCACGTCTTCAGACGACAGCGACTCAAACACCGGTGTGCGTAGGTCCCGTTCCAGGAAGAAGCGCAAGAGATCTTCACGCCGCCGCAGAAACCACACGTCTTCGGACAGTTCGTCTTCTAGTGAGTACTCCTCTGGGGAAGGTTTTTCGCATGAGGATGGCACCTACTGGGCCACACCTGAGGCAGTCCCCAGCCTTCCCCCCGCGTTAGAAAAACGCAAAACAGCATGCTGTGAGGTGTTCGCGGAGGCGGCTGGCAGCCTCCACGCGGGCATTGCCGATCACAATTCCCTTCCGGACCCCCCAGGCTTCCACATCTCTAAGAAGCTCAGGTCCAGGGCCCTTAATGGTTACTTTGTGGATGTCTTTGACTTCGTTCGCCCCTACGGCCCCCCTGGTTTGTCCGGCAAGGTTCTCCGCGGCCCCAAGACCAAAGCTAGAGCGGACAGGTCTTTTGAAAATTGGCTAGGGGGGTTCAGCGAATATGCCAGGCTTATTGCCGCAGCTTACCCGCACCGCGCCTGGCAGTTAATCTCACACCAGTGCCATGTCCTCAGGGCCCGTTCCATCGCAGGCGATGCGGCAGCACTCAGTTATGACGAAGAGGCCCGGAAGAGTGCTTCTTATTCCCCCCACGCCCGCTTAGATGCAGTCTACAACCCGGCTTGGACGTATTCGGTTCAGCCGTACGCCCGCCAGCAGTCCCACAATTTTAAGAAACGCCCCGCCTTTAAGGGTGAAGGGCGCTTGGTTTGCTGGGAATTCAACGCAGGAAAATGCCAGCGCGCCCGCTGCAAGTTTGATCATGCCTGCGAGACTTGCGCAGGCCCCCACGCATGCACCTCATGCCCTAAGGGCAAGGGTTCCCAGTCCTTTCGAGGGGCCCGGCCCGCTTCCAACCCCGCTAACAGGAAGGATGGCGGGTCGGGGACTAACACCTCCACCGGCCCCAATTAGTACAGAGCTCGCCCGTCCCTTAACAGCTTTAGCTCGCACCCCAGTTATCACTGCAGCACTCTTGCAGCTTTTGGAACAATATCCACACAGAACGGCCGCGCATTTCCTTAGCAATGGCTTCCAGCACGGCTTTCGCATACCTTATACAGGCCCTCGCATGGCCACCGATTGTAGCAACCTCAAGTCCGCTAAAGAAATGCCCCTAGTAGTAGCGGCCAAAATCAAGAAAGAGCTGGAAGCAGGCAGGGTGGCCGGCCCCTTCCTGTCCCCACCTCTGCCACATTTGAGGGTGTCCCCCCTAGGAGTGGTCCCCAAGAAAGCAGCTGGAGAATTCAGGCTTATCCACCATCTTTCCTACCCCAGGGGGTCATCAGTCAATGATTTCATTGACCCGGCCCTTAGCTCAGTGAGGTATGCCTCGCTGGATCATGCCGTAACCCTTATACAGGCTTGCGGTCCCGGGGCGTTGTTAGCCAAATGCGACATCCAGTCCGCATTCAGGCTCCTCCCAATCCATCCCGATGATTTTGACCTCCTGGGTTTCAAATTTGACGGCCGCTGGTACGTTGACAAGGCAATGCCAATGGGCTGCGCCGTAGCATGTGCTGCCTTTGAAACTTTCAGTTCGTTCCTCGAATGGGCCGCTAAAGTCAGAGCCGCCCACCCCTTCATTACCCATTACCTCGATGATTTTTTGTTCATTGGCAGAGCAGGGACCCCCCACTGCCACCAAGGGCTCTCCATTTTCCAGCATTTGTGCAAAGAACTGGGGGTCCCGCTAGCCAGCGAAAAGACCGAGGGCCCGGCCACGGCCTTGGTTTTTCTAGGCATCACCCTAGACACGGTGGTGGGCACGTCTCACCTCCCCCATGACAAGCTCTCTAAGCTTTCGGCCTTAATCCAAGGGTTGCTTTCCAGACAAAAGTGCACTCTGAAGGAGATTCAGGTGGTGTTAGGTCACCTTAATTTCGCATGCAGGGTCGTCGCTCCCGGTCGCCCCTTCTGCGCACGCCTGGCACACGCTACTAGGGGCGTGTCCGCCCCCCATCATCACATCCGGCTCACAGCGGGCATGAAAGCTGACCTCGCAGTGTGGCAGGAATTTTTGGTACACTTCAACGGCGTGTCCCTCTGGCAGACCTCGTGGCATCTGCAGGGCAGCCTTCAGGTTCAGTCTGACGCTTCAGGCAGCTGGGGCTTTGGTGTTTATTTCCAGGGCCAATGGTGCGCCCAGCCATGGCCAGAACCATGGGCCACCGGTGGTCTTTTGTCCGATTTAACCTTCTTGGAACTTTTTCCCATTCTGTGCGCAGTTTACATTTGGAAACGGGTTTTCGCTAATAAGAGAGTACGGTTTTGGTGTGACAACCTGGCCGTTGTGGGGATCATCAATAAGCAATCTTCTCGCTCTGAGCGGGTCATGCGATTGGTCAGGCGTTTGGTGACATGCTGCTTGATTAATAACATCTCGTTCTCTGCACAGCATATCCCAGGTCTACGCAACGAGGTGGCGGACGCCCTGTCCCGGGCGCAGATGGGGA
This sequence comes from Sphaerodactylus townsendi, assembly GCF_021028975.2. Classification (NCBI taxonomy): domain Eukaryota; kingdom Metazoa; phylum Chordata; class Lepidosauria; order Squamata; family Sphaerodactylidae; genus Sphaerodactylus; species Sphaerodactylus townsendi. The sequence continues at coordinate 103,469,111 of NC_059427.1, read as the reverse complement.
GGTTCAGGTCCCTGGCCCCCGAGGCGAAGGTGCACCCGGAACCTTTCCCTTCGGAACTATGGAGCCTTGGCAACAGCGCACAGCAATGAGGGTCCTGGGTTCCCTCGCCCCGTCCACACAGCGGTCCTATCATGGTGCCCTCCAGGCCTTTTTGCTCTTTCAGAGGCGCCTTCGGGACCAGCCGTTCTCCGCCTTCCAGGAAGCACCGGTGCTGCGTTATTTGGATCACCTGCAATGTTCCGGACGCTCAGCTAAGACCGCCCGCGTGTTCCTAGCCGCAGTGTCCTTCTACTGCAAAGCCTCCGGCTTCCCGGACCCTTCACGGTCGTTCATTGCCCGGCAGGCAGTCAAGGGTTGGTCCAGGAGTTCTTGCAAGAGCAAGGACGGACGGCGCCCCATATCTTGGGTCCTCTTGCAGCGCCTATCCGCGATCCTTCCTAAAATCTGTCAGAGTAATTACGAAACGCTACTTTTCAGGGCCACATTCTCCTTGGCTTTTTTCGGAGCTTTTCGCAGCAGCGAGCTGGTATCCGCCTCCAGAGCTGACTGCTCAGGCAAAGCCATTTCCACCCAGGATGTTTGTATTTCAGGCAACTCCATCCGCATCCTTTTACGTCACTCTAAGACAGACCAGACGGCACGGGGCACCCCAATATTCATGGGGGCCATGCCAGCTGGTTTCCCTTGCCCCGTAGGTGACACGGCGGCCTTCTTAGCTGTTCGACCTCATTGGCAAGGCCCCCTTTTGATTCACAGGGACGGCTCTTGCCTCTCCCGCTACCAATGGGCCTGCGTTTTCCGCCTATGCCTGCGGGCTTTGCACTTGCCATACAGAGAGTTCGGGCTGCATTCTTTTCGCATAGGTGCTGCCACCACCGCCGCCTCGCTGGGCCTCTCCGTTGAGAGACTACAGGCATTGGGTCGTTGGCGTTCCGCTGCCTATAAGGTGCGCTATGGCGATTTCAAAAGCTTCCCGCCTAGGCAAGGGTATAATACATCAGACCACAATTACACCACTGATTTCTTTTGTTTTCAGTCTATCCTACAGGCCGGTCTTACGACGTATGGGTGATCGGTCACAGCATCGTTTACTGGGCGTATCAATATGCGGCATCGTCAGGATGGGGAAGACAGCTCGGCCTTCCCAACGGAGTCAACTTATCCTGGACCGGCATCAGAGGCATGCAGTGGGGAGCGTTATGGCCACTTTTGCAGGACTTGGTTCGGCGCAATGGACCCCCTCAGGCATTGGTGATACACCTTGGGGAAAACGACCTTCCAGCGACCAAGAGTGTTATTCTTCTGCAGGCTATGATGAAGGACCTTGCAGCCATCGCCGCCTTACTTCCTGAAACTACTCTTTTCTGGTCCAAATTGTTGGAACGGCGGTCCTGGCGTGGGGCTTCCAACCCCAAGCAGGTAGATTTAGCTAAGTTAAAAATCTGCCACACGGTATCATGTTGGATAACTTCAGCTGGAGGCAGATGCATCTGGCACCGGGACATTTCACACAAGCAGGAAGCATTATTCAGGAAGGACGGGGTCCACTTGTCGGACTGGGGAATGGACTTTTGGCTTCATAGTCTCAGGGGGGAACTGCTCACTTGGCTGACGGAATAGGGGCGTTGGCGGGAGCAGGGCTTGGCCCGGCTCTGTGGCGGTTTGCGCATGGGGGACCGATCCTTTCGTCAGGTTAGCTGCCTGCTAACCAGTTGGGGGCCTCCTTCCGAGGTTTGGGGTGGAGCTAGCCAGGGCTCATTTAGCCCAGGCGTGGGCTGTCCTGGCTTGCGCCCCACGGTAACAGGGAAATCTTCATACAGCGGCCCAGCGCCCACTTGAAATTTCCCTCTCTTGCTGCCTACCACTGCTATACATATTTGTTTCCTCAAACAGGCGGGTTTGAGGAAAGCGGGTGTTGAGGAACAGCCCACAAGGCTGCTCAGCACCGGATCCGACCCCCATGCTGCGCCTTCCGCTTCTCTATTCTGTCAAGCCAATAAAATCATGGCTATGGCCAAATTTTATACCATAAATAAAGTGTTGTGTTTTATTTCTGTGATGATTTGTGACTGCGTTTTATTTGGAGGCAATCTTTCTCTCCCTCTGGCGGCAAATAATAGCGGGGAGATCCTTGACTGGGAGATCCTTGACTGGATCCTTGACTGGATCTTCCATCAACTTCAATAATCTTTCCGCAATTTGAATTTGGGGCATGCTGCTGGGCAGGTGGCATTTAACTTTTTCCACCACGCCTCTTTTTCTAAAAATCATCACCTCACTAAAATGTTTGCTAGCTTTAGTATGCAAAAGATGTCAAGTAAAATGATTTTCACTTTACATCTTCTCCCAAGGTGTTAATATAAAAAATAATTTTGGATCAGATCAAAATAGAAAATGCCACTTCTGTCCTAGAGATGAGACAAATACCTTAAACTCGATGAAATTCATGAGCAGGCACAGTCCTTCCAAGTTTATTTGTAGTTATTTCTACAGTGACTTGCATTAACTTTCAGATTCCAGTTACCTGATTTCCCAGAACTGGTGTACAGTGAATGGTTATTCACTACTGAAAGTCAGACTTTTTTTTTAAGTAGTGAGGTTTGTATCTGTGTACTGATTACTTTCTGGATAAATCGAAGCCTGCCTAAGCTAAATGCAGTTTTTTTTCTTGTAGGCATTCCTTCAGTGAAGAGGATGCTTGGCTACTTTGTGGTACTTGCTGCTGAGTGAAAGAAAATTAATATGACTTGGAAGCATGCATAGAATCACTGAAACATTCAGCATACATTAGATAGTCACTATTAGGGTAACTAAAAACAGCAAAAAGGTGTTGTTCGGGAATACTTTGGATATGTTTTTCTGAAGAGAAAGATGACAAAGCATGAATAATAAATTGATTTGGTCTTTAAAAGCCATAACTTTTAGGTCAGCGAAGTCTTTGTCCCATTAGTTGCTTTCTTAGATTTTAAATTCTTGGCTAACATAATATTCAAGGGTGCATCCCTCTCACAATTGAAAGCCAGTGCAATCCAGAGTACTTCCAAGCAAGCTAACGACAATTATTCAAATCAAATACATATGCACAAAATAGATACACTATGGTGTTACGTCTCTCTCTCTCTCTCTCTCTCTCTCTCTCTCTCTCTCTCTCTCTCTCTCTCTCTCTCTCTCTTTCTTTTCTTTTTTTAATTTTTGGACATCCAACACTATTACAACAGCTGTATTTCCAAATGGATCATTGCTCTCTCCCCTCCCCTTTTAAATGGTGGGTATATGATTATCATCTGCCTTTCTGAGCACACTTGAGAAGTGACAAATTGCTTCTGATATTATCCTCCTGGTTGCTTGAGATAGTGCTCCACACACAGTGGAGTCTTTTATTGACTGTAAAGTGTGATACTAATTATTACTTAACACCTGTATAGTGCTTTTCATCTTCAAAGCATTTCACAAACAGTGATTAATTAATCCTCATTGCATCCCTAGGAGGTGTATGTTATTATCCCCATTATACAGATGAGGGAACTGAAGCAAAGCAGATTAGTGTCTCTTTTTAGACCACCAAGAGTGTCAATGGTGGCAGGGAAGTTCCTCAGGAGTTGCTTGCTGCCAATCTTTCACTCCAACCTCAGGGGCACAGGTCTGTGTGTAATTGATCTAGCTCCAGCAGCAAGTTAGGTTAGAAACTAACCAGCCATTTTAAGAACACTGCTCCTGAATACTTCTAATCATTAGTGAGATGCACAAATGAGATTCCCTTGGAAATAGCTGCAAGGGTATAGTAACAAAACTGCCACTCTTCCTGCTGGAAATAAAATGTGTGGAAATCAAATAAGCATTTGTTCATGCCAATGCAGCTGACTGCAAAGACTTTTTGGACCTCAGCATGAAAATACTGGATCAACAATAAGGGACCCAAAAAAGAAAAGAATCATTTTTCATTTTCACTGAGGAGAACAGGATACTAAACCTGGCCAGAACACGCCTATACAAAGAAATATAGCCATCGACTTTATGTTTCTTGTGACTCAGATTGCCAGTACTGTCTAGTAAACAATGCTGGCACAACTGGAATGGAGAACCCCAGTGACACTACTCCTTGATGCAATAGATATACTATTGTGTGATGGGCCTGTAACACTGTAAGGTTCAGTCTTTCACAGTCCAGTTTTTGCCTTTCATCAGTGCTCTACCCAGCAGAGTTCTCTGTGAGTAGCTCTTCTGACAGCATTAGGTTCAGATACCTCATACTGAGCTGAAGTAGTGATGTCTGACAACAGACACTGGTTACTTTTTGAAGTATTATCTACCCAGCCTTACACGTTTTCTGAAAGTTTAAAAGGTGCAGATTGATTCTGGAAACATATTTCACAAAATGGGATGCATGATTTTGAAAAGCTCTTGTACATGGTACCTGCTGACAGGACACAGTAAGGAAGAATTACTGGGCCCAATCCCATTGAACTCTGCTACAATCTGCTCCTACAAACAGAAGCTATTGCACAAAGCAACTTCCCCCATTATTACAATGAGTATAGTTAAGTCTCATCTCTTTTAGGCCAGCCTAAACAGGCAGTCAATTGAGGGGGGGAGGGGATTCCATTCTGGAGGTAGCATGGGCCTATGCCAGTGGAAATGCCCTTCCCAGGGCACTTACCCTAGCAGAGGGACAAATCCATTGATGTCCAGCTGCTACAGTGCCCTGAGAAATCTGGCCGCAGTTCCCAGCTTTGCATTGGCACTACAGAGCCACCCCCAGCTGCATTGTGCATCATTGATAGGGATGGGGGCATGGTAGGGGCATTCCCAGAGGTAGAGCCAACGTTGGTCGGCACATCATGGCCTCAGCCCCACAGTAAGTGCATAGGGCTCTATTGGGAGATTTCCAATGGTGGGGAAGGATTTTTTGCTTCTCTCTTCCCTGCACCACTGGGAAAGCTAAATGGTGCCTTCAGTGCACCATTGCTGCCTGTGCCGTTCCTCTGAATTGCAATGTTATTCTGATTGTAAACTGATATCCATGCAGTATACTGAAATCCATGCAGTGTTTTAATAAATGGTCCACATTTTCTCAAGCAACTTTAGAGCAAAATGTTCAATTCCTCTTAGAGGATCCTGACCCTCAATGTACTTACATTGTTGCTTGTTTTTTAGAGGCTGCAAAGGAACATTGAAGGGAGGCATTTTAAAATATGGATCTTATTTAAGCTTTATGGTTTAATTGTTCAAGACCTCTGTCTAAGAATAGGAGAAAATTAAGAAATGCCTACAACCATACAAGGAAGGAAAATATATTACCTCCCAAGACTGAAGCATAATCTTAAAGCCATAAACTTTCAATTTTTAGGAAAAGAAAGACAATCTCTCTCCCTGACATGAAAAACACATGAAAATGCACTGTACTGAGTCAGATCCTTGACTAGTCAAAGTCAGTATTGTCTACTTATAGTGGCATCAGCTCTTTGAAGTCTTTGGTAAAGATCTTTCACATCACCTATTATCTGAGCCTTTTTATCTGGAGATGTAAGAGATGGAACCAGGATGTGCTGCCATCCTGATGTTCTACCATCTTTGTTCCATTTCTGTACATCTTTCATCCTCCTCAGCATCATCCTGTTCTAGGAACCATATTTCTCTTTCAAGAGACAAACCCTCACACAATAAATACAAATACCAGACCTACCACTCAAAATTTCCGGAATAAAAGCAAGTTTTTGTTTCTTCACATTTGTTGTTTGGGTCATACACCAAGATGCTCAAAGATTTCTGGACAAGTTCTTTCCAAAATAAAAATTGATATTTAATCAGATTACATTCCGCCTGCTTCATTAATTTTGTAATAATTCAGTGAAAACATTGTTGGTGGAAATAACACTAACAGTTACCAAAAAATATGGCAAATGGATTGTCAACTCTCTGAGGAATATAAGGCATCTCCATGGTGATTTGGGGAAATCCTGCACTTGGAATCTCTTTGAGTAGGCACACCATTTCTGCATCATTAAAATGTATAAATATGAGATCGATATGTCATTACTATTTACCAACCCAATAAGGATGAAGAAACCATAATTCTGGGGTAATCATCTATATTTATCATTAATATAACAAATGCAAATAATAGACTTCAAAATATCTGGCCTTCAGCAACACTACCTTGTGAAAAATATCTTTTCTGTAGCACTGACTCTGCAGCCTGTAGAATATAAGCTTTCTACTGAACATTGTGAAGTTATGAACTGTGGTGACATCAATGTACTGTCGAAGGCTTTCACGGCCAGATTCAACTGGTTGTGGTGGGTTTTCCAGGCTGTGTGGCCGTGGTCATAACAGACTTCCTTCTGTGATACACCTCTGAAGATGCCAGCCACAGATGCAGGCGAGGAACAAGATCCACCAGACCATGGCCACATGGATGTTAGGAACAAGATCCACCAGACCATGGCCCCACAGCCCGGAAAACTCACCACAACCAGTGTGGTGATATCAGTTCTATACTACTTGCACTGGTAGGAGATATATGTCATAGGCGACTCTAGAATAGGAACATAATGATGCTAATGAGATAATACATGGGATCATGTGAGCCTGTAGTATTCTAAAATATGAACCAATCTGACCTCTCAAAATGACTCACACTATGTCAATGTATAGACTTTGTTTTCATTATATTTTAGCAAAAAGGTTTAATTACACAAACCCAGCCTCATTCCTAATTAGAAAGCACCATAAAAGGACACTTTTAAAATTCAGAATTATTTACTGAAATTGGTTGTTATCTGAAAACATATCTTTTATGAACAAATGGTTGTTTCTTTTTTAAAAAGCTTCTGCAGACAAGATTAAATCTGACACCATAATGCAGACAGGATGAGTCCAATACTGCAAACAATTATGTGTTTTATTATCTGTAATATTTGCATATTGCAGCAAGCAATTATGCCACAATTGTACAGAGTCTAATCTCTGCAGTGTAATGATTTCTTGATTATCTGTCTTTAGATGATGAATGCAAAGACTCCTCAGCCTTCAAGTAATGTATGAGTCACATTGCTTGTTACCAATTGAATCCATTCCCATATTTTTTACCTGTAAAGGATAGATTAAAAGTGTAAGCAACCCACCTGTCATTTCACCATCGTTTCATTGTTCTCTGCAGATAGATAAAACACACAGCTTTGAGTGTCAAATTTTACTTCTATCAATTAGAAGGGAGGAAAGTCTTACGTTATTGGGGAGTGGGAGACAACTGTGTTGGATTAATATTACAATTGAAATACTGTATTTAGCCATACTTTCTTATAACAATAGGCCCTTTGTTCATACAAACTGTCTAGCATCTTCTTCAAAAGGAAAGGATCCGTCTCTAGCCAGATACATTATCCTGCACACATCTGATATATATCAACCTCTGGCCTTGGTCCATGCACTGACTGGTGGATAGGCACCTTGTCTGTGTGTTTTCCACCACTATTTCTTAACAGCTACCTTTTGTGTCACAAGTTGATCGTTTTAACTAGTGATTTTCTGTTTTCTGAAATCAACAAAGGCATCAAACCATTTCACTGTGAAATGTTTTTGGAGTATATACCCTGCTGAAGCTCCTCTAAGGTAATTGTTACGAATGATTGCAAGTGTGTCATAAATGAAATTGCCAAAAATGGTCACTCGTTCAGGGAAACAGCTTGCAAACAGTGACTACTGCAATGTTTCATCACCTCTACCACCATCACCAGCAGTCTTGCTATTAAATGCTTCTCTGAGTCTTCTTCTTAAGTGTTAAACCTTTTTAAAATCTTTTCTATAGAACTGATCATGATGTTCAGAAAATACAGTTGCTGGCTTTACATGAAGGAGGCCCTCTTTTAGTTTAACAGCTTGAGTAAATAGGCAGGAATTCCACAAGGGGAGAATTTTGTAGCATAAAGCTCCTGTGAGAAAAGTGTTCCCTGCCCCCTCTCAGGTATCTGCTTAGTAGGAATTTCTGCTTGGAAGAAGAAAACAAGGTTGGTGAAAAACTGTGAACAAACCATTCCACAGAACTACTATCATATATAGATTTTCCCACAAAGAGACATGTAAAGTAAGTATTTTTTTAAAAAAACATGCTATTCTTTGAGACAATTTCAGGATTTGAACACTGAGCTGATGTTGTTGACTAGTAGAATTCATTATATATAGCATAAACCAGTGTTATTTTAGCATTACTTTGTTTTTTGAATATACACATTTAATGGAAAACAAGCCTCTTTGAAATTTTCTCTTTTACTTCTATTCATTTAAATTTCAAGTGCCTCTAATATTACCTGCTAACAGCAGAACATACTGGAGTTACTGACAGGCTTATAACAGATGAATGAATCACTAGAGCTTGACAAGTTATCACCTTCATTCTCAAACACAACATTACTCCCTAACTTTCTGGCCTTTATACCTCCCTCTCCCCCCATGCATTAGTAAAACTGTAGGGAGCAAAATGTAACTTGCCCTCATGGTTGGAATAAGTTTCCAGAGGTTACTGTATTGTTAGAGCTCAGGAGGAGAGAAAATCAATATTGTGATCCATCAAGGGATTATGTTTTTGCCTGGCTGACACTGTTAATTCCTGTGTTCCCTTTGAAGTAGAGCTGTGGAGTTTGGTACAATCATTCACTGTGTGCCACCTAAAGTAAGAACAAAAACTCCAAATCTAGTGTTTGACCTTTCCTATCAACAACAGCAAAATATCTTTGCTAGCAAGTGCCCTTCCTGCAGTGTTTTACCATTCAGTAGATTCTTCAGTGAAACAGGACAAGGTGAGGGGAAGCTTTTTGAAAGTGAACATTATTCTTAGTAGTACAGGAGCTTGTAATTCAGTACCCTATTTAAACAATTCTCTGCCAATATTTTAGTCAAAACCAGATCCCATTAAATTGTGGCCTTCAAAACTCAAAATGAAAGCCAAGGAAGATTGAAATTAAAATTCCAAGTTAAGTTAGCCTTTCCCTGCTGGCAGTTTACCTTCCTTCTCCAGTTCACATATTTGTTTGTTTACTTACTTTATACCCTGCCTTTTTCCCAGAGCGGACTCAAAGTCACTTATATCATTCTCCTCTCCTCCATTTTATTCTCGCAACAACCCTGCAAGGTTAGGGTAAGAGTGTGGGAAAGTCACCGAAAAGCTTTCACCAGAGTGGGGATTCAGGCTTGGGTCTTCCAGATACTAGTATGACTCCTTTAACCACTGAACTTCATTGGCATCATGTGTAAGAAACAGGGAAAAGGTATGTTCTCCTTTTGGAAGTTCTGTTTTATTTTTGTGAACCTTATCACACACAAAAAGATGTAAGTTATCCTTATATCTTATAGCCAAGAACTGACCACTCATGCAGATAGGCAAATCTGTAGACTGTCATACCTATGATTTAGGGTTTTACAAACTTGTGAATTTACAGGGGGAAAAAACCTTCCCCTTATAAGAAACATTTATGGAGCATATGATACATTTGGGAAATGTTATCTCTCTCATCTTGAACATGATTTGTTGCCTTAAGTGGTATGTGATATATGTATTTTTGATTGTTAAACAAGTGATATTTCACATTTGGGAATCTGGATAGATTTTCTGTATTGTTATTCTACATGCTGTCTTATATCCTAATATCATTGCACACTGTTCATTATAGTTTAAATATGGTTGACTTCCAACTGCAAATCTGAAAGCCCTGTTCACAGATGTACACTTGTATTTAATGTATACATCAAGACATTCTTATGTTACATTCAGTGTTTGAAAAGCTAAATGTTTGATTTAAATGTTACATTTATCCAGGTACTTTTCAATTGAAAAGTAAACATACACTGACTCATTCTGACAAAGAGATACATACATGTATGTGCAGAATAAGAAGAACTCTGCTTGGTCAAACCAGTGATCCATCTAATGGAACATGCTGTCACACAACTGACTAGGCAGTTATGCTGAAGGGTCAACACCAAGGCATAAATCATGAGGGTGCCAATTTATGCTGTTTCCTGGCACTGGTATCTAGAGGTTTAGTACCTTTAAATGTAGAGGCTAGAAGCCCCAGGTAGACCTATCCTTCATGGATCTGTCTTTTAAAGTAATCTATGCCTTTGGCCATCTCTATATCCTCTGGCAGCAAATTCCACATTTCAAGAGCTTGTTGAGGAAAAGAAATATTTCTTTTTTTTTCTGTCCTAGATCTACTGCCCATCAACTTAATTGAGTACCTCAAGGTCTAGTATTTTGGGAGACAGGAAGAGTTCTCTCTGTCCACTCTTTCTAACTATGAATAATTGTATAAACGTCTGTCTCCTCATTAGTTGACTCTTTTGTAAACTGAAAAGTTCCATACTCTTCAGTCTTAAACATAGGGAAGGTGTTCCAACCCTTTAATCATCTTGGTTGTCTTCCTCTGTACTTTTTCCAATTCTGCAAAGTCTATTTTGAGATATAGTGACCATAACTTCACACGGTATTAAAAATGAGGCTGAACCATAACTCTATACAGAGGTATATAGCATTAGCTGATTTATTTGCAGTCCCCTTTCTAGTAATCCACCACAGCAACACACTGGGTTAAAATTTTCATTAAGCTATCCATTACATGATCATCCTAAGATCTCTTTCCCTCTTAGATGAGCAAAATCAGGGGTAATTAGCCTGTACTTGAAGTTGGGTTTTTTCTTTGTTCCAGTGTGCATCACCTTACAGTTACCTGCATAGAACTTCATTTGCTACATTGTTGTTCACTCACCCAATTTATGGAGATCCTCCTGGGTCTCTTCACAGTTGGTCTTGGTTTTCACCATCCTGAATAATTTGGTATCATTTGCAGACTTGGCTACTATACTATTCACCCCCAGTTCCAGATCATTCATGGATAAATTAAATAACACCAGCAAGGGGTGTGTGTGTAGAAAATGGTGCCTGGTGCAAGCTCTCAAATTGCACACACAACCAAACATCTGAGACCCATTTTTAGATAACTTTAGCATAATAGCAACTCAAAAATTTTACCCTCACATCAATCCTTAATGGCAGAATGGGAATTTGAAACTGAGCCTCCTAGATACTGGTCCAACCTACTTTCCTTTTCAACAACAACAGCAGCAGCAAAGGCTCAAAAGAGAAAGAATGCAAAATATTTTCTTTATGTATCCAGTTGTACACAACTGGTATTTTTCCATTTGGATAAAGTGGCTAAAATTGGCTCAACAGTTTGTTAAGACTGTGTGATATACCTGTACAGACATTTTGGAGAGCCAGTGTGGTATAAAGTATAACTAGGATTTGGGTGAGCCAAGACTGACCCTACTCCACCCCACTTAGCAAGAAAGCTCACTGATGAACCTTCAGAAACATTTTACTTCAATTAGGCTCATTCCGCACATGCAGAATAATGCACTTTCAAACTGCTTTCAGTGCTCTTTGAAGCTGTGCGGAATGGCAAAATCCACTTGCAAACAGTTGTGAAAGTGGTTTGAAAACCCATTATTTTGCGTGTGCGGAAGGGGCCTTAGTTTCTTTGCAGAATTTTCCCTCAAAATTTTATACCTGAAAGACTGCAAAAAAAAAATGCATTGGGAGGGGTGAAATGTCCAAGGTATATCATTGCTAGATAATAGATTCCATATGTTATATGAGAGGGAAACTGTACAGCTCTCACTTCTATGCCAGTATTTATGTAGTATGCAAACATAAAAACACAAAACACAAAACTAAACAAAACAGGATACTGGATGGTTATTCAATATTGTTGTAATATCACCGCTAATTTGTATTAAAGTTGAACATTCTAACACTTGTTTATAGCAACAACACTGAATGATCTATTTTGCAATGATACAAAAATACCCCTCTGGTTCCTTCATAAACTAGAACAAACTGCAATCAAACTATTTAAAACTAAACTAATTCTGTGAAAGAAAAATAATTATTTTTTTAAGGAGGTTGAAGCAAAGTACCTCTTTTTAACTTCCAAGCTTAACCATGATTTTGGCAAACAAACCAAAACTTTTACAACACTGCTTTAAAGTTAATGCAAATAAGGAATTTCAAGTTCATCTTTACTGAAAAATAACAAGCATTTCAAGTTTAAAACTCTTCCAGCAATAAAATCCCAACTCTCCAAAATTTAAATTATCACGATCAGCAAAATTATCATCTAAAGTACTTATTAAAATTGAGCATACAACAAAAGCATACAACATACAACAAAAGCAATGAGAAAGGTATAAATCTCAAATCCAGTGAATACCACACTGTGCCTCCACATGTGTCCCTTGCCTGAATTTTCTGATTAAGATGTTAGCCACATCTCCAACCTCTGCTACCTGAACACTTGGGTAGCCCTGCTGTGTCAACTATCCTCCTTAAGATTCCTTCCTGATCTCCAATCCCTGGCCTCTACTTGCCCAATGCATTTCCAACCATGAATACTCCAGTTCTCAGATCACTTAATCTGAGCACCATGACAAAGACAGTACACAAAAGAACTGTACCTATACATGGAACAGGAGGAGAACGCTTAAAGTATTTGGAGCTACACTGCATCAGAAATACCCTAGAAAGTATGACCTAGTTCACACATGCACATCTTAAGGATGTAGGTAGGGGGGGTTCTCGGGTTCAAGCCCCCCCCATTGCACATCCGAAGCTCCGCCCCCCGTTTGTGGATTTTTTGTATTTTAAAGTGTGTTTTCGGTTTTTGGCCTGCACGGGGTGCAGTTTTAGGCTAGTGGCACCAAAATTTCAGGGTATTGTCAGGTGACACTCCTTATGATACAAGCCAAGTTTGGTGAAGTTTGGTTCAGGGAGTCCAAAGTTATGGACCCTCAAAAGGGGTGCCCCATCCCCCATTGTTTCCAATGGGAGCTAATAGTAGATGGGGCTACCTTTTTGAGGGTCCATATCTTTGGACCTCCTGAATCAAACTTCACTAAACATGGGTGGTATCATCAGGAGAGTCTCCTAAAGATACCCTGAAAGTTTGGTGCTGCTAGCTTAACAACTGTACCTCTGACAGCAGGCACCCCCTCAAATTTCCCCAGATACTCTTTTTAAATCCACCTCCTTCGGCATGGATTTAAAGGAAGAATCTGAGGTCCCCAGGTTAAACACTGAAAGTTATGCTGTTTCAGGGTGGGGGAGAATCCACCCCAAAACAGCATCACTTTCAATGTTGTTTTAGCTGGGAATCCCAGATTCTTCCTTTAAGGTAGATTTAAAAGGAGAATCTGGGCTCCCTAGTTGAAACACCATTGAAAGTGATACTGTTTGGGGGTGGATTCCAGCATCACAGCAGCTGCCCATGGGGTGGGGGAGGCGCAAACCTCAGATTTTGCACCAGGCTCCATTTTCGCTAGGTACCCCTCTGCCTGGAGGGGAGGGAGAAGGGACTGCCGGCTGCCGGCTGGGAGCCCAGCCAGTGGGGGTGGGTGGACTGGGGGGCAGGGAAGTCTGCCATCCCTTGCCTCAGAGAGCTGCTTTTATAAGCACTGAGGCCAGGGGTGGGGCTTGGGGAGGTGTGGCCATGCCCCCAGGGTGAGTGGGGGGCATGACCTCTCCCCCAGAACGCCCCCCCCATAAAAATCTATACCTACATCACTGGCATGTCTTAAACCCATGGCAAAGGTGAATGTGTTAACTGACTACTATGAAAAGCACAGAACCTGAGGAGATGCAACAGTTTTGTATGGGTTACATTTACCACCTAAGGAGGAGCAAAAGTAAGGTACTGTTTCACCTTTCACAAAAGCACAATTCATACATGCCCACAAGTTTCTTGCTTTCTTTCCAAATATTTTGAATTATGTAGTGGAACATAATAAGTTGAGAGGTTTTGCTGGAAAAGTTCCAGATGGGCTTGCTTCCACTCTCACTGTTTTCTTAACACCACCCACAAGGCATACAAACAACAGAAAAATGTGTTGTTACAGTGAATGCATGTACAACTTGCATGTACATGTCTTTTATAAGAAAATGGTAACTCATATTAACATTGCAAATGAAATCAAGAACAAGTACCTGAACAAATCTGCAGTTTAAATGACATGTGCATGCTTTGAATGTCAGCAACATGAAAATTATTCTGACTGTTCTGCTTCTCAAACCCCCAACTTTTTGATCTGCCTGTTCCTCCCAAATTTTTGGATCTGCCTCTTTTCTCCCACACTTCTGGACCTGCCTCTTTCCTCCTCAACTTTTGGATCTGCCTCTCATTCCCTGCTCCAATTTCTGACTGGATCTGCCCCTCCTTTCTCCCCTCCTACTCCCAGGGCATCAGGAGCAGCAGCATAGCTGGGCCATACTGCACCCAGTGTGCACTGTGTCCCCCCCATGGTGCCCCTCCGCCCTCCCCCCCCCACACACATACAGTGCAGGCTGGAAAGAGCGGCCCATTCACTTGAGGCTGAAAATGGCCTGGTGGGAAATACGAGCCTTGGAGCTCGCAAGGCCCACCAAGCCATTTTCAGCCTCAAGCGAACAGGCTGTTTTTCCAGTCTGCACTTTCAGGCTGAACTAAGGTAAGTGTGAGGGGTGTGGGAACCACGGGGGAGGGGCAGGAGGGCACTATGGGGGGCAGGGGTGATTTTATACCCCCCATGCATGCACCTGGTGCAATGCACCCCCCACCCATGGTAGCTCCGCCTCTAATCAGGAGGCAGAGACTGGTGGGCCTGGGATGCAGGAAGAAATGGTGTAGTGGCTGGGATTGTTGGTGGTGAGGGCAGGCTAGATCAATCAAGCTGGGAACTGTTCCTGCACCCTCTCAAGGATTGCCTAATCCCCCTGGTTACATGGCTGGCACCAGCCCGACCAACCTTTTGGGGACTCCACTGCTTCCTTCCATCCATTGAGAGAACTCACCATTTAATCTTCAATTCCTGTCATTTAACTGATTTTTAATCCATAAAAGGACCATCCTGTTATCCCATTACTCAGAAGTCTTTGGTATGGCACCTTGTCAAAAGCCTTTAGAAAGTCGAAGAATATAAGGTTGTCAGCTCACTACAAGTTGGAATTCACTTTTTCAAAGAACTCCAAAAAGTTGGCTAAACAGGACTTCCCTTTGCAAATGTTGTGCTGAGTTTTGCTCAGCAAACTTTGTTCCTCTATGTGCCAAATAATTCTATTTTTACTAAAACTCCTACTAATTTGCCTTGGACAGACATTAGGCTAACTAGTCTGTAATGTTCAGGTTCTCATCTGGGCAACTTTTTAAAAATTGGTATAACATTTGCTTCTTTCCAATCCTTTAGGGGTGGCTGATTTTAGTGGCAAGTTACAAGTTGCAAGTTTAGTGTACTAGTTACTAGATCAACACTTTCACATTTGAGTTATCTAAGAACTCTTGCATGTATGACAATACGACTGAGATAGTGGTTTTTCATTTCCTCAGTAAGATGTATTCATTGTAATATTTGAACAGGGCAAGAGACTAACTACCCAGTATCATTAGACTGTATAGCCATTTTGCCTCAGTAGGGCTTACCATGTCACCCACTCATCCCAAAAGCTAGTAAATATTTGTGTGTCTATTCTGTCTGTCTTCTATCTACAGTTTCTGTCTGTCTTCTAACTACAGTTATCACTTATTGGAACACTTATTCCAATAACACTTATTCCATTGGAACACTTATTGGAACACTTATTCCCTGAAGACTGGAAGATGGCCAATGTCACACCAATCTTTAAGAAAGGATCTAGGGGGGACCCGGGAAATTACAGGCCAGTCAGTTTGACATCTGTTCCTGGTAAATTAGTAGAATCTGTCATTAAAGATAAAATTATAAAACATGTACAAAAGCAAAACCTGCTGAGAAAGAGTCAGCATGGCTTTTGCAGAGGCAAATCCTGTCTTACAAACTTACTAGAGTTCTTTGAGGATGTAAATAGGCATGTGGATAAGGGGGAACCAGTGGACATTGTCTACTTGGATTTCCAAAAGGCTTTTGACAAAGTTCCTCACCAGAGACTATTGAGAAAACTAAGCAATGAAGGAATAAGAGGGGAAGTCCTCCTATGGATTAAAAACTGGTTGAGAAACAGGAAGCAAAGAGTGGGTGTAAATGGGAAATTCTCACAATGGAGAGATGTGGGGAGTGGTGTCCCCTAAGGATCCGCATTGGGACCAGTGCTCTTTTTTTTTAACCCATTCATAAAACGACCTTGGAAGTAGGGGTGGGTAGCGTGGTGGCCAAGTTTGCAGATGATACCAAATTATGTAGGGTGGTGAGAACCACAAAGGGGATTGGCGAGGAGCTCCAAGCGGACCTTGATAAATTAGGTGAGTGGGCTAAGAAATGGCAAATGCAGTTCAATGTGGCAAAATGCAAAGTGATGCACATAGGGGCAAAAAATCCAAACTTCACATACACGCTACAGGGGTCAGTGCTATCAGTCACAGACCAGGAAAGGGATTTGGGCGTCTTAATTGATAGTTCCATGGGAATGTCAACTCAATGTATGGCAGCTGTGAAAAAGGCAAACTCTATGCTGGGGATAATCAGGAAAGGAACTTTGATAATAAAACTGCAAAGATTGTCATGCCCTTATATAAAGCCATGGTGCTCACACTTGGGAGTAATTGTGTTCAGTTCTGGTCACTACATCTCAAAAAGGATATTGTAAAGAGATAGAAAAAGTGCAGAGAAGGGCAACGAGGATGATTGAGGTGGACTGGAGCAATCTCTTCCTTATGAGGAAAAGGCTGCAGCGTTTGGGACTCCTTTAGCCTGGAGAGGAGACGCCTGAGAGGGGATAAGGATTGAAGTCTATAAAATTATGCATGGGGTAGAAAAATGTTGACAGAGAGAAATTTTTCCCTTTCTCTCACAATACTAGAACCAGGGGGCATTCATTGAAAATGCTGGGGGGAAGAATTAGGACTAATAAAAGGAAACACTTCTTCATGCAACGTGTGATTGGTGTTTGGAATATGCTGCCACAGGAGGTGGTGATGGCCACTAACCTGGATAGCTTTAAAAGGGGCTTGGACAGATTTATGGAGGAGAAGTCAATTTATGGCTACCAATCTTGATCCTCTTTGATCTGAGATTGCAAATGCCTTAACAGTCCAGGTGCTCGGGAGCAACAGCCGCAGAAGGCCATTGCTTTCACATCCTACATGTGAACTCCCAAAGGCACCTGGTGGGCCACTGCGAGTAGCAGAGAGCTGGACTAGATGGACTCTGGTCTGATCCAGCTGGCTTGTTCTTATGTTCTTATGTTCTTATTGCAATTGCAAAGTAATTTTATCCTCAGAATTAAAATGATTGTATTTATTTCATCCCTATTCCAGTTATAAAGCAAACTGAAAGGCATTGGGTATGCCACCATTTCACCATTTCAAACCTACCTGACATACTGTTATGAAGATAAAATAAAATAAGGGTGAGGGTAAAGAAATCTAATTAATGAAAATTACCATCAGCTAGTAAAAATACCCTTAAATGTTTCAGTCAACCTATTCCCCCAATTACATTAAGGCTATATAATTGCATTTTAACAATCTCTCCTCTGTGACCTGCTCTCTGTCTGAGAAAATATCTGATTTTTACTTGACTGCTACCACCTCTTGAGTAGTGCATCCTACTGAAGTTATTTGGATGGGAATTCTTCACAGCAAGCAACTAATTTTTATAACCTTGAGGTTGCCTTTGATCCTAAATCATCTTTTAATTACCATTTTAGTTACACTAGAAAAAAATAATTCTGTTACTTCCATAACTCGGCAAGGATAGAGCCATTGCTGTCTCAAGAGGACACAGATATTTTAAGGACTTTATTGCTAATTATAGACGGCTTATTACAGATTTGTTGTTCATCAGTTGTCCAGAACACTTGTTTACTTAGAATGCTTCAGATGTGCTTCAGCATTTAAATCATGCATTTTTTTGTCTGCTTTATCATCAATAGCTGCACTGTGTCTGTTTAGGAGAGTGAATAACTTGGAACTGCAGTCCTTCAAAGCTAGATGCACATGAAGAGGAAAAACCACACAAAAAGCCAGAAGTGAGATTGCTATAACAACTACATATGCAGGCAAACTCTGATGCATGATAAAACTGACTTTCCAGTTCAACCACGTGTGCATCTGTAGTAGAAACTCTGTATGTGCATATCTTTTTCCGGGATACAATGTAGGTTTCTGCATCTTGATCATTCATACTTCTGTACTTTTTTTGCATTCCGGCAGAAGCATAGAATATAGTTAAATCTGACTCTGTTCCAGTTCCTGTTTTCCTACATGGTAAAAAGTGTACCCAACTCAGGTCAATTACTGTTCAGTCTTCACAGTCAGGATGAAAGTGAGTGGCATCCACAGTAGATATTGGCAGAGAGGATCTTTCTCCTTCCACACACACAGAATAATGCGTTTTCAAACCACTTTCACAACTGTTTGCAAGTGGATTTTGCTATTCCGCACAGCTTCAAAGAGCACTGAAAGCAGTTTGAAAGTGTGCATGTGCAGAAGGAGCCATCTTCCCTTTCCTCAAGTAGCCAATTATTTGTCCCAAGACTCCTTGGTGAGGATCAACAGAACCTTGTAAGCAATATGTGACAACAGGATGAGGAGAGATACAGTAATGGTTGATAATCAAGGAAAATTATCTCTCTCCTCTCCCGAACCACCCTCATTTTATTAACTCTTTGTGTCAGTGGAAAAGAATGGAAGAAGCAGATTTGCTTGATTCCCCATCATTGCTGTGGGCCCCATCTTATGATATATTTTGATTGCAAAATTTTCCATATTCACAGAGACATGTTTTGGTACAAACAACATGCTGCTTGGGAAAAGATAGATCCTCTCCACCAAATCCTTCTGTGAACTCTTCTGGTGGATCCAATCCAGTATTAACATTGCACAGGGTGATGGAATATCAGTGAGAGTCTATTTCTATTTCCCATTGCATTGCAATACATTTCCACTTGTGTGGCAGCAATGGATAAGATGCCCCTTCAGATCTAAAGATTTCAGACTGTTTCACAACAAGCCATTTTTCAATGAACAGCAACGCAATAGATAAACTAGTTATAGCCATTTCTGTGTGACCTCAGTAGAGAAGAGGAGATCTTTCATTTCAACAGGCAAAATTCTAGTGTTAGAATTAAGTCTTTCTAATGAAGGGTGCTAACTCTCTGAGCTTTGCTTGGTGAAAGGAGTTTTTAAAAAGCTTTCCATCTTCATAAAATACTTGAAACACTTTTATTACCTCTTGGTATTTGGTGCATAAATGTTACCTCCATTGGTAGTGATGATTTCTTGATTGGTTGTTTTACTGACTTTTTCCACATGGATTACTTACTACAGATTTTCCTAGTGGTCAAATCTTGTGCCTTGGAAATGTTTTCTGTGAGATCATTCTGCACACTTCTGTGAAATCATTCTGCACGCACATTTTCCTGTCTTTTCAGTTGCATTTATTCCACACACTACTGTTGAAAAAGTATTATTCTTAATGGTGGTGGTATGATGCAGAAGAACCAGTTCTTACCCACCCCGTTTTTTACTTTTTCACATGTACTCTAACATTAGTGTGCAGATACATTGAAGCAGCAATTCAAAAACTGTCTCAGCTTCCATTTCTACTATTGAGAACTACCCACAAAATGGGAGCCATAAAAATCTGCTGGAGCAGGTGCTGTTACCTAAAGGCACAGAAACACATAACCCGCCACTTACCCACCCGCCCCCACAAAAGACTACATTTTTCAGCCAGATTAGATCTACAGTGACACACAATCCTTACTGTGGCATTCCCTTGCCAATTTTACACAATCATAACTGTGAACATGGTGTAGTTTCACTTTAACATTACTTCACTAGTTCAATATAGAATTGACAAAGCTGATCCAATCACGCCACTGTTTTGTATCTCTATAGCAAACTCTATGTGAAATTGACAAAGCTGATCTAATTGCCGATGTTTCTTTCTGTCTGGCCCTGAACATTAATATCACATGCAGTTGGTGAAATTGACAAAGCTGATGTAATAATACATACTTCTTATTTATGTCTCAAAGTTACATTGCTAGTTCAATATGACAAAGGAGAAAAAATAAAATCCTTTCAAAAATGGAGGATGAGTAAGGGCCAGGATGAGGGTTGGGTAAGGGCCAGGTAATTGATGGGGTGGAGTCATAAAGACTGTTTCAAAATGATCACATGCTTTAGGTAAGCTGGCTGGAAAATGGAAAAATTTGTGGTTAAATGTTTAGAAAAATATATAAATATATAAATGAAGAGAAACATTTCTGAAACCAAATGGAGTGGGGGAAAGCATGCAGAATTCAAATAAAAATTAGCACTTGGCAGCAAGATTTCTTGTAAACAATTTGGGCAGAAAAGGCCATTAGTTTGTTTTTATTTTTAACCACTTTTGTCTTACCTACTTCTATTATTTCTTGTCTCTTCAACAGCAGTTTGTAGAATTTGGAGGCAGAGGAGAGAGAGAAATAGAACAAAAACCAATTTTTGCATTCTACAAAATTGACCTGGGGCCTTTTTTGGTCAAAGGTGAACGTAATTGCCCCATTGTTAGGAGGTTATCCAGTTAATATAATGCTGTATGCTGATGACGTCTTATTATTATCATTGACTAGGCAAGAGTTAAGAAATTACATTAAGCAGTTTATTAATATCTGTGAAGCAAGGGCAGAATCTGCATGGGCCAAAAAGAACAGTGTGAAAACAGTGTGAAAGGGTTTAAAATGGTGTAAAAGGTTTTACACTGTTTTCACACCATTTTGACAGTGCTGTTTTTGGCCCATGCGGAATCCGCCAGAGTTTGCAATGGACACCCACTCAATTTACTAAAACATCCAGACTATTTCTGCACAGCCAAGGGAGAGAGCCTGCATCGGCATTAATCATGCTGATGCAGGCTCTGGGGCCGTTCGTACAAACGGCCCCATGGTATGCACAGCTGTGGGAGCAAGCTCCACACAGCTGCCTATTCCCCTCCCCGGCCCCAAACGCCTCCTTTCCTTCTGCTGGCAGCTATCGCTCTGTTGTCACTCTGAGGAGGGAAGGGGACACGCCCCCATGGCCTGAGCGATGGCAGAAGCACCGGAGGCCAGGGGGCATATCCCCTTCCCTCCTCAAAGTGACGACAGAGTGACGACTGCCAGCAGAAGATAAGGAGGCATTTGGGGCCGGGGAGGAGAGGGGAGGGGAGGGGAAAACGCCAGGGAAAACACCAGTTTCCACCCACTGCCATTCGCATGGCAGCAGATGGAAGCCGGCGTTTGCAGGAAAACTCGCTCCCCAAGTGAGTTTCGAAAACACCATTTGGGCGGACACAGAGTGCTGCTGCATCAATTTGGCAGCAATGCCTGTGCGAAGGGTCCCCGCCAAAATGGTATTTTACCGGGCTGAAGTCATTGCTTTCAGCCCGTGCAGAAACCGCCCTAGGCAGGGAAACCACTAACTTTTATTTTTCCCATTTTTCACTCCAGGGACAGAGGTGACTAAAAAATATGGTAGCATGAAGTAGGTCACCGATTTCCCTCAGCCCTGTTATCATACACCAGCAGGCGAAAGGATGCCCACCCCTTGCCACCCTCCCTCACTCCTACTCACCCCTTGCCATCCTCTTCCGCAAGGGCTTTGCTGCTAGTATGTTAATATTCTGACTGTGGAGGTTTCTAGTACCCCCCAACTTTATTTCAGTTTATAGATTTGATTTTTTGTGTTTAACTACTAATTAATTGATGTTCTTTCCAAACAACTCACTGTTTTATTATGGTATTTTAAAAGAAAGCCTGGAGTACATAATTTATCCATGCTAATTTGTTCCCTCTATTATACAGATTTTGTTTCAGTGATGTGTGTACTTATTTCTTGTGATGCTTCTAATATACAAGGGATAGCACTGGATATACTTTAGATAACTTTAAATATATCTTTGTACCTATGAAAGTTCACTGTTAAATGAACATCCTGATCTTAGTACTGAGTGACATTTAATTTAGATGTTCACAAATATAGATTATTGGAATGAGAGAGTTATACCTTGATTATTAATGAGTTCTGAAGTGACATATGGTTGATGTTATTGTTTGCAGAATATCTCACTGCCAGTGGAAATAACTATTAGAGGTAATCAAATATCTCCTAGAGAAATCATTACTTTCTGTGGCAATCTTGTGATTTATCCAAAAGACACCGTATTATAGAGCACTGGGGAATTTCAGAGACAACCCACCATAATCCGTAGGGTCACAACCTCATAGATTAAACAGGATGATGACTTTGTGTTGTCAGTGTAATATTGTTCTATTGGCAATGGGGCTTAGTCTGATGAGATTATAACAATGAATTGATTTACATCAGATGCAAAAAAGATGCAAAGGGTCTCTTTATCAGACAGATGACATAGCTGTTAAAGATTTTGTTTTGTGTTGAGCAAGTTCATTTAATGTGAGAATGAAGTGTCAAAAACACAAACTTTATTAATAATCTCTGCTCACACCATTTGTTTTCTCAAGAGCAGCATCTGTTTTCCTATCTGTTGTGTTTATCTCAGCTTGTGACTTTTGCAAGGAATCAGATGGTAATAGTCCTTTCACCTTTTTGCTCTTGTTCTTTAATAAATTAATCTGAAATGGCACATGCTATTCAGTTTCATTTAAACAGCTGATGACAATGCCAGCGAGGACAGGGCTTTACTAGATGTTTTCTAATAATAGATTCTTAAAACTTCTAATCTAATTAGTGACTATTAATGCTAGAATTTTCTGGAAACATATCTGCTCCTAAATACAGTGCCAGTGTAATGAAAAGCATGTTTAAATTAGAATAAAAGAAAGGAGAATTGTGCATCTTACTGTCAAGACTAAAGATAAGCCAGTTAGAACAGGATAATATATCACCTGTTTGTTTCTGAAATCTACTATAGGGGTTCATCTCCCCATTCAAATCTGTTTGTCAAGCATCAAAACCCATCAGGGAGATGAAATAAAGATACTTAATTAGCATTTGATATACAGCTTAATTAGGTCTTAAATAAGGGGTAGTGCATCCTAAAATCAATTATCTTACTCTTAATAAGAACAGCTAATTAGTGGGTAAATCGCCACTGTTCCTCTCTATCTTACTGTTTTCAAGAGGCACGCAAAGAAGATTATGCGGCAGAAATCCTCCATCTCCCATCGAGCTGGACTAGATTTTACAGGGCACCTCAAAGGTGCTTGGCAAAACTAAATTTGCTGCTTTAAAAAAAACAAACAAGAATGAGTAGTAATTTATAGGGAACCAAAGACTTTATTTATGCAAAATTGTACCTGAATTGATGGTGTCAGGTCACACAGATGACAAAAATAAACAAGGTCTGTCTGTTTCATTGCCTGGAGTAGTGTCACTATATGCAATAAATATCTGTCCTTCAAATCATTTATCTGTGTTAAGTTGTATTCCATAAATTGACATGCTTGTTGTCTTTGGCCAGGCTTATGTTTTTGGGTAGGCTTTAAATGCCGTGTACTGAAACTTGATTTGCATTTGTAAAGGAATAGGGCAAAACTTAACAAGTAGAATGGAAGTGATTGCTGATGCCCTTGTTTCCTGTTATTTAAACACAAAAATCAACATGTACATTTCTTAGTAAGGTTTGTATTCTATCGATTTACTGTTTTAAATCACAAGGCAGATCACAAGTCAGGAAGAGCTAATTTCATTGTATGGCTGCAAATTCATAAAGAAATTTTGACATATAAAGTGGGGGGGGGGAGTTATTGGTTAAAGTCCCTTAATTATTATTTTTTCAGTTTCTCCATGAAATTCAATAATGCTCTTCTCTTCCTCTTTTTAGGAATTAGGAATCTGTTTCAAATCAATTCCTTTTTGATCAACAGAGGAATTCAAAGAGGGGATGGGCAGGGAGAAATGTTCAATAAGATTTCAGAATTTCACTCTGTAGATGCTCAGAGGCTGATAATCCTGACAAGACAAAGGTTCTCTGGGTTAGTAGAAAAGGAATAGAAAAGGATAAAATCTCTCCTGTCTTAAATGGGGTTAAACTCCCTTCCAAAATCAGGTTTGTAGCTTGAGAGTGCTGCTTGACCTAGCAATGCTTGACCAGATGGCTATGGTGGCTTCAAGTGTTTTGCCCAGCTGTAGTTGATACATTAGCTATGCCCATTACTGGTTCAGTCAAATCTACCTACAGTGATCCATGTCTTAGTTACATCTGTGAAACGGTGCCAGAGATTTATATTTTAATAAATAATTAGAGATATATACGTTTTAAATATTAAGTGATAAGATTGTTAAGATAAGAATATATTGTAAATTTAGAATATACTATAAGCCATAATCAGTTGTTAGGATAACATAATATGAGAATAGTATTGTTAAGAGTAAAAAAGATTATATTATGAAGAGTTTATTTAAAAGGACCTGAAATGTATTACAACTGTGAAATAGCCATGACTTGAAATCTGTTTCTTGAAAGTATGGTAAACATGGACAGAGACCTCAAAGGCTTTGCAGCTGTTCTGCTTATTGAACTTACTGTAGACAATACACAACCACTCAGACTCTTGATAAGACAAAGTTAGCTTCACTGGGCACAGTGAACATTAACAAAGCACAGTGCATACAGAAGTCTGACTGAAGCACTTAGGTCAGGTGACGTGCTTAGAATTATCTGGTATCCAACCTTGTGACATAGTTGAAAGCAAACTCTGGTCCCCTTCACTTTGCCATATCTCAGCTCCTTTGAGCCATGTTATGAACTTCAAGGAACTCTGTAGGCATTTGTGTTGATGGACAGAAGGTGGACTGAAAAGTGGAAAAAAAGTGGTGATGCATTGTACTTGATGATCTCTTATGTGTATAAACACAGGGCAGACCGAGCTGTCAGTTAGCTCCTGCTGGATGGGCTACTGAGAGAGAAGATTTGTCTTTGCGGCTATTAAAATAAACTTTTCTTATTTTTTGAAACTTACATCTTGGAGCCTGTACTTAAAATTATGTTGGAGCTTCTGATTTCAACTGGATAAAAAATCTAGATAGGACTATTTCCAAAATGTGCCCCCTGCCCAAGGATATACACTCACATAAAACAGATGTTTCTGCAGACTTGGAGGATACCCTAGGTCCGCAGAAAAATCTGAAATTTTAAAAATGGGGGGTTAAATCCTTTAAGTTTCTTAAAAAGCATTTTCTGTGCATACACAGTGATCACACCGACTGTTCAAGCTGCCTCTGACCCCCCCCCCCCCAGCCCAGCAGGCTATGGGAGGTGGAGCTGTTGTGTTGCTCCAGCAGTGGTGCTTAGCAGCCATTGGCAGCCCCATAGTGTACACTGTTAAAACACAAAATGTCGAAACCACCCCCACTATCACCATCCCCTGAGGTCTCAGCAGCAGACACAGCGGAAAAGCCCTTGCTCACATCCAGTCCACACTTTTTAAACTTTACACTTTAAAGGGCCATTAGTTTCTATGGGAAGACCTGATCTCCTGTGTTTGAATTGCAAGCTAACGTTACTTGAATAGAGCTCAAATATTCATTTTATCTTGCTAAGTGTTTAAATTACACCATCAGTTGACACCTACTTATTTATTTACAAAAAATTATTTACAAAAATATATATTCTTCCTCTCCAGAGACTTACTTGAGGAGGCTCACAAAGAAAAAACAATAAAAACATAACACAGTCATAAAATTATTAATGCAAAACAAGCCATCAAAACAAGATTAAGCAACCAGAAATATATCTATAAAACTACTCTCTAGCTAGAAGCAGAAAAGAAGGTGAAAACTTTCAGTTAAAAGTCTGGTTAAGAAAAACGTTTTGTTGATGAAATGGCAGAATAATGGGGAAAAGACAATAAAGGTAACAGACTATCAACCATGCTTCAAATCGAAACATCTTAAGAGACTTCAGTTAGCATTGCTGGCATTTGTGTATGGTGATGAATTGGAAAATATTGGTAAATAGGCAACAGGTGTACAAAATCAGTTTGTTTTCTCAGTAAGACATTCATATGTGATGCACTTGTCTCCGTGTTATTGACTTATATCCAAGTCCATTCCTGAAACATTAATATTGGATGACACTGTTTAAAAGAGTGATAAGCTAGGACAGGCAAAACTGGGGAGACTGCTTGGCCTTCCAGGTATCCTTACTACTTAATGTATAAGTGGATGCAACAGTAGCCTTGTGTTGTGTATCATACATACCTTTTCTCTTTTAGTCATTTATCCATTATGAAATTCTATCCATGGCATAGCAGAACTGTTACTATAATTTAAGGTTGGAGCTAATACATGTTGTGTTATCACAGCATCTCCTTGGACTTCTCTGATGGTATCTGCTTTTACTGAGTTACTGTTTGGATACAGAGAGAATAACTGCCTCTTAATTGGAAACTACATTTGATCTTCCTAAATGGCTGAAGGGTACCTGAATAACAAGATAACTCATGCAGTTCAGACCTACTTTATTTATGTCTGTACTTCCTGTTTCAGCAATTATTCTAAAATGCCAAAAAGTCTTCAAAAATATGAGCAGTGTGAACTGTTGCTTTTACTTTTTTATGCTTATTTCTGCAAATCAAATTTTCCTCATCCACATTTGAAAAGCATTGTTCTTAAAAAAACTGAATTAATGTTTTTAAAACTGCACCTCACTTTTCTTCTTGGATACATTAATAATTATTTTGTTAACATAAAAGGCCTTGCAGAATCTTTAGTCCTTGAATTTTGATAGATACCTTTTGATATCTGTAGGGATGAGGCTGCTGCTGAATGGTACACCATCTGCTTTGCGTACATAAAATTATTAGTTCAATCCCTGATATCTCAGGTTTTAAAATGGTGATATGAAAGACTTTTGCTTGAGAACTGGAAGAGACAACCCAATTAGAGTAGACAATATTAACTTTGAAACACCAAGAGGATTACCTAAGCATAAGGTAGCTTCATGTGTCCGTGTATATTTCCTAGTTAAAAATTGATCCTAATAATTTAGCTTGGCTTAAAATATTATGGAGCAGCTGAGCGTAGCTGTGAAATACAATTACCTGTGAGTGTGTTATATCATATTTTTTCCAGATTGTGACATTGATCATAATGTTCATCCCACTCATCCTACCTCAGACTGTGAATAGGTGAGCTATGCATATGAAAGAGAAAAAAGTAGAATAGAATTTTCCCCCTGGAGTTGCTACTGTGATTTACTGTATTTAGTCTGCTTTACCACTACTCCCTATCAGATTCACTAGTAGCACTGGTCACACTTATCTTTATTTACTTACAAGTAATTTGGATAACTAGTGTTTTCTTTGTCTTTTAAAATGTAGACACACCGTTTGAGCATGAGGGTAAAAGGGATAAATAAAGGGAATAAATAAGTCTCAATGAGCTTGGTGAGTGAGGGGTTGAATTCTGTTTTTTCCCCAATTATTGAGTCAACACTCTCAGCATATATTAGTTTCCTTCACATATAGAATTGCTGGATTGCCTGTTAATACCCTTCAGCCCTCTCATTTCACAGACAAATATATACTTCACACACAGAGAGTGCTTTCTAAAAATCTCACTGCAAGATGGAGCTCAATCCTAATATGTCAGGGATGGATTCAGCATGGGTCAGTTGCAGTGGCAAAGCTATAATGGGGATATCCGGGGACACTTGACCCGGGAGCCCCACAGTTGAGTCACATGGGGGGCGCACAATTACCCCCAAACCCCTCCCCCTTCCTGCCTCGGCTGGCCCCACCCCAACAGACTGTTCCTGGCAAAGCAGCTGAAAGAGCAGTCTGTTCGGGACTGCTCCCTCTGCTGGCTGAAAGAGCAGTCTGTTGGGGAAGGGCCAGGCCAAGGAGGGAAGGAGGCCAGGCCCTGCCAGGCTGCCCCAGACCACTGCAGCACCAAAGGTAAGTGGGGTGCAGGGGAGGGGGCGCAGCTTGAAGCCTCCCCTCCCTCCTTTCCCACCCAAAAAGCCCAGTCAGAACTGCAGGGCCCCCGCAGAAGCCTCCCCTCCCTCCTCCCCCACCCAAAAAGCCCAGTCAGGACTGCTCGCCTCTGCAAGGGTGAGAGACCAGCCTTTCTCCTGGGAAAGCTATCCCAGTCCCCATCCCTTGCCATCTTACTCTGCCCATGAATCATAGCATCCATGAGCAGATCAAGTTCTCCCAGCCTCCCCCCCAACCCCAGCTGTCTGTCTGTGCCCATGGATGACAGGATCAGCTCTTCCAGCTTCCCCCCAATCCCAGAGTCAGCTCATCCAGCTCCCCCCCAATCCCAGCAATCTGACTCTGCCCATGGATCATAGGATTCATGGACAGATCAAGCTCTCCTAGCCCCCCTCCCAGCCCCTTTTAGAATGACATGGTGCAAAAAAAATCATTGTTTGGTGGGGGGGCAGTTGCCAGGGGGGTGCAAAACTCAGATTTTGCCCTGGGCTCCATTTTTCCTAGCTATGCCTCTGGTCAGTTGGTGATATTAGAATATCACCACCAGCAGGTAACTACACTGTATTACAAACAAATATTCTTTAGCTATCATCATCTCATGTTTCAGCTCTGACAGTTCAATCTTTTTACTCCTTTTTGATATCAGCTTCCTATTTTTAAATTAAAAAATAATTATAAAGAGAAGTATCTATAATATGATCATAACCAGATGTTTATAATTATACTAGTATGAGTTTCATCACTTCCCTTCCTTTCCCTACTTCAATCTTTTATCATTAGCAGAGACTTCAGGGAAAGGAGCAAAAATGTCAACAGCTGCACTACAAATTTGACAAATTGCAAGATTTATGATTTAATTTAAAATAATCTTATTCTCTTTGAATTTCAGAAAGATTTTTTCCTTCTCTTGTTGAATTTGTTCTTAATTGTCTCATTTCTCTCTCAATGCTGAATGAGAAAGGCTCAGGAATAATATAGAACTGGGTGTTTACCCTTATTTTGTATCTCTTTGTAATTTCTTATCCTCTGAATTATAAGTATGTCAGGAGGGTCATTGTTATATCTAAATCTGCAAGGCATGTATCTTCTCGGTAATATTCCTGAAAGGCATATTGGTGGAGGGCTACCACCTCAGATGACCCTGTGCCACAAAAATTCTCAGTTTCTTGATAACAACCAAACCCAAGCTGTTCCAGTCGTATTAATTAATGTATAACATTTCTACAGCACCTCTCCGGAAAAAATTGAGAAATGACTGACTGTTCACCATATTATTTTCACCATATTATTTTATTGTCACAGTCTAGGTACGTCACTGCCTAATGTAAGAATGCAGACAGGAAAATGCTAAAAATAAAACTACCCCCTCCAAAAAAGCTAAATAGAGAAAAGCACCCTGCAAAATGATGTTTGAAAGTCATCATTGTCCACCTAAGAATTCAGGAGAATGGGAGGCCCTACAACACAATTGGAATGTTTGTTAAGATAACACAGATAAACAGGGTCCAAAGAGTTCAGCCTTTGCTATCAAACAAATGTATGTCTGTAAGACTGAAATTACTGATTTCCTTCTTTTGATGACAGACAGGAAAACAAATCATGCAGCAAAGGACTGATTATAAAAGTGACTGTCAGGATTACACACCACCTTTCTTACACTACAGGTTGCAGACCCCTGAGCTAGTGCCAGCTCCCCCTCCCCATGCAATAATTCAACATGTGAATAGACACTGTGCACTGGGATTCAATCAACCTACATCACAGGTTGATTTTAGAAAAAGAAATAAAATAGATGAGAGTGAGCCAGACATTCCTCTGAGCTTAATGGGGAAAAGGGAGGGGGGAATAAAATAATATTTAAAGAGAGATTTTTGTAATACTGATTTACAAATAATTATGTATTTGGGATTGTTACAAGCGTTTAGACGGAGAAGAATTCATTTTTATACACCCTTTTGTCTATCTTTAAGAAGTCTCAAAGTAGTTCTTCCCTTCTCATCTCCACAACAAGTGGCTAGTTCAAGGTCACCCATAGGCTTCATGTGAAGGAGAGGGGAAACAAATCCTTTCCACCTGATTAGAGTCTGCCACTTTACATGAAAGTTCTCTCAATTCAGGGTTGGAATCAAACAGATCACATTGGAATCAAACAGGTCACAGCTTTTAGCATCAGTTTCTTCCCAACGGCACATTAAAAATTATTGTAGTGGATACTGAGAATGAAGCAGATGTAATAGATTTGGGATCTTAGTAACAGATTCCATTGTCCTTCCAATGCATCACAGGCAATACCTTATTCTCTGCTTTGGGTGCAAATTAGAGTTTCCAACCAATGGTAAGCTGTGGAATTGTCAGAGGGAGAAAAAAAAGGGAGAAAATGAGTAGAAAAATGAACAATAACAAAATTCTTCAGATAGGATCAGACATTGATAGAGATAAGTAGGTAGGACTCTAGGATCTATAGCAAGGCAGAATTATCTTAGATATCCTGTACTAGGCAGGTTAGGTTACTTCAGAGAAATAGCATGTTGCTAACTTGTGCAGGGATGGGGGATCCTGAGAGAAACAGAGACCTTTTCAAGAGTCTTAGATTCCCATTCCCTTAGAAGCCATTTTGAGTAAACTCCAACCATAACATCTCTCTCTCTCTCTCTCTCTCTCTCTCTCTCTCTCTCTCTCTCTCTGTGACTGAAACTTGGCATTTATGCAACCCTGAGAATCTGGTATGGTGATTATGCAAAATGTGTCTGCAGCATGGTGAGGATGAATGTCAGTTACAGCAAGATTTCTTGAATGAATGTATTTCTTCAAGCCCCGCTTATACTTTTCATTCCCTCAGCCACAAGTAAGACCACTTCTATTATGATTTTAAATTTTGCTTTGCTGCCAGACCAGATTTCTCAGTGAACACCTTTGCCCCAGAGATCTTCTGGCTCACATCCAGCCAGACTTCTCATTCCCTTGTGCCACTTTGTGCCCCTAATCCTTCACCCACCCATGCTGTCAGCTCTTTCCTGCTTCTCTAAAGCCCCTTCTGCACATCAAATGTATAACAGGTTGCAGTCAAGATAAAGGAACCTGTTTTCCTGTTTTCTCATTCCAATGCATCTGTGCAGGCAGTGACTGGAGCCCACAATTCAGATTGTTGAGCCTTCGCACGGAGATGTGTCTATTTTGTTTAATTACTTCCCACCCATATGTAGCTAAGTGAGCATGCACAAATGAACTCCCACAGCCATGCCAATGCCCCATGATATGACCATCTGCACCTGCATAGCTACGCAGATGCAAGGTGCAAAATTAAAAAAAGGAAAAGGGAGGCAAATAAGGCGCCTCCTGCCTGGTTGTTTGCTTACAAGTGGCTGCATCCCAGGATTTTTTAAAATACTCACTCGTTTAGCAATTTTCAAAAAAAACCCAAGGTTGGAGGAAATAACATGGGGTAGACTTGTTTTGGGGGCGGGATCGATGTGAAGTCCCCCACCCCCAAAAATTGGTGTATTAGTGTCCTATACCTGTGTCTATTGACCCATGCGGAAGGGGTCTAAGTGCACAGATCAAGAGATCAATCTCTCAATCTAAAAGAACAGAATGAGTTTTTGCAAAGGACAGTACAAGCAGGGTGTCTTTTTGGCCCCACCTCCCTTTCTCAGCTTCTGCCCTTCCCAATTATCAGGAGGGCCTTTAAAACTTTACTTTTGATGAGGCTCTGTTTTAAAAACAAGCCTCTATCTTTTCTTGCAGCAGAGAGAGAGAGAGAGAGAGAGAGAGAGAGTAGAGGGGAACGGAGGAGAAGAGAAGAGAAGATAATCTCAGCTAAGATCTCTGAGCCTTTAAGGCTGTTGATGGGCAGAGTTAAGAGAACCAGGAGAACCAAAGCATGCAGCTGCACTGCATGCTGTAAGCTGCCTTCTCATGTGCAAACAGAGAAACATGAGGCTAGCCCAGGCCTAAGGTAAGCATTCCATGGCCACTGTCCGTAACCCTTCAAATCAGAGCTTCAGTACCTTGAGAGATAAGTGAAACTGCTATTCCCACTCCCACTCTTTGGTCTCATCTGAACTATGGTGGATTCCACACAGGGCAAATATAACAGGTGTAGAGCACTATAGAAACCACTGGTGGGGGGGAATTCACACTGGTCCTGTCCCCAACACGGGTCTGTCCCATTTTATTTCCCTCAACCCAGGCTTTTCGAAAATTGCGAAACTAGTGATCCTTTTGCAAAATCCCGGGTTGGAGCTGCTCCCGCATGAATGGCCAAGCAGGATGCACTTTATTTCTCTCCCTTCCACCATACCATCCACATTCAATGAGAATCTTCCTGCTACTGCCCTGCTGTTGCAGGGTTGCCCCTTTTCCTTTCCTTTTTTACATTTTGTGTGTTGCACATGGGCAGCTACACAGGTGCAGCTGATAGTATTGTGGGACAATCAGCATGGCTGTGGGAATTCATTTCTGCATGTCTATGTCACTGTGTATGTGTTGCAGGAAATTTTTTAAAAAGAGAAGCATCTCCATGAGAAGGCACAACAGCAACCCAGATTGTTCCCATGGGCTTAGATCACTGCCCACATGGCATGTACATCAATGGGAAAAAGAAAGCAGTTTCCTTTATAATGATTGCAACTCATTATACATTGCTGTGTGGAATCGACCATTGTGTGTTTTCTAGCATGATTATTTTTCTGTTCAACTTTACTGACCACTCAAAAAATATACTGTAAGAAAAATTGCTTACTGGGGGTGTGAGGGATGGGGGGAAACTGAGGCAGCATCCTGCCATCTGATTGAAAGTGGGTCTGATGAAATCTTAACAGTGCAAATACTTTTTAGAAAAGCATGGAGACTGCAACTTAAATAGGCACATAACCAATTATACCATCATTATCAATTACTAGGTATATCAGCAAATGTATGTAATAAGCTGTCATATAGTACATTGTTGTTTTATATCTGTAGACCTCAAAAATAGACAGAACAGCACCAAAAGTAATACTAGCACCGAAACTGTAGAAAGGTCCATTTTAAGTGGTGAACATGGTGCAAAAAAGACAGATTGGAAGCATAAGCAGTAAATATCAACATGCTATTTATCTGGGGAAATGTGAGCTAATGCTGCTGCAGGAAATTATTGGGAAGTAAAAATTGAGAAAGCGATAATGCTGAGAAAGGCCTTAGACTCTGACAGTGAGAGTAGAAAGTAAATTAAATATGAGACTGCAAGGTGAAATGGTTGCTTAAACCAGCGCGTGATAATCTGAGCTGCATGTTAGGAGAGGGATCTAATAGTTCTGCTCTGTAAGACTGTACTTGAACAACATGGGAAATACAGAAATGCTGCATTCTGATCAGGGCACCTTACTGCAGGAAAATACTAATATAAATCAGAAAAGACAGAAAAGAAAGCACAAGAAAAGAACAGCAAACAGAAGGCATTGCTGGAGAGCTGATATTCACTTGTTAGGCTGGGGATCTCCTGAGCATATTCACTGAAATATTTAAGGACCTAGGGGAGACTTATAGCTTCCCATAAGGCAAATCTCTATTGAGTCAGTTTTCTGTCCGTAGAATTCTATGCGAATCTTCTAGTGAGTTTCAGTCATGCAAAATAAATTGCTAAATGTATTTTATTCACTGCTAATACTCCTGCTGAAAAAAAAACATTGTGAATAATATAGACAGGTTGTCTGCAGAATTAGCAAACACAAGCAATCAATATCAAGCATCAAAAAATTGTCAAGCAAAGTAATATCATGCGACTCATGCCCACCTCTGGAAAGTCCACTAAAAGGAGACAGATATCCCAAGCATACGCACACGGGGCAACATACTACATTTAAAACAGCAGGCAAATGAAGAGGATAAGTAAGAGGATAAGTAAGGGTTGAAGCCATGGAGGTCCAGGCATAGGTCTAGTTCCCAAAATGAGGGAACATGCAGGCTGCAAATGATCCAAACTGAAACAGAGAAAGACCAGGCATTGTAGTTTACTTGTGATAGAGTTGCGGCAGGGAGGAGTGAGCAGTTGCCCTCCTCCCTAATGCTGATCGAGTCCTGAGTCACATGATGTGGGCAAGGGAGGCCGGGCATACCTATAAAAGGCAGCATCCAGCTGGTTCGGCCTCTTTCGAGGCCCGACAAAAGAGGAGCAGTCGCTCGCTCTTGTACTGGGTCCTATATGCAAAAGAGCTTGGGCACAGGCCTGGGAAAGAGCGGAGGACGCAGAAGGGGCGGCAGAATCGGGCGCAAGCGGGTAGCAGGCTTTGGTAGCTTGGAAGCCTCGCCTGTTGCTGCATAGCCAGGGAAAGTATTGGCGCACAGCCTCAGCGAGCGCCAGGGTAGCCATTCACGCCCTCCCCTTCTTTTTTCTTTCCATCTAGGCTTATGGAGTGGCACCGGAGGATCACGGTGTGTTTGGGGCTTTCCCATAGCCACCTTCTCTCTTTCCTTCAGGTGCCCTACAGGTATAGGGTTGGCCATTTTCAGGTTGGGTGCTACCGAACGTGTGCGGGTGGCCATTTTAAGTGGGCCACCCATTACAGAACAGCCATCCACACCTGCATGGCCGAGTCTAACCCTATCTTGTCAGATCTCGGAAGCTAAGCAGGGTTGGCCTCGGTTGATATTTGGATGGGAGACCACTACATAGAAATGGCCCATGGCAAACTCCCTCTGTATGAGTCTTCATAGGCCTCTTTCCTTTGGTAAAAAAGCAGGGGATCCCTGATCACAATGCTCTTTCCAACCAGCAAGACAGTAGTGAGTTGGTGCAAGTTTGAGAGAGGGACACCTTTACCCATAACTCACACCACGGGGTCTTCATGCCCAGTCACTTGGACTGGGGTGATCCTAGCTCTGCAACCAGCAACTTAAGGAACTTTTCTTGATCACTGGGGATGGGTCTTCCCAGTTTAGGTGACAGATGTGCTGGGCTATGACTCTGAGTGGTGGCTTGGGACTTTACCACTAGGGATTCTGGGCCAGGTTATTGCCACTTAAGAGCTGCTGTTGCAGTGGCGCAGGACAGTCACCCCAGAGCAAAAAGTCAGCCATTGGGGTCATTACGTTACAGAGCGTATATGCAACATTATTTTTTCTAATTTATTCATTTAGTCTCATTGAGCCAGCCATCTGAAGTATGGATCGTTGGACACAGCTTG
Organism: Sphaerodactylus townsendi; assembly: GCF_021028975.2. NCBI lineage: Eukaryota > Metazoa > Chordata > Lepidosauria > Squamata > Sphaerodactylidae > Sphaerodactylus > Sphaerodactylus townsendi. Next base: position 103,434,011 of record NC_059427.1, on the reverse strand, counting down.
GACCATTGGGCCGGTCGGTTTGCTGCTTGATCCAGATGTGGTGAAGCCCCAATTGGGACTCCTTCATTGTGATAGCTGGCTTGGATGACATGGTTTGCAATGGGATGCGTCCATTGGCCAGAATACTTTATTACACTATTACATAGGCAGACATGCCGTAGTGCTATTACCCCTAGTAAAGTGGAGGCTATTACAAGAGTGCATTCTGGCTTGATCCTGCTAGCTCTCTGGAGCTAAGTGGGGGAGGCTCTGGTTATTATTCTCAGTTAATAACCTAAAACTTGGCCAGGTATATGATATCCAAGGATACAACTAATTGATATGGGAACCATGTGGTGAGGTTATCCCACAGGTTGAAAACTCTCATTACCGGCAATGTAATTTTGCCTTGTTGGTGCACACCAGTCCAAGTCAAGCAGAGAGGTGTGGTGATATGCCATGAAGAACACATTATTGGAGTAGCTATGGTCTCGAAAGTGAGTCCTGCCAGGCCGCAGCCCAAGTGGTACGGGATATGGGCGGTGAGGTTATCCCGCAATTTGAGATATCCCATGTGCAGGAGGCACATTTGCGTCCAGACAGAGTTCACCTGTCCGAGTGGGAACTGGACATTTGGCTACATGCCATAAGACATGCTTTATTGCAGTGGTTAAGCGGCACGCAGTAAGCTGGTGACTTCGGGCAAAGGAGCACATCCTTTTCTGAAAGGCAGAGCTTGCATGCCAGGCCTTCCCACGGTGGGGGCCTCAATAAGAAGTAATGGAGGGCTCGATTGTGCACGCCTTGGGGCCATGCGGAGAGCATGCTACTCGGCAGGAAGGGGTGTCACTCAATGGGTATGCTCTCAAGTGACACCTAGTAACTTTCTGTTCCATGGTCCCCTTGGGGGGGGATGTGCTGGACAGTAGTTGCTGTCCAAAAGGCCTGAGAGATCAGCTGGAGCTGCCCTGTGAACCAGGGGACCAGGATGTGCACCATTATGTTCACCCAGCTTCCTATGATGCTGTGATTAATAAACGGGCTGTGGCCAATTTCCTATTCCATCTAAATGTGGTGTCTGCAATCAAAGGAGCAAACCTCCGCACATCTGCACGCAACTAATAAACATGATTAAAGGGACACTATTAAATGTTTAAAAAGATAATTAGACAAGTAAAATAAAAACCAACAACTAACCCAAAAAAAAAACAAATGTTCTACAAAGCTTGAATAAATAGGAGAGTTTGCAACTGATCCTAAAGTATATAGGTAGCCTAGTGAGTGAATCCACAAAGGGTGTTCCATATTCTGTAACCACTGTAGAAAAACCAGTAAGAACTGTGGCCACCCCTTAATAGCAAATGAGAGGATTCCCTTTTGTATATTAGTATACAGAAAGGGTTATGTGAGAGTTGATAATAGCATGTATGTTTTACAGACTTTTTTCCTTAAGAGAAATTTATTTAGATATTTATACTCATCTGTTCTTCCCAATGGGGCCCAAAACAGCTGACATTGTTCTCTTCACTGGTATTCGATCATCAACCGCCCTGTGAAGTACCGTATCTACTCACGTATAAGTTGACACGCATATAAGTCAAGGCATCTAATTTTATCTTAAAGAACTGGGAAACTTTATTGACTCGAGTATAAGTCAAGCATGGGAAAGGTCCACCGGGAGGCAGGGCACTGAGCTGGCAAAGGAGCCACAGCTGGGGGAAAGGAGTGCCCCAGAAGCCTTTGGGAGGCTTTTTAGGAGGGGCAAGGTGGGCGCGCGCAGGTCCGGGGAGAGGGAAGAAGCTGGGGGCCGTGGAGGGTGAACGGGATGGGAGGTGGTGGAGGAGAAGGTAGAGGAGAACATGGTAGAGAAAGCGGATGAAAAAGGGGGATGCAGAGAAGAAGGCAGGAAAGAGTGAAGCAGAGAACGAGGCACAGAAAGCGGCTGAAAGGGGAGCAGCAGAGAAGAAGGCAGGATAGAGCGAAGCAGAGAACAAGGCACAGAAAGTGGCTGAAAGGAAGGGCAGAGAAGAAGGCAGGAAAGAGCGAAGATGGGAGAGGGAGAATACCACACAAGAATGACCGGTAAGTGGGACCCGTGTATAAGTCAAAAAAGCATGTTTCAGCATAAAAAAGGGCTGAAAAACTCGACTTATATACGAGTATTTACAATAAGTTAGTCTGAGAAAGACTAAACAGTCTAAGGTAACCAGCAAACTTCCATAGCGAAGCAAATATTCAAACCTGTGTCTCCTAAATACTAGACCAACACTTTAACCACAATAATATGTTGGTTCTCAGTTTCAATTTCCATGATAGTAGAGAAGCAGTAGAAACACGAGTACTTACAGCCCCCTTCTCCTGCTCTTGCCTGGTAATAACTATATCACTTTGTGAACAACGCTTGATCATGATTTGTATTTCTGAAGTTGCACATTTTCAACAATATTTGGTTATTTTTTAATGTATTGTGATAATAAGAGGCAATTGTCAGACAAAAAGAGTGGACAACTGAAAGAACTTAGAAGATTTTATGAGAAAGGAGATGGAGCTGTAGGGCCCCATTCCTTTTAACCATTGCATATCTGTGTGTGTGTGTGTGTGTGTGTGTGTGTGTGTGTGTGTGTGTGTGTGTGTGTGTGTCATTTTAAAGTTCCCATGCACACCCATCTCCTCTCCTTTTAGGAATCAAGGCCAAAAGGCTCTTAAAAATATTTTAGATAACTTACCAGGCACTCCCATCTTGTTAAAAAACACAATTATATTTGAAATGAAAAACAGAATGAAGAAGAAAACATTAATATCATATCCTACGGGTAGATTTTCTGCATGGTGTGTGGGGAATTAGGTGCACAAATCCCATTTATGCTAATAGACCTTGCGTGTCTAATTCCTTATGCACCGCATTGCAAATTTACCCCCTAGTGTCTTTGATGATACAGAGGACCAGCTCAGAGGGGGAGAGAAATGAGTGATTTATTTTATGATTCTGTCAATCATAGTGGCAACCAGAGAAAACTGCAAAGCCTATCTTAACCTCTGTAGAAACAGCTATTCAGACCATATGTTTTTGCTCCTTGCCAGATGTCGTCATTCATCAATTTCTCATTAAGAAAACAGTAAGTGTGTAAAACAACAAACAAAAAGTAGACAAATGTTTGCTTCATATATAAACATGTGGAAATTCATATCTAAATATATTATATAGTCCAGAGAAGTTTTTCACTTTTGGACTTAAACTTTAAAAATTCACTTTAAAAATGAGTAATGAGGTCACATCTGAATCGGTCACAGAATACCAAGTCATTATTCGCAGAAGGGATGATGGTTTAGATGCAATGTGGAAGGGGACAGTTTTCAACAATTCCCTGTTTTGCTACAAACCTCTGACTATTCCCATCATGCTGTTACTGGGGGCTTCCTTGTCCCTAGGAACAGCATTTTTGAAACAGCAAGGAGGAGGAGGAGGAGGAGGAGGAGGATGAAAGCCCTGCCTACTCCAAGGAAAGAAATCCTCAGTAGAATCCAACCCAAAGTATCCCAGGTACATTATTAGTGCAATATGTTCTGCATCTCTTCTGTTATACTTCCAAATTACACTGTAATGTCAAGCTCTGAGCAGCAAGGATGAAGAGTGTTCCAAGTGAAGCAACTACTTTGAAAGCAGCTGGTGACAGGGAAGTGTTCTGCGGTTGAGAAAGATACTGCCATTTTGGAGATATATTTATTTTTCTTCCACACCAGGTAGAATGTGGCACTTATAGTCTGATTCTTTGGCAGCAGTAATGCTATTATAATGTCCAAGTTGGCATTTCAGGGTAACAATACCCATAGCATCCAGCTTTAGAGCTGAAAATATAGTTTTTGCAAATATTTTCAATTGAAATTAAAAAAAAACCTTTCCTGTCTCCATGGCTTTTTGAAACACCATAAATGTTTACCTTAACATCTGTTGTAACATTTCAATTGACTTCATTTGTCCTCAGCAATGTTAGCCCATAGGTCAGGTGTGTTATCAACATAGAATTGTGATGTCACTCTGCTTGCTACAAAATTGACTATAATCAGCCATTTATCTAGGGAGAAATGCTCATGCTCTACGTTGCTCTCATGCTCTTAAATGCTCTCATTTGCTCTAAGTGGCATTATCAAAAGTCCAGCACAGTATCACCCCATATCTTCGCACTGAATATGGAGGAGTGTTTTTCTGTATGAAAAATCAGGCAGATGGTGAAATTGTTTAGCAGCAAGGCAAATATATCCAATAAAGTCTGTAATTTAAGGGGATACTAAATATTTAATACATTTCAAGAGTGACACTATTGAGCAAATTGCAAATGCACTCATAGAATACTTTCTGGGGGAAGGCTTTGTACTAAGAACAATATTGCTTTACTTTATGGCAGGGCCTGACTTCTATAAAACATCAGCTTTTACCTCGCTGGACAATTAAGCAGGAAGCACAGGTAGTTAAGAAGCATATTACAAGTGAAGAAAAATATAGCAGGGTTGGCTAGGGGTGGGGGGGGACATAAAACAGTGCTATCTAGGGCTAACTTACACTGCACTGAACATCCCTTGTCCCTCTTGTGTTGATGAGATAGGTCAGTTTCTGCCCACTTCTGAATAAGCTTATTAAGTCTCATTCCTCTCTGGTTCCAGAGCCAGCCAGACAAAGACTAGAAAGACTGATTCGCTAATGTGCCCCCTTATTTCTTGGATTCTGTGTTGGAGCCCCCTCTTTTGGACAAATATTATGGGAACTTACTGAATTGCTGCTATAAACCAATTCAGTAATATTCTCAATAAGATCCAAGGCTTTATAACCCCCCCCCCCCCCCCCCACACACACACACACTTCAAAGCCTGATCTTCCATCACAGGAGCGGTAACAGCTTGATTTACTTATCTGCTTGGCTAGATTTTCCCAAGTCATGCAACACTCTAAGAATGCCAATTTGTCCCTTCAGTACAGCTGGGGATCTGATTAGCCATTCCTGTATTATTTTAAAATCAGAAAGACCCCCATTCCTAACAATGTCACTATGTGGTTTGTGTCAGCAACATTGTCGTTTCACAGCATTTTTTATGATGGATTTCCTTCAGCATATTGTGAATGTCATGTCTCCATAATTGAACTACAGCCTAGAATACCCCTCCCAAATGCTGCTCCCATGGGTTGGGAGACCCCAAGGGACATTTCACTGCGCATTTTGGAATACAGCTGGAGGTGGAATTAAGAAAGTTATCATGCACTTAAGGAAACTCTTCCATCAGTAGAAGCGCTCTGCAGGATCCATCCAATGATTTACACAAATGTCATCTCAAAAAAGGAGAACACAAAAAATTAATGTGAACCACACTTGGCTACTGCAACTGTAGGCCACATTTCAGTAAGCTGCAACTTAAGTGATCACTATCATTCTCTTTTAACTGCATGTACATATGGTCTCTTCTTTATGATTTGCCCACATTATTTCATGTATCAAATACATATCTGTTTGAAAGCTTTCCTCACAGAGGCTCCTAAATCATTCTAGCATAGTTGCTGCACACTTCATACTAGATCATGAGGGTTTTCCCATTGTTTGAAGTTCATTTAATATATGGTACTGTTCGTGTACTATATGCTATTGTTCTAGCAAAACATTTTGTGAGCTTTTTTAAAATGTTCTTTTTAAAAAATTACATATTGCTTTTCTCCATAATTGGGACCCAAAGTGGCTATCATATAATTTCTCCCTATCTTCACAACATCAATTCTGTAAAGTAGTTTCGGCTGAAAGACTGTATGCGCCCAAGGTCTCCCAGTGAGCTTTCATGGCAGAGCAGGATTCAAGTCCTGAGGTTCTAGTCCAACAATAACCACTATGCCATACCTGAAACCTATTGTTCCAGGTGAGTATTAGTGCAGTCCTAAGAAGAATTTCCCCAGTCTAAGACTATTGATTTCAATCTACTTAGTCCAGAGTTACCTCTTTCTCACTTTAATAAGCATATCCCTGAAATCCCTGAAATCCTCCTCCATCCCTGAAGACTGGAAGATGGCCAATGTCACACCAATATTTAAGAAATAGTCTAGGGGGGACCCAGGAAATTATAGGCCAGTCAGTTTGACATCTGTTCCTGGTACATTAGTTGAATCTATCATTAAAGATAAAATTATTAAACATGTAGAAAAGCAAGACCTGCTGCGGAAAAGTCAGCATGGCTTTTGCAGAGGCAAGTCTTGCCTTACAAACTTACTAGAGTTCTTTGAGGGTGTAAACAGGCATGTGGATAAGGGGAAACCAGTGGACATTGTCTACTTGGATTTCCAAAAGGCTTTTAACAAAGTTCCTCACCAGAGACTATTGAGAAAACTCAGCAATCAAGGAATAAGAAGGGAAGACCTCCTATGGATTAAAAACTGGTTGAGAAACCAGAACAAAGGTGGGTATAAATGGGAAGTTCTCACAATGGAGAGATATAGGGAGTGGTGTCCCCCCCCCCCAAGGATCCATTCTGGGACCAGTGCTCTTTAACCTATTCATAAATGACCAGGAAGTAGAGGTGGGTAGCATGGTGGCCAAGTTTGCAGATGATACCAAATTATGTAAGATAGTGAGAACCACAAAGGATTGTGAAGAGCTCCAAGCGGACCTTTATAAATTAGGTGAATGGGCTAAGAAATGGCAAATGCAGTTCAATGTGGCAAAATGTAAAGTGATGCACATAGGGGCAAAAAATCCAAACTTTACATACACACTACAGGGGTCAGTGCTATCAGTCACAGATCAGGAAAGGGATTTGGGCCTCTTAGTTGATAGTTCCATGGAAATGTCGACTCAATGCATGGCAGCTGTGAGAAAGGCAAACCCTATGCTGGGGATAATTAGGAAAGGAATTGATAATAAAACTGTTTACCTCATGCCCTTATATAAAGCCGTGGTGCGACCGCACTTGGAGTACAGTTGTGGTTGCCACATCTCAAAAAGGATATCAAAGAGATAGAAAAAGTGTAGAGAAGGGCAACGAGGATGATTGAGGAATTGGAGCACCTTCCTTATGAGGAGAGTCTGCAGCATTTGGGACTCTTTAGTTTGGAGAGGAGACGTCTGAGGAAGGATATGATTGAAGTCTATAAAATTATGCATGGGGTTGAAAATGTTAACAGAGAGAAATGTTTCTCTCTTTCTCACAGTACTAAAACCAGGGGGCATACATTGAAAATGCTGGGGGGAAGAATTAGGACTAATAAAAGGAAACATTTCTTCACGCAATGTGTGATTGGTGTTTGGAATATGCTGCCACAGGAGGTAGTGATGGCCACTAACCTGGATAGCTTTAAAAGTTGATCGATGGCTACCAATTTTGATCTCCTTGATCTCAGATTGCAAATGCCTAGCAGATCAGGTGCTTGGGAGCAGCAGCAGCAGAAGGTTATTGCTTTCACATCCTGCATGTAAGCAGAGTGCTAATTCTGGGGGGAAGAATTAGGACTAATAAAAAATTTTCACGCAATGTGTGATTGGTGTTTGGAATATGCTGCCTCGGGAGGTGGTGATGGCCACTAACCTGGATAGCTTTAAAAGGGACTTGGACAGATTTATGGAAGAGAAGTCAGTCTATGGCTACCAATCTTGATCCTCCTTGATCTGAGATTACAAATGCCTTAGCAGACCATGTGCTCAGGAGCCACAGCAGCAGACGGCCATTGCTTTCACACTCTGCATTTGAGCTCCCAGAGGCATATGGTGGGCCACAGCGAGTAGCAGAGTGCTCAGTGCTGGACTTGATGGACTCTGGTCTGATCCAGAAGGCTCTTTCTTATGTTCTGATGTTTTTTTAGAACTGGACTGTTATTGAGTCATTTACTGATAAATTCACATTCACTGTCAGTATGTGAACAACATCTAAATAAAACTACAGATCTAATATAACTTCAATCTTATATTTGGAATTTAGCCCAGCTGCAATCAATGGGCCCTAGTTCCAAGTAAGCTGCCCAGGATCAGCCTCTTGCATTTAGACTCTAGAATATTTCAGATGTGCTTTGTGACTGCTATTGTACATCTGGATTACTTGATTCTTCAAAAGCAATCCACTGAAAGCACACAAATACATTAATGACAGAATAAGCAGCTTTAGTTCATATTTGTTTAGCTGAGGGCTGTCAAAGAAAAAGTCTCAAATCATACACACAGGAATGGCAGCTTCATCCCTACAGTAATAAAATTCAGATATGGCTAAATACTGTACCTTCTGTTTTTGATTGAAGCTTTAAACATATCCTAGAAAACAACAGGATACCATTTCCTCCCTCAAACATAATGACAGTTCTTTGCTTTTATAAATACCATCAACATGTTGTAAATGTTTTGTAGGATGCTATTAAACAGCTGTTTTGTTATTAATATTTTAGTGCCCTGCATTTTTCCAGGAGATATTGATGCTTGCTATTATTTCAAATGCAGCGTTTTGTGGAGTTTTTAATGGTTTGTGTATATCTCCAGACAGTTGCAAGTACTTCAGGCTGTCACAACATGTTAAGTAGGCAAATCTACCAACAGAGTAGTTTCAAGACAGATAATTCTCTTTGCACAGCTTCAGATTGCATTGCTTAGGCTTATTTATTAAACAGGAACTAACTGACTGATATAGAAGTTCAGAGAGCAAAGCAGGATCAGCTGATGCTCAAACTGCTGGCCTATTCTATAAGTCTCCAAAAATATTTGCAGAGCATTTGCAAAACATTTTTTGATCTCCCTGCTTGTCCACACTCATTCACCTCAAAACAATTCCTCGCCACTATTTTGTTTTTTTGCCTTTAAAAAAAATTGCTGTGAAATCAAAGTTTCGATGCCTCATGCTGCAATTTTCCATAGTTCGTCGAATTAAAGCTTCAAAGATTTAACGCCCCCCCATTAAAAAAAACAGAAATGATAGAAATAATCATGTGAGAAGAAATGGAGTGAACACAGCAACATGATAGAAAATGGTGCTGAGGAGGAAGTGTGGGGATAGCAGTGAAGTATGGAAAATATATTTAAAAGATCGCACAGCATTGAAAACGTTTTGAAAACATTTCAGGCTACAAAATTGTTATAAGAGAGCATGCATCACTTTGGCTTATTGAGATGTTTTCAAGCAGCAAGTAAAACACTTTCAGAGCATTTTGGGGGGAAACTATGCAGATCTCCATGGAGGAAACATTTTATTTCCTGCCTCAAAATGTTTTATTTTGGTTGTGCAGAAAGGGCCAACTTTAACGTTAAAATACTTTGGACTATAGGTTTTCCATAGATGTTTGGCAAGTTAAGCTTTATACAAATGCTTGCTTACAAGGGAAATTAAATTATTTTAAATATATATTATTAATTCTTAATTCTTATTATTATGTATTCTTATACACAAACACGTACTGTAGATCTTATTTCATCCAAAGGACTGGAATTTTAATTCCAAATTTGTACATGTTTATCAATCAAAAGAATTTAATCTTGTTCATATTTAAATTTTCCTTTGCTTCGTATTTTCAGTCTCCACTCTCAGCTCCAACAGTAGTTGTGTATATGCAAAGTAAAATATAATTATAAATCTTTGTACTCTTTATTTCTGTGACCTCTTGAACTTTCAGAATGTCTCAAGGCATATTTTGGCCAAGTGCCCCACCACTAATACCAAACTGGGCCTGTGAACTTTTTAAAAGGAAAGTGGCCTACAAAGGTGGTTTACAGGTAATTTTGGGTTAGAACAAAAACTTCAGTAAGTTATACTGAATTCCAGTCTTTTATTAAATATAATTTACTTAAGCATCACATGTCACAATTTAGTTGACATGCAAATATCAATGGTTTCCATGCCTTAATTTGTATGGAGGGAAGTTCCATCACTCAAACCGATCTGGACCACAGCCCATCTTCTCTGTTAATCTCCAACCAATTAGTTATGTTCTTTTATCAAGTTTAGAACCAGACTTTGCATATTCTGAATGTACAGTGCATTTCATATAAATAATATATAATTAATTTCATATTCAGCAAAAATCAGAATTTTATTTTCACATGATACCTGCAACTTACTGTGCTTAATTAAGCCTTATCAAAGTCTGCAAGGTTAACAGTAATTGTTCGTGTTGTGGGGGAAAAAAGGAACTCTTTTTGCCTTTTTTGTCTGTGAGCACTTTCTGAATTGAAATAATTATTTAATGAGTTTTGGTGGACAAACTGAGAAGGGATTTATTCATAGGAATGAGGGCATTTACTAAACTTTTAATAAACAATCTAGCAGCAAAGCCCATTGTGTGGGAGATGCAATGGGGGCCTAGCTAAGGATCAAAGAAGAAGCATCTCCCCCTGCAATGAGCTTTACTGGGACTGTAGTAGCCCCCACCCCACCCTTCCTCACAGTGCGCCACTTACCTGGGTCTCGTTCAGTGGTGGAAGAGGTGTGACTTGCAGTAGGTGGAAAGGTGAGGATAGGACAGGGGGTGGAGAGGAGTGGCATGAGGTGGGGGGAGGGTGGCAAGGTGAATGTTTGGGTGGGTAAGGGTTGAAAGGTGTGGCTGGGGGTGGGGGAGGGTGCCAAAGTGAGAGTTTTGGGGTGGGGAGGGTTGAAAGGGCTGGGGGAGGGGAGGGGAGGGGAGGGCAGCAAGGTGCGTTTTGGATGGGGGAGGTTGAAAGGTGTGAGGAGGGGGAGGGAGGGTGGCAATTAAAACAGCCTACTTAGTTTGCTGGCTAAATTCACAAAGGCAAATATGGGCTTTGGTAATCCATTTTTTTTCATATACAAAGTTTATCTGAATTTACTCTTCCAGAGCAGCCGGACAAATCACTTAAAGGAGATGAATCATACTATGAAGCATGCTTTAACAAATACTGCATGTTTAATTTAAAATGGAGAATGCTGATCTTGGCTGTAATAAAGACCCACTTCTTCCAGGTATCTGTGGTGGATGGCTATCCTTAAAAATTGCTACATGTTTTTGACATCCTGCTCATTCTATTTAGAATTCTCTTTTGCCCTCACATTGGGCTGAAACCTGAATCAATAAACAGAGAGCAGAAGAGGCCTTTTCATCTTTTATCCCAGCTTTTTTATTTTATTCAACACTGTTTCTAGAGAAACATTTTCTGAAATTATATTCTTTAAAGCTACAGAGATTTCTGTCTCATTCTTTTTTTTGGACTTTGTTGTTCTTGGGAGGTAAAAGATTCAAAATACTATAAAGTGAAATGTCAGGCAGGATAATGAATTTGACTCCTTTTTTTCCTTTTTGCATTTCTTGGTCCTGGAGTATAAAGATTATCTAGTTTTCTGTTGTCATATCTAGCTAAGCTTTGAATACTACACATTTTTTAAAAAAGTCATGCCCAAGGACAGATCTGCAATATGAATTACTATTAATGAGAGGTTGAGTTCAACAACTTCATTTGATTTGTCTCTAGTTCTGGGACAGAGAAAGATTCCCCCTCCCAGTAAATAATGTATTTATTTCATTTTGTCTTGCAGCACAATATGAAAAAACAGATAATTCATTTGAGATTTGAGATAATTCATTTCAAAGACAAAAGGCCTCAAAACGCTCTACAAACGTGAAACTCTATCTGGCATAACCCTATATCTTGCTGTTCATTTATATAGTCCCCTGTATCCAAAAGACATAGGTCCATTGCACACAGCACAAAAAAAGACATCTGGGGGATGTCTTGAAAAGAAGCGATGCCTTATTTTTACTCTGCACACCCCAAATAAGGCATCCTGGGGCCATCTTTTAAAAGGTCATCTTTCATGTTTGTTCCAGACAGGCATCAGAGGAGAAAAGACACTTTCCCCCCCATAACCTGTAAAAACTCTGGTCAGTTTCCTCCTAAGCTTGTGCCCAACATTTTATGTGCTGCTGAAGGGAGCTCTCCCTGCCACAATTTGCAGAAAGTTGCCCCAGGATATTTGCTCTGCAGGCACCAATCCTGGGCAACTTTTCAGCCCAAAGAGTACATAGTTGTAGTCAGTTAATTCTGCCGATTCCAGCAATATATAGTTTTCCTTTTTAAAAAAAAATCAGTGAGTTGTCTTTATAGTTACACAGACATGAATACAAGGATCTTAGCTGCTGAGAAGACTGTTCTACCACCCATTGAGAAGCATTGGGTAGGCCTGCCTTCTGTTGACCATCATAGCTTTTTGTTACTGAACAAAAAACCTAAGATGATCCATGGAGGGCAAGTTGACGCACTGTTTTTCAATGGGCATTTGATCAGCCTTCTGAGTGGCTAAGATTCTCAGCGTAGCTATGAAGACAATTCATTAAAAAAGTAAAAAGAAAGAAAAACTATATATTGCCAGAATCAGCAGGACCAGCTGAGTACAACCATGTGCTATTTGGACTGAAAACATGCACAGGATTTGAGCCTGCAGAGCAAACATCCTGGGGCTACCTACAGCAAATGGAGGCCGGGAGAGTCCCTTCAGCAGCACACAAAATGTTGGGTGCAAGCTGAGGAGGAAACTGACCAGATTGCTTAATGATCAGGTGGGAAACATAAGATACCTCCTATGCTCCTGAACTCCATACAGGTAGCCATCCAGGAGCCGTCTTTCAGACAACTTGAAGGGAAAACTTCCTTCTAGAATCTTCAAAATAAGATGTCTTGGGCTGAAATAAGGTGTCCTGAGGACATCTTGGGGGAAAAACTGTGTGAAGTTCTTCCCCAAGATGCCTCTTTTTGCATCCTCAGGATGTCTTATTTCTGCTGTGTGGAACAGATACTAGTCACCCTCCAAAACATGTCTAAAAGCACAGGTTGATAGGTTGCAGCTGTGGCATCATGATTGAGATTTTCATGGGCTGCTTTTGTATCGAAATGCTCATGTTTTCCCAAATTAGCAAAATAGAAATAGCTGATAAGTATTTGTGCCTTATATGAACAATCTATGAAGCTTTTTCACTTGCTTCATCCTTAATGGTCTAGACCATTTGTTATTGTATCACAAAAAATGGTGACAAGGACAAGAGACCAAAATCCTTTGATCAAAACCATAAAAGCAGAGTAAATAAACCTGAAAAGCTGCTTTCAGTTAGAAAAAAATATTAAAAGTCTGATTTCAAATATAGGATTACTAATAGAAATATTTTGCAAAAAAAATGCATCTGATTTAATTTTATGTTTTGGGACTGTATGATCAAACACGATAGAAACTCATCTAAAATTTGGTTACATAAGATAATTCCACAGTACTGTGTAATCCTTTACTACTCATATAATTGCATGCATTCAAAAAAAAAAGTACAAGCAAGCTGTACAAAAGAATGTTTTAACCACTATATTTAAATGAATGTCTGAGATTTCAGACAGACCTCTTATTCTAATTAAAACTATGATATTTTTTAAAAATTTCACAGTATGTGATGAGAACTTGCCATGAAAACACATGGATCTATACATTTATGTATGAGACATGCATTTTTTTTTCCCCAGGGAAAGGAGTTCAAAGAGTTCTTTCCCTGAATTCCTTTCATTTAAGCAGGTCATTGGGTGATGATCAGACATCATTCTTTTCCACTTGATTTGGGTTTGTTCTGACTAAACCAGCTTAAATTGGAGAACATCTGACATAAATCTCTGTTCAAAATTAATTTTATTTTAAATTATGGAATGTACATTACTTTCAAAATGAATGAGCAGGTGAATCAGAAAAGCCATGTTTGTTTTATTTATTAGGTTAACAAAAACAAGTAGGAACAGCAATGAATTAGTGCCATTCATTTCATTTGTTTTCTGGAGAATTATTCCTGTGATTTACAAATGTATATCATACAACTCTCATACTTATCCCATTTCCAATCCCAACTGCTCTACAGCATGCATTATTTTGCATGAATTCCCTTTCAAGCGAACCATTTCACCACATATCCAAACTGTTTTGCTTCTCTCTTGGACAAATTGAACCAAATTGGACAAATTGTATGATACACAAATGTATACCATACATCATATATCATATGATATACATATACATCATGCTGGCCCTCATACATTCACGCACTATGGATGTATAGTGTATAAACTTGATTAGATTCTTAAATAATGGGCTCAATTCAGCACAAGCAATATGTGAGATCTGTGAAAGGATCCCCAATATTTCTCTCTCCTCTTCCCAGCTGTCATTTCTGATATTGAAAAAGTTCATTCCTGAAGTTACCAGACCTGCATAGAGTTACATAATCAGGAGACTACAGTGGGGAATATAATTTTTCCCTTCTGCCTCTTCCATCAACGAAGTCTTATTTAACCAAGAGAAAGGAGTTATTTTGCACTCTTCCTGCTCAGTACTGCATCACCCCAACCCACATGTCTGTGACTCCATGTGCTTCCTATGATCTCGGGAATAAACATTCCAAGGGTCAAAAATTACTTGTTGGGGGAGGGGGGTGGAGAGCTGAAAAGACTTAATACTATATATAGTGAAGCATAATTTCTGGATCTGAGCAAATAAAAATAGATGCAAAAATGAAGATCCAGAGGTTCAGTTTGTCCAAGAGAGAAGCAAAACAGTTTGGATGCATAGTGAAATGGTTTGCTTGAAATGGAATTCATGAAAAATAATGCATGCTATAGACCAGTTGGGTTTAGAAATGGGATAAATATGAGAGCTGATGGAAAACAGGTGCTGGGAAAAATAATTTGTTTCTTTGGAATAAAATTTGCTGGATGAAGGTCAAATACACAGAGCTGCAAAAATGAATATGCAGAAGAATCACATGCTCTAGTCTACTTGGTGCCACTAAGGTTGCACAGGAAGGGTACATCTGGAAGAAGCTTTGTTAATAAATTAAACAAGCAGATCAATTACCAATTTCATATTTCCAGAAATAGATGCATATGTGAAGAGGGCATCAATCAAACTTTCATTGATTTTAATACCAATTTAGAGATGCTCAGTTTTTACTGTAAATCAACTATTTTTAAAATAACATGCCTAATTAGATGAGTCCAAGTTTAAATAGAAAATATGTATATTTATAATCTATTTCCACAATGTAAATAATAATAAGAAACCATATGTTTCATAAATGCAATAACTCAATGTATCACATGCACTATATCCCACATGCACTATATCCCAAAGATCCTCAAAGTGCTCCTCTGTATATAATCTGATCCTCTACTCTGTATAGGTAATGTTCAAAAATTTCCCTTTTTATATTCTTTTACTGCAAGATATTTAGGTTCGTCAGAGATACACAGTGCCATTCCTCAGCTGTGATAACTGAATGTGTTTTTACCGAAAAACAGCATAGTAAAATTGACCTTACTTTCTGTTTCTCCCACTCTGAGTAGGAATTGTGAGGTAAAAGCAGCTGAATCATCACTCACCCTGAGGGAACACTGTAGAAGTTCAAGGAATCTTACATCCAGTTTATTTACAATTGTGTTGATTGTGATGAAGGGAGCTTTCTAAAATGCATGCCCTGGAAATCTTGTTGCTTTTTAAGGTGCTGTTGGACTTGAATATTCTTCTACTATGGACCAACAGAGCTACCCATCTGAAACACAACTGTATTATTTCCTTTTTATACTAAACAATATGAATTTATATCAGGATAGGGTCCAGGGCACCTATGAAACAAAAACATATCTCCAGAGTCCCTTTGGTAACATGCAGAACTCTTCAGAATTCAGAAAACCTTTAAACCATTCTGGACTCCAAAATTCTCAGTTATGTCCATTACTGTGCTAATTAGCCATGATTTTAAGTAATTTTTTTGATAACCAAAAAAAAATTCTCATTTTTTTACCAGCTGAAGCTTGCTGTTTTATTTTTAAAGAGGACTGAGTGCCAAAAATATAAGGAATATTATATTTCTAGGCAAGGGGAAAGTAAGAAATATATTTCTACACTTTGTAATCAACACTGGTGAGATGGCACAGTGGCAGTAGTGCTTCCAGAGCCTTGGGTGCTGAACAACCTTGAACTGCCACTGTTCCTGAAGGCTGTGTATACAAGTTCAGTTTGCACAATAATTCTCTCAATTTTAGATGGAAAAAATCACAGGAATCAGGCCTTGAAACAACTATGTTACTGTATTGTCAAAGGCTTTCATGGCTGGATTCAACTGGTTGTGGTGGGTTTTCCAGGCTGTGTGTGGCCATGGTCTGGTGGATCTTGTTCCTAACATTTCACCTACATCTGTGGTTGAATCTTCAGAGGTGTATCACAAAGGGAAGTCTGTTACACACTGTGTCCAGTGAGAAGGGAATGTTTTAGTGGGGTTTAAGATTGTCATGTCCCCGTGTGGAGAACCAATCAGTAAGTGTTTGGGTGGAACTTGCTATGCAAAGGTATGGTTGATAGTATAGTATTGCAGGTGGGGGTTTTCAGTTCAGGGAGTGGTTCACATTTTCATGCCCTGCAGAAGTAGCAGTATTGGTGAATGCAAATTCTGTGTTTGGATGGAGTCCATTGTACATAAACTTAGAATGCCCTTGGCCTTTGGTTCTGGTGTTTTTGAGTACTGGTAGCCAAGCTTTGTTAATTCTCAGAGTCTCTTCTTTCTTGTTGAAGTTGTCTTGGTGTTTGTGAATTTCAATGGCCTCCCTGTGCAATCTGACATAGTAACCTTCTGAATTGTCCATAATTTCAGTGTTTTCAGATGGTTTTCAGATGGCATAGGAAATTCTAGGCCCAGCTCACAATAGATTGTGGCTATTGAAGATAGTAGGTTTGCCTGTCAAACATTTTTCCGCTAAATTCATGACATCACTAAGCTTTATAAAGTCATAACTAACTTAACAGCAGTTCATGCTATTTGGAGAAGCCATATAAACACACTGGGTGACCTTGGACTAGTCATGAACTCTCACCCAGGAAAGAACCATGTAAGTGTCCCTGCATTCTTTAGAGGAAAACAGGATGAAAATCTAATAACATGAACGCTCTTCTATCACATTACTAATTCATGATATAATGATATAAATGATATAAAACTACTTAATCCATCACCAATTCCATGCAGAAAAGCAATGGCTGCTCCACAATGACACAGCAAATTATTTTTATTTGGCTTTGTAAGTCATAAATACAACCAGTTCTAAAAACTACACGTGAGATTAAGCAAAAAGCTGTTATCAGGGAACAAGGCTTGGGTAAACAACAAACCATACATAGCAATTGTTTAGCAGCCAGATATCCCTGGTTTGAAACAGACTAGTTTTGACATTAACACCTGAAAGCAATATATCTTCCCACATTTCCCCAACTTTTTTTGAACTTACAATCCTTTAATGCTTTTTCATATGTTCCCCTCATTCAACATACTATTACTGAAAGGTCCTTTGGGTCTACTAAATCAAATAGCTGCATCTTACAATAGAAGGATAGAGAATTCATAATCTCTATCCCACCAAATTAGCAAAACTGTCCATCAAAACGATGGTCTTCATTCCCTTTCATTTTTAGTCTGTACTTTGCAATCTACAGCATGCTTATTAATTAGCCATCTCTGAACCTATGCTGTGCCTTTTTATGAATGCAGGAAAAGTTTAAAGGCATCAGTGCAATAAGGGAGACAGTAGGAAGATTACTGAAGATGTACATTGAAGCTCATTTTCCTGGAATCTGTTTCACATCAGTATTAATCACTTTCATTTTGCCCACAACAAGTGTGAATTATAATGATGTTTATACCTCCTGTTTTAATTAAGTCAGTGCTCTCATCATTCAGATATGTGAGGTTCAGGTACACTATCTATCTGTAGCGCTGTTTCCTTGTAGTGAATAAAAATTAAAAAAACTATTGGTGTGACAGAAGAATAGAGAACTTATCATATGAGACAAGGTTAAAGGAGCTCATCTGGTTTAGCCAGGCAAAAAAAGAAAGCTGACAGGAGGCATGATTATACTCTAGAAATAGCTCAGTAGAAATCACAAAGAAAGGATGGGGGAACCAGGCAAGATAAATGTTTTTGAAATGATTTAGAACAAATGGGAATAAACAGGTCATGAATAAGTGCTATGTAGAGCATTAGAAGTAGATATCTAGCAATCAGAGAAAAGAATTTTTGTGATAGCTCAGTGATGGATGTTTCACACATTACATTTGCAGATATTCATTTCCATGTCAGAAAAAAAGTGAAATAACCCTGAGACCTAGGAATGTGGAAGAATCTCACTAGTAGGAATGTAGTGTGATGATCCTCAAACGATATGTAGTAGTTAAGAAGGTGATCTCTTCCAGCCATTGTGAAGGGGGTTTTTCCTTTAAGAGGCTTAGATATGTATGTGCCTAGGGATTTTGGTGGACAAGTAACAGATCAAGTGCTACAGAGTTTTCCAAGCTGTTTCCAAGATTCTGATCAGATGATAAATGGGATTAGTCACAGTGAGCCTATTTCAGTAGCAAAGGACCTGGCTTTGTTTGCTTAAATCACAGCTAGGACTTCTTGACTGCTTGACATGTGTTCCTTTTTATAATTTGTCACTCATGTTCCATTTAGCACCACACTCTATTGTTGTCTTTTGAAAGTTGTAGTATTTCTGTGTCTATATTTTAATATGGTACATTTGGCTGTTTGTGACCACTTTGTCAAGTGAACAATAAGAAAAGAAAGAGAAATGCCGCTGCTCACCATGTCACGATCTTTTCCTGGATTGGGGTTTGCAATCCGGCATTCGTTTGTGGATTCTTTTCCCATCCAGCACTCCAGCCTGCTAAGTTTCATAAGCTTTTATTTCAAGTGAAAATAACAAAATCTTAGTACAGTTCTCTTAGCAAAATAAGTTCCTTAAATTTCATTGTCCTCTCTCCCAGGAGCCCCTGGTAGAGAGATGCTTCCTAGTCAAACCCCTCAGGTAGCATCTTAAATCCTTTGGTTTTTACCTACCTTCCCAGGAAAACTGTGCCCTGCTATGAGGTAAATCTAAACTTTTGAATCCTACTGGTCAAATTTGAATGGCATTTCCTGGGATCAAAGCTCTTTACCATCCTTGTGAGATTTCCTCGTTTCTGCAATAGAATATCTCCATCACAGTTTTATGTGGGAGGGAAGGCAGCATGGTACAGCCCAATTGCATCAGATCTCATAAACAAAATAGGGTTGATGCTTACAAAGGAGTTTGAACATTAAGACTCTGCAGAGTAAGGCAGTGGCAAACCAACTCATTCTCATTTGTCTTGAAAGACCCTTGTTGGGGTCACCATAAATTGGCTGCAACATGACAGTACTTTACATACATGTTTTTTGTACATAGTACTGTGATTTGGTGAACAGAGGCCCCTTCCGCACATGCAGAATAATGCACTTTTCATCCACTTTCAGTGCACTTTGAAGCCGGATTTTACAGTGTGAAATAATAAAATCTACTTACAAACAGTTGTGAAAGTGGATTGAAAGTGCATTATTCTGCATGTGCGGAAGGGGCCTAAGTCAAGCCAGAATTCATTTGGCAGTGATAAAATCATTTTTTTATTAGACGGTATTGAAATTAGTAGATGGCAGGGCCACTGTAGATGGCAAAGATAAATGGAGTATTCAGATGAGCCTGATCATTTTATATTTACGGTCATTTATTCATGGCTATTAATATGTGGGTTATTAATTTATGTCTATGCTTTCAAAAGGAACATAATTTAATTGCCTTAAATGATCGCCAGCTCTTTTTTTTAAAAGTAAATTAAAGATACCCTCTGATGACTTTTCACTTTCTTTTGCTTTGGGATATTTTTACATTTATTCTTTTGCTTATAATACATCAATCCCCAGTTGAATCAACTTGCTTGCTTTAGGGGTATGATGCCTTCAATCTGAAAATCTCTAAAGAATCAATAAGTTCTTCCAGGGCATTCAAATTTTTAAAAGGGTTCTCATAAAACAATTGAGTACTGTTTTCATCCCAGGAACTATTCTGTTTTAATGTTTCTGTATCTGTCAGAGATATCAGATCTATTTACCATATTGCATTTTAATTATGTTGATCTTATATGTTGATCTTAGGTTAGATGTATTTTTGTGTTCATTTTATCACACTTATGTAGCCATTGATAAGTGCGGTATGTATATATACATATGCACAATCTGCATGTGTGATAATGGAGCTATATTAATAGCATTGAAAAACAGGTCTTTTCTTACTCACCAAGAATATCAGTTTTTACTTAGTTATAGATAGATAGACAGATATAAAACTCAGACACACACATGCATACTCAAACCACAACTATTATTAATTTCAGCTGACTTCTTGTGTTCTTCTATGTGCAGGCAGGCTGCTCTGTATGGTAGAGGCTGCCATAGAAAAATTTGAGCTAAAGCAATTCTGAGTTACTTATATTTTATTTTTATTAATGTATTTAAGACATTTATGTGCTACCTTTATACCCAAGGCAGTGAATAATTCAAACATAAAAATACTTCAAGTTTTCAAAACACATCATCAACAGATAAACACATATAAACTCACCAGTAGGGAGGAGGGCTAATAAGAAGATAACACCAAACCCAACAAAAGTCTTCACCCACTTCAGTAGAGAGCACAAATGGATCTTGTAGTGGAGTGAGTTCCAGAGATTCAGCTGCACAACTAAAACGGCCCTTGAGTGGGTCATAGGGGTCATATTACTTCAGTCTCGTTTCATCTACACTGATTTTTTATTTGGCAGCACCCTGGATCGCTTCAGTCCCCCACACGCGCTGGTGCTCCAACATGATGAGAACAACCTCCTGGCTGTCTCACGCGTTCACCTGCTCCAGATGATGCTTGCAGACATTGACTTCATTTCTCGGCTGATGCCAGGAACCACCTTCTTTTGGTGCCACCTATTGGAATGTCGCTCCTGGTGGGGTGCCAGGTCCCCGGAACTGGTGGATCATGCCAGAATGAGGACTTGCAGAACAGTATCTCGCTGGGTCTCAGACCTGGGAGGCAGGTGTGTGCCACATCATGACATTTCATTTAATTTGGAGGCACTGTTCAGAGACGATGGCATGCACCTGCCTCACTGGGGCATGGCCTTGTAGTTACATGGTCTGAGAGCAGAATTGTGTGATTGGCTGGGATCGTAAAAAGCAGTTGGCAGGAGCAGGGGTGCATCCCCCTCCAGCTCTTTGGCAGGTTATGCATGGAGAGTGATCTGTTTAGTAGGGAAGACTATGTGCTGGCCCTGTTTGTTTCCTCCTTAAATAATCAGGGGTGGAGCAAGCAGATGATGGGAATGCCCAACAGGGGCTATAAAGGCTTGCGCCCCTAGCAGCAAATTGGGGGAGGGGCCCAGACAGAGGCCTTCCGCCCACCTGGAGTTGTAACACAATCACAAACAGGGGGGAAGGAAAGAAAGGATTTCCCCTTTCTCAGGTTTCAAGGCCCAGGGAATTATTCCCTCAGGAATTATTCCTTATTGACTTTAAGGATCTCCCTAATAATAAACACCAGAGCTCATATTGCCTTACAGCCCCACAACAAAAGGTTTTATTTAAAATAAACGGTAACATCAAACATTTCTTTGGTAGGGTTGAGGAACTTAAACAATACAAAAACAAAAAGAACAGAAGTAGTTATTGTCATTCAGACAGTTCGCTTAAACTCTCAAATGGTCCTATGACCAACAGTGGGTCCCTGCCTAGAAGCTTCCTAGGGTCACCCTAATTTTTATATTTTCTGTAGCCCTGACAGGGTTTGGGGCTCAGACTCCTTTTCTGGAGTCTCCCTCACTCCAACTCTCCCCAGAGAAAAAAGAACCCCACAGCACTCCAGCGCCCTCCTTTTCTTCTTCCAGGCAATTTCCTCCAGCCAATCAGGACTGGGCAGGACTTAACTATTTCAGGGCAGTCTCTCACTGGAAACCACTTCCCAAATATGGGCATTTGTCACAGGAGTCTTTTCCCTAATTTTGCTGCTGTAGTCATTTCCTTCAGCAGGCGTGCTCGAGGAATTCGGTTGCACTGGAGGACAGAACTTGGACTGCCAAGTTGCTCAGATCACTCCTTCCATGCTGCGCCTTCTGCTTTCTGTGCTTCTATGTCAATAAATTTCAGGCTATGGCCAAATTATTTTACCCACTAAAAGGTTGTCATGTGTGTTTCTGGATTCAGGGCAGTGTGGGTGGATACTTTCTTCGGAGGGCAAAAATGAACCTGTTCAGTGGCTGGCTGTATGTGCTGGCTCTTGTGATAATAGATCATCTTTCCATGGGCGGATGTGGGGACCATTAGTTTATACAACAAAATGCAGCTGGAGTTAGTTTGTACAGCAAATGGCAGTTTTATGGAGTCACCACAAAATGTTACCTCGCAGTCCCATCTCCAAAAGGCAGTCCAGAAGAATAATGACTGATGGTATCAAAAGCTGCTGAGAGGTCCAGAAGAAACAATAGAGTTCCATTCCCTCTGTTCATCTCCAGCATAGGTCATTCACCAACCCAGTTTGTCATGCCTCAACATTGTAATGGTTCTAAAATAATGAAGTAGATAGATATACCAAAGTAACCTCTCACTCCTTTCATAAAATGCTTTTTGTGCTACTGTTGGATTTGAAAGATTAAAAATTCTACATCATAACTTGTACCCTGATTGCCTTTGAACAGAAACACTTCAGTGATACAGATAATGTTAAAAGGATCGACATTCTATCCTTCATCATCAGCCTGATTGCTAACTAAGTTCTGATTACAAAATCTGTTTGATGAAGTTCAAGATAAGAAAGTGACATGAAAAGGATAGCCTAAACCAGAATGTTTCCTGGTTCTTTTCCATTGGAAACATAAGTCAGTTATAGAAATAATACTTTTTTCAACACAATCTTTGCAACTAAATGACAAAGCACTAGGCACATTCAAAAGAAGATTCTATGATCTGTAAGAACGTTGCCAGTTAGTGAATCTTATATGATATCTCCTGCTGTCATGCCTCCTTTGCTGCTTTCCTTGCCCTTTGTCTCCCTAGAAGCTTTGGTACACTGTTGCCAGTCCTATGAATGCAAAGACAGAAGCCCCTTCCACACATACAGAATAAAGCACTTTGCAGCTTGGATTTTACTGTGCGGAATAGCAAAATCCACTTACAAACAATTGTGAAAATGGATTGAAAGTGCACTATTTTGCATGTGTAGAGGGGGCTAAAGTTTTATATCAGCAGTATGCAATACATTTGCCAAACACCCAGTAATTGCTGATTGGCATTATTTGATGAAAGTTGATGTACTATGGCTAAAGGAAAGCAATTTTTAATTTTCTTGATTTGGATTCAATATCCAGACTCTGATTTAAAAGCTGTTTCCAATGTGATAAGCAACAGATTTCAAATATCTCCATGTACTTAAGGTTTCAAAGTTTTTGAGTCAAATTTTTTGAGAATTTAATGACATCAGATTTTAAAATTGTGTTCTCTTTAAAAAAAACCTCTATCTTAGATCTCTAAGGCCCTTTCCACACCGCAACGGACGGTCCCAGGAGGGCGGCAGGCGGTGGCACAGCCTTTGCACAGGCTGCACCGTTGCCGAACACCTACCTTGTCTCCTGGCTTCCAGCTTGTCGCAGAAGCCGGGGGACACATCCCCACAGCCTGGAGTGATGGCTCTTGAGTCGCAGGTCAGGGGGGCGTGTCCCCTGGCCTCTGTGACAAGCCGGAAGCCAGGAGACAAGGTAGGCATTCATGAAAGGGGGGGAATGGTGCCTTCCAGCAGCTGCTGTTCACACAGCAGCGGTTGGAAGCCACTGTTTCCAAAATACCTCGCTCAGGGAGCGAGGTTTGGAAACAGCAGCTTCGTGCTGCTTGGGGGTTGCAAGGCTGCCACCGCTGCATTGCAGTGGCGGCAGCCTTGCGAACCCCTCCCTAGGGACACTGTTTTTAGCGTCCTTGGGTCGCTGCATTCCGCCCATGCGGAAACAGCCTCTGATTATTTCCTCTGACAGAAGTAATTTCCACCAATGGATTGAAACTTCTCCATCTCCTACCTACAACAGGAGTCTCAAATGCTGCTCCTGGGAAATGGGAAATTTACAGGAACACATGGAAGGAGAACCAAGCTTCTTAGGAGGTGAATCCGAGGAACTAGCGAAGATAGTGGTAGACAAGGAAGAAGTTCTGGCAGCCATTGATAAACTAAATGTTACCAAATTCCCTGGCCCAGATTGCATTCACCCAAGAGTTCTTAAAGAGCTCAAGCATGAAATTGCTGATCTTCTCACTTTAATATGCAACTTATCCCTGAAATCAGGCTCCATCCCTGAAGACTGGAAGATGGCCAATGTCACACCAATCTTTAAGAAAGGGTCTAGGGGGGACCCAGGAAATTACAGGCCAGTCAGTTTGACATCTGTTCCTGGTACATTAGTAGAATCTATCATTAAAGATAAAATTATTAAACATGTAGAAAAGCAAGACCTGCTGAGGAAGAGTCAGCATGGCTTTTGCAGAGGCAAGTCCTGTCTTACAAACTTACTAGAGTTCTTTGAGGGTGTAAACAGGCACGTGGATAAGGGGGAACCAGTGGACATTGTCTACTTGGATTTCCAAAAGGCTTTTGACAAAGTTCCTCACCAGAGACTGTTGAGAAAACTCAGCAATGAAGGAATAAGAGGGGAAGTCCTCCTATGGATTAAAAACTGGTTGAGAAACAGGAAGCAAAGAGTGGGTGTAAATGGGAAGTTCTCACAATGGAGAAATGTAGGGAGTGGTGTCCCCCAAGGATCCATTTTGGGACCAGTGCTCTTTAACTTATTCATAAATGACCTGGAAGTAGGGGTGGGTAGCGTGGTGGCCAAGTTTGCAGATGATACCAAATTATGTAGGGTGGTGAGAACCACAAAGGATTGTGAGAACCAAGCGGACCTTGATAAATTAGGTGAGTGGGCTCAGAAATGGCAAATGCAGTTCAATGTAGCAAAATGCAAAGTGATGCACATAGGAGCAAAAAATCCAAAGTTCACATACATACTACAAGGGTCAGTGCTATCAGTCACAGACCAGGAAAGGGATTTGGGCCTCTCAGTTGATAGTTCCATGGGAATGTCGACTCAATGCATGGCAGCTGTGAAAAAGGCAAACTCTATGCTGGGGATAATTAGGAAAGGAGTTGATAATAAAACTGCAAAGATTGTCATGCCCTTATATAAAGCCATGGTGCGACCGCACTTGGAGTACTGTGTTCAGTTCTGGTCGCCACATCTCAAAAAGGATATCGAAGAGATAGAAAAAGTGCAGAGAAGGGCAACAAGGATGATTGACGGATTGGAGCACCTTCCTTATGAGGAGAGGCTGCAGCGTTTGGGACTCTTTAGTTTGGAGAGGAGATGTCTGAGGGGGGATATGATTGAAGTCTATAAAATTATGCATGGGGTAGAAAATGTTGACAGAGAGAAATTTTTCTCTCTTTCTCACAATACTAGAACCAAGGGGCATCCATTGAAAATGCTGGGGGGAAGAATTAGGACTAATAAAAGGAAACACTTCTTCACACAACGTGTGATTGGAATGTGCTGCCACAGGAGGTGGTGATGGCCACTAACCTGGATAGCTTTAAAAAGGACTTGGACAGATTTATGGAGGAGAAGTCGATCTATGGCTACCAATCTTGATCCTCCTTGATCTCAGATTGCAAATGCCTTAGCAGAGCAGGTGCTCAGGAGCAACAGCAGCAGCAGGCCATTGCTTTCACATCCTGCACAATGGCTCCCAAAGGCTCCTGGTAGGCCACTGCGAGTAGCAGAGTGCTGGACTAGATGGACTATGGTCTGATCCAGCAGGCTAGTTCTTACATTCTTATGAGAATTGGGAGGGGGAGGGAATTGTCAAAAATAATCTTTGCCATCTCTCTATAATAATTTGTAAATTATGAAGAAAACACTTTTATCCTACAAAATCAGTCTGCACAGAAACAGGTACCATATATGCTTGAGTACAAGTCGACTTTTTCAGCACATTTTTTAATACTGAAAAAGCTCCCCTCGGCTTATACTCAAGTATATATGGTCATTCCAAGATGGCCGCTGAAGCTGTGGCACACCGAGAAAGATCACATCAGCTGTGGTAGAAGCATTTTGCCTGCATTAAATTCACCATTCCCTTTTGTGTTTTTATGTAAAGCTAGGCTTGTAAATCCTCCAGCTTTGATAAAGCCACAGTCTTTGCAATTAGAGTTGCTCCATTGGCTCTGAATGACGTGTTAGGTATTACTCTGTGCCCTTGAAATTTGTGTTCTGACAGGCACGGCATCCTCTTGGAGAGAGATTCCATTGCATTTGTAGCATTTAAAGACTGCAAAATGCAAGTCATGATTTGTTACTAGTAAATCAGGTCAAGCTGAGTTTTTGTGCAAATTCCTCTCTGTAAAGCAGTACACATTAAAGCTGAAAAGAGAAGGTCTTACAGTTCTAAGGACAGAAATACCCTCTGTGCTATTTAGCAAGTGTGGTAGGAGACCAAGGCCCCTTCCGCACATACAAAATTATGCGTTTTCAAACCACTTTCACAACTGTTTGCAAGTGGGTTTTGCTATTCTGCACAGCTTCAAAGAGCACTGAAAGCAGTTTGAAAGTGAATTATTCTGCATGTGCGGAATGAGCCCAAGAGACACTGTAGATCTTCCTAATGGCTAAATCTTACCTTTGAATAAAATATGTCCCTGAACATGAAAGGATAAAACCGTACACTGTTCACAAGGTGGTGCTAGCAAACAGTATTTGCTTCCTTTAAACACTGCCTTCCTTAATGACATTTTTAAAATTCTAGTGAGCCATTTTTGAGGGAGGCCTTGTGGGTACTCACAGTCTTTGGCATGAAGCAGCCAGGCAGTCTCCCTTCTTACCTTCATCCTGTTCGTCCTCTGATCATGAAGACTGCTTTTAGTCAACTTTTCTTACAACCAGTGAGATACCTTCATGAATTTTATTGGTATCTATTTTATTTTTGAAATTTACCAGTAGCTGCTGCATTTCCCACCCTAGACTTATACTCATGTCAAAAAGTTTCCCAGTTTTTTGTGGTAAAATTAGATGCCTCGACTTATATTCAGGTTGACTTATACTCGAGTATATATGGTATTCACATTCAGTCTCATTCAGCACTATTTATAATAGGTACAGTCCCAAAGAGTTTCATCTCAATGATACAGGAAATAGATAGCATTTGGAAATAAGTTTTGTTTCGTGTGCACTTTAAAAGATTTCATTTTAATTTTAGATCAGGGTATTTGTTTTTGTTGTTTTTGGTGATTTAATTTCTGTTATGCCATAGTTTTGGAGGGTTCTCTTTTTGAAGAAATAGTTGGGGCATGGTTTTGAAAATTTTGGAATGTGAAAACCATGCCCTTTGAAAATGACAATAGATGCATCCACTTGCCTATCCACCACTCAACCTACCATTCAAGGAGTAGAGAGGGAGAGAAAGAAGAAGCACACCCCGCTCTCCTGACTATTCTACAGCTCATCATTATTCCTTTGAATTTCAAAGGGCTATTATTTTCAACAGGGACAACTGGTCTGGAACAGGTAGCTGAGAAAGGTACTCCAAAAGCAAAGCAACCATGAGAGCAGTGCTTTGAATCCATCAACAGGAGCAGTACTGGGTGGAGTTAAGAGCTGACAGAGAGAAGTGAGGTGGGGAAGATAAAAGTTAGATTTTGAAGCTTAGTTAACAGAAGTATTAATATTTATATTGTTGCACATTCAATCTAAAACTTTCTTGTTTGCTTTATACAAAAAACTATTTTGTGCCTGACAGTTTTACCTCAATAATTGCTTGAGGCTTAGGTGGGTGTACACTCAGGCCAAGATAAATTATCACTACTCTCAGACTTTCAGGAGCATTTTTGGTTACTTTGGATGTTTCTGTGTCAACAAGAAACAGCACATTTGATGTTTTATTTTGATTCAAGATATCAAAAGTCAAATCAGTAGTTTTCCTTTTAATATATTTTGCTTCTTTACTTTCCTCCTGAAATTTGGGTTCTTAGTATTTCATCCATAATGGACAGGAAAAAAAAACAAGTTTCAGTTTGAAAAAGTATATCAGTAATAAGTAAAAATTGGATTCCAAAATTAGGTGTGTGTAAACAATATTAGTGAATCAAATAACATTCTGTTCTATTGAGCTATATTGATTGAAGGCATCTTCTTATATGTTAACTTCCTTAATGTAAATTAGTGCTTTCAAAACTGGCAGTGTAAATCAGCTGTTTGGTTGAAAGAGCTGCAGTGGTTTCTAGGTCAGAATCTCTGTGTTTCACTGAGACACAACTCAGAAGTGTTACAATTGATGATGTGGTTTGGCTGTTATCCCTCAACGATGCTTTCCATTGTTGTCTTTTCAGTATGACTAATTTGTAAGTGGTCTGATGCAGACTACATTATTTCTAAAGAATAAACAATAGCCAGTGACAAGTAACAGCAAAACATGAGGCGAAATCATTTCCTTGCAAGTCACATAGATACCCAGGCACTAAGCTACAATGAACTGCCACATTGAATGGTGTGCTCCAGAGACTCGGAATCCATGCCTACATGATCTCTAATTGCATGCCACGTGCTTTAAAAACCACCCTCAAAAATATTACCCCAGAATTACAAAGAGTTCTCATTATCTTATTCTTGTAGAATCAAAGAAAGAGCAATTAGCAGTGCAATTTGCCTTTTTAATAGTATTATAAACACATTGGAAAACAATCTTTGTTGCATTGTCAGATTTGGAAAAGTAAGTCAACAAAATAAATGATGTTACACGCATGACTTTTATTGGACTTTTGGCTTAAAATGATTGTATGACATGAAACATAGCACCATCCCATATTCCATTTTTGCTATTGTTACAGAAAATGTAAGGCAATATCCTATTTGCCTATTTTTGCATGAAAAGTTCCATTTTTTGTTTTAACTACAACATCCTCTTATTTTGATTATATATTCTATAGAATTGAATGTAGCTGAAATTTATAAAAAATGAAAAGAAAAACCACAAAGACTGACAATCATCATTGTGGAGAAGAATTTGTGAATAAAGTTTGAAAAATAAAATCAATGTTTAAAAAATCAAAATTAGGCTTCAAAGAACCCTTTTGTTTTCTAGAGTAATGAATTTAAAGTTGCCAGCTACAGGAAAATGTGCATTGTACAACCTTCAAAATAGTTAAGCAATACATATAATTTAGAGTTTCAATTCTCTGAAGATGACAGTGACCTCACAGTTATGAATATTTAGTGCCCCTTCTCGTAAGCCCACGTCAATTTATCTCTTTGTAAATATCACTCATTTTTATTTGAATGTTTTGTATGGTATGGTTAACCAAACATTTTCAATTTCCTTCAATTATACTCCAGATAAATGAGATTATAATATAATCACCTCTTTTATATGCTAATATAAAGCTATATTAAAATCACATAAGGGACCAATGTTCTGTAATACAGCACATGCTTTGCATATTGAAGTTTCCTTATTCAGTCCTGATAAATGATGTCTGGAAAGGTAGCATATTAACTTGCTAAATAAATAATAAATAAATAAATAAATAAAAAGAAATCAGATAAGCAGGGTTGGAAAAGACTCTGCCTTAGGCACTGGGTATCCAGTAGATAGTGCTGTGGTAGATGAATCAGTGGCATGACTTGGTATAACACGTTTTAAAATACTGCTGTGTATCTTGATGATAGCATTTTTTTGCCTTGATTAATTGATTTCCAACATTTATCCTGCAACACACAAAGGGGGGGGGCGGGGTTGTTAAAGCAAAACTTTTACTTTTCACAAATATTTATATGCAAGTTCATATAAAAGCTATCCACATGTGGAACTGAATATAAAGCAGCTATTTTCACAACATGAGAGGTAAAAACAGCACATTTAAACATGACCCAGGACTCAGCTTGGTTGCCCTCTTCCCCGTGACCAATTGGCACGTGTCACATGACGGGGGACTGCCACGTGACGAGGAGAACCAGGCATGCCTATAAAAGGCTGTGCCCAGTTTGCTCAGCCTCTTCCGAGGCCAGGCAAGCGAGAGGACCCGCCCTCCCACCCTAAGTTCAAGGTTTTGGTTAAAATGTTATGGTGCTTTGTTAATTCTTGTCACAGCTCAGGCAGTTTTGGGGCATCCTTATTGGGAAGGCAGAGTTTGCATGCCGGACCTTCCTACATTGGGGGCCTCAGTAAGAGGTTTGGGGTAGTGGAGGGCTCAATTGTGCACACCTTGGGGCTATGCTGGAGAGCTTGCTACCCAGCAGGAATGGGTGTCACTAAATGGATATGCGCTCAAGTGGCACCTAGTAACTTTCTGTTCCAATCTCCGTGGGGGGACAAACTGGGCAGTAGTTGCTGCCCGAAGAGCCCAGAGGGCAGCTTGGGCTGCCCGTATGCCAGGTTGAGCAGTTGCTGCCTGTGGGACAGGATGTGCCCCTTATGCCCACCCAGCTTCCCATGTTGTTATGTTGTTATTATTAAATGGGCTGCGGCCGATTTCCTATTCCAACTCAATAATGTGTCAGTGGTCAATGGAGCAAACCTCTGTACATCTGTACGCAATTAAACTTATATCAACACTCTATGAACATTATCACACATTATCCTGTGCAAATGTAAAAAGTGCTTCAGTTAGCACAATAGCTAGTGTTTACATTTGTGATTTTCACCTTTCATCTTGCTGTTTTTTTCCTGCCATTTAAGCAATTTTAAATCTATAAGAGAACCTCCTATCCAATGACTGTTATGCTTAAGACATCTGGTAAAGCACCTTGTCTAAAGACTTTTGGAAGAACAAGAAGTAACATGGGTACCCACCAAGTTTCAAGTTCTGAGAGGAAGTCTTATGATATTGCAGCCATATGATAGGAAGCCTGTAATATGGAAGAGTCAGGAACTCACCAGAATTACTACCAGTATGAATTGTGCTGGGCAAACAATATAAAACCAAAAATTGTCATTTTTTAATTTTAAAGAGCACATTTTATCTTTGGCTTAAACCAACATGGTCATGTATGGACTAATGGTATAACAAAATAATTTAGTATCATAAGCAAAAACAAATATTATGCTATTCTCATTATCTGAGATTTTTTCAACTTCTATTGGTTATACTTGCTGCTGTTTTTATTCCACAGGCTTAAAAATAAAACATTTCATTGATTTCATCAAGTACTGCCTAGCATTATTCATCCCCAATAATCCTTCCCAGAATACTTGCCCTGAACACACACAGACACACACACAGACACACACACACACCTGGTTGCCTTATCATGATACTGATGACTGACTGTCATTTAAAAGTTAGAGCCTTTGTAGGACAACAGAAGCTGAAAGGTTATAGACTACTGAAGATGAGAACTGATTAGCTGGCAACAAACTGACACAGAGTTATGAATATGAAATGGAGCTTTCTTTTGAAGCAGAGCAGCAAAATACACAATTACTTGGGAAGCAATTATTTTTTTCGAAGAGAAAACAATGGTATATTAGTATGTGAGACAGTGTGGTATAATGGTTAAGAGCAGTGTACTCTAATCTGAAGAGCAGTGTACTCTAATCTGAGGTTTGATTTCCCTCTCCTCCATATGAGCATCAGACCCTTATCTAGTGAACTGGATTTGTTTCCCCATTCCTCCACATGAAGCCTTCTGGGTGACCTTGGGCTAGTCACACTTCTCTCAGGACCCTCCCAGCCTCACCTACCACACGAAGAATCTGTGGGGAGAGAAAGCAAAGGAGTTTGCAAGCCACTTTGAGACTTGTTACATGAGAGAAAGGCAGAGTATAAATCCAAACTCTTACTCTTCTGTTCTATGTGTAAAGACTCTCTGTGCATATTCAAATGCATTTGTGCTTTAGTTTTGTGACTGCTTCACATGGTTCCTCAGCTCAAAACAGAGTGAGTGTATGGGAAAAGTCTTCTTTTCTTCCTGACATAAGTCCCTGTTTTGTCTTCTTTCCTCCCATGAGAAATGTAAATATTGAACAGCAGTACTCTAAAAATGTTTACTCAGAAAAAAAAATCCATTCTGCTCAATGGATTTTGCTGCCTGAGGATGGGAGAGAGTGGCCAAGGGCCCATAGTTAAAACACAGGACAGCCAATTTTATGGAAGGAAACTTGTCACAGCTTGTTTATTGGTTTTGCTGTCTAAGAAAGCAGAGACACAGCAAAGGGGATAGATACGACCACTGGCCAGCACCCTTGCCACTCCCAGTGATCCCCTTCCCCAGGCCCAAGGGCTGAGGGAACCAGGAGCAGCAAGACAGTGGGAACCATCTGGGTACTGGCCTCTAAATGAAATTCCCCTTGCTGCCAAGGGTGCAAGCCACCCAGAGCCCCCACCTGGGCATGTGGCACCAGAGCTTGCCCATTCCCAAGGCCCCCTGTGGGAGTGCTTACGAATGGGGAGGGACAGCATGTAGGCCCCACCACCTCCCCAAAATGGATCAGTCTCCATGCACAAACATACCCCTTGTAGGTCAAAGAGTGCCAGCGACTGATGGACTTTATCTGCTTTGCAGGCAGCCCCAGTTTGGGTGCAAAAATGGAGGTATCCAGTTGGAGGGGAGTGAAGACCAAAGTCCTTTGGTGGGAGCCCCTGGCAGCCCATGCAGGCATGTAGCATGCTGCTGAGCTGGAAGTGTGGCATGCATTAGGAGGGGCCCTAGACTGGTGGTCATGCTGAAAGGTACTCAGTCTTATCCCTGACAGGACAGGACCACCCTGTGGAGGGGCTGCCTTGAGCACTACCCACTCTCCCCACACCTACGGCTCCATTCTTAACTAGAATTAGGTCACCATTTACAAGGTTCCTCTGCAGCCCAGAAAGTATTAACACACAGTCTCATCTACAGATCCAGTTCATACAATTAGTGGCATATTTGGTACATAATAGAGAAGCCACTGTCCTTACTTTTCATGGATCTGCTTCTTGTCGATCTGCTCCAGATAGCTATGCATAGAGCTTCTTCTGACAGTGCAATTCCATACAGAGTTACTCTAGGTCCTTCAAAATCAATGAACTTACAGTGGAATAATCTTCATAAGACATAAGTCTAACAGAATTCACTGCTACAGTTATTGAGTGGTTAGATCCAGGAGAAGCTTTACCACATGATTAGAGCAAAATGGCTGACAGTCACATTAGAGAATAAGGTACCTGACCACCTACATAGGTTGTGCAGGATTCCTCAATGTGATTTGACTTTGTGGCTCTGCAGCAGCATAAAAACATGGATCCAAGGCATAAATCCTCATGAATTCATATGATCTCCACACTGTAACAAAGCAAAACCACCATCATACTGGAGACTGTGTCACACTCCACAGGCAGAACTCAGAAACCACACATCAAATGCCTTTTGGGCACCACAGTGGCCCAAAAACTTGCCTCTAAAGCATGGATTTCCATGGATTCTCATGACTTTTGCACCTGTCCCTAAAATAACTATTGGCCAGCCTTGAGTTTCCAGGCCACTGCAGCTCTGCCTCTCTCCCCTCCCCCCAGCTATCTCATCCACTAGTACCAACCAGGCCTCTAGTGACCCTGCCCCTCCAGGTGCCATGCACCCAGTGCAGAGACAAAGCATCATCAAAGCACCATCACAGAGGATCTCTGCATTGAAATCAGCAACCTTCTGCTTCAAAGCTCACACATATAGAATGAAGACAATGTGCATATAAGGTTGTAGCAATTACTAGATGGGGTCAGGAGAAACAGTGGCACATGAGAAACAGTCTCTAGTGCTCATATTCCCCATCCTTCTGTAATGCATCTGTTAAATATGATGCACTGCAATGCAGCTGAATCTCATAAATGATACAGCATGCCAATTTGTACCTGCTTCAGGCATAGCAGTAGTCCACTGATGATGATGCCTACTAGGTTGTACTCACTTTTCCAGTAGAAAAGGAAGAATATGTTGCTGCTGGGTGAATTTGACCCAATTTGGTGATGCAGCAGGAATCTGCCACTGCTGGTTGTTTGTGGTGTGGGAGTCTCTTCACCATTGGCAAACGATGGCCCACTGGGATATTTTCCCAGCCAATGTGCTGGAAAAGCCTGTCATCAAAAATAGTGACTTTCCAGAGACTTGAAACTTAGGAGGTAGGGCTCATGTGTAGGTTATGGCCCATTATTAAAGACAACTATTCAAAAGAAAAATGGAAACCCCTTGGTTTTCCTGGCACCTGTTTTTTCAGAGTG
Organism: Sphaerodactylus townsendi; assembly: GCF_021028975.2. Classification (NCBI taxonomy): domain Eukaryota; kingdom Metazoa; phylum Chordata; class Lepidosauria; order Squamata; family Sphaerodactylidae; genus Sphaerodactylus; species Sphaerodactylus townsendi. The sequence continues at coordinate 103,399,895 of NC_059427.1, read as the reverse complement.
TCTAAAATCCTCTTTATGAAAAAGGAATTGGAGAAACAGATTGTCTAACACACACATAATGAGTGCTAGGTGAGTTCATTGTCACCCTGAAAGTTGTCATTTAAACCTGGGTCTCCGGGATCCCAGTCCAGCATTTAAACCACTACCTTTCTGCAACACTTCTAGCTATGCTGCCACATTAATCCAACATTAAAAATTTCATCTGGATATAAAGTTAAAGGAAACAAATGGAAAGTTACTTGGGTCTTTGTTACTTTACTGCATTGTTTCAAGAGCATATGAAAGTTTTTATGCAGCCAGAGCATCTAACTACTGTGGGGGGTTTTAGCAGGCCTGTTTGTAAAGTAATCACCATCATTGTGTTCTTGAAAACATCTTGTGCTCAACAAAACAACAGAATGTTGACCTATGTACACTGGGAGTGAAAGCATGTATCCGTGCCAGCCCATGCTTTGATTGAATCTTGGCTTGTTTCACATAACTCTGTTCTGGCAGTTTTAACAGAAGGTGGTTTGTGAAATTACAGCTTGTTGAAAATTTAGCTGCCAGAATATTAACTTGAATAAAATATTCACAGCACACTTCCCCACTCCCAACTTTGACCTCTTGCTGAGCCTTTCAGTCTGGTGATGTGGTCCTCCATGTGTTCCTTTTCCTGATTAAATGGTAAAACCTTTTGATACAGGCCAACTTTGGGCTTTTCAGCAATCAGAGTTCCAGAATCAAGGATTATGCAGGGCTTTTAGGACTACATTGTCACAAAATTAATAAATACATTGTCAGTTCCTTGCAGGCCTGATCACTGCATGACATTTCAATAGAATGGTTCCATTAAGGTATCTATCAGTCACACTTTTCATAAGCCTTACCGGATCATCTGGAATCTCTCACTACCTCTCCTGGTACATCTCTCTGTGTGATTTCTCATATTGTGTTGGAAGAAGAAGAGTTTGGATTTATATCCTCCCTTTCCTGTAGGAGACTCAAAGGGGTTTACAATCTCCTTCCCCTTGCTCCCTCACAACAAACACCCTGTGAGGTAGGTGGGGCTGAGAGAGCTCCGAGAAGCTGTGACTAGCCCAAGGTCACCCAGCTGGCATGTGTGGGAGTGTACAGGCTAATCTGAATTCCCCAGATCCCCAGATAAGCCTCAACAGATCAGGCGGCAGAGCTGGGAATCAAACCCGGTTCCTCCAGATTAGATACAGGAGCTCTTAACCTCCTATGCCACTGCTGCTCCTGGAGCCAGATTAAATCATCCAGAGGCAGAATGGGCCTTTCTTGACTCCCACCTCCTACTATATTCCATGGAACTCTATGAAATGCTGTCTCTGGAGTTTAGAAAACCCTGATTATGACATTGGGTGGGGGATCTGCAGCAGGAAGATGGAATAAATAGAAATTGCCTATTTAACCCATTGTTTTTTGTACTCCTGTAAAACCCATTGTTTTTGTACTCTGTAGAACATATATACATGGCATTTTAGGTAGTCTTTAAAGCATGCAGAAAGACCCCAACCCTTTCTTATTTACTGATTCCATGCATTTTAAAGGGGAAAATAGGTGCATTAGTTCTTCATGATGCAAAATGTAAGCATTTTGAACACAAGTACACATTCACAAGTTCATGTTTCACAAGCAGATGCACATACAGACTTTAGCAAGCAATTCCCACTCATCATTTACCTCTAAATCTAGAGTGTTTATTACCATCACTTCATTATATTATGTTTGTAACACATATTTGCTCTCTCAGTCTCAGACAGAAGCTGTAGTCACTCAGAAGCCCAGTGGGTGATTAAGTTATATTCATTGGTTTGAAACAATTGCTGATATAAGTAATTCACCTCCTATTTAGGAGAAAGGTTAATCATACATGCCATAAATAAATTACTTGTATCTGCAGACATTGTTTCAATTAACTCATATGGATTAGATACTAGTATACCAGTACAAAATGTTACAAAGCAAGGTGGACTCACGAGGCACAATAGGCTGTTTTCAGTTTTTTACATTTAACTGCAATCCTAAAGAAATTATTGTCCAAAATATATTTCTTTTTCATATTTGTAATATTCCATGATTACAGGTGGTAGAAGACTTTTGTATGGCCTTCCTGGGCCTCAAAGCAACTATGCATCTACACCTGTTAGCAGAGAGTATCACTACAGTGTGATCAAGAGAAGATTCTCAAAATGGTTCCAACAGCTATGCACATTTACACTATGAGCTAGATATAACCAAACAAAGCCTTTGGGTTTTCAGTAGATATCATATGGACAGGGGCAATCCTCCAGGAACAACTGGCATCACACTATTATTCTGCTGGGGATAATTAGGAAAGGAGTTGATAATAAAACTGCAAGGATTGTCATGCCCTTATATAAAGCAGTGGTGCGACCGCACTTGGAGTACTGTGTTCAGTTCTGGTCACCACATCTCAAAAAGGACATCGAAGAGATAGAAAAAGTGCAGAGAAGGGCAACGAGGATGATTGAAGGATTGGAGCACCTTCCTTATGAGGAGAGGCTGCAGCGTTTGGGACTCTTTAGTTTGGAGAGGAGACGTCTGAGGGGGGATATGATTGAAGTCTATAAAATTATGCATGGGGTAGAAAATGTTGACAGAGAGAAATTTTTCTCTCTTTCTCACAATACTAGAACCGGGGGCATTCATTGAAAATGCTGGGGGGAAGAATTAGGACTAATAAAAGGAAACACTTCTTCATGCAACGTGTGATTGGTGTTTGGAATATGCTGCCACAGGAGGTGGTGATGGCCACTAACCTGGATGGCTTTAAAAAGGACTTGGACAGATTTATGGAGGAGAAGTCGATCTATGGCTACCAATCTTGATCCTCCTTGATCTCAGATTGCAAATGCCTTAGCAGACCAGGTGCTCAGGAGCAGCAGCAGCAGAAGGCCATTGCTTTCACATCCTGCATGTGAGCTCCCAAAGGCTCCTGGTAGGCCACTGCGAGTAGCAGAGTGCTGGACTAGATGGACTCTGGTCTGATCCAGCAGGCTAGTTCTTATGTTCTTATGTATCCTATCCCTTATGAGCACTTGTCCCTACTGAGCAGAGATATGTCAAAACAGATAGAAAGAAGAAAGAGGAGGACTTGGCAATTTGGGGTGGGGGAATCCACATAAAAACTGACCACAAACACTGCCTACTCCAAGGTTCAAAAAATCTGGATTAGTTATCTCAAAGCATACAGTCATTTCGTACAAGAGTCATGAGGCTTCATTTTTCAGTTTCTCATGAACCAGGAAAGATGATTGCTAGAGATGAATACGCTAGCCAAGGAAACTCCTTAAGCACTAAAATGGGTGATTGTGCCTGGGCAAAAGACTCTGGTGAAAATGATATGGTTGCAAGGGACATAAAGAGATCCTTTTGTCCTGTTTGGTTACAGTGCAAGCAGCAAATACCCAGTGTATCTAAAGGGAATCTCCAACATTTTCATCAACCTTCTGGGAAACATGGTCTGCATACAACCAATAGATGCCTTTGGCTGATGCTCTGGTCCCTCCTATCATTAGAAGTTATCCATATAGGGATGGACAACCATCAACATTTTAAAGTACAGAAGACTGATGAATGTCAATAGGACTGAATAATCTCGGACATAAACTGAAGGTTCACATATTCAGGATATTACAATATTAAGCATGGAAGAAGTTGTCTAATGCATTGTGTTGAGTGTTTTGTTATCATCCATCTTCCTCAGAAAGGTGGATGTGGTGTTACTACTAGATAGTGTTATGCAAGCATGCTAGAAATAGGAAGGGGGAAATCGAAATCAGTTTTATTTTTATCTCACCATGGTGTCCAGTCTCTCTGTAAACTCTACAGTGCAGGTAAACTAAGACTAGATGTTCTTGGACTCTGGCCATAAACCACAAATTTCAGTTACAAAAATACATAAAGGAACCAACAAACAAAATCTCTCAGAAGAACTGTTACGCTCAAATTACTGAAATGCATTCTCAGATGTATAATCAATATCTTTCATGAAAGTGGTCGCTGTGAAAATCCTTATTTGAGAATTAAACTTAAACATATCTTGAAGACTTAATGTCTTGGTTGTCGTTTTTCTAGCCATGGAAAGTAACATCAACAGGGGATCTCTTTCCAAATAATCTATGACTCTGAACATGGAGTTGCTAGAGTCTATACTATTCATCTTAACTAAAGAGCACAGAGAAATCCATTATATGTCAATAGCTGAGGCACTGAAAAAATTAAAGAGTCTCAAACCCAGTTACAAAATAACTCTCGGAGTTAATAACAGGGTGAGAAAAAACATTTAATAAGCAGTGTAGCAATTCCTAGAATAATTTATCATGTATTGCTTCCATCATTGTTGCATATAAATATTAGGTCTTTAGGTCACTATTGGCTCAAAGGCCCAGCCTGCTTAGCTGAAAGAAAAATAATGACAATGTGTGATCACATTCTTCACATTTATTTTAGCAAAATCAAAATGAAAGAAATGGGATTACTTCAGAGAGGCTGGTTTGCTTCTCCAGTACTAGGCAGGGGGAGGGTAAGCTCATAGATCTCCAAACGCTGATAGAAGCAGAAAGACAATTGCATTGGATTTTTTTATCAACTGGAAGAGCACATCCAGAAGCCAAAATATCTCATACTTTTAAAATCAATTTAGCATGGATACACTCATTAGAATTTATATGGAAATGTTGCTCTCCCACACACACACTTGAGGAGCCCCCAACCAATGAACACTGAAGGCCAAAAGACCACCATGTAGACTTGCCCCCTGAGAATTGTTGCTACTGTCTCACTGCTGCTTCAGGGAAATCCTACCCCACTAAATTCATGCTATCTCTGCAATCACCACCCTTGCTGGATCCTCACTGCTGCTGCTACAGGGGAATGGTACCACTGCTGGAGCCTTGCCACTGATATTTCAGGGAGAATGCTGCCATCATAACCTCACTGCCACTGCTGCAAGGGAATTGCTTTTGTTGAAAGGTCTCAGTGCTCCTCACGACCAGAGGAGGCTGCCTCTGTGAAAAAGGAGGGGTCAGCACTGAAGCTTCACTGCTGCTTCCTCCATCTAGAAAAGCTGTTGCCTCAAACATGTGGGATCTGCTGCTCTGCAAGCACATGGGTTGGTCAGCAAGCACAGCCAGAGTCAACTAAGGGCAAAGCCCCTGCACAAGCACTGCCAAATGGAGAAAGGTGGACCAAAGGAAACTAGAGCACCACTCCTCCTAGACTGGCCCCCAGAATGGCTGATTGGCCTGCCTAATCTTGCTGCAGGGGCCCACCATCAGACTCCCCAGTACTGGCTTTGAGACAAGAAAAAGTCTTCTCTCACATTGCTCCTAGAACTGTGGCTGCAAATATGGCCCCAGGTAAGACCGGGGTCATTGCTTATTGCTAGTTCATGTGAGGTATATGCAACATTCTCACAGATCTTTTGTTTATTGTTATCTATTTATTTCACTTTCTCTTCCACTTGTCTTTATCTCTTCATGAAGTAACCCACCTCTCACTCACTCCTTCTCCCTGATGAACATGATCTTCTCCACAAGAAGCATAATGCAGTATAAGATTTCTGACACCTATACTTCTGTAAATATACATATTCCTACCATGTCTGTGTATATAGATATAAATATGTGAACAAATATATCCATATTCCCTTTTAAATAGTTTTGGATTCA